>NC_060138.1:379540959-380165959 GCF_021461385.2 Schistocerca piceifrons
GACCCTGGGATCTACCGATCGACGAAAGAAGGAAGTACAGAAACTGGAAAAACGAGAATACACCAATATAAATCAGTCAGGAGTGAAATTAATAGGAAATGGCGATATGGACATTCGGGCCGAGCTGTCGGAGATGGTGGTAATGTGTGCGTGAAGTGTGCTTGCTTGTCAGAATGAGTATGTGTGTGTGTTTCCTTTCCTGAAGAAGGCTTTGGCCAAAAGCTAAATGTGTAACAGTCTTTTCGTTGTGCCAGTCTGATACCCAACGTGTCATGTTTAGGGCGAATAGTAGTAATCTATCCTTTTCCTTATATTGTTGATCTCCTAAGCTGGAGTTTCCTTTGTTTAAATTAAGAAACGTCTGCTACTCGTGGTCTCGCGGTAGCTTTCTCGCTTCCCGAGCACGGGGACTCGGGTTCGATTTCCGGCGGGGCCAGGGATTTTCGCCTGCCCCGAGATGACTGGGTGTTGTTGCGTCGTCTTCATCATCATCATTCATCCCCATTACGGTCGGAGGAAGGCAACGGCAAGCCACCTCCATTAGGACTTTGCCTAGTACGGCGGTGCGGGTTTCCTGCATCGTTCCCCTACGCTCTGTCAAGAATCATGGAACTTCATTTCCATTCCAAATTAAGAAACTGTTAGACAACGGTCAGTTTGGCTTTAGAAAAGGCAAATAAAAAAAATCAAGACCCATTTGTTGGATTTACCGACCTGCAAAAAGCGTTCGACAGTTTGACATGGAACAAGGTGTTCGAAATTCAGGGACAAACGAGAGTAAACCATAAAGAAACTATGGAGTAATATGCTTTATGTACAAGAAATGAAATAAAACAACGAGTTTGGAAGACCGTGAACGAAGTGCTTCGAATAAAAAGGGGTAAGTCAAAGATACAAGGATGCCCCACTGTTTAATCCATACATCGAAGAAGCAATGACGGAACTAAAAGAAGGTTCAAGAGTGGGATTAAAATTCTGCGTGAAAGTATATCAATAATTAGATTCGTTGATGTCATTGCTACACTTAATGAAAGTGAAGAAGTAGCACAGGCAGTGTTTAATGGAATGAACGATCTAATGAGTAAAGAATATGATTTTAGAGTAAAGTGAAGAAATGCGAAACTAATAAGAAGTAGCAGCAATGAGAATAGCGAAAAACTTGGTGATCACGAAATAGACGAATATACGGAATTCTGCTGCCTTGGAAACAAGATAAACCATGACGGACGGAGCAAGGAGGACGTAAAATGCAGACCAGCACAGGTAAAGCGGGCATTCTTGAGCAAGAGAAGTCAATTGGTATCAAACACAGGCACTATTTGAGGAAGAAATTTCTGAGAACGCACATTTGGAGCACAGAATTATTCGGTAATGAACCACGGACTGTAGGAAAACCGGAACATAAGGGAATCGAAGCACTTCAGATGTGGTGCTACAGAAATGTTGAAAATTAGGTGAACTCATAAGGTAAGGAGCGTTAACGTTCTCCGGAAAATCGATGAAGAAAGGAACGTATGGAAAATAACTAGAAGGGACAGGATGACAGAGCATATGTTAAGACGCCAGGGAATAACTTGCATGGTACTAGAGTGAGCTGTAGAGGGTAAAAACTTTAGAAAAAGACAGAGACTGGAATATATCCAACGAGCAACGGAGGACGTCGGGTGCATGTGCTATCAAAGAAGTTGGCACAGCCGGCCGGTGTGACCGAGCGGTTATAGGCGCTTCAGTCAGGAACCGCTCGACCGCTACGGTCGCAGGTTCGAATCCTGCCTCGGGCATGGATGTGTGTGATGTCCTTAGGTTAGTTAGGTTTAAGTAGTTCTACGTTCTAGGGGACTGATGACCTCAGATATTGAATCCCATAGTGCTCAGAGCCATTTTTGAAGTTGGTACAGGAGAGGAATTCGTGGCGAGCCGCATTAAACCACTCAGAAGACTGATGATTCAACAAAAATAAATAGGCAAAGGGCGAGCGAAAACGGTTGGTCTTCGAAAGAGAAAGATATTAACGAAATTATTTGGCCCCGAGAGGGCTCCCCGGTCACAAGAGTGTAAGAAATTAAAAGTGAGGAACTGGCAGAACCATACTCACAATCTGATACTGGATGATTGAGGAAGAAAAGAAGGTTGCTGCGGGCAGGACGCCTAATTAGGATGCAAGATGAGAGACTACTATGTGTAGAATTCTCAGGATCCCCATAGAGCAGAAGGGGCCGAGGAAGGCCAGCGATAAGGTGGAAGGATGACAGCAACAAGGATACGGAGGATGAATGTAAAATAAATTTTTTTTTCAGTTCTGTCTTACACTGTGCAGAATTTTTGAAATGAACCTCAGATGTGTTCATTTTTGTTAAACATGGAGATAGAGAGATAGAGATAGATAGATAGATAGAGAGAGAGAGAGAGAGAGAGAGAGAGAGAGTTACAAAGAATGATATTATTTCTAGATGAATAAGAATGATGGTTCACATTTTGCACGAAGAATGAGTAACTGCGATTACAATTTTGTCAACTCTTTGCGATAACTGATGTTCCCTGAATTATGGGTTCAAACGAATGTTCAACATCAACAAAAAAAGGTGTTAGGAAAGAGAAGACACCGCCGAGGATTTCCGCAGGTCCCAGCGCTGCGGCTGGTGACTTAATATCGCATTAGCCGGAGCGACGCCGCAGCGGCCCACATCAGCCACGAGCCGTCTTGGCGGCGCCGACGCTGCGGTCGGAATTGAAGGCGTCTGCTCTCGCAAGGTAAACAACACTTCCCGGCGTCGCACTGGCTGCCAGGGCGCATGCATCACCGCTCCTGCGGGACGCTTACCCTCCAGGCTATACGTCGCTGATATATGTCACGTACTTCTGAGCGAAATGCGGCACCACCTTTCGCGGACTGCTTGGAGGAGGTTTGCATCCCCAGGCGAGAGCCGTAATTTCTATTCCAACTCGACGCCAAAGTTGATTTGCTGTGGTTTTGAAATTCTGCGTCAGCATCAACATGGTGGCCACGTAGCTTGGGACACGGATAAAACTAGGACCTCGGTTGTGCACTGCACCCTCCTGTCAAAGCGGTAGCCAATGAAACATAATTTTAAATCCTTGTTTAGTGGTATGCTCATGAAGGCGACGACAGAAACGAGACAAAAACTAACTCAAGATCTATTGCCAGGGAGCCTTTTTGGATGATTCTGAAGTACGAAGGAAGGAGAGACGACTAGGTTTTAATGACCCGTCCAGTTTCAGGTCATTGCAGAGTGCCACAGAGAGGATGGGTACTTTGTTCGATGAAAGGATCATTTAATTTTTGGCCTAAGCCTGTTCTTGCGTCGCTTAATTTCTGATGAATGTTCAAACTAACCTAAGGGTAAAGCAACCGTCTTCCCAAAGGCTGATTCGAACACCACTGAGCTTACTAAAGCTGGTATAATTTTCTACAGTCTACAGTATTTCTCTCTAGCACCTAGTTATAGGTGAAGCTATAGCTTTGTGCGGAATATGGTGATTGTACAACTCCACATTTTGGGAAAAACCTATGTTTACTAAAATCCTAAGTGAGACGTACTTCAGTAGGAATTTTAATCAGAAATTTTGATGTTCAGAAGTCAGTGGGAGAATTAGTCAACATTTGTAGAGTGGCTTCAGCCACTGTTAAATATATTCTATCGCTTGATGCTACGATAGTAAAAAGTTGAGGAATCTTTTTCAGTATGACAAAGAAGAAGTTCATCTTGAATTATAGTTGTAGGCATTACGCATTATGTTGCTCAGTGATGATCATTGCCAGATACGAGTATATTCAACCCGCAGACCTTGCGGGAAATATAAACTTAAGATGAAAATAGTTGATATAGGAAAATCTCTTCAATGCTCACCTAATTAAGAAAATTAAGTTTTATTATATTTCTGTCTATTTGTTACAAAGTGCCGGCAGGAGTGGCCGAGCGGTTCTATCCGCTACAGTCGGGAACCGCGTGACCGCTACGGTCGCAGGTTCGAATCCTGCCTCAGGCATGGACGTGTGTGAGGTCCTTAGGTTAGTTAGGTTTAATTAGTTCTAAGTTCTAGGGGACTGATGACCTCAGCAGTTAAGTCCCATAGTGCTCAGAGCCATTTGAACCATTTGTTACAAAGTATTCGGTTGCCCCACGTGTACAACGTAAAGGGGCCTGCGCCCGTTCAATATTTACTGACAGTAGTAGTTTGTCAAACCTCCAATATATTCACGCGACCGCTCACCCTCAATAAAACTAACAAAAATCATCAGTTGACATCGCTGTTTTGCAGGGTTAAGATGTCGAAGACCCAAGAACAGAAAGTACTGCAATTATGTTAGATATGGCTTGCAAGCAACAGAAAACAGTGAAAAAGAGGAAATGGGTCCAAGAATGGTTAGAAAAAGGGAGCGGCTGGTCATGTGTTAATTTACCGACAAATCAGAACCACGACTCGAAAGACTTCACAAATTTTTTTCCGGAGTGTCCTGCGTCGTACGAAAAGCTATTAATGTTGATACGAAATAAACTAAAGAAACATAACACGTTTATGGGAGGGAAAACCGTAGTCGACAAGAGATTTGAAATAAGTTTGAATTTCTGGTGGCAGGCGGGTCACTCGAATTCTCGAAATTTGGTTCTGTAATACCAGCGAACACAACAAGTAAAAGTCTATGTACATCTGCGTGCCGTGGACATGTTCAGTCAATTAACGTAAGAGATTCGCTTTACATTTTGTTATAATTTGATGAGACTGGCACGCATTTCGCACACCTGTTTGTCGACATGGAAGCATTTTTCCAAACTGCTATGTAATTCACCAGCCCATACCATGTTTTCAAATTAATTAGGTGAGCAGTGTCAGAGAGAATCCTCCGGACTGTCCTCAATTTCTACATACAATAATTACCCGCGCATACGTCTGTTAAAATTGATTTGTGTTAAAAGAGTACTTGGAAAATGGAATCTGAGGTACGATATACACAAAGGCGAATTGAAAACATAAACAGTGCACACTAACGCCATGTGGGTGGTTCATGAAGATCTTTCTACATCTGAATGGGTAATATTGTCAAACCGCCAATACTTGACACACACGTTTAGTATGTATTGGCAACGCTGAGAATTTTTTCATGGCCATCAGTACTGTTCGTCAATGTTTCTAGTACTGACAATACGTCAGTACGCCCTCTCAGACGAAAGGTATAGTGATGAATGTTACTGAACGTGTGAGGGCCCCTTAATACTGCTGATGTTCTTGTGGCCTTTGACTGAGTGGACATACTGCTTTAGCAGACATGCTCACCAAAACATTGCATTTTCTTCTTTAAAACGCCCCAACTTGTCTCCAGAGCGCAGTAAGCAAACGCTGCTGATGAAAAGGAAGGGCTATGAGACGTAAGAGGGGGTAGGGAAGACGGATAAGGAAGGGAAAGGGAGGGGGGAGGTGCCAATCGCGCCCTCGGGCATCTCAGCGGCCTGCGTCGCTCTGCAAAACTTTAGCATTAATTAGCTTAAACGCGGCCACTGTTTTTAATTAGGACGCATATGGCTCTCTCTGCACGTCTGGGAACCGATTCTGGCTGGGCAAGCGGTCTGCGAATTTATTTTCCTCAGCTCCGTCTCCTAACTGTCTCTTTCCTCTCGCCACGCAACTCTCGAGTTTCTCCTTTCTCGCATTTAATACGACACTGGAATGATAATATGTCACATTTACATGCTGAAACGTTTTAACGCGCTTAGATAATCCGTCGACGAGACAATTCCGCTCTTGTGTATTTTCTTTCTTTCTCCATCTGTCCGACCTTTGCCGTGTTTTCGATTCGCCAGGGAGGTAGGCCCTCAGAAAAGGAGACGATGATTTAACTTTTTTATTTCCAGTTCTCTTGTACGCGGAACAATGTGTGGCAGCAGCGATCGACGTAGTTGTTTAACCAAAAAGGTCCGTCGTATCAAAAGAATTTTTACCTTTTGTGGCTACAGATTTAAACAAAAAGGTAATTGCCTGCAGATAAAAGTCCTCTTAGTTGCAGATATTGTCTTTCCAGAGCAGGTTTATACCACCGGCGAGCCCTGTAGGTGAAAGAAATAAATTTCAGAAATATATTTCCCTCTTCATGCGTAACTGCCTAGCGACAACTTAGCAATATGGGGTCCGGTTGGCTTATTACAGAGCCTTTCGTACGTCATTTCCGGAAAAAAAGTGATTAATATCAACACGGAAGTATATACATTTTCAGAGTGAGTTTTGTAAGAGCAAAAGAGAAATATTGGCAGACTGAAGCTTTAGGTCATCTCGTAAGAAATTAAATGCTGTCGATATGGTAAACCAAAGGCTTTACACCCGATTAACTGCGATAGCGTTTCTGAAAAACGCAAATCATAATAGTTCTATAATCACACATTGTACCTGTGAAACAAAGTAATTTTACGTTCTCTGATGAAAGTAGTATTTGTTGGGTAGCGCTAAGTGTTAAGGTCTTTGAATGCCTGTGCAGGGAGGAAAATCAACGCAGAATCTACGGCAGGAACTGAACAAATGAATTTTGCCTTGTTTACACAGCCACCTAACGTAGGGAAGAGGCGAAGTAAAAATTTTTCTCGGAGTTTTTCCAGCTGTCGAAACTCAAATCTTTAACTGTTTTTGAATCGTTATTGTATGCGATGCAGCTTCAAGAGTCGCTCTTGCTTCTCTTGCTTCAAGTAATGTAAGATTGCACATGATCCTTAACATGGAGTAATCGATCTTTCAAAATGCTCCAGGTTTTCAGGAATAGTCAGCAGCTTGCGTCTAGAGAGTGCTTGGAGAACTTACGTTCCGTGGCTGCACTCTGAGCTGGGAGCAGTTGCAGGAGCTGCAAACTGGTTTCTAGGCGGAATCCTGAATACTGAAATTATGCCTGTCGCCAGGCATCGAACCCAGTACCATTGCGTGTGAAGAGTTGCATCCGACACTCAGCGACAGGGAGACACAGAGAAAATTTAATGGTGTAAATCATTGTTATTTACGAGAGAAAACATTACGAGAGAAATGCAGAAGATGGGAACGGGTAAACAGCATAATTAAGACGGCGGATATCTTTGAATTTAAAGAATGATCAGCTGTGACAACTTTCATCAGCTGCCTTATTGCGTTGAGGGAAGAAAGTTATAATTAAGCTTCCTTCCGTTGCACGCGAGTGTAACTCCCCCTTATAGCTAATGGCGGTTAGAGGCCTCACTGTCTGTCACATTTCAAAAGAAGTTCATTTTCTTTTCGTTGCGAAGCGAAAGGGCTAAAAAATCTACTGCGGTCGATGATATCAGCCGAAGCAGTTAGATGATCTAGATTCTAATTACGTCGACAACACGACGAACATATTTTTCTGATGCATAACGGTCGTTTTACTTTGACTATGTTGCTACTGTGCCAGTTTTAGTGAGGACGTGTTATTTATAAAATACTGCATTTCTGTCAAACGAACGGAGAAACTCGTGTAGCAGTGCTTGTAGTGGAAGTTCCGTCGGAATCCAGAACTGGTATAAAATTTTATAACAGACGTAATGGAAAGCAAAATAAGAACATGAAAGATGACATCGAATGGATAGAAAGGGAAAGCCATCGATTTACAAAAATGATAATCCTGTAATTCGAATAACATAGTGCTTTGAGGGAGTTAAAAATGCGTGCAATCCGCGAAAGATGAAGACAATTTCTGGGGCACGTAGCAATAACGTAACTGAAGAACAAAGGCTGGTAACTGTATAAGATATGGGAATTGCAAACATTATAGAGACAGAAGTAGAATTCCAGTGCTACCCATTCTGTCGAAAAGTCCACACTGCAAAAGCGAATGAAATTTCTTTAAAAGCAAATACTTATTATTTTCATTGGATGAAAAGTGCCGATACAATTCTATCACTTTACAGTTTCACAGTGATGTGTGGAGGGCATAGCGCCTTGACGGGAGTAGTTTTGTAGTACACACCGCAATGAAAGTGAAAGGACTGGAAACTGAATAGGGAGACGTGGATAGAATGATATAATGTAACTCACTAAGGTGGACGAATTGATGTTAGCCACAGTATACCAGAAAGGTCGGATGGATTACAGTACGTGTTTCCTTCTCCATATCTCGTTAAAAAGGTATCTAAGAGGCTGTTTCGGGTGGGAGACGTATATACATTGAATGTGGAAGTGCATTCAAGGATGTCGATTAGTAAGACAATTTAAAACACTAGCTCTTGACACTTTTCACAGACAAATGAGAGGTTTCAGTATTTTTACTCGAATCAAAGTCCCTGTCGACAGTGGCAGCAGTATGGATATTGGATAAGGACCGAGAAAGGAATACTTTGCGATACTGTGGAAACGGTGTACTGAATATAATTCCATGTGACTAATTTCCGCAACGGCCGTTAATTTTTTGTTTATTATAATTGCAGCTACCAGTCTTCCTCACTGCAAAACTGTTGTAATTAAAAATTTTGAAGTGCTGTTAGCGGAAACTACTGTGTTCAAGAAATACATGAAGGCTGTGGACCTATCCCACGTGACAGTACTGTTCGGTTTTATGCAAAGTCTTTGTGTCACTTGCGTCGACGAAACAGTCGTGGAAATGCTCAGTGGTACTTATAAGGAACGAGGTTAAAGGACATCGTTCCGTCGATGTAGATGTCATTAGAATTTGAGCACTTGCTCAGCTGGAAGACGTTGGACTTGGTAGTCATTCGTTTCATGAACGAATCATTCAGGGAGCACCTGAAACCAAAGTGGAGATTGTCAGACAGAGAATCGAACCCCGCTCCTTCAGTATTTTAATCTCGGGTCGCAATCACGTTGCGCTAATACCAGATAAATTTTCTTTGGTCTAGAGATTTCTAATGGCTTGTGGAAACCGAGTGAGAACCTAGTTTCGGAGCGCTAGAGTATCGTAGTACAATGAACTCTGCGACCGTACAATGCGTTTTGTGCAGCTGCCGCTATGCACTGCCTGTTTCCGCTGTCTGGCGTTATAGATTACTCCCTAATACGTGCTCTATTATGTTGTCCTTCTTTCGACAATTGCGATGCCACTTCTTACTTCCGTCGAAAACACTCTTTGTTCCTGCTCGGGGGAGCAAGTATTGGTGTCCCAGTCTGTCAAGAGAGCACTGTATCATCTCACTAGGCGGAGTGCCCCTCGAATTGACTGATATGCGGTTGGAGATGGTTGTAACAAGGTATTCACACACGTCTAAGTCACGCCTCCGCTTCCGTACGGGAGTGTGAGAGGAGGGCGGAATGAGCGATGGGATCGGCAGATGCGCCCGATTGGGAACCAGGTGCCGGCCGGCGATGTCTTGTGGTGCGGGCGAAGCAAGTAGAAGGCGGAGGTGGAGGCGAAAGGGGGTGGGGCGATACGGCAGCTGGGACCCGCACCCGCATAGCTGCCCAGGCCGTTCACCTCGCGACACTGCAGGATGAGGCCTGTGTGTGACCCTATTTTATTCGCTTTTATTGCTGCATAGCTCACGGTATGATGAGAAAGGAGGAGGCGTATGAGCGATGAGGAGGGAGGGGATGGGTGGTTGCAAGAGGAGAGGAGCTATCAGCTACGCTAGTAGTAGTTTTATTATTCCATGGTTCACTGGTACAAGGGCCTTCGACATATCGCAGTATTATACCTTAAAAACAATATATGCAGCTATATGGGCCGTCCACTGTTTCCGAGCGGTTCTAGGTGCTTCAGTCCGGGACCGCGCTTCTGCTACGGTCGCAGGTTCGAATCCTGCCACGGGCATGGATGTAAGTGATGTCCTTAGGTTAGTTAGGTTTAAGTAGCTCTAAGTCTAGGGGACTGATGACCTCAGATAGTGCTTAGAGCCATTTGAACCATTATTTGCAGCTACATGGCTGCAGGACCAGTTTGACAATGATGGGATATGTAGTCGACTGTGGCCTTCAGGACATTTGCCTCAAGTAACTTAGGAAAAAAACGGAAAACCAAAATGAAGATGGCAGGACACTTACCATTGCTTCCTGTTCCTTCACGTATAATGGTTATTTTGGCGACCAGGAGACAGTTCCATGAACACAGTGGAGCCTCATAAGAGGACGTGAACAGGCAACAGTTTCTCCCCATATTTGTAGACACATTACTCTTGATCTATAATACCTCGGAAGTTGAAGTTTTATATCGACATTGCATAATATTAGGTAAGGCAATATTAGAACGTGTATTTATTTACATATCGTACTTTAATTATTACAAAAAAAGTCTACGAGATTAATTTCGAATGCACGTTTAGTTTTGTGTACAGTTATCTGCGCAACATGCAGGCTTCTCTCAAAATCCACAGGGCTTTCTAATGCTCACAACCCGTAGGTCAGACTATAACTGAGGAAATAACAACGATTTGTTTTTAGGTGAAATAAATTACCCATATTTCCTCAGTTGTACTCCAAACTACATATTTCAATGGGTGTGAGCAAAGTCCGCCACAGCTTGAATGACGTAACACGCATGATGCCCTAGATTACGTAACCGAAAATTAATCGTGCATTCAGAATTCATATCGTTGACAAACTAATGTAACAATTAAGCTATCACAGATAAATACACGTAATTTCTAATACTGCTTTACTTAATGTTGTGTAGTGTTAAAGTAAATCCGCAACGTCCTAGGTGTTACAGATCAAGAGTAACATGTGTTCTCAAAGTACGGTGTGACAATGCTACCTGTTCACATCCAGGTCCTCTTAAGGGATAACCACAAAGACGAAGCTTTTCGTTCAGTAGTAGCGAAAAATGAATCTGCGTATCGTGTTTTGAGAGCGTAACCTTTCATTCATAAAATTTAATGTGTACGTCAGTTCTGATGACTGATGGATGCTGATTTTTTTCTCTACAGGAAAATTATGCGATAACAAAAGGTAGGAATATGTAACATATCGTTTTTGATGAATGTAATGTTATTTAGTATGTGTGGAAAACTTGTCCCATCAGATCAGTGAACATTTTGTACCAGGCAGCTGTCACAAAATTTGCAAGTTCATCTGTTTCAGCATGTTTCGTTTATTTTTTGAAAAAATGCCGCAGAATCTGTTAACAAATCTGCACGTGAATATAGAAGAAAATGAAGCGTTACGATTTTCGTTGGTTTCTTTGTATTACATCGGACGTGGAAAGTATTTGTGCGTGATCTCTTGTAATTTACTGGTAATTATTTTCGAAATTCCAGTCGTTATCTAATTAAGATAACTTCTAAGGATGGGCCCCTTGCAGCTGAAGTGCTAAGAGCATGATTTATGAGCAGCAAGAGTTGCCTTATACGATAACCAAGTAACAATCTGGAGTAGTGGTATGTTCAGCAAAATGAGAAATTCGGGAGTGGCAAGTGAAAGAAGTGAAACATAAATGGATAGATAAATGTTCGACGAAGCAGCTGTGTATTAAGAATGGCACATTGGTACATCATCTCTATCATTTAGTGCAGCAATGGGAAATAATGTAGGTTTTGGTACAAGCGCGACGCAGTAATCCATGCGAATCTTTGATTGAAGCACAGAGCTATAGAATCAAGGGATGGGGATGGACCAAATAAAATCCAGAATTACATTAAACTGGAACACTGGTCGGAATAAACATTCAAGCTGCTAGAGTTACCATTGATTTATGTCTGCTAACTGTAAAAACAGTATTTAGTGAAAAGGCCGTGCAGAAAGGCTGAACACAGTTCATACTTGTGTTTGTGACTGACAGAGAAGTGTGAAGAAAGTAAACAGGTGTTAGCTCATCATCAGGGTGTAACACCGACAACAGTCTTTTGGATACAACGCAAAAGATGTACTTGCTCTGTTTTTGTATCCCA
This sequence comes from Schistocerca piceifrons, assembly GCF_021461385.2. Taxonomy (NCBI): domain Eukaryota; kingdom Metazoa; phylum Arthropoda; class Insecta; order Orthoptera; family Acrididae; genus Schistocerca; species Schistocerca piceifrons. Next base: position 379,552,782 of record NC_060138.1, read on the forward strand.
AAACAGAGGGATTAGTAATAGTAACACAATAAATGAAAGGTAATAGGAGAAGACCTGTTGAAGTTACCTTAAGATTAACTGTTAGCTATAATGACTTTTTTAAAGAAAGAGCACGAAATGTATTGCGAAGAGAGCAAATTATGAAAGAAATCAATGGCAAATTTTTCCGAAGATATGTGCAGGGTACATCAAGATTTTTATCGGCGACTGCTTCGCAGTTTACTAGATCAGTACTTCTGAGACTCGAACTAGCAGTCTCCAGACAACTCAACTGATGCTGTGACAATTCTTCTGACAGCCTGCGATCAACAGTGGGTGAATTTGCAATATTTACTAATCGATCAGAAGAAAAACCATAAAATAATAAGGAAGAATAACTTGGAAATTTTTTAAGAAAGCGGTGAGGTATTTTAGCAATCAGCTCTCAGAAGGAGATTTCAATGGAAATCGTCCAGTTGAAGGTTAAAGAGTACGAAACGAATTGGACTAAATGACTTTCTCAAAACAGCAACACACTAAATTCGTTTAAGCTATATATGTGACTTTTATGTCGGAGAATTAAAAATGAGGAGTTTACGTTTCAAAGTATAGTTTCTTTCCCGTTGCTTGTCTACTCAGTACCTTCATGCTCACAAAGCTTCTGTGAAAAAATTAGAGCTTATTATGTCGTCTCTTCGTAGCAGAAAAGCCTGCAGCAGCGAAACCTGTTCAGTGTAAAGTTAACTTTTCAGTCCATAGATCACATTAGCAAGGGCACTAACATAGACAATACTTAGGGATGTTAAGCCAGATGTCAAGTGTTCAGAAAGAAACAAAATAGCAAGGTTTTAGCTCAACGTGCCGTTGACATCTGGATTATCAGGGATCGAATATTGACTCAGTTGTAGCAGAATGCGGGAGAAGAACACCAATGACTAAGGAATCAAACCAAATCTTGGCGGAATTAATTTAGCGAAAGTGTAGAGTATCATAATAGTGATGGATTCACGGGGAATTGAACCAAGGACATCCAGAATATGAGTCAGTTAGATGACCATTGCGCCACCTCGCTCGGTCTTCGTGTTTAGGCGTGCTTATAAACTGGTAGAACGTTTTCTGAAGCAGATAGAAAGATATTCTTGTGTGTATGACCGTTGGAACTAAATGTGACTATGTAAAGTCGATAGCTCACTCAGAAAATACACTGAATTATTTACAGGGTTCTCTGCTTCGAGGTCCTGCCTTCAAGTGCGTACAGGGTAGGAGGTTTATCTTCGTTAGACTTCTTCCTTCGTCATTCAATTATCTTCTTAGTCAAAGGAAGATATAGGGCAGCACAGAAACAAAAGTCGTTACATTTCTCCTTCGTACTCCAAGCTTGTAAAACACAGACGACAGGTGACTAAATCTTTCCACAGTGGTATGTTCTTCGAATCAGAGATCCTAGCACACATAATGCGGGAAACTGAAATAAAGGCTTACGAAGGGAGAGTGCTGCGTATTCGCACAGATATTTCACCTGAAAAAGAATATCATAGAGACAAGCAACTACGTAGTCAGGTACCGCAAGGACACAAAGTAGAGGACAATGTGTCTAATACGCCATTCATCCGGTCCTTAAAGTCGTCTTTGAAAGCATAGGAACTGCAAAAAGACTTTGAAAAAACTTTCACTTGGTGTAATGAATGACCTCTCTTTAAATGCGGATAAATGTAAGACAATATGTGTAAGATTACAGATCACATCGTAGAGGTATTTAGTGGTAATAGTAACAGAAGATATGAAACGTGACTATCACGTAAATCAGTACTAGGGAAAACGAATGTAATACTTAAAGTTGTTGGAAGCTGTCTGAGACGTGCATTGCATCTATAAAGGAAATAGAAGACGCCAGTGCGACCAGTTCTAAAGGAGTGCTGCTGTGTTTGCAGCACTTATCAGAGATACGCTGTTAGACTCGTGACATATCGCTGTAGCCCATACGAAAGTGCAATAGAAATGCTCGGTGAACTTAAATGGCAATTCGTTATAGAAGGGCGAGGTAGTTACCGCACGAAACTGTGTTCGACAAATTTAGACAAACTACATTCGAAGAAGACTGTGCGACCATTATGCTGCCGCCGTGGTATTTTATCGCAGAGGGATCATGAGAATACGATAAGGGAGATTAAGGCACGTACAGAGGCATACAGAGAGCATTGTTTTCACTCACTCAATACGCAAATTGAAAAGGAGAGAAACTAATGATTTACGAATACTAGTCATGTCGCCTTATGACGACGACGACGATTACGATGATGATGATGATGATGATAATGTTGATGATGATGTTACTTTCCACGCTTTGTGCTTTTATACTTTGTTGTGGTTCCATTTTCGACCAGCTGTCTAAAAGACGCTCGATTTATCAATTCTTGCATATTAGCTGTTTAGTAGACAGAGTCCTCCCTCGGGGATGGGTGTGTGTGCGTTTGTCTTTAGGATAATTTAGTGTAAGTAGTGTGTAAGCTTAGGGACTGATGACCTTAGCAGTTAAGTCCCATAACATTTCACACACACTTTTTTTTTTTGTTAACTGCGGATATTGTCTGCAGGCGGCAGTCATCTATCCTGTCCCTAGAATACGTCTATCTTATCTACACCAGTAGTTAAGCAATTTGTTATTAGTTTTCGCTTTGAGAAGTTCGTCTCTCTCAATAAGTCTCTCATTGGTAACGTTCTTAACCATTCATCTGTGATTTAAGTGTAATTAATGTCATACTATTACGTAATCAACTGTAACTTTCCATTCTCATAAGCAAACTGTGGATATGTTTATACTGCGAGCGCCTCTCTTAGCCTCTTCAGTTGACGAGTTGCTAAGTCATGTCGTCAGGTAAGTATAGTTGTGTATAGAAGTTAATTTGATTTTTAGTTTAGTTTCCTAGTGTTTTACTATCTCCTTTTTCTTTCTTTCTGATCATCTGATCGTTATTTACAGTAATGATGGCAGATTAAAACTGTGTGCCGGACTGAGACGCGAACTCGGGACCTTTGCCTTTCGCGGGCAAGTGCTCTACCAACTGAGCTACCCAAGCACGACTCACGCCTCGTCCTCACAGCTTTACTTCTGCCAGTACCTCGTCTCCTACCTTCCAAACTGTACAGATGCTCTCCTGCGAACCTTGCAGAACTAGAACTTCTGAAAGAAAGGATACTGCCGAGACATGGCTACCCACAACCTGGGGGATGTTTCCAGAATGAGATTTTCACTCTGCAGCGGAGTGTGCGCTGATATGAAACTTCCTGGTAGATTAAAACTGTGTGCCAGACCTAGACTCGAACTCGGGACCTTTGCCTTTCGCGGACAAGTGCTCTACCAACTGAGCTACCCAAACACGACTCACGTCCCCTGCTCACAGCTTTACTTCTGCCAGTACCTCGTCTCCTACCTTCCAAACTTTACAGAAGCTCTCCTGCGAACCTTGCAGAACTAGCAGTCCTGAAAGGAAGGATAGCTTCTGTAAAGTTTGAAAGGTAGGAGACTAGGTACTGGCAAAAGTATTAGGACGGGGCGTGAGTCGTGCTTGGGTAGCTCAGTTGGTAGAGCACTTGCCCGCGAAAGGCAAAGATCCCGAGTTCGAGCCTCGGTCCGGCACATAGTTTTAATCTACCAGAAGTTTCATATCAGCGCACACTCCGCTGCAGAGTGAAAATCTCATTCAGTAATGATATATCTCGTGTGACTTGAGGCTGAAATAAATAATTTAAAGAAAGCTGTAATACTGCAGTCATGGACTGTGCGGCTGGTCCCGGCGGAGGTTCGAGTCCTTCCTCGGACGTGGGTGTTAGTCCTTAGGATAATATAGGTTAAGTAGTGTGTAAGCTTAGGGACTGATGACCTTAGCAGTTAAGTCCCATAAGATTTCACACACATTTGAACATTTTGGTAATATTGGTACGGAGCAACTCCCGCTCCCTCCCCGCCATGGAGTATGCAGTGACTTGCAGTGTGTATATCTAGACAGCCGTAAGATATCCTTCAAATAGTTCCTCCGCTGTCCTCCCCAGATGTAACGGGCTGCGACCAAGTCCTCCTATCACATCTGGGCCTCGAGCACGTACTCTATGGACGCCAGTCAGAGACGGAGGTGGCCAGAGAAACAAGCATTTGTTGGCAAGGGGCGTGCCCGGTGTCTGTGAGGAGGTACAGACACCTTGCGGGCGGTAAGTGGAGCACTCCTTCCCTTCTGTTCCGGCACCTGCGGGCGCAGACGCGCCGCCATGCGGGCGTTTCGCCCAGATGCGCGCCACCCGGCTTTCCAAACACAGCCGTCTTGCCCCGGCACCGGTGTCATAACAAGCCGGCCTTCTTTCGCCATCCCGCTCTGCGGGCTTTGCCCCGACGCCGCTCTTATTCCTGGCTCGTTCCGTGTATTTAAATTTCCATTCGCATTCGATACGGGCGCTCACGGCACCTACCGCTCCCCCTCCCACGGCTCTTTCGTTCTCCTCCCTCCCCCACTCGCTCCCTTCCCCTCTCTCTAACTCTCCCGTTTCTTGCTCTCTCCTCACCTACTCTTCTGGCAACTGTTGATCAAATCGTGAATCAATATTTACGTTTATGCGTGTGGGAAAAAGTAACAGGGCCGGCCGGAGTGGCCGAACGGTTCTAGGCGCTACAGTCTGGAACCGGGCGACCGCTACGGTCGCAGGTTCAAATCCTGCCTCGGGCATGGATGTGTGTGAAGTCCTTAGGTTAGTTAGGTTTAAGTAGTTCTAAGTTCTAGGGGGCTGATGACCTCAGCAGTTAAGTCCCATAGTGCTCAGAGTCATTTGAACCATTTTTGAAAAGTAACAAGATGTAGTGCGCTGCTATAGCATAAAGAAAGGAAATATGGGCGTCTAAGGACAGTGGTAAATTCTGAGATTTCTTGAGTCTTAAGGGGGGTAGGACGTCAAACGGGCCGACTTGGAGCAGGAGAGGCACCATAGGACATTTTAATTTCCAAGTGTCTGTACTTACACTAGTAAATTCATAAAACTTTGTCAGCATGACCAAGAAGGATCAGGATTCACACTCGTAGGAGCGGAAGTTCAAAAACATAACAAAATAAATATTTTTTAGATATGAAATTTCATCATTTTTTCACTTACTATTGGCTGCATTTGTGCTACAGGTACACTTTCCTTCATAAGTAAGACAGACTGTTCGATGAATTTTGCACAGCATACAAACCATACTTACAGGTGTCCGAAACTCAAGAATCTATTTAATTTGTGAAAAAATGAATGAGCTGTTACGTTTTAAACTTTATGTTTAGAAAAAATCATATTTTGTAGTTAATTTTCTCAATTTTTACCACAGGTTTTAATAGATTTGGAAAATTCTAGAGTTTCATGCACCTGTAGTATGGTTTGTAGCCCGCATCTCGTGGTCGTGCGGTAGCGTTCTCGCTTCCCACGCCCGGGTTCCCGGGTTCGATTCCCGGCGGGGTCAGGGATTTTCTCTGCCTCGTGATGGCTGGGTGTTGTGTGCTGTCCTTAGGTTAGTTAGGTTTAAGTAGTTCTAAGTTCTAGGGGACTGATGACCATAGATGTTAAGTCCCATAGTGCTCAGAGCCTTTTGCACCATTTTTTTTATGGTTTGTATGCTGTGCAGAATTCATCAAAGAATCTCTCTTACTTGTGAAGAAAAATGTACCTATAGCAACAAATGCAGCCAACAGTAAGTGAAAAAATGATGAAATTTCATATCTAAAAAAAATTTATTTTGTTATGTTTTTGCACTTCCACTGCTATGAGTGTGAATCCTGAATCCTTCCTGGTCATGCTGACAAAGTTTTATGAATTTATTTGTAAAAGTATAGACAGTAGAAAATAAAATGTCCTATGGTGCCTCTCCTCCTCCAAGTCGGCCCGTCTGAAGTCCTACACCCCTTAATAAGCACAGGATGTATTTTTTTCCTATTCTTCTGCATTCCTTCGCTTTACAAGGGAATAGCTAACATGGCCAGTAACAATGTATATTTAATGTTCCGTTTTCCATTTGCTATGACCATATGACCATAGGAATTACGGAGCAATTTTCACTACGAAGCACGACGCGACACAGGCACATCTGTGGCCTCATAGCTAAGCGCTCATTTCATTAGGTGGCACTGTCCTGAGACGTCCCCTCAATAACCTCTGCCGGCTGTGGTGGCCGGGCGGTTCTAGGCACTTCAGTCCGGAACCGCGTGACTGCTACGGTAGCAGGTTCGAATCCTGCCTCGGGCATGGATGTGTGTGATGTCCTTAGGTTAGTTAGGTTTAAGTAGTTCTAGGGGACTGATGACCTCAGATGTTGATTCCCATAGTGCTCAGAGCCAATAACCTCTGGCGTGCCACAGGGGAGTGTTATGGGACCATTGCTTTTCACAAAATATATAAATGACCTAGTAGATAGTGTCGGAAGTTCCATGCGGCTTTCCGCGGATGGTACTGTAGTATACAGAGAAGTTGCAGCATTAGAAAATTGCAGCGAAATGCAGGAAGATCTGCAGCGGATAGGCACTTGGTGCAGGGAGTGGCAACTGATCCTTAACATAGACAAATGTAATGTATTGCGAATTCATAGAAAGGTGGATCTTTTATTGTACGATTATATGATAAGCGGAACACACACCGGTAGCAGTTACTTCTGTAAAATATCTGGGAGAATGCGTGCGGAAGGATTTGAAGTGGAATGATCATATAAAATTAATTGGTGGTAAGACAGGTGCCAGGTTGAGATTCATTGGGAGAGTCCTTAGAAAATGTAGTCCATCAACAAAGGAGGTGGATCACAAAACACTCGTTCCACCTATACTTGAGTATTGCTCATCAGTGTGGGATCCGTACCAGGTCGGGTTGACAGAGGAGATAGAGAAGATCCAAAGAAGAGCGGCGCGTTTCGTCACAGGGTTATTTGGTAAGCGTGATAGCGCTACGGAGATGTTAAGCAAACTCAAGTGGCGACTCTGCAAGAGAGGCGCTCTGCATCGCGGTGTAGCTTGCTGCCCAGGTTTCGAGAGGGTGCGTTTCTGGATAAGGTATCGAATATATTACTTCCCCCTACTTATACCTCCCGAGTAGATCACGAATGTAAAATTAGAGAGATTCGAGCGTGCACAGAGGCTTTCCGGCAGTCGTTCATCCGGCGAACCATATGCGACTGGAACAGGAAAGGGAGGTAATGAGGTAATGACAGTGGCACGTAAAGTGCCCTCTGCCACACACCGTTGGGTGGCTTGTGGAGTATATTTGTAGATGCAGCTGTAGATATAGAATAAGTGTCTACTTACAAGAAGATGGATTATTTCTAAAGAACTCTATAAATCGTTCCCTTTATGTATTCGATATTAGCAACATTGGTCTCTCTCTTTCTGTTGCCCCCCCCCCCCCCACTCCCCCAACGTACCACGCCTCCACCCTCCCTATTCCCCCGCCCACGCACAGTTTTCGAAGCCTATACTTTTGTTGTAATTATTCAAATAACAAAATTTATGGGCATCAATCGTAATAAAGTAAATGGCACGTGCACAATTGTCGCTTTGCGCATAACGATGCATATAGGCCGAAATTTCATGCTCATAGAAAACGCAGCAGCCAAATGAGGATACTCGCTAGGCACTCCTATCTGTGTGGTAAAATCTGCTTCAGAAGACTGTTGTAGCACAAGACTCTTTATTCGCTAAGTGGAAATATTTCACTGTAGCAGATTTGCGCGAAACTTATCGATATTACTGGAAATTGTAGAGGATAGGAATGGGTGAGAAATATCCATAATGGTAACTGAGTAGATATATTGCATGAAATTATGAAGCATAGGGAACACTGGGAAATACTCATAGGGGTAGTACAATGGATCAGTTTCTCCATACGACATAAGACTGACATAGATTACTAGGCTGACACATAGTAATGTAAGAGCTATGCCCCCAACTTATGAATTAAAATGGAGAAACAATGCCCATATAGAAGCTGAATAAGTCACTGGATCTGAGACGATTGGTCACTGGATTTGTGATATATATATCTGACAGCACAAATGTTGTGCTGTAAGTAGTGACTTTCAGAACATATCTCGAAATACAGGTATGTAAAGAGCGAAGGTATATACGGGACTGATCGTAGAGGAATGGAGTATAGTGAGAAAATTTACTTATGAACCACTAAATTCTTGAAGAATGACAGTCATTTTGTGGGGCAGGGATATCAGATTGGAGAGTAAATAAGACATTTGGCCTACTCATGAGCCGAGTGAAATACCATGAAGAATCTTTTACATTTATTATTGTAATCAATGAGTAGGAGATGGGATCACGACAGAATTGTTATGCAGACCCTTAGAATACATAATGTCGCCAAAGAAAATCTTCTGGGAGATAAGAATACAAATACAAACTGGACATAACTGCAGCTGGTTTTGCAACGCCGCCTCATAAGCAGCCTTGTTTCTCCAGATATTCTTACTAACAATTTTGAACAATATCCTTTACATGTAAGATAGAAGTAGAGTTAATTGTAATAGATATGTAAATTTATTTGTCTATAGTCGCCCGAAAGCAACAGGTAATGCTCAGAAGTTGCGGCCTGGATGGGTTATGTAACAGGATGATTTAATTACACGTGGAAGACTGTTCCAAATATTTTAAAAACACAATGGGTAATGAAAAACTAAGAAGAATTTATAAAATTATTCCAAAATCAATCAGTCATCACGGAAGAGAAGCACAGAAACTGATAAGAAAGGAAACAGAACTGTAAAGCGAGACTGTTCTGTAGATAAGGATGAGAAATGTAGCTATCTGAATCGCTTTCAGGGAATGAGTGTTTAAACAACATTGCAAAGCCCGTTAAATCTGAAATTAACTGTGCCAACGTTCACGGGACACTATGCCCACCGACGAAACTAGTAGAAGAGAGTGAACATCAAAAGTAAGAAGATATCTACCTCCGACGAACTCTCAATAAGTAGTAAGTTAAAATAATGTCATGTGAGTACTGTACATGCTAGAGGGCAATTTTACCTCTGAAAACACAACTGTAAATTTTGAATATAAATGGAACAGTAGAATGCAGTCAAAGACAAAATGTACTTTACACAGATACCCCATTCTTTTTCAGCATTTTTGAAAAGTAAACACTTCGCCTACGGAGGATTCACTTTTGTGAGTAACTAACGTACTGACATTTTATTCTTTGGCAGTTTCTGATTATCGACACTTTCTTCTTGGCAGATAACAAATAATTAGGATGCAGTGTAGCTTTCAGCTGGAGCTGTATCTATACAAACAAAAGCCATTAGTGAGCTGTTGCAGAACTGAGTGTCTTATTCAGGCAGGAAATTTTAGATCTTTCGACTTTTAGTCCGAATAAAAAGCAATTCTGGTTATAAAAAAAGGAGGAAAAATGTACAGTTCTTTTCCAGTGATGTAATGGTCAAGAGGACTGTTGTTCGATTCCCATAATTACCATTGAACTTTGCCAGCTCTGCAGGCACTTATTCTAGTAAATAGTTGGACCTCGATCTTGAGACTCCTGCTCCAGCATTTAAATTCATATGCACATTTAAAAAGTCTGATATAGTCCAGTGATTATCATCACCGACAAAAATGGATAGAAAATTTGCCTACGGACTGGTAAATTGACGGATGTAGTGATTCTGACTGTTGGTAGCAATGTGTTAATTTGTTATAACTGAATGAACATATGCCTCATTTTTTTGAGGATTTGTGCGTTCATGTATCGATATCTAACTACCAGAGCTCAAATTTGGATCTTTTTAGTAGATTATGGAAAACCAAATTTCAGTAAGTTTCAGAATGCTTGTCGCATTCTTTCAAGACTGTTATTTCGTGAAAATGTCAATAAAAAACCAGGAAGAAATGGCTGTTGTTATGCAGCACAATAAAATTGTAACTGTAGCTGAACATCTTTAGCGGAGATGGATTTTGAAGTTTTCATGATGAGAAGGTGTTCGAAATGGTGTTTGTCATTTGATTTTCAGATTTTTTTCCTGTAGGTAACGTTATTTGTAAGGTTTTCCTTTTCAATCTTAATGAAATAAGTCACAATATACAGGTCAGGGGCAAATCGTGTTCTACAAGCGATGTACATTTCAGCCTGGTAGTAATACAATATTAATGACAGAAGTTTCTGTAACTTCGTTTCTGGGAGGAAGTATGGGAGAATTTGAAGGTCTGTGGAATGGAACATACGTTAATGGTGAATATAGCTCGGGCGACAGTAGCGAAGAAATCTGGAAAGGAGGGTATAGATATGCCAAATACCAAAGTCACAGAGGGATGTTAATAGTCGAGAGGGTAGATGACGTAAGAAATGAAGAGCTGTTAGAATGAGTAAGCAAAGAAAGACGTTTATAAAAAGCACAAATTAGTGCTAAGGCGTATAGGGATGGTAAAATTTGTTACTGCGGGGTGAAATCGGCAGGGGAGAAGGTGTGGTAGGGAGGCAGGGGGAAAGGGGATTACGGAGGAAGACAAGGTTTAAGATATGGAAACGAAACGAGATTTTCGAGAATGTTGTATGGTATAAGAATGTAGAGATGAAAAGATTAGCACAAAATATGAAGAGATGGAGCACAGTATGACAACATTCGGAATGACAAAAAAGAAGAAAAATATGATCTTGATACAAATACTGCAGAGATCGATATAAGGTGCATTACAAGGGTATTTTTATTGCAATGTGTATTAATATTAATTGCCATTCGATTCGTGGATGCTTCCAATGATTGCTTAGACTTGTCTTAGCGAGCTGCTGTCGCGTGTACACGGCACTGATGACCATTTGTAGATTTTTACCTGCAAACCGTTTCCATAAATGATTCAGCGTTGATTGTGGTAAATGTACTAGCAGATACCTCCCTTGATAGCAAATAAAGAGGATTGTACTTACCGACACCCTTGTGAACGATGACTGACAGGTTAGTAAAAAAACATTGGCTAGGGGTATTACCAGGAGGTTACTTAGAGAATGCAGTGAGTCAACAGGGCACAAGCGTAACAGGACGGTCTAATCGGGCCAGAGCGGGAAGCAGGACTCGGCAGGCGCTACGCTCGGACATCTAGGATATCAGGCGCGGGCAAAAGCGGCAGCAATTATTCGTCCGTTTCCGTCCTCGGCAGCGGCGGATGCGCTCGTGGCGTCCCGATAGTAATCTGTCGGCGCCAACAAAGGGCGCACTGCCGGCGCCGATAGCGGAGTGTGGCGCGGGCGGCGAAAACGCGAGGTCTTTTACCCCGTGGCTAATCTGCGGCGCACAGGAACAAGCGCTTCTATCGGCTGCGTCCGTCCGCCGACCAGCAATCGGCGGACGCACGCGCGCGCCACGCGCACAGTAGACACAGAGTAGCCGCCGGCGCTGTTTTTCTACTCACGTGCTCGGACGCAGGAGGCGAGAAGGAGCAGTCGCGGCATCCATGGCAGAGCCGCGCTAACAGCCGCCGCCGACGAGGGAGGCGGGTATGAATATGAAAAGGAGGCGGAATTTTTCTCGTAAGCGATTTCCCATTGAGGCGCTACGCGCGAGAGAGGCCGGACGCACTAAATAGCGCGGCGATGATGAGGAGAGAGAGGCGACCGACCACACCACCACTACCACCACCGGCAGCGGCGGCCGGAGCGGCGCACGCGGCGCGGCGCGGAAACGCGCAGGACCGAGACAGAAGACGCGCGCGCCCGCGCCGGCACCAGTTAGTTGGCCCAACTCCCGCAAGGGCGCTCTCGGCGCCACCACTTGGCCCGCCACCGGCTTCTGGCGAGTGCTGGCAGAGTGCGCGCGAGTCGCCGCTACCGCCTCGGCGGGCGCAAAACTTTTGATGTGGCGCCGGAGCAGGCGAGCCACCTGAGGGAGAGACCGGGAAGCGCGCGCCGACGCAGGGCGCCGGCGGGGGGGAGTGGGGGCGGGAGGGGTGAGAGGGGGTGGTAGAGCGGCGCGGCGGCCGAGGGAAAGGGGGGATGCGCAGTGGCGAAAGAGAGAGGGACGGCGACGAAGAGGGAGAGAGAGGCGACGCCGAGAAGAGGGGGAAAGCGATAGGGGGAGGCGACGTTGGAGGGAGGCAAATTACCTAACTCGGGCATTTATTGTCCCTCATCTTGAGCTGACGTCATCATCCCCCTACTTAAAACTCTATACCCGCGCGGACAATGGGCACGTCCTAATGAAACCGGACGGACGGCCGCTGGCCGGGTGGTCGGCGGACGTGGGAAAAAGAACCGTTAATCATATTCCCCCCCTCGTTCAAGGCTCTCTCTCGTCTTTCTCCATGTACTTTTCTTATTCTTCCGTTCCTCACCCGCCGTATAGAATAAGATTTCGTTTGAGGGTCCGGCTGTCGGATGCTCCTTAGCGATCTCCTACACAAAACAATATAAACTTAGCGATTGACACATTACGTGGGTTTCTTTATTCTTCGTACTCTGTTTTTGAAATTTCTCCTGAACTACATAAGCTAATTATTCTGTCATCTGTCATCGCTAGCGCCAGTAAGCATTTTTGTAGCTCTGTGAACTATTTATTTCAAATAGTAAAGGGTATAGCAATCAGTTGCAATGACGCTTTTTGCAAGTCTACATTTCGGTCACTGCGTGGCCACCTTCAGTGCAGTAAGTGTAACTTCGAACATTAAAAACACTTGTATATGCACGTAGTCCCAACTGGGACTATTCATGTCAGAGGTTGTGTTCGCACTCAGTTTTTTTTCTAATTTTTTGGCTTTCGGACAGTGCCCAATCTGCCACCTCAGTAGTGGAATGTCAGTGATGACGGCACGAATGTAAAGACAGCACAACACCCAGTACACGAGCGGAGACAGTCTCTGGCCCGGCCGGGAATCGGGACCCTGCGCTTACAAGTTCGCCGTACTAATCGAGCAACTACAGAGGTGGACTACAATTTATTGTTACACAGTCGATTCAAAAACAAGCTTCCTTTTACCTTAACTTTCGTAAGACATTTTTCAGTACTCCATTGTTTCGTCATTAACACAGTAAACTGGCAGTTTTATTTCACTCTGTTCTTAGAAACTTCGTATGTATCGTGTTAAGAGGGTTACTCATCAATACAAAATTTTTCTTATGTCGATTTGTTCAGCTGTGGAATTTCATCATGCATCCTGATATGCTGCTTATACGATAGCTGGCGTTTCGGTTTACGCCCTTTTCGCGGTCCTGCATTGATAGAAAGTAGCACATGCATTTCAACATTCGGCAGTGATCATTCTAAAACATACCTCCACTTATTTGCTTTGCAACTTAGTATAGTCTAAAATGGAAGTACATCGTACAATCTTCGAGTAGCATTTTTATCGTGCGTCAATAAAGGAAAGTGAAACATTTGGCACGACCAGAATTTGACCAGAAAGCCCGGTAGAAAATATCAACAAAATCACGCTCTCGGTTTACTATGTTCCGAATACAGAAGTTTGGTATGAGAAGTTCATTATTTATGCAAATGACTAATTTATTACAGGAAATGTATAACTATGAATCGTTTCCGTCACTAGAAAAACTAACTAGGAGTTAATATTTTTCCGTACATAACTACTCTTATCAAAGCAAGTATTTTTCTTACCTTAACTATCCAAATTTCGGCGTTCTGTAGCACTGGACCAGCAACGGAAGAAACGATGTTCACTTAACATGTGTAATACTTTCATGCGTAATGATATGTTGTATAGGAAAAAATAAGGCACAATGTACAGATAGGTGAATGAAGTTCGGCCCTGCACTTGTTTACAATATGTTTTTCACTGGAATGAATAGACATTTAGCTGTCGAAGTGGATGCCATTGCACAACTTAGTGGATAATTCGATAATTAGCTTAGTCGCCAAGTAATAAAGAAAATTAATATTTCTACTTGGGCGGTTCATGCAATTTATTGCATAATTTGGTAACTCACGCAGTTGCTGACGTCATGCCTTCCTGAATCCTGGAAGTTAGTTAATAAATGTACAGATATTTCTGTGCCGTTAATTTTAAACAATTTGATGTAAGGTTTTGTTGCGCTGTTGAATTTCATTTCTGTGGAAATCACGAGCACTTCGAGTGCTAAAAATCTCACTACATTACAGAGTAGGACAGAATCCGGAAACCAGTGTTCGAATGTAAGTTTGCCCTCGTTTGTATAAAATATATACGACAAGGAACAAAGCGCGTTTAATGAAAAGATGTGGTTCCGCTGTACAAATGAACTAAGTGTAAAAACGAAATGTAACTTCGCTCTCGTTCGCGTAAAATATTGATAGTAAGGAACATATCAACTGATGACGAAAAAAACGTGACACCACCGGTCAAACTGCCATTAAAGGCTTAGAAAGTTGCGCTGCGTGTGAAAACGAAGGAAATTATTTAAACTTAAGAGATCTGACAGAGTGTTCTCGCGCGACCGCTACGGTCGCAGGTTCGAACCCTGCCTCGGGCATGGATGTGTGTGATGTCCTTAGGTTAGTTAGGTTTAAGTAGTTCTAAGTTCTAGGGGACTGATGACCTCAGAAGTTAAGTCCCATAGTGCTCAGAGCCATTAGAGCCATTTTAGAGTGTTCTCGGAATCAAACAAAATACACATCGAGAGAACGACAGGTATGAAACGTAAGAAACCGTTTAAGGTCTAGTTACAGTACTGTCATCGACAATCAGTAAACTGGAACAGATCTCACGTCTCTGGAGAATGAAAGATTAATTGTACAGTCGAAGAACCTTTCGTCGAAATGTAAGCACTTGCGATACCATGTGTCATGCCCCTGAAGAGTTGTTATGTCGTTTACATACTTTCCATGTGATGCACTTAGAATGAAACCTAAGACTTCCTAAATACTGAATCTTCACAATACAAAAACGTATGACTATCACACGAATTTCGTGAAACGTGTTGTTAAGACTGAGGCTGTTTTGCACCGGCAATAATTCAGTTTAAAAATTTATTTACGATATCGTGCTGTATCGCGTTCGTTAACGGAATCACACCGTTGCGTGAAGCGCACTAGCTAGTACCTTTGGAGCGAGTGGACACAATAACTATCGCTTCTCTGACGGCAGACTACTTAAGTAAAACGTAAGTTGAATTCTGGACTTACCTCGGTCGCCCGGTCACTGAGCTCGATACCACAGAAATAAAAAAAACTAATACTGAGAATGTTAACTGGAGAGCAAGCGGCGATACGAGGGGTCGCAAGCCATGCAAGGTTCGGGGCGCGCTGCGCGCGGCAGCCGATGCCCGACCACCAGCCTGCGAGCGACGCTCGACCGACCGGCGTCCGTTGCGGCGGCGGCGCCGGGCGTCGCGACGCTCCTAGCTGCGACGCTACGGCCTCAGCTGACACTGTCGCTTCCTACTGCTGCCGCGGTTCACTGAGGAATATTCTGCTTCCAATTTTCTGCCAAAGCTAGAAACTGCGAACGGCAAAATCGTCGTGCTCTGGGAATCAAACGTTGACCGGCAATGGTTTTAGCGTCTAGATTGTTGCTGTAGCGTTACAAGGAGATTTTGGTGATGGTAAATCTACCAAAAAAAATTTTTATACGAGTTAGCGAAAAATATGCTTATGGTAACAACAAACTGCGAACGGCAAAATTGTAGTGCTTTGCCAATCAAACGTTGACCGGCACCGTTTTAGCGTCTCGATTGTTGCTTTAGCGTTACAAGGGCATTTTGATGACGGTAAATTTACCAAAAAGTTTTTTATACGAGTTAGCCAAAAATATGCCGCTAGTAACAACACACTGACGTCGGGGTCTCCTTTGAAACAGCAGAGTACTACGAGGAGGTTCCATTGCCGTGCTCCACTATTGCGAGAAGATGTTATTCATGACTAACTTAATAAGAAATAATGATGTCTACAGAAATTGTTAATAAGTAAACAGCGTGACCTTAGAATACGTGGCGACACTACGAAATATTCGCTGCTGATACGTAGCGCGAGATAACATTAACGGCATAGATACTAATGGTAACAGTATTGTCTCATAGCAAATTAAATGATTTATTGTAAAATACTGACATGATAGCAGAAAGGATGTGTATTTTACGCACTTGGCCCTAAATTTGAAGGCTCGATTGTCATATGTATGAATCAAGTCGGTAGATACTCCGAAAACAGGTGACGTTAGTAACTCTCTGCCGTAAGAAACCTCAATTTTATTGTTGTGCAGTACAAAGCGTTTTTTTGCAAGGGCGGAATTTGTAATGGTACGTTTCTGATGACATGGAAACTACGGAAAGCAAAGGGGAAGCGGGAAAGGGAGCGGAAGCATGCCAAAAAAATAAATAAACACAACAGCAAAAAATAATCTTTAAATCAACGTAAAAAAGACAAAATTTCAAAACAATAAATACAATGAGCAAGACGTTTACAAAACAATAAAAAAAATGAGGCAACATAGCATTGAAAACATAAAAAAAAATTATAAAAGAATACACTGGCACTTGTTTGTTGAGAAATGATAGTGCTAGCGCAGGCCGAGATATCGGTGGAATGCGTCGCTTTTCCGTTCTGTGAATTCTTTGCGGCAGTTACTAACCCATGAGGCCCTTATAATTAGGCTCCCTGGCGGAACACTAGTAGGATTTTGCAGGCATACATTGGTAATGTGCCACTCTCGGGAATGTGAGCTTACGACGACAGTGCCACCAGTGTAAAGAATTTACTAGAAATTGAACATCAGACGCCTGAAAGGAGGTAATCGTCTCTTAAACCAAAAAATAGTAAATTAACGCTTGCTAGAAACTCAGATGGTCCTAGTTACAACTCTTGTCTAGTGGTCAAGTAATGGTAATCACATGCAATAGAGAATGTAATCAAGTCGCTGGGGTGTGAGGTGTGAATTGCTCACGAGACAGTAGTCACGTAAATTGGTCCAAGCTGAGGTAGAAGCGCGAGAAAGTGGCAGTTAGAACGGTTTTAGCTAGCGGTTGATAGTGGGTTTATCAGCATGGTGAAGAATGTTTTTTGAAGGCGTTGTAAAATGAAGGCGCCAATGCGTTACGAAAGAGTTGATTTTTAATAAAAGTCTGTGGAAGTTTTGTTAAGAAATGGGAAGACTGAATGTATGTTTCATGATGAGCATCAGGAAAGGTCACACGATTCGCTGAAGCGTGTTGTAAGAACTGGTTGGCAGTTCGGTCAATCTGAAGTTTTATTAGAAAGCGGAAGGACGGAGCGAGGTGAACAACTATTAAAGAAACTCAGGTGCCAGAATATCAGATGATTCCTGTTACAACTCTTGTCCACTGGTAAAGTAATGGTGATCACATGCAAAACAGAATGTAATCAGTTCGCTGGTGTGTGAGGTGTGGATTGTTCACGAGACAGTAATCACATAAATTGGTCCAAGCTGAGGTAGAAGCGCAGGAAAGTGGGAGTTGGAACGTTTTTAGCTAGTGGTTGATAGTGCGTTTATCAGCATGGTGAAGAATATTTTTTGAAGGCAAAGGTTGACACGAATGGAACAGGGAAGTCGTCAGGAAGTGAAGTGAGGCAAGCGGCGGAGAAAGACAGCGGAGAACGCGACGCGCGACCCCCGGCCGAGGGAATGACGCCCACGCACGGCGAGGGACGTACGCGACGCCGGCCGACCGCCGAGCGCCGACGCCGGCGCGCCGACGCTCGGCGATTTCTAGCCCGGAAAGACGACGGCGCGATCGCATTCCACCGGCTGCTCGGCAACTGTAGCGCAGCGTAGCCGAAGCCCTACAGAGGTACGCAACATGCTGGTCAGAACAATACTAACTTTCGGTTCACTGATGTGCAGCACTCGTGGAAAAAAAGCTGGTGTTATCCACTGCGGTTTCACAACGAAACGAATAAACAAAATCAAAAAAATTATTGTCCTCGAGTGTCACTCGAGTCAGTGTCCGTTGGAAGAAAAAAAAGAAAAGGTTGAAGTCCACCCGTTGCTCAGTAAATGCTAAAGTCCACGAGTCCACTTCTCCCCGAGAGCACACAAGTCCCCCCGACAATCCGGCGTCCAGAGAGAACGTCACCACCACACTGGGTTTTTACATCTCAGCTCGGAGTCTATGTCCCACACGGCATTTGTAGCGATGCGGAGGAAGCGAGCAGTCGAGAGAAGAGCAGACGGCGTATCACCAGCGCACGGAGCCGGGCCAGCGGCGGGCTGCCGGCGGCGGGCAGCGGCGGCGTCGTGCGGGAGTCATGGCAGGTCGGCAGTGCCCGGGCGCGCGCGTCCACCACGCCTGCGTCCGCTCCGGCCAGTGTCGCACGCGGGACTGACGTGGCGGCGCGCCGCTGCTGCGTCCTTGGCCGGCGGCTCCACTACTTGCAAGTGCAAGACTAGCGGCCCCGTCAGAGCGCGCGCTCTGTCTCTCTCTCTCTCTCTGCCGAGGACCTGCGCCGTGCGGCCGCGCCGACTCGGCCCCTTCCCTGCCGTGAGTCTGTGTCCGCACACGCGTCCTCGCCGCGCCCCTCTCGCTCGCTCTTTCGCCGCGGCCTCGCGCCGTCTCTCTCTTTTTTACGCTCCCCCGAGCCTCGTAAGCTCGGCAGCATTCCTCCAATCCTGCTCCGCCTTCGCTTCCCACGGGTGCGCCGCCTGGTGGGGGGAGCGCGGGAGGGGAAAAAACGTGCTAAGGGAGCGCCGGCCGCGTCTCTTCCCCTCCCCCCTCCCCTTCCCGTCCCTCCGCCTGGAATCTGTCTCTCCGCTCTCCCCCTCTCTCCCCTCTCCCCGCGCCGCCCTTGCTCCACCCCTCCGCCGTCCTCCACCGCAAGGATTCGCCCTCTTCTTCTCCTTGCCACTCTGCTCCTCCGAAAATATAAACTTTCCCCGCCAATGTCTGACTGGCAGCAGGGGATAAAAAAAACCTAGAAAAAAGAAAAAAAAAAACCACACAACAACAACGACAGGAAAAGTCTCACCTCCACACCCCCTCCTCTTCGGCACACCACCAGGCTCCTCACTTGTCTTCGTCACTACATATAATTTCACACCAATACATACAATTCTCGAATCGATGAACCTACAATCACACACGAATCTGTCACCTTCGATACAAATCCCCTCTCCATCCCCACCACCAATTTTTTTCCCTTCTCTCTCTCTCTCCCTATCGCACAATCGCACGCGACCGATCACATTAATTTTTCTATTACGCGGCGTCGCAAATAAATATCAGCGCTGGATGTCACCCCCCTTCCCGCAGCCGATGCCTCCCCTGCTGCTGCCGATGACTGACTTGTGACGGCATAATCGGGTATTGAGTGTTCGGTATTGTGTTGGAGAGGATGCTCGTATTTTGCGCTGCTGCTTCTTGCTACTACTACTGCACAATGTAAGTACAGTACGTGCGTTACTGCCATCCCGCCGCACATTCCAAGTCCACCACGTGACACGACAGATACCACTGGATCACGCCCTCTAGCGATTCTCAAACTACACAGGATGCGTGATATCTTTCGAAGCTCAATGGGCTGAAGAATAGTATGCAAAATTTGCAAGATAAGATGCGAAAATTCAAAAATGTTAAAAATACATCGGTGACGGCACAAACAAGTAACATCTCTATCGGCTGATGATAATCGCTCTGTCACCTCAGAAGATGAATCATTCCTGAAAGCTACGGTCAGCGATGACTCTGCAAACAACGAAGTTAGACGAGCAGATACGAAATCCGTAGAAACTTGGAATCGGTTTGTTCTAACTGTTCGTGCAGAACCTTTAGAAGCACACGAACAAGGCTCATATTAACACTGGGTTGTTTGGGGGAGCTAGCAGCGACGCGCGGAGTTCGCCGCCTACCCGAAACGTCCGGGCGGCGCGCATGACGGATCCCGGCTACGACCGCCGCCGCCGCCGGCAACGGGTCGCGCACGCCCCCGGGCGTCGGAGCGGCAGGTGCTCTGTTCCGCGGGCTTGCCTATCTACTGGGCGCACATCTGCCGGGTCAGTTTTTGCCGACCGCATCTGTCTCGACATAGCTACCTCTCACAATTGTTTTCCTCTCATTCACAGTAGAAAACAACATCCGGTCATTTCATAGTGACTATTTTACACTATACGCTAAACTTTTAAGTAAAACAAAACGTATCGCGCGTTTCTGAGATCTACGCCTTTCGTCTATAATTTTGCGCCAGACCAAGAAAAAGTTGCACCGTTACCATGAGACAGATGAAACGTCCCTATTTCGGCGACTGGCGTGTCGCTAACATTTGACTTTTTTTTTGGATAAAGTATTATAGAATCCATTGCCTATTCTTTATCGTTTCTTAGCAACCTTTAGTTACCGCTATTTTTCTTTCAACTGATCGCAACGAGCTTGTATCAACACTTCGGTACTTCCGCCGCTCGCTTAGTCCATTTCCATTTTTTTTTCCTACGAATCATTCAAGCGCGTTCGAAGGGCGTACAGTTAATCCTCGTTCAATATTTGTAACCAAAGTTGCTACTTCAGGAGTTATCCGATAATGAAGTGACAACAGTTAAAGGAACCGCAACGCGCCAGAACTTACACGCTTGATTTGCCTTTTCAGTTGCGTATTAAACTTGCGTATTATTGCTCTCGTCAACAAAACTGTCTGTTGGTAAAATGTATTATGTTCCGTTAACCCATTCACCAGAATTCTTTTTGTGATGGTATTTCACTAACGCTCAAGACGAGTTCGGTGTTAAGCGAGGCGGTAACTTTTAAGGGAATGCGACTGAATTTCGACTTAATGATGAAGTGAAAACCAGACCTTCTGTTGGTAACAGGCCGTCAGGGATAATATTTCATAAACGGACTTGGCCGCGCGATTAGCCGAGCGGTCTCAGGCGCTGCAGTCATGGATTGTGCGGCTGGTCCCGGCGGAGGTTCGAGTCCTCCCTTGGGCATGACTGTGTGTGTTTGTCCTTAGGATAATTTAGGTTAAGTGGTGTGTAGGCTTAGGGACTGATGACCTTAGCAGTTAAGTCCCATAAGATTTCACACACATTTGAACATAAACGGACTTGTCAGAATTATTTTTTGGTGAGAAAGATATTAAAATTAATGTGATTGAGAAAATTAATACGAAACAATAATGATGTGTTACTGAATTTGGAAGTGACAGTGAAAAACTTTACTGACGTATGAGGAATGAAAATAAAATGAGCCAGCGCAGAAGCTGACTTTTGAGATCAGTTACTAAAACAGTCTTACAAAATGTAACTTGTCGTTTTAGGATGTCAACGACGGAAAAAGACGGCCAAACATTAATGAAAGAGTTTGTAAGGGGTCTGTGTCACGTAGAAGGAAATCAGAAAGTAGCGTTGAAATTGGCGAGTCTTGACGGATGAGTGACTATACGGGTGAAAGGATGAAGATGATATGAAAATAATATTTCTACGGTGCCGGTATCGTGATCCGATGCCCCTGGTCTAAAATT
Source organism: Schistocerca piceifrons (assembly GCF_021461385.2). Classification (NCBI taxonomy): domain Eukaryota; kingdom Metazoa; phylum Arthropoda; class Insecta; order Orthoptera; family Acrididae; genus Schistocerca; species Schistocerca piceifrons. The sequence goes on from NC_060138.1 coordinate 379,574,143, forward strand.
CGTTGATAGGAATATACAGTGTGGGACGAGTCGTATCTTAGGTAAACCTAGTAGGTTCCATTGACTTAGAACTCTGCGAATCAAGTGCAGTGCCACGTGAGACATAGGGTCGGCCACCTTAGTTTGCGAGTTTACCACCGTGGCACTAACCGAAAAAAAAAATAACTTTCCCGTCTGATTTGGTTATTCAAAGGAACGCTTATAACTCTACCATGCGCCAATGCTACGCGTAGCGCCACGCAGCGGCTGGAAGATTTGTTATAGAATTCTGTTTCTATGATACTCATTTCTCTCGCATGGTGCCTCCTGTGGTCGAGATTTTATGCTGCAAGTAAGTAACTAAAAGGAATGAGCAGTAAACTGGACGCACGGAGTTGCTCCTCAAGACTTGAACTGACTCAATTGTACTCTGTTTCAGGCGGAACCTTACCAAAATTTCTAGAACGGGCTGTTTGTTTCGAGCAAGGCGTCGTTGTCTGTTGTACCGTCCGAATCACTGCCGAGCAACCTCACCTACCTGCGCAACACCGCTCGCCGGCGTCCTGTTAAACGAGATGTCTCAGCGAAGTTCTCGGTTGGCGGTAAAGAAGTTCTGTGCTTGATCATAACTTCCACCCTCTTCCGAGTGCAGTGTTCGTTCATATTCGTCCACATGTACACCGCATCACGACACTTCGAGCATCCGGAAGTGAATTCTGATTTTTGCCGCGTGAGTGGCAAAAGATATATTTTCCACCGTTCAGCCGGGCTGACGATCCCGATTTACGTCAAAAATTTCGAGTCGTAACACAGCCGGCTCCTTCACGTACTGCAAGAAATTGTCTCAGAAGTTTTCAGCCGGGTGGCAGCACTCAGATTCCGTGATGTTTCAACGAGTGTCACACACATCATCCTCTGGCACCAGAAGATAAATACTGTGACACTCGTCAAAACATCGCGGAATCTCAACACTATCACCTGGCTGGAAACCAGAGAGCCCTTTATCAAAATCACAGAACGGGGAAGTGTAGATTCTTGCCTTAGATGTGTTCGCCACAATTGAAGGAGACGCCTAGCTTACTCGTCGAAATACTGCACACAATAATTGATTGTCAATCCTTCTTCTTGCTGTAAACTGTACCTTCTACCATATGTTAAGATACAAAATCGGCCTCAGCTGTATAACGTGAAGTTACGGCGAGTTATTACTTTCGCTTAGCCTGAGCTTCCTATTTATTTCTAGACGGTGAATGTCCAGACGATATGTGAAATAGTATTTTTCTCCTCCGACTATAATCATAAATTTTTTCCGTTATTGGCGAATTTCGGCTACTAAGCCATTTTCAAGCGGTAGTTGACATGCCCGAGTAGAGCCACCGAGCCTTCCAGGCAGCAGCAAATATGACCTGGTGGGTGGACAGCTTCCTGGCTGGAACTGATGCACATCAGCTACCCTTGAAAATGGAATAGAAACCGAAATTTTGCACTGCTGGAAAGTAACTAATAATTGCAACCGGAAGGGAAAAATGTTGTCATTTCAGAAATTTTGTGCGAGTATGTTAGCTGCTCGGTGAAAGTAATTCTGATGATTGTAGCACCGACGGACAGAAAAAAACCCGCGAATCACATCGGACAGCAGATGAAGTTACTACTGCTCGCATGCACTGAAAGCGGAGAACACAAATACGTGGCGCAGTCCATGCACTGACTTACCCAGAGAGCAAGTCCGCTGTGACGAGAACCGTTAGAGTACACACCACAATCACAACAAAACACCCGCGCCGGGCGACAACAATCGGCGAGAACGACGTCCGCCGACAGCGCAGAGCGTCGTCGGCGTCGGCGTCGCAGATCGTCGACGGAGAGCGTGGTGGCGGCGTCGCGCTGCTTAGCAGGTGGTCGGCGCCCGTGGGAAGGGGCGCTGGCGGGGCCGCCACGCGGTCCGGCCAGGCTGAGCTCCTCGGATCGCGGCGCGGGCGCGGGCGCGGTGTGGCTGTGCCGCTGCCGTCGCCGTCGCAGTGTTGTGTGACGCCCCCCTGAGTAGCAGGACTGAGCTGGCGCGTGGTGGCCGCCACGACGCCGGGGGTGGGGCGTCGCGACGCCGGACCGGCGCCCCCGCGCACGCGCGCTCCCGGACCTCACGGCACCGTGGCCGGCCGGTGGCGCCGCGCCGCGGAGGGAGGCCGAACCGCGCGCAGTGCGAGCGCGGCCGCCGGCGGGGCAAGACCTGACAGGTGGCGCCAGGGCGCGGCGGGTGGCGGAACTACGGTCATCGTTCGCGCTTTCTTAGCTCGCTTTGTGGCGTCCAAGTGAAGTGAAAGAGCGTCTTACACCGAAACGAATGAATGCATTGCTGACGCTGGAAAAATATTTCCGTTGTCGGCAAAAATCCATTGGGATCTTCAGTCGGTGAGTAACTCCAGCAATATACTAATACACCGCAGCCAAGAGCGTATTCAGGTAGCTCCTGAGTGTTACGGGAGGGGGAGGGGGGGGGCGGTTGGGAACTGATGGCGAAATATTGTTGAGGTTTCACCACAAATGGTTCTGGGTGCACGTGATATTAGTCAGTATCTCTTACATGTTCTGTCTTTCTTAAAAACTAGTAATTCATTCGTCTCTGTGGTCGGGACAGGGTACGAATTCGGATGGTGAAGATAATTTTTTCCGAGGGGGAGGGATGAGAAAAGGTAAGGGGTTGGCAGCTACCCGTTGCCCTCGTCTCAAGACTCCCCTCCAATGTTAAGCGCAAATTGAGAGCCCCTTCCCATTTCCTTCACCGTTTTACCTTACCTTGGGTCTTTTAATATCCTATTTGCTTTGATAATGACTGTGCTCAACAATGTACCGCTGAGGGTTATTAATAAGAGTAGCCCAGTAGACGGAAACTAATGAGAACGAAAGTGTGTGCTGAAGAAAATTTCGTAAGTGCTTAGTTTGATCGTCAGGACAAATATTTTCCTTCACTTAGCTTTTCATCGCTTCTTGCATTTGCTGCTCTGAGAATACTCAGTCAAATTCTGTTCCGCTTGTTCAGCTTCCAATCGATACAATTTTCCATTCATTAATACTCTTGGTGTGAGGAGATTATCTCTGTACGTACTTCTAGCTTGTTGTTTTGATACAGCATAAGTCTCGACTTTGTTTACTTTTACAGATGTAATACAATCAACAGTATATATTCTCATTGTAATTTTCTGGAGTATTATTACCTGAGCTTCACTGATGCAACAATTACTTGAACTACTACCAGATTACCGAGCAAGGTTTACTCGTGTGCAAACGACTGAACTTGACTGTTCTAATTTATCGCATAGTCGTTTAGAAATAATATGACACTGTAGCGTGAGTACGCGAGCTTTGAGGGTGCGGAGTTATAAGCCAAAACCCGAGTCCGAGATCTCTTCTGTTGAGTCCGCAGCTGCGTTCACACGCCGAGCTTCCGCGGGGTGCAGACCACTCCTAGGAGGTGGCGCCTCGCAGCGGCGGCTTCGGGCAACTCCGCGTTGTTGCCGATAATGCTTGAAGATGCGCTCGCGTATAGCTACTTAACCACCTAAGTAAGCGGTTGTACAAATTTTTTTTCGTGTGCACTAGTAGTTTAACGGTTTTTCTATCTGTAAGCTTAATTTTAACTGTTATTTCTCCTGTAATGTGTGTACCTGACGATGCCGGTAATAGTTATCAGTGAGGTTCCGTCGAACATTTCCTTAGCGCCTGTTACTGAGGAAGAAAGGCACCTACGTGATAATACTTCAATAGGAAGTGGTTCAATCGCACTAAGATCAATTTCTAAAGGAATTCTGCCATTTTGTGTCTTTCTTTTTGATTAAATAAAAAGAAGTAGACTAACAACAAGAAAAAACTTTTCTCTATCGGTACTTCTTAAGTCGTCCCTCATTTCGATTGTTCACCTTTTTCCCCACAAATCTGTTGACTGAAGCTTTAGAAAAGTACTAGTGGAACTGATGGCTAAAATTTGCTTCTCTATATGTGTAACAGAAGACACACAGACATTTTCGAATGCTAAACATTTTATTTCGTCCCTCGCGGTAGCTAAGCGGCCAGCACGGCGGATTGCTAACAGAAAGGGCCCAGGTTCGATCCCGGCCGGGTCGGAGATTATCTCCGCTCAGGGACTGGGTGTCAGTTGTCGTCACGTCCGGATCGTCATAGTTGACATTTCCCAGTTGAGATGGATATATGAGCACATCCCGAAAATAAAAAAAATAAAAAGAAAAAAATGAAAAGATTCCATTATTCCTGCACCGTCTGTCGACGATGACCTCATCACCGTTTCTAGATGCTCCTACCAACGATCTACTAATATCATTTCTCGCAAGTACTTCCCGAAAGCATCTAAGTTACTTATCAAGATTGCAATAAATATATTTTGGGCAAACGCAGTTTTCTCCTTTTTCTCACTTATAAGAGGCTCAGTAAAGGTCATGTTTGTTTGAAAGCAAACACAGATACGAGAGTGGCTTTAATCTCAAGATCAATATGCCTAAAATACTGCTCAAGAAAATCTTGAATCGTCATCCCACTTAGCTCCAGGAAGTATATCTTCACCGTGCAAAATTTTGCGCAGTTACCTGAAGAGACCGGATTTTTTTGTGTACGCATAAAAAAGATTCCTAGATGAAATATGTGAACGTCGTTTATCAATGGAATCATTTGAATTACAGTCTACAGGAACAGAGACTGAGGGCGGAAACGCAACTGTACTGACTGTTCCCATGTGGTAGCGAGTAGCGGCGAAAGGAAGTGCATGCAAGCAGCAAGACGCCACCCCGCCACCGTACCCGTGTGTCCCGAGCAGGCCCCAGCCAGGGAGCGGCGGGATCGATGTGATGCCCTCGGGAGCGAACCCGGCCCTCGCCGTCGGCGCGCCCGCCGCGTTTCTTTTTCCCTCCGGCCCCCCTCGGCCGCCGTCGGCTGCAGTCGTGCGCGCTCGGGCGCCGGCTGGCGCCGCGTCTTGCAGCGCGGTCCTTGGTCACGTGACGCCAGCTACGGTTCGCCCTCGGAAGATGTCGGCAGCTGCCTTTCCTGCCGACGGCCGCGCGTGCGCAGACCGATTTGAGCAGTTTGGCGCCCCGGAAACGATTTTCTTCGGCCGATGAACTTTTACGTTTCTTGTGCGTTTTCACGAAATATTCTTTCTGAACGCCGTCTTAAAGAACCTGTTCTGTCCGAGAGCGTATATAAGGAGTCAAGAGATATTGCCGTACAAAATGTAACGTATAACAAGGGAAATTCGTCCTGCAATGCCCTAACAAATAACAAGGTACCAGGGCAGGACGAAATCACTTGCAGGATTGTTAAAAGGCTATCCCTGGAAGCCAGCTCCGGGAAGATCAGTTTGGATTGCGTAGAAATATTGGAACACGTGATGCAATACTGACCCTACGACTTATCTTACAGGGGAACCTCCCCATCGCACCCCCCTCAGATGTAGTTATAAGTTGGCACAGTGGATAGGCCTTGAAAAACTGAACACAGATCAACTGAGAAAACAGGAAGAAGTTGTGTGGAACTGTGAAAAAATAAGCAAAATATACAAACTGAGTAGTTCAAGGGAAGATAGGTAACATTAAGGACGATAGGAACGCAGGAGCGCCGTGGTCTCGTGGTAACGTGAGCAGCTGCGGAACGGAAAGTCCTAGGTTCAAATCTTCCATCGAGTGGAAAGTTTAATTTTTTATTTTCAGTTTATGTGACAAACTCTTATGTTTTCATCACTTTTTTGGGAGTGATTATCGCATCCACAAGAAAACCTAAATCGGGCAAGGTAGAAGAATCTTTTTACACATTCGCCAAGTGTACAAGTTAGGTGGGTCGACAATATATTCCTGTCATGTGACGCACATGCCGTCACCAGTGTCGTATAGAATATATCAGATGTGTTTTCCTGTGGAGGAATCGGTTGACCTATGACCTTGCGACAAATGTTTTCTGTTCCCATTGGAGAGGCACGTCCTTTCGTCTACTAATCGCACGGTTTTGCGATGCGGTCGCAAAACACAGACACTAAACTTATTACAGTGAACAGAGATGTCAATGAACGAACGGACAGATAATATCTATGCAAAAATAAAGAAAGTAAAATTTTCAGTCGAGGGAAGACTTGAACCAACGATTTCTCGTTCTCCAGCTGCTCACGCTACCACGGGACCACGGCGCTCCTGATCTCACATAGTCCATTATGGTGCTTATGTGGCCCATTGACTACTCAGTTTGTATATTTTGCTTATTTTTTCACAATTCCACACAACTTCTTCCTGTTTTCTCAATTGATCTGTGTTCAGTTTTTCAAGGCCTATCCACTGTGCCAACTTATAACTACATCTGAGGGGGGTGCGATGGGGAGGTTCCCTTGTTAGAAGCTAGATTAAGGAAAGGCAAATCTACGTTTCTAGCATTTGTAGACTTAGAGAAAGCTTTTGACAATGTTGACTGGAATACTCTCTTTCAAATTCTGAAGGTGGCAGGGGTCCAATACAGGGAGCGAAGGGCTATTTACAATTTGTACAGAAACCAGATGGCAGTTATAAGAGTCGAGGGGCATTAAAGGGAAGCAGTGGTTGGGAAGGGAGTGAGACAGGGTTGTAGCCTCGCCCCGATGTTATTCAATCTGTATATTGAGCAAGCATTAAAGGAAACAAAAGAAAAGTTCGGAGTAGGTACTAAAATCCATGGAGAAGAAATAAAAACTTTGAGGTTCGCCGATGACATTGTAATTCTGTCAGAGACAGCGAAGGACTTGGAAGAGCAGTTGAACGGAATGGACAGTGTCTTGAAATGATGGTATAAGATGAACATCAACAAAAGGAAAGTGAGGATAATGGAATGTAGTCGAATTAAGTCGGGTGATGCTGAGGGAATTAGATTAGGAAATGAGTCACTTAAACTAGTAAATGAGTTTTGCTATTTGAGGAGCAAAATAGCTGATGATGATCGAAGTAGAGAGGATATAAAATTTAGACTGGCAATGGCAAGGAAAGCGTTTCTGAAGAAGAGAAATTTGTTAACATCGAGTATAGATTTAAGTGTCAGGAAGTCGTTTCTGAAAGTATTTGTATGGAGTGTAGCCATGTATGGAAGTGAAGCATGGCCGATAAATAGTTTGGACAAGAAGAGAATAGAAGCTTTCGAAATGTGGTGCTACAGAAGAATTCTGAAGATTAGATGGGTATATCATATAACTAATGAGGAGGTATTGAATAGGATTGGGGAGAAGAAAAGTAGGTGGCACAACTTGACTAGAAGAAGGGATCGGTTGGTAGGACATGTTCTGAGGCACCAAGGGATCCCCAATTTAGTTTTGGAGGGCAGCGTGGAGGGTAAAAATCGTAGAGGGAGACCAAGAGATGAATACACTAAACAGATACAGAAGGATGTAGTTTGCAGTAAGTACTGGGAGATGAGGAAGCTTGCATAGGATAGAGTAGCATTGAGAGCTGCATCAAACGAGTCTCAGGACTGAAGACCACAACAACAAAATCCCTGGAAGCCTTTCATCTCCTAGCTAGACTTCTCGCGTGATGCTACGAAAAAACAAGGACCCAAAAAAATAGAAGCTTGCTACTATAGAGGCTGTCCCAAAAGTACGGAAGCACAGAAAGGATCCAAAGAGCTACAGAACAATACGTCTGTTACCGCAGCTTAGTAAGTTCTCTGTAAGTTATTGCAGAACACAGGAATATTACTTCAGGAGCAATTCGATTTTTCTGAAACGACTTTCAATCACACCAGTTAACGATAGTTGCCGAAATTACTCTTACCTTCAAACGAGATTTCTGCGTAGACGCGTCGAAGTCGCTCAGCGGAGTATCTCACAAAGGATGCTACGAGAATTTCGCCTTCCGAGAACTAAGGCTGAACTAAAGAGCGAATTTTTACAGTCTGCGCTGAATACGTAACATTGCCAGTCAGAAGAGCCTAAGCCACGATACCGCAAGGTTCAGTGTTGGGCCGACACTGTACACGCTTCATTCACCCGATCCCCGAACACTCCAAAGGTCACACAAACCAAACAAGGTATTTCCAAGCTTTTGCATGAAACGCCATGGAGAACAACTTTTGTTACAGGCGAAAAATTCGATGACAGTTCCCGGCCACATTAGGCGTAGTTTAGTATTCACCATCCCTTGGATGACGGGATTTCACTGAACTCTCAGGGTCTGCTAACGAGATGTCTTGATTGCTGTCTACCTCCCATTACAATGATAAGAGTGATTTTCAACAAGGAAACCTTAAGAGTGAGTGTGTCGGAATGGAGAAAGATATTTTAGAAACGAATCAGGAACTTTAATTTTGCTTGGTCTGTCCCCTTGCATATGGAGCAGATGACTGGAATATATGCAACACACATACGCAGAGTACCTATGTCCTGCCACCTCTCAGGGGCACAAAATACAAAAGGATGTCCAGCATCACTGGAGGCGATGGGAATGATTCACAACATCAACAAAGATTGCAACTGACACGTCAGAAATTTGAACTAAGAAGTGAAGAACGACGTAATAACTGACAATTTTTGGTACTAAATATGCAACTTAGCCAGCTGAGGCGGAGAACTTCGCCGTCATGAAATCGAAAGAGCAACAAAAGTCTCAGTTTACAGCTTCACATTATAGTTGGAAGTCTCGAACTATGTACTGGAAGAATATCAAGGAGTTTGAACAATACCTATCAGCATTAGTGGTTTTGAAGAAGCGCACACGAGAGGCGAAGAAACCATGGCAATAGAGCGTCAAAAAAAAAAGTTCAAATGTGTGTGAATTCTTATGGGACTTAACTGCTAAGGTCATCAGTCCTTAAGCTTACACATTACTTAACCTAAATTATCCTAAGGACACACACACACACACCGATGCCCGAGGGAGGACTCGAAACTCCGCCGGGACCAGCCTCACAGCCCATGACTGCAGCGCCTAAGACCGCTCGGCTAATCCCGCGCGGGGCGACAGCTGCAGTGGGATGGATACATGATTCTATTGTCACTTAGTTGTGACGGTGCGACTGTACCAGAGGCCAATGGTATAGATTCAGCTTATAAAATCTATTATGCACACAGTAGAATTCAATATGAACAGCAGGAGGGTTATTCTAACTCCAAACGGCTTGTAAAAAAGAAACGAGAGAGCAGCCAGCAATATTTGAAACTAAGCGGCGACCCTGCAAGAGGCAGATAATGACCGTAAGGAACACTAAATGAATTCTGCTTCTGAATACAGACATTCTAGAATGAATTGATGAGATGTTAAATCATGATCGGACGCCTTCCTTTCGATCTGGATTTTGTTTATTGCTGTCTCAAATGTTTATGAATGAATGAATTAGTTATAAAATTTGTGATCGATGTCTGGTAGTCGGCCGCTGTGGCCGAGCGGTTCTAGGTGCTTCAGTCCGGAACCGCGTTGCAGCTACGATCGCAGGTTCGAATCCTGCCTCGGGCATGCATGTGTGTGATGTCCTTAGGTTAGTCAAGTTTAAGTATTTCTAAAACTCTAGGGGACTGATGACCTCAGATGTTTAAGTCGCATAGTGCTTAGAGCCATTTGAACCATTTTTGATCACTGGTAGACCTGGAATCTCGTCTGGCAGCTAACATGAAACACCTCGCTCACCGGGCTTTGCATTTCTGATTGCACGTTAAACCGCAAGTCTCCCAGATCTGGCTGCCAGAGAAGGGTTCTCCCATCGACGAGAGGCTATGATACATCAGACCTATTAACGGTTGTCGTACCAGACACGAATTCTCTGGCCGAGGTTAGGATATATAATTGGTTTGTACTTTTTCCTGTGCTGAAAAGATGGTACTTTGTTGCTGGCAGAGTGAGTGGGGCTATCTACGGTAGTCGGTACAAGATAGTGTTCAGTCACCTTCATCTGGAACATATGGAGGTTCTGTAAGTTCTGCGGCATCACCGATGTACTTTCATATTTGTGCCGGTATGGAAATGATACGAAGAGTAGTACCATATTCAGACATCTACTGACATATGGTATTACTGTATTAGTTTCTCTGTACAGAGGATTATAGGAAGGTTTAGTGCCATGTGTGTTTTTGATTTCGAATGAGCTACAAATGTATATTTCCTTTTGGTCCTGGACAATACACAAAAATGAAGACTTACATACACTCTTTTAAGCACTGGCTCATATGGAGTTTTGTTACTATGTTTTAGTTAGTCTGGACAGCAAGTGTGGACTTCACAAAGAGAAGGAAGAAGCTTCTTGAAACTTCCTAGCAGATTAAAACTGTGTGCCGGACCGAGACTCGAACTTGGGACCTTTGCCTTTCGCGGGCAAGTGCTCTACCATCTGAACTACCCAAGCACGACTCACGCCCCGTCCTCACAGCTTTAATTCCGCCAGTACCTCGTCTGCTACCTTCCATTCTGTAAACATCCCCTAGGCTGTGGCTGAGCCATGTCTCCACATATCCTTTCTTCCAGGAGTGCTAGTTCTGCAAGGTATGCAGGAAAGCTCCTGTGAAGTTTGGAAGGTAGCAGACGAGGTACTGGTGGAATTAAAGCTGTGAAGAAGGGGCGTGAGTCGTGCTTGGGTAGCTCAGATGGTAGAGCACTTGCCCGCGAAAGGCAAAGGTCCAGAGTTCGAATCTCGGTCCGGCACACAGTTTTAATCTGCTAGGAAGTTTCATATCAGCGCACACTCCGCTGAAGAGTGAATATTTCATTCTGGAAGGAGCTTCTTGTTCATTTTTTTAACATCATGTTTGGCACTCATTATGTGCTGTTGGTTAATGTCATCATTATAGGCACATTTTGAGCAATTCAGTTAAAAATTAGGTCAGAAACAGCTCGTACACTCGCTGAGGAAAGTAGGTGACGAAGAGTCTGTGTCGCTGTTAGGGATTCATGGCACAGTTGAAGTCCCATCCCATCCGACAGTGGGCACCTGCGCTGATGTTGTGGCCCCTCCTTGGCAGAGCACTCTTGCGACTGCAAAACTGCCGAATGCAGCGCCATGCTAAGGATCGGAGCTGCGTAGCGGGCAGTTAGTCGTTGGTGGAACTGGGAAATGGCATCAACTCTGAGCCACCTTTCGTGGCTGCGGACAGCATTGGGACCAGAATTCGTCTGTGGTGTCGGGCCACGGTTGGCACGCCGTCCGGTCTCGTTTATGTCCTGGCGCGTCTGGCTCAGGGAGTTGGTTGGCGAGTGGTGCAAATTGGGAGGACGGGCAGTGCTTGACTGCTGCCAGTGGTAGTGGGCACTATGTGTTTGGAGGATGCTGTTGCTGCTCTCTTTAAGATGATGGCGTGGAGTCTAAGCGGAGACGGCAGTTTGAAGGTGGTCAGCAAGAGGGCCTCACTGCAACCAAGTAGCTGGAAAGGTAGTCAGCTGTGGTGGTGGAGCAGGGAGGTGGCGCAGCGAGGCAGTGGAGGCCTGCAGCGGTTAGCTGTAAGCTCGGGGTATCAGTTCCCATCTGGACAAATCGACAGTGATCGGCGGCTCGGCCACGAAGATGTGAGAAGAGGTGGCGCCAGCTGTGTCTAATGCAAAACTTCGGTTGTGCAGGTGCCTGGGTCTGGCAGGGTTTCAGTTTAAGTTATGCAAGCTATTTTTTGGTACATGCCGAGGCCGCTGAAGGGCCTAGTGTGTTAAACCCTAAGGGATCTGTATTTCGCTGTTATTGTATTTATTCCAATTCCGTTAGTCCATATGCTCCCCCATTGCACTGTCTATCTCCTCCGACCTCCTCTCTATCCACCTCCTCTGCCCTCCTGTCCATCTCCTCCTCCTTCTTTCTGGGTCCATGTCCTCTTCCTCAATCATCTCCTCCTCTTCCATCATCTCCTCCTCTTTCTTTGCTCTGTCCACTTCCCCTGTACCTCTATCTGTCTATCTCCAAATGGATAAAATGGCTCTGAGCACTATGGGACTTAACTACTGAGGTCATCAGTCCCCTACAACTTAGAACTACTTAAACCTGACTAACATAAGGACATCACAAACATCCATGCCCGAGGCAGGATTCGAACCTGCGGCCGTAGCGGTCGCGCGGTTCCAAACTGTAGCTCCTAGAACCGCTCGGGTGTCTATCTCCTCTTCCCCCTTCGCTCCATATGTTTGCGGATCTCTTCCTCACCCCTTACCTCCTGCGCGTTATCATCCCTACCCCAATAGGAGGTTGCTGGTCATTATCCCCCCAGTACGCGTACTAAGTTCGGTTGAAATCGATCCAGAGGCTTAGGAGGAGTTTTTTAACCTGGTTTTGCCCGTATACACGTATATCATATACAATGAGGTGACAAAAGTCATGGGCTACCTTCTAATATTTTGTCAGACATCCTTTCGCCTGGCATAGTGCAGGAAATCGGCGTGAGATATGCGCAACAAGTCGTTCGAAGACCCCCACACATATATTGAGCCAATCTGGTTCTACAGCCGTTGAACTGCGAAGGTGCTGCCAGTAGATGAGCACGAACTGACCTTGCGACTACGTTCCATAAATGTTCGACGGGATTCAAGTCGTTCTCGAAGTTTCCAAAATGTTCTACAAACGAATCGTGAAAAATTGCGGCCCGTTCACATGGGGCATTGTTGTTTGGGAACATTAAGTCTATAATGGCTGCAAATGTTCTCCAGGTAGCCGAACAAAACCACATCCAGTCAATAATCGTTTCCGCTGGAGCAGAAGATCCAGTCCATTCCATGTAAACACGGCCCACGCCATTACGAAGCCATCCCCATCTTGAACAGTACCTTGTTAACAATTGGGTCCTTGGCTTCGTGGAGTCTGCGCCACACTCGAACCCTTCCATTAGCTCGTATCACGTGAAATCTGGACTAATCTAAACACCCCACGGTTTTCCTGTCGTCTAGGGTCCAACCAATATAGTCACGAGCCAAGGATAAGCGCTGCAGGTGGTGCTGTACTGTCAGCAAAGACACTCACGTCGGTCATCTGCTGCCATAGCCGTAGCCATGGCGATAGTATCGCGCACAAGCTATAAAAGGTGAATCATGTGATAATGTTTCCGACGTGGTTGTGACCGCACGATGGGAATTAATAGACTTTGAACGCGGAGAATAGTTCGAGCAAGATGCATCGGACATTCCTTTTGGAATTAGTTAAGGGAAATCGGTATTCTTATATCCACAGTGTCAAGAGCGTGTCGAGAATACTAGACTTCCGGCATTACGTCTCACTACGAACAATGCAATTGCCATCACTTAACGACTGAGAGCAGCGGCGTTTTCATAGAATTGTCAGTGATAACAGAGGAGTAACACTCAGTGGAATAACCGCAGAAATCAGTGTGGGACGGAACAGTGCGGCGAAATTTGGTGTTAGTGGGCTATGGCAGCAGACGACTGCCAGGAGCGCCGTTGCTGAGAACATTGCCTCAGCATCTCTCCTGGGCTCGTGACCGTACCGATGGGACCCCTGGCGACTGCAAAATCGTGGCCTTGTCACATAAGTCCCGATTTCAGTTGGTAAAAGCTAAGGATACTGTTCGAGTGTGGCGCAGACCTCATGATGCCGTGGACCCAATTGATTCAAAATGTTCAAATGTGTGTATAATCTTATGGGACTTAACTGCTGGTCATTAGTCCCTAGGCTTACACACTAGTTAACCTAAATTATCCTAAGGACAAACACACACACCCATGCCCGAGGGAGGACTCGAACCTCCGCCGAGATCAGCCGCACAGTCCATGACTGCAGCGCCAGAGACCACTCGGCTAACCCCGCGCGGCGACCCAATTTGTCATCATGGCACTGTTAGGCTAGTGATGGCTCCATAACGGTGTGGGTTGTGTTTATATGGAATGGACTGTGTCCTCTGGTTGAACTGAACAGAACATTGACTGGAAATGGTTATGTTTTGCTCTGTTTGGACACCATTTGCAGCCATTCATGCACTTCATGTTGCCAAACAACGATGGAATTTTTGTGGATGACAAAGCGCCACGTCACCAGTCCACAGTTGTTCGTGATTGGTCTGAAGAACATTCGAGACAATTCGAGTGGGTGATATGGCTACCCTGATCGTCCGACATGTATCCCATCGAACATTTGTGAGAAATAATTGAGAGGTCAGTTCGTGCACAAAATCCTGCACCGGCAATAATTTCGCAATTATGGACTTCTAAAGAGACAGAATGAGTCAATATTTGTGCAGGGGACTTCTAACGACGTGTTGAGTCCATGCCACGTGGAGTTGCTGCACTACGCAAGCCAAAAGGAGGTCCGACAATGTTTAGAAGACGTCCATAACTTTTTGTCACTTCAGTATATATTCACACGCATCGTTGGCAGAGACGGAGTTCTGGTAAAGGGTGCAACCTCCATGGTACACGGCTGAAGTGGTTTTCAAACCTTTATTCGGGATTGCTGGTCGAGAATTGAATCTCTGCTCACCGGGTTACGAGTCAGGTACCTTAATGCCAGTGCCACCACCTTCGGTGCATGCATATAAGGAACAGTGGGAGAAACGACATCATTTATACAAATGAACGCGCTGCACAGGGACTGCAAGATACGGAGGCGAACAACTCGATAGTAGCACTGCTGGTGTAAGAGGAGGAAGAGGAGCCAACTGTAGGAGAGGTGGGTGACGCCCCGTGGAGCACGTCACGATTGTCGGAGGGGGCCACAGTCATGGGGAGACTACTGTCTACAGTAGTAGCGCGACCAGTCATGATGTGAAATGGCGTGACGAAAGATCTTTTACGAATACTGTATTTCAGTTATTTAACATTGGCCTCGACTGATCTTGCATGATACAAATTCTGAAACGCCCTTATGTCCTGTCACCGGAGCCTCCGTAACAGCTCTCAAAGTCCCACTCCAGGCAGCAGCCAGAATCTACGCACCCTTAGCTATGGGCGTCGCAAGAGACAAATTACGTGACGCGCTGCTCCACACATCCAGTCGAGAAAGTTTGCTGCCGCTCCCGAATTAATCCTTAGCACTGCTACATTATTAAATCAGTCCGAGCATATGTCATTAGTCTCACCCTGGCGCTAAGACTGGATTCCACATCTACATCTACATTTATACTCCGCAAGCCACCCAACAGTGTGTGGTGGAGGCCACTTTACGTGCCACTGTCATTACCTCCCTTTCCTGTTCCAGTCGCGTATGGTTCGCGGGAAGAACGATTGCCGGAAAGCCTCCGTTCGCGCTCGAATCTCTCTAATTTTACATTCGTGATCTCCTTGGGAGGTATAAGTAGGGGGAAGCAATATATTCGATACCTCATCCAGAAACGTACCCTCTCGAAACCTGGACATTAAGCTACACCGCGATGCAGAGCGCCTCTCTTGCAGAGTCTGCTACTTGAGTTTGCTAAACATCTCCGTAACGCTATCACGCTTACCAAATATCCCTGTGACGAAACGCATCGCTCTTCTTTGGATCTTAAAATGGTCATTACTCCTGCATCACTCATAAGTGGCGTGTAAACCCAACTTCTTTCATAAACTCAGATCCAATCACTTTATTGAAAAAACGAACGCCGCAGACAGTAACTACACCATCTCCAACCAGTTTTTAACATCTCCCGTCGATAACCTTCTCCATGAAGAAAACGAGACAACCATGAACAATAAAAAAGGGAACATACACTTCTAAGAACACGTCACTTCACTGTTTCATGGGAATAATCGTAGCTTACTGTCTTCTATTAGGCCTTGACAAGTCCTCATTTTTATCAGACATCTCCTTCAGATAGCCAATGGTTCAGTGTTCTGATATGGGCCATCGCCTACGGATCACATGCCCACTAACTCTCCCAGAACACTGGAAAATGATTAATCCGAAATTCATGCAAGCACACGGAAACGTAGCTACTTTAGAAGTCCTGTAGTTTTCTGTTCTAGCCGGTGACCTCTATCGATCACTGAGGATCACTCTCTCTCGATCACATACGTGTAACTCTTGAGATACCACATCAACACCACTGTGCCAATACTTGATTCCTTTATCCCGAGGGCTCGTAGCTGACTCTCAATATACGTTTCCAACGCTGTCTTCGCCCAGGGCGCACAAAACGTTCCTCTGATACCCCTCAGTCTGCTGGTCGATTCTTAGTTTCGGGAACTCCGCGAAAATGTTTGCAACATTCGTGCTTTTCAATCATTCAACGTCGAATTCAGAAGTCACACTTTTTCATTGGACATTTCCTGCTCTTGTTAGAAATACTTCTCTGGAAGTTGCTGTTTCCTTTCCAACAGGAGACTGCGAACACCTGCCATCCTGCGAGAAATCACTTTTGTTTATGACAGCGTAGTAGGCCACAATCACAAACCATTTAAAAGGGTATGGAAAGCTTGACCATTCATCTCAGGCTGGATAAATACACCTTTTCCTGAACCAGAAATCGATTCTGCCATCCTAACTTCTTTTCTTTACTTAAATTTTTCGTGTCCTGGCATCAAAGTTTTCTAGTCTATGTCCAATGATTTTTGCTTCTCCGTCATATATCATCGAGTGAAAAATTACTGGGACGGTTAGGAAAAGTGATAAGATGTTACATATCGTGATATTCTCCACAATCACACCTTTTGCATATTTATCTATAAGGCTCCACATGATCACGTCTGCCTTCATTGGTGCTACGTCTGTTCTGATGAATTTCAGGCTTCTCCAAATCTTCCATTTCAAGTTCTCACCGTTGGGGATCTCCTACAGAGAAGGGTAATCATTTGGATGCTCAGTGAGTTCTTGTTCCGGAATCACTTGTGTGAATTATGTCTTCGAGGTCCACAGGGAGCCCCAAAGCAGAAGTGGCGTTCATCGAAAATATGCTTAAACTTCTCTGTTTGTTTGTAACGATCTCTAAGGGAGTTGTGGTCCCTTATTGACGGACCTAGGTTTCATACAGCCAGTTATTGACAAGCATGTTTCACTTAAGCTTATGTTCACCTTTTTGGCAAGTACAGATCTGGACCAAATCGGGCAAGCATATTCTGTTTGGGAGAAGCACAGTGCCTGGCATCCACAGTAGCTGCAGGATAAGCTAGAGGATATGCAGAAGAAAGATACGTTACAGATCATCCCTAAAGACTAGATCACAGTGTCTGGAGTGTCGTATGTCACCTATAAATTTGGTGCCACGTCTCAGATGCAGTTACACTTGGGCCAGATGAATCTACCCACCTGATTAACATGAAGTCTGGTATACTGTTCAGCCAAGATGTGTTTTTTAGGCAGTTTGTCACATTCGACTGGGTGAATACCTTGCTGGTACCCGCGTTACGCCTCAGTTCACGATACATAAACATTTAGAAAACATTTAAACACCTCCACATGGCATAACACTAGACGCAGACAGATGTGGTACACAACTTCCGTCTCGTGGTGAAAGTATGAGGAAGGGAAGGGTATCCGGCCAGCCTTTACTATTGACATTGCCAAAGTCATAAATTAACTTGCTTATCTCGTGAAGATATGAGATAGAGACTAGGAAAAAGAACATTTTGGAGGGATGATGGGTCTTATACCGCATATTTCAGAGGGGAATCTGCTTGCTATGGTTACTGACATGATGTTGTTATGCTATATTGATGAGTCAGTTTTTGGATACTCGTCTATCTCTTGGATACTCGTCTATCTCGCATTATAACTTGGGTTAACTGAGATGGCACAGTAACTAAAAATGAAACTGAACTCGTATTACGAAAAACACTGCTCTCCAGGCATCGACAGCTGTGGCAATATGTCTTGCAAAATGAATACTGCATACAGCTGTATGACACTCTCTAATGAGACACAGCCGGTTTCTTGGCCTATAGTCACATCCTCATGGGTACTTAAAGTATTATTTACACCTCAGGATGCGGCTGTAGACCACGAAACCGGTTGTGTCCCATTAAAGATTATCGCACAGCTGTACGCGGTGTTCTTTTTGCACGATGAACTAGTATTTCTGAGACTTAAGTCTTCCATGATTCTCCCAAATTATGTCTGACGACTGTCGAAATAGTCTCACGAAAAGACCACGGTAATACTTTCCCCACACTCTACTCCAATTGTTCTAATGCCCCATCTCTAATTACCTCCACATCCACAGAACTCTGCCGGCCGCGGTGGCCAAGCGATTCTAGGCGCTTCAGTCCGGAACCGCGCGACTGCTACGGTCGCAGGTTCGAACCCTGCCTCAGGCACGGATGTGTGTGATGTCCTTAGGTTAGTTAGGTTTAAGTAGTTCTAAGTTCTAGGGCACTGATGACCTCAGGTGTTAAGTCCCTTAGTGCTCAGAGCCATTTGAACCATTTAAACCACAGAACTCTACTGTTTATCCTGCAAACAATCCATGACATTCATGACTGACAAGATGTTGACACAACTCCAACTGCAAAATGGAGGCACTCAAGTAGGAATCTGACACTGTGACCCCAGGGATGGGAAAAACTATCGGTTAAAAGTGATACCGGTATGTTTAGTTCTGAATAACCGGTATGTTTCCGCATTTGTTTGCTCTGTTATAACAGGTGTTTTATTTCTTATTAATAACCGGGCAAAACACCGAAATATCAATTAGTCATTGCTGCAGTGCTAAAATTTTTCGTTTTTAAGTAAACTTGTTTAAAGAACCAATGTTTTTATTCGTAATATTTGCATTGATTTAAAATACAGCGTTATTATAGAAGATGCGGAAAGCGATCAGTGCTATTTTAATAAAAATGCCGACAGAAACGAACAACAAACACATGACATAAGAATGGGTACTGCATTGGTGTGACAATAAATTGTCTGTTACCACTTGTTGTGGCCTTTTAGACGGCACGTGTGTAAATGCATTGTGCAGGACTTTCCCCTTCCCGTTTATATTGTAGTTCCTCACTGTCGTCTACGGACGTCAGCTATATTACAGAATGGCAACGACCCTACTCTGGGACATTTTACAAAGTACAGTGTCAGTGAAGTATAATGCTCCATTTGCTTTAAAAGATTAAAAAGGGAGGGGCGGCAACGGATTTGTGACATAAAAAAGGATAAAACTTGAAAGTTAACAGTTCATTCCTAATTTGCAATAAAAATAGAAAGTAGCTGGACAGCTGCTTGTTCTACATAACACGGCATCATCTGCTTGTAGCCCTCGAGAACGGACGAATTAACACGAAAAATACAGTTCTTCACCCTCAATTTTCACTCTTTAGCACTGATTGTTCGTAATGTCCAAATAGTGATATGATCCCCAATTACAACATGATTTTTGAGTAGAGTTTCAATAAATTAGAATCATTAGGAGACTACTGGTGATTTTTTTGTAGTTGTCAACCATCTACCACTTTTCGAGAAAAACAGCAAATGGCGGACTGGCTAATTAAGTTTTTTAATTTAATTTAATATTTTGATTCTATGTATCTTAAAACTGAGGGTGGCAAAATTTTTCAATCTTTTTTCGATTTCTACGTTTAACACAGGAAATAATAGGAATAGAAAACGGAAAATCGGCTATTTCAGGAACCCAATATTCTGAGCGGGTTTAATACCTCAGTTAAACTGGCGTTAAGGAAACTGTAACCGAAAACCGCTTAGTTCAGTGGTAGCCGCAATCCCTACGTGACCCTTGAAAACCGCAATGCAGGCACGACTTTTCTTCAGCTCCACTGATTAATGCGCTCCAATGAGATCAGCCCATTCCTTTCGCGTGTCTCACTCAGACGACCAGTGAAGGTCAGACGTCACCCCTCTGTACTATTCTATCAAAGCGATATGAGCATATGTTTCTTCTCTGTCCGCCCATCCTTGTTTTCCTAAATCATTTCAGACGCGTGCTTGGACGGTTTCTTCGTCATGGCCATGGCCGACTACCTGCCCCATCCTCATAAAGCATACTCACATATTTTATTTTTTGAGCTATTTATTTTTATTGTATTATTTTAAGACGATCTCAAGATAAATGAATGAAATAAAATAATTGGAATGCTAAGTATCATATTTGGGGAAGATACTGTAAAATTCGTAGAACTTTTCTATGAAGCAGTTCTACACAATATTGTCGAAGCAGACAGTAAATCAGAAGCAGTTTAGCGCAGACGAAGTATGCTTGGATAAACAAAACACATCGTCCAATGCATAGAAAAGAATATGAAACTGGGTAAATTCCTGTAGGACCTTTGCAGACTAGCATTTTGCGAGAGGTAGTGATTAAGTTTTAAATATCTCCTCAAAAAATAAAGTGACATAATCAACTTTTTGCTTGTTTGCAGGTACGTATCTGCAGTCCTGGTACACATTGAAATCCTAGCGCCACAGTACCATAGCAAGCTCCTCGAAGACTCAAAATGAAATGGTGCAGCCCACTGTTAAAGCTGGATGTCTAGGGAAGTCATCTAGATTAACTTGACACAGTTGCAACATTTTCGTTGCTGCTGAAAACGAATTACGGTACAGCATCACTGGGGTGCACCATTTTATTTGGCTCCATTTGCGGAGTGCTATGGTACTGTAATGGGTACCCGGACTGCAGACGTACGCCTAAAAATGCTATTCAAGGTTAGAGGGAATACCAAGTGGGCTGAGGCGTGAATGGGAATTTGGATTGAGGAGGAAGGCGTGCTAGGGTAGTCTGAGCAGTTGTGCAAAGCCACTGCTCCAGGGTGGAGTAGCGGTCAGCACATTTTCCTGGAGACCTAGGTTCGAATCCCGGACCTTGGTACAAATTTTCATTCGTCGATTCAGTTGGCATATACAGGGTGTTACAAAAAGGTACGGCCAAACTTTCAGGAAACATCCCCCACACACAAAGAAAGAAAATATGTTATGTGGACATGTGTCCGGAAACGCTTACTTTCCATGATAGAGCTCATTTTATTACTTCTCTTCAAATCACATTAATCATGGAATGGAAACACACAGCAACAGAACGTACCAGCGTGACTTCAAACACTTTGTTACAGGAAATGTTCAAAATGTCCTCCGTTAGCGACGATACATGCATCCACCCTCCGTCACATGGAATCCCTGATCCGCTGATGCAGCCCTGGAGAATGGCGTATTGTATCACAGCCGTCCACAATACGAGCACGAAGAGTGTCTACATTTGGTACCGGGGTTGCGTAGACAAGAGATTTCAAATGCCCCCATAAATGAAACTCAAGAGGGTTGAGGTCAGAAGAGCGTGGAGGCCATGGAATTGGTCCATCTCTACCAATCCATCGGTCACCGAATCTGTTGTTGAGAAGCGTACGAAAACTTCGACTGAAATGTGCAGGAGCTCCATCGTGCATGAACCACATGTTGTGTCGTACTTGTAAAGGCACATGTTCTAGCAGCACAGGTAGAGTATCCCGTATGAAATCATGATAACGTGCTCCATTGAGCGTAGGTGGAAGAACATGGGGCCCAGTCAAGACATCACCAACAATGCCTGCCCAAACGTTCACAGAAAATCTGTGTTGATGACGTGATTGCACAATTGCGTGCGGATTCTCGTCAGCCCACACATGTTGATTGTTAAAGTTTACAATTTGATCAGTACATACTCGATTCACTGCCAGTTGGCCCAATTGAAGAAAGGTAATGTTGACTTCGGTGCTTGAATTGACAAGCGACTCATTGCTCTACAATACTAGCATCAAGCACATCAATACGTAGCATCAATAGGTTAGCGTTCATCACGAACGTTGTTTTGCGGTCAGTGCAATGTCTACAAATGCGGAGTTGGCAGATGCCCATTTGATGTATGGATTAGCACGGGTCAATAGCCATGGCGCGGTACGTTTGTATCGAGAGAGATTTCCAGAACGGAGGTGTCCCGACAGGAAGACGTTAGAAGCAATTGATCGGCGTCTTAGGGAGCACGGAACATTCCAGCCTATGACTCGCGACTGGGAAAGACCTAGAACGACGAGGACACCTGCAATGGACGAGGCAGTTGACGATAACCCTAATGTTAGCGTCAGAGAAGTTGCTGCTGTACAAGGTAACGTTGACCACGTCACTGTATGGAGAGTGCTACGGGAGAACCAGTTGTTTCCGTACCATGTACAGGCACTATCAGCAGCTGATTGGCCTCCACGGGTACACTTCTGCAAATGGTTCATCCAACAATGTGTCAATCCTCATTTCAGTGCAAATGTTCTCTTTACGGATGAGGCTTCATTCCAACGTGATCAAATTGTAAATTTTCACAATCAACATGTGTGGGCTGACGAGAATCCGCACGCAATTGTGCAATCACGTCGTCAACACAGATTTTCTGTGATCGTTTGGGCAGGCATTGTTGGTGATGTCTTGATTGGGCCCCATGTTCTTCCACCTTCGCTCAATGGAGCACGTTATCATGATTTCATACGGGATACTCTACCTGTGCTGCTAGAACATGTGCCTTTACAAGTACGACACAACATGTGGTTCATGCACGATGGAGCTCCTGCATATTTCAGTCGAAGTGTTCGTACGCTTTTCAACAACAGATTCGGTGACCGATGGATTGGTAGAGATGGGCCAATTCCATGGCGTCCACGCTCTCCTGACCTCAACCCTCTTGAGTTTCATTTATGGGGGCATTTGAAAGCTCTTGTCTACGCAACCCCGGTACCAAATGTAGAGACTCTTCGTGCTTGTATTGTGGACGGCTGTGATACAATACGCCATTCTCCAGGGCTGCATCAGCGCATCAGGGATTTCATGCGACGGAGGGTGGATGCATGTATCCTCGCTAACGGAGGACATTTTGAACATTTCCTGTAACAAAGTGTTTGAAGTCACGCTGGTACATTGTGTTTCCATTCCATGATTAATGTGATTTGAAGAGAAGTAATAAAATGAGCTCTAACATGGAAAGTAAGCGTTTCCGGACACATGTCCACATAACATATTTTCTTTCTTTGCGTGTGAGGAATGTTTCCTGAAAGTTTGGTCGTATCTTTTTGTAACACCCTGTATAATATGAGTGTGAGTTTTGAAAAAGTCTATGGAACCACGTGGTATATTTTCCTTTGTTTAAAAATGTAACTAATTACATCACTTACTTTTTTTCGAGGTGATAATTAAAACTTTTTAACTACTGCTCAATTGTAAGTGAAGCGTGAACGCGAACAGATAGCTAACTTGAGGAGAAAAGACTGGAAACATTTGAGGATTAAATGAGCTGATCATGTATGAAATGAAGAGAAACTTGAAGCATTAGGCAAAGAAAGTAGCCTGTGGCAAACACTTGCCGTGCGAAGAGGCAAATTTGTAGGAATCTGCTAAGGGATTCAGAAATTGCAACCTCAGGAGTTGAAGATGCATTGGAAAATTAAAGGGCAAACAAAGATTAAACTTAGTAAAACAGGTTACAGGGTGCGCTGATATGATATTATCTGGCGTATTAAAACTGTTTACTGTACTGGGGGTCGAACCTAGGAAACATGGCTAAGCCACGTCTCCGCATTATCCTTTCTTCCAGGAGCGCTAGTCCCGCAACTTACGCAGGAAAGCTTCTGCGAAATTTTGAAGGTTGGATTTGAGATAATGATACAAGTTAAGCAGTGAGGACAGGTCTTGAGACATAATCGGGTATTTCAGTTGGTAGAGCATTAGTCCACGAAAGGCAAAGATTGTAGGTTCGAGTCCCGATCCGGCACACAATTTTAATCTGCCCAAAGTTTCAGATTACTGAGGATTCCGAGCGTAGTGGGACGTAGAGAAGAAAAGTTAAACACTAGATAAGAGACACAGGGTAGTATCAGACCAGTCGGGAGAATGATTAGGCTTTTAAAAAAAATGCTCGACATTAGAAGTGAAACAGGTGAAAGGAAGGAGAGCACCAAGCGAGGCCTTCCCTGGGCACCGTGAAGTCAACAGAGTGCCCGCTCCCAGGGCCTGGTGGCGCCTGCCCACGCTCACCTCACCCCACCCCCGACGGGAGCCCCACCGCTGCACCGCTGACTGCAGCAACCGCGTAATTGCAAAGGCGAATTACGTACCGGGGAGAGGGAAGGGGGTGGCGTGGGAGGAAGGAGGCAGCCGCGCCAGCCTGATTCGGTCCCTGGGGCAGCCGCTGCTGGGTTCGAGTCCCCCCAGCTCCTAGGTGGGGCGTCCGTTCCCTCGGCGCCAAGGGAGCTCCCTGCAACCGGACTGATTGACGCAAACTTGTGCAAACGACGCAGCGCGAATCCCTCTACTCGCTATTGCCGTAAGGGCCCCTAAAAGCGTCCACTCGGCGGCTATTGTCTCCTGTAATCAGCCCAGCTAAAATTTCTGTGCTCTCCGAACGAATTATAACCTAGTTATTGATTTAGGGAATAGTTTGCGTTCCTCAAGAATAAATCTTCCACTCGGTACTGGATTGGGCGCTGAAATGAAACTTACTGAGTTTGGCTCCGTCACTCTCCACCGCATTGCTTCTGGGAGTTGTAGTTCGGGCTACATAGATGATCGTCTGTGGAGTCTGGAAGAGCAGGAAATTGATCCTGGCACACTAAAGCATTGACGTGGATCATGGGTTTTCCGGGTACAATATGAGTAAGTTCACTGGATTAAAAATAGTCGTCCCTTCCAGAGCACACACAAGTGACTTTGCTGGTTTGTAGATCGTCTCTAGGTAGCCATATGACCCTCCACCCGTTACGTAAGTCTTAGCTGTGAAGTAGTCTGTGTGTACCAGTCGGTTGTATAGGATTGATGTTGTGAGACTCGTCGTCAAGGAGACGTCACAGAATGACAGAAAGGAACAATCATGTTCCAACGTTGCTCACAACGCCGTGAATCACATGAGATGTATTCAGATTTGCGAATGTGGAAAAACATCGTCTGTGTAATGGAATGACGACAGTGAAAATTTGTACCGGATTGGGTCCCGAACCCAGATTTCCCTCTTATCGCGAGCGGTCGCCTTATCATAAAGCTATCCGAGTACGACTCACGGGAAGACCCAAATTTCCCTATATAGTCAAACATGTGTCTACAACCCGCTCTCGTACATTTATTGTATATATTCCAGTACAAATTTTTCACGTATTTCATGCATGCGCGCACGGCAGAAGGAACATTGCACTTTATTTCTGAACAACACAGGCACTGCAGTATCGTAGCACACTGCGAATAAAGTTTCCCGATTAGTTGCTGTATCAATGTGGACTGTCCATTGTGTCGACAGGGAATGATGTACCACTCTCAGACATGTAACATGGCGTTAAAAGATAGAAACCGATCGGGATTGGAGACGAGTGTCACTTCTCGTCAGTAACGGGTTCAAGCCAGACAGGAATTGCTGCTGGCAGTAAGTGCAGGTCTGTCTCAAACAGATTCTAGAGAGCACTGGCAAGGAAATAGCGTGCAGTGAACATTCGATATCGGATACTTTGCAAAAGGCCATTGCTCACAGCGGCGCACATATCTGTACGACTTCAGTGGGCCGAACAATACAGATAGTTGATGAAACCTGACTGGAGGCGTGTCGTGTCGTCCGAAGAGTCTTTTCACAGGACACCAACGACCGAAGCAGGTGTTTAATCCGCGGCGTGTGGAGGGTGTACAACAGCTCGCAAGTGTTTGTTGACTCTTAAAGGGCAGTTTTCGGACCAAACTTGGACCCACTCAACCAATTTGCCGTGAACATGAACGAGAATAATTATTTCATCATTCACACCGACCACGTGTTGTCCTTTCTTCTATGTCTTGACGATGAAAATGCAGCGCACACTTCCGTTTTCGCAGCGTTACATGCGTACTGGCCAGAAAATCGAAGGAGTTCCTTTCAGAACGTGCGGGTGAAACGCAGTAATCAACATTCCCGCAGTCTGGTAGCTCTAACGGATTTAATCATCAGCGGGTGGTTCAAAAATGGTTCAAATGGCTCTGAGTACTCTGGGACTTAACATCTGAGGTCATCAGTCCCCTAGAACTTACATCTACTTAAACCTAACTAACCTAAGGACAGCACATACATCCATGCCCGAGGCAGGATTCGTACCTGCGACCGTAGCGGTCACGCGGTTCCAGACTCAAGCGCCTAGAACCTCTCGGCGACACCGCCCGGCTCAGTGGGTGGCTTCATCTGCATATGGCACGGCACGCCTGAAGTAATTTGTGGATCTAATGTCTCGCCGAACTGAAGCCGTTATCAAGAGTTGAGGCTGTGTTATGCGGTATTATCACGATGTCTCCTAGGAGTACCCGCACTGTCTTTCGTCTGGTTTCGTACTGTCCTCCACGTTTGACTATCTTATATTATTCTTTGATCACTAGGCAGCTATTACACGCAATATCCTCTAAGAACTGATTTGTATGTCATTTGCTTCCCCGTTACTATATCGGTGTTACTGCTCCTTCCAGTGCATAGCTAACTACTTCTGGATGCCAGAGAACATGTCCCACTATTCCGTCCTTTCTCCTAGTGAAGATCTTTCGCACGCTCTTTTCGTCGACTATCCTACCTAGTACTTCTCTATCTCCCACTTCTTCTGCCCACGTATTTGTTAGCGAGCACCGCATTTCACACATTTCTACTGTCGTTTCTCATTATCCACATTTCATTTCCACAAAATGCTATTCTCCAGGCGTACACTTTCAGGAACTCCTTCTTCAGATTTTATGCGGGGTGAATCCGTGATGATGTTATAAACTTTCAATAATGAAGAACCGTCAGTGTATCAATTTGAGGACCGAGTCGAAAGTTACATGTGACAGTTGTTGTTCTGATTCCTCTGTCAGTCTAATACATGTACCGGTCCTATTGTTGCTAACAGTTTAGGGTGGCCGACGTTCGGAGGTGGTAGTATGGACCAAAACTAGAAGAAAAGTCCATTAAATGTGGGCCCTAAAATCTTCCACTAAACAAGTGTCCAGAGCTCTTAAGATATGGATTTTAGCGCTCCTTTTTGCTATAACATTTTTTATTTTTTTAGTTCATACTACCACCTCTAAAAGTTGCCCAACCTACAATCAGTACTCGCACGTGTATTGCACTTCCAGTAGTATCAGATAGATTTTCGCTTATAACTTTCGACGCGTCATTTCCAAACCGGAACCCCTTACTTCAGATTGGTGCATTTACCCTTCTACACCATCTCTGAAAGCTTATAACATCATCACAGTATGGCTTATGCGTAGCCTGAATTTATAGTGAACAGCAGCTGTTTATGTGTGTGATTTCAGTATTGTTTAATTATTTCTAAGATTTTGCGAATTTAAGTGCATCGTGAGGACTTTGTATAAGAGATTTTAGTGATAATTTTTATTTTCCCTATTCACGTTTTCTGTGCATCGAACTTTCAGAAGTGTTATAGTCTGGTAATTTTATTTCTTTCTGAGATTTGTTTGTACTATCTGATTCAGTCCTGAGCACTTTGTTTGAATATTTTTTTATGATTTTATACAGCTTTTACGCAGAAGAAAATGGATTGGGACTCTGATTGTGTGCGGACACAAGGTGAACTGGCCGTGGTCCAGAAACAGTTACGTAGAACCAGCGTTGGTCGCAGTTGACAGCTTCCAGGCTACTGCTGTAAATTGCCTTCTTGAAGAAGTAATAAACAGCCAATCAGTTGCAAAACGGAAGGTTTATTTAAATTCCTTGACCATGGTTTCAACGATCATAAAAACGGCTTCTTCAGTAGGAAATAAGGACAAGTGAGTTACATGTTGTGGCGGGGGTGCGTTAAAATATAGTGGAAAGGCGTCAGTAAAATACCAATGTACAGCTATTGTACCTACCCGTCTGCTAGAGCAGCTTTGGATGACAGCTGCAAGGCATGTGTTAAGCAAGTTGCGTAAAATGTGAGAGAGCCTTCCAATAGAAGTGCTAGACAGACGGAATCAGTTAACGATGGCCTCATGGTCAGTGGACAAAGCAACACGCTCTATTCTTCCACCTGATGCTCTGCGGACGTGCCGATCTGATTAGTGCAGACGCGTTGTCTTGTGATAAAGGGCACGCACAAACGACATCGTTCTGGATTATGAGAAGATAGTTGCTTGCTTGCAGTGGAGCATCAGATTTATTTACACGAAATACTTTGCAGTTGTATTGAACACGGACAGTATTTTAGCTCTTCGCAGAGTTAACAGTTTTGTTAGAGGACATGGGAATCAAAACCCATTTATCTTCACTCATCCGGGCTTGCAAGTTAATTAATTCATTGTTTTCCATTTTGGGCGTTATACTAATGTAGGGTCGTTTTCCATGCATACTGAATATGTATGTTCATGCAACGGCACATGCTTAACTGAAGCAAAGCGAAGGGTCGACTCCGGTCTATTGAAAAAACTTAGGGTAAATGTTCATTTGCAAAGGAGACTTCCTGTGGATCCGCGACGCGACACATTCTTGAGTACTGCTCGAGTATTTCGGATTCACATCAGGTCGGATTAAAGGAAGACATCGAAGCAGTTCAGAGACGGGCTGTGAGTTTTGTTACCGGTAGGTTCGAACAAAGCTCAAGTATTATGGAGATCCTTGGGGAACCCAAATGAGAATCCCTGGAGGCAATGCAACGTTATTTTTGAGAAGCACTACTGAGAAAATTTAGAGAACTTGCGTCTGAAGCCGACTGCAGAGCAGTTCTACTACCGCCAACGTACATTTTGCGTAAGGACTACGAAGATGAGAGAATACGGCGACATATAGATAATCATTTTTCCCTCGCTCTGTTCGCGAGTGGAACAGGAAAGGAAATAACCCCTCGCCATAAGGTAGCTTGCAAAATAAATATATTGAAGTACATATAAATGAAACATGAGATTTTGTATTCATTTTCTGAACAATACACATTAAATATTCACATAATCTGGGAGTCTTGCGAATTTATTTTCCGCTTCTCTGATGTTTATTCAAAGATTTACACCTGTTCAGTTAAGAGCTACTTTCTCAAATGAACTATGTATCACATTCACTAATTTCAAGCAGAAAGAGAATAAACGGTCTTCATCGGTGATGGCTGTTTCTTAGTCTTAAATGAAAGCTTGCCAAGAGTTCGTGCTGTAATGGAACTTCAAGCCACGTGGCTGCAGCGACAGAGATTTCGATATTCTGGCCTCACACTAGCTTACATCTTTTCAACTTGGTAGATGTTGTAGGACACCGGGAGCAAACACATTTACGTTGTAAGAATGACATCTATAATGCGCAATTTATAGACATGTACAGGGAGTAGCTACATGGGTTGTTGTAAGGATTTTGGTTTCAGTTTTGTCTTGGTTTAGCTTCTGCTGACCTTCCTTTTAATTAGTCCATTGGTTTGCGAGAAATGTCGTTGTCACTACGAAATATACAACAAAATTAGTAAGACTCCGTTTGCTCGCTTGTGGATCAAATTTCAGATAAAGGGGAATGTTTCAGGACATTGAAAAACCTGAGCCATAGTATCTTGTGAAGATACACCTTGAAAGATAAAGTAATGACAGGCTTTCAACTTCTTATACTACTGTGTCGTTCCCAATTATTCCCGTTCCTACTCCTCTTCATCACTTTCGCCCTTGCTTTGTTGATCGTTGAGCCATATTCTGTGTTCAATGTCACGTCCATTCGTTTCAACGTTCCTTTCAACATCCGACCAGAAGGGCAATGTCGCCTTCGACCTACACATAATTCATCTTACTTTACTACCATTCGCCGGCCGTTGTGACCGAGCGGTTCTAGGTGCTTCAGTATGGAACCGCGCGACCGCTACGGTCACAGGTTTGAATCCTGCCTCAGGCATGGATGTGTGTGATGTCCTTAGGTTAGTTAGGTTTAAGTAGTTCTAAGTCTAGGGAACTGATGACCTCAGTTGTTAAGTCCCATAGTGCTCAGAGCCATTTGAACCATTTTTACTACCATTCCTACACTGTCGTGCGACGTCCTCGCCTAGTAGGATACTTCTGTAGTTCTTGCAGTACCCAGAGCGCTCTCCATCTTGTTCATGAACTCCATACCGATTATCAGACCCGTGCTCCGTTGAGCATACATGGTGGGAGACAGTAGGGAATCCGCTCGATTCTGGGTAAAGGGCGACATACCATCACTCATTGCGACCACGGATGGAAGTAGCATGGAACACACCCTGCCAAGATGACATCACGACGTCTATGCGCTTCTCTATGTACTTTTATGCGACAGCATTACAGATGAGGGATACTATACAGATTACTGACACCGATACCCAAGATAAACTGTTCGTTGTCATATGACCCTGCGACTACGATCATATCCATTGAACAAACTGTATAACACGTTCATTCCTCTGAAAGCATTGCTTCTGGATGTTCATTTTCATTACATCTGCCCCCACATACATTCTCCGCAAGTCACTGTACAGTGCATGGCAGAGAGTACCATGTACCACTACTCACCATTTCTTTCCTTCCTCCATTCCCAAACAGAGCCAGGAGCGAGAGAGAAACGACAGTCCATGTACCTCTGGACGAGGTAAATTATGGTATAGGGGCAGAAGTCCTCTGTTCTGGGTCTGAAACCCGCCACCGCTTAAATTTTTATGAATAATCAGCATTGGTGGCCGAAGACTTCCGTAATAAGAAATCACCCTCATTCTGCCAACGGCCTTGTCAAAGAGGGCGGACGAGCAGGCACTGGTTCATGGCACTCTCTTGTCCTTGAGGTGGAAAACTGCCCCTAAAGGCAGAAGAATCAGCAATGATCAACGGCATGAGGCTGCAGAAGGCAATGGAAACCACTGCATTAAAGGCACGTAACGTGTATGCACAGGTCATATGGCCTGATGAGATTGCTGTCGTGGGTGAAAGTGATGAAGAATTACATGATCTGCTGAATGGAATGAACAGTCTAATGAGTACAGTCTAAGGGACTGAAAGTAAATCAAAGGAAGACGTAAGTAATGAGAATTAGCAGAAATGAGAACAGCGAGAAACTTAACATCAGAATTAACGGTCACGAAGTAAACAAAGTTAAAGAATTCATCTACCAAGGCAGCAAAATAACGAATGAAGGACGAAGCAAGGAGGACATAGAAAACAGGCTAGCACTGGAAAAAAGGGCATTCCTGGTCAAGAGAAGTCTACTAGTATCAAACATAGGCCTTAATTTGAGGAAGAAATGTCTGAGAATGTAAGTCTGGAAGACTACATTGTATGGTAGTGAAACATGGGCTGTTGGAAAACCGGAACAGAAGAGAATCGAAGCATTTGAGATGTGGTGCTACAGACGAATATTGAAAATTACGTGGACTGATAAGGTAAGGAATGAGGAGGTTCTGCTCAGAATCGGAGAGGAAAGGAATCTGTGGAAAACACTACACGGAAAAGGGACAGGAAGGTAGGACATCTATTAAGACATCAGGGAATGACTTTCACGTACTAGAGGGAACTGTAGAGGGAAAAAACTGTAGAGGAAGACAGAGAGTGGAATACATCCAGCAAATAGTAGAGGACGTTGTGTACTCTGAGATGGAGAGATTGACATAGTAGAGGAATTGGTGACGGGACGCATCAAACCAGCTAAAAGGTTGATGAATCAAAATGTCTTCTTGATCTTTACGTGACATATGTGTCGGCGGCAGTAGAATCGTCTGTAGTCAGCTTCAAACGCCAGATCTTCAAACTGTGTTTCGTGAGAAGAGCATCGTCTTCCCTCCAGCGATGCCCCTTTGTGTTCACGAAGCATCTCTGTAATACCTGCCTGTTGATCGAACCTATTGGTAATAAATCCAACACCACGCCCTAAAATGCTTCGATGGCTCTCTTTAATACGACCTTGTGAGAATCCCAAACACTCGAGCAGTACTCAAGAACGTGTCACACTAGTGTTCTACACCCGGTCTGCATTGTCAACGACTACACTTTCCTAAAAGTATCCCGCTAATCCGATCATTCGCCTTTGCTTCTACCATCCTTGTGTGAACGTTCTATTACATATCTATCTACAGTGTTACGCCTAGATATTTAATCGAAGTGACTGTATCTAGGAGCAGACCACTAATGTTATATTAGAACATTACAGGATTTCATTTTCATACTCATCTGCATTAACTTACATTTTTTCTAGATTCAGAGCAAGCTGTTATTCATCATACCAATTAGAAATTTGGTATAAGTAATTTTGTATCCCTCTACAATCACTGAAGGACAGCCGCGCGGGATTAGTCGAGCGGTCTCAGGCGCTGCAGTCGCGGACTGCGCGGCTGGTCCCGGCGTAGGTTCGAGTCCTCCCTCAGGCATGGGTGTGAGTGTTTGACCTTAGGATAGTTTAGGTTAAGTAGTGTGTCAGCTTAGGACAGATGACCTTAGCAGTTAAGTCCCATAAGATTACGAAGAATTAGGGGACTGGTGTACTGTAATCCGTCTGCTGCTGCAATCCTATGTCTCGCGCAGGGGTAAGAGGAAGATGACTAAAGAGAATAGACAGTTTTCACCCCATACTCATTTTTCCCTTGCTCAGTATCCCAATGTATCATATGACAATGTTGGTTTCGCAGCGACATTCTCGAATAAATGCTTCCGGGAGCTTTTTCCGTGGTAACTCGGCCAACAACATCAGATACCACACGACCTACAGGTACATCTTGAAAGCTTGAAATTTGATGAACTTCCTACGCAACAACAACTCTGAAGCACTTATCCGTTACAAAGAACAGCTTATATTGGTGTAAAACATCCTCAGCCATGTACTCTACAGTGGCTGCCATGAGTGAGTCGTTCAGCTGCGATTTCGTTCTGCGATTCCCAGAGATCCCAGAGACTGTCCCAGGGCACCCCACTTCTCGGTTTTCGGCAAGCTCATCGTTTTTTCCCCTTTGTTTCAGTTTCTTTTACTCTTGCAAGAACTTTATTGTCTATAAGACGACATGGTATCTCCTGACAAAGTTATTTTACAGTTACCGTTACCGACTTTACACCAAATGACCATACACTCGTCAGTGTTTCCCTTCGTCTTCTTCCTTATGTGAGTGGTTAGTGATTTGCCCACTACTATTTTGAAACAATCTTGTTTACTCTGATATTCAAAGCTACCAAAATCTCCGTGACTTCCAGCCACTATTTCTACCGTCATCTAAGTATATCTCCAGAAACTGCATTTACAAGGACAGGAAAAATAAAAATGACATCCTCTACGTATGTTAGGACCTCCTATAATCTGGTGTTTGTTGGGAACTCCAGATACATCGATTGTAATTGCCTCCACCCTCCCATAAACAGGAGTGTATGGTCAAAGTCTTCCAAAGCGCCGCCTTGGCGCTGCAGAGGTCTGCTAAATCGCTAGGAGGTCCTAACGAATTTAGAGGATGTCATTTCAATTTTTCTTTTGTTGTAAGTGTAGTTTTTAGAGGTAATGCTTGGATGGCAAAAGCGATAGCGGCAGGAAGCCATAAAAACGACGAAGGTTACTTACGTTATAACGCCCTGTTGATATAGAGATGATTTTGTGCGTATAGTATCAATCAGTTCATTGCGAAGATTCTGTCATGGTATTATTGAAGGAACCTTCTGGCGTGGTTCAGCAAAACCACAGATAACAGGAAGGGCTGGCGGTAAGAATCCTGACTACGCAATAACCTGAGAAAGAAGTTATGTGGTGCTGGCACACTCATATCACAACAGTTAAGCCCGACTAAATGAGCTACAGTAATGGCTAAGAGCCGGCCAGAGTGACCGAGCGGTTCTAGGCGCTACAGTCTGGAACCGCACGACCGCTACGGTCGCAGGTTCGAATCCTACCTCGGGCATGGATGTGTGTGATGTCCTTACGTTAGTTAGGTTTAAGTAGTTCTAAGTTCTAGGGGACTGATGACCTCAGAAGTTAAGCCCCGTAGTTCTCAGAGCCATTTGAACCAGCCAATGGCTAAGAAAATCGACGTATTCGTGCTGAGTAAATTTAGGAGAGCCAGTATTTTAGGAAGACTCTAATACAATTCTGGTGTCTCTGTTGTATATCTCGCATAAGAATCATAAAAAAGGAGAGAACACGACGCATTAAAGATGTTTATCCCTAGTTCAATACCTGGACGAATAGGATAGAAAGCCGCAGATATTGGTGCGAGCAACCTCGGCCGTGCACCGTACAGTTGCCAACGGAACATGGAAAAACAGTCTTACGCCTCAGTGTGGATTAGGAAGTCTATTTTAAATCTTCAAAGCCCGATCGGTCGCGAAATTAAAACCGCAGTGAAAATATATTTTTTCTTTTTTGTGACATTTATCTACACCTTCCAGCTACTTCTGTACATATTCGAGGACATTTGTCGTAGCGTTGTACCAGCTAGGTACCCTCATAGAAGGCACCCACCTACGTTTTTCACCAATGCTCTACACTGGTCTGTAGTTCTCTGTCTGTGCCAAAATGCTGTCGTCATAGTCAACTGTTCATGTGGCCGAAGAGATGGAATTCAGAGCGAGCCAAGTATGGGCTGTACAGTGGGTGTTCAAACACTTCCCATCGAAAGCTCTGCTGAGAAAGATCATCGGCTGATACAGCCACCTTCCTTGGTCCGCTGCGTCATGAACATCTGTTCGTACTGCTTCGAAGTTCCTGCGATGTTACTGCACTTTGCTGTCGCGCAGCATAGCTACGCAATGTGGGCTGCATGAAATCAGGCGCAACCCCTCAGTGTGAAGAAACCGAGTCGGGAGACTTTACAGTTCTAGGCGTCCGCCCCCAGTAGCTGAGTGGTCAGAGCGACAGAATGTCAATCATAAGGGCCCGGGTTCGATTCCCGGTCGGGTCGGAGATTTTCTTCGCTCGGGGACTGGGTATTGTGTTGTCCTAATCATCATGGTTTTTCCCCATCGACGCACAAGTCGCCGAAGTGGCGTCGTTGAATCGAAAGACTTGCACCCGGCGAACGGTCTACCCGACGGGCGGCCCTAGTCACACGACATTTACATTTACTGTTCTAGGCATCTTTGCTTCCTCACTGTGTGTTCAGAACTGAAAAGTACGACGTGACGCGATCGGCAGGCATACTGGAGACAGTGCACAACTCATCTGCTCAAAGCTTCATCGGATTGTTCACCGTTGCTTTGCCGGCTGCTGTGGCCGAGCTGTGCTAGCCGCTACATTCCGGAACCGCGCTGCTGCTGCGGTCGCAGGTTCGAATCCTTCCTCGGGCATGTATGTGTGTGGTGTCCTTTGGTTAGTTAGGTTTAAGTAGTTCTAAGTGTAGGGGACTGATGACCTCAGTTGTTAAGTCCCATAGTGCTTGGAGCCATTTGAACCATTTTTTCACCGTGGTTTTAATTTCATGACTAATCGGACATTGAAAAGAAAGCCCCGTGTTTATCTGTGAAGAAACCTTTCTTCTCCGTGAAAGACATTAGGATAAAGCGTATACACTAACAGAAAAAAGAAATGAACCAAATTTTGAGATACCGGATCCAGAAGTTTGTATGCTTGGGAAAACTATCAGAACGTAAAGACTTTGTATCGATCATTGTGAAGTGCCCTGCTAGTTTTAGCTTATGGGTCGTTAATGAAATTCTTGCAGTACGTGACAAAATCTACAAACAATGCACAATTCAGAACAGATGTTCAACGTGACGTCCATCAAGATGATACATGGCGTAAGAAGATTACCTGACTCTGTCATAGATACCAATGTCTTGAACAAACAAGGAAGCAGTTATTAGTACCGTAAACTGACAAAAGATATCATAGAACTGAAAAAAGAAAGAGACGTTTGAAAGAGATCGTCCAGTGGGAATGCCCTTTTAAGCCGTATTACTGATTCATTCCACCACAATTAGTGATACAGGTTACTAGGTCTCTTTCGACGGACGGTTATTTTGATCAAATTAACGTCTTTATGGGACTTCCCATGTTACGTGCGGGAATTTTCGCTGCTGATAGAAGCTTAATGCATTCGCGTAATTCCGCAAAGAACGCGCGATCCACGGCCGAGGCTACTCTGTCAACAATCCTCAGAAGGCCCCGCCAGCATCACGTCAGGCCACAATATCAGGGCGTTACCTGCTGCCGAGCAGTCTTAATTAAACAATTACTTAATTAGATTAAGGCCGTGCGACCGTAATTAGCGGTGGTGGAGCGCGCAAACCCGCCGCTTGGCGGACCGTTCGCGCATGCGCGCCCAGATGCTACTAGAGCAGTGGCCACAGTGTGGATTGACACCTTTTCCTTAGGTTTCATTAGCGTAGAAAACATTTGAAGCAATGAAGATGCAGGAAGACCACTCTCAATGGTTCATTCGAGAAGGGCACTTCATTTCTGTGCAGAATGGACGCCATATTATTCCACGATATCGTAAGACTGTAGTTGCAGGAACACACGATATCAGAGAGAGGAACCGGAATGTTTTATTTATTTTAAACGCACGCAATGTTAACCCCATGTGCAGTGTGGCAGGTGTCCAGGTGACAGTTCCAGTTTCGTAAATCTCTGACAATTTTGTCTGCTGTAACTACATCGAGGAGAGATCTCACTCACTACTCATGCTACCTGGAACACATTAAGTGCGGCCATGGATTCACCCTTGCCCATAGAAGATAAGCAAAAGACACTCCGTCCTGTTAAGTCCCATAGTGCTCAGAGCCATTTGAACACGCCGTCCAGGAAAAGCACAAGGTTGTTTCTTTTTGTTTGTTTCGGTCTGTGTCAGCAACGGCGCCTGGCCATTATGTCTAATAAGTAAAATATTGCTTCATTACTTACAATAACACATTTCGGAATTCCTTAAGCCTATACGATAACTGCTATAATATAATTGTCTACCAGTTTAAGGAATCACACGACTGAAGGTCACGTGCAGTTACGTTTTACACGGGATTTACTACTGCTGTTTCCGTAAAATTTACCTCGCCACTGATGTCGGAAGCTACAGCTCTTTATCACTTCCTGAACTGAATTCTGCAGGTTCTTTATGAAATTTACTGTCCTTAAACTTGGTTTTCTGGGACCACGAATTTTATAATGACAGGGAAGCTCACCGGACAAAAAATTAGTCACTGTAATGCGTACGCACAGATGAAATGCGAAGCCTTTGCAGATGGAACGTGGTCAACAGCGAGCGCACTGCCTCTACGTGAGCATAAGGCAGCAGCAGTGAGTGAGCATTTTATCATTCAAGCTGACATTGCATGTAAATATGGGTAAATGTAAGGAATGACAGAGTGGCAAAAAGAGGCAATCGTGTTTCTGAAGTTTCAGTATTTGTTGGTGTTTCGCGGCAGACTGTTCAGTCTGTTTCCAAACAG
The DNA here is from genome assembly GCF_021461385.2 of Schistocerca piceifrons. NCBI lineage: Eukaryota > Metazoa > Arthropoda > Insecta > Orthoptera > Acrididae > Schistocerca > Schistocerca piceifrons. The sequence goes on from NC_060138.1 coordinate 379,611,202, forward strand.
TGATATAACACACGTGGTCAGAAAACACGACGTCAGAATTGTGGACAGAAAGAGATCCTAACTGAAAGTTCTTCGGGCTGGGAGGATATACGACTGGTTTCCTGAGCACTCCCCCACCATGCTGTATCTGGACTAGCCTGCAAAATCGCCCAACTTGGAAACCCCACTGAAAATCTTGGGACTTGCAGGAAGAACCGGGAAGTTGCTGACATCAGTATGCTTGCGATTTGACAGAACTGCGGGCACAAATCCTCTGCGAGTGGCTTAAACCAGGAGCCGACGTACCTGAACAAACTCGAAGACTCGCATTGTAACCGAACCCAGGCAGTTATCACGTCCAGGGGTGATATTAGGCAGTACTAAATGATGCTTGTAATGATTTCTCTAGAGGTGACTAACTTTTTTCCGTTGAGATTAGGTTCAGTATCACAAAATGTTCGTCCGACGTTGGGTGCCACAGAATTTGACGACTCTGCGGGAAACGGCATTGTCGATAAGTTTTTTGCACTATCACACTTTATTTAAATATCTTTGGAACTAATACTACGGAGTGAAATGGAATAAAACGAACAATCAATATCACTATTGATAGCGAAATGAAAAATAGAATTGTTGGACGAATTCCATGACAGCATAATATTTTCGATAAGGAAAGCGCATACAATACAGCAGTTAGACATACTGCAGAGTACTTTTGGGTAGTCTGAGGCCCTTATCAAACAGGCCTATCATCAGATGGAAAGAAGATGGGACTTCAACGGACCGTCGACAACGAGGTCATTAGAGACGGAGCACGAACTCGGAGTACGGAAGGATGGGGAAGAAAATAGGTCGCGCCGTCATCAGAGGTACCATCCCGGCATTTATTTAAGCGATTTAGATAAATCACGGAAAATCTAAACCTGGATGGCCGGTCGGGGATTTAAACCGCCGTCCTGCCGAATACAAGTCCAACGTATCAACCTTGCAAACAGACGTGGAATGAATCTATGTGTGCCTTAGATCGTAACAGGTCGATATAACCCATAAGGATGTACATCACTGATATTCACGAAAATTACAGGGAAGCTGTTGGAAGAGAAGAGTTGCTCTTGTGAAACCTCAAATGTTAAGCTTAGGGAACGGTATTCGAAGTAAACTGTACAAAAATTCTACTGCTTTTATTATGTATCTGGAGTAGGAATCAGGAGACTAAAAAGAGAGAGGCATAGTCAGTTTTCTCTTCGAGCTGTTCGGAAATTGAATAGCAGAAGTTATACAAAGTACCCTCTGCTACATATAATGTAGTTTCCTTTTGTAATATACAGTGTGTCCTGCTTACCTTTCATGTAACTTTCTCCCAGAAGCCAAAACAATAATCCAATAAGCAAGTGTACAGCTATGAGTGGGGCAACCAGTACGATTGTCTTTGTTGTTTCTGTCTCCATTAGGAAGATAGGAACAGCTGAACGTCATCTTTAAATAGCACCCTACATTATTTTAGTCGGTAATTCTCTTTCTCTCCTCAAGACCTGTTCACAAATTTACATAAACATGGAGTTATTAGAAAGTAAACAAAAAGGTGACAGTCCACTTGCTGGAACAGACAGTTAACAAATGTGTCCCAGAATTCTTCCAGCAATTCTATCATTTGCCTATCAGCTGCGATTCGTTTTTCGCATTTTACTTCGTAGTATTAGCACACACCGATGATTCAGTGAACCGTCTTCAGTGGAAGGTATGTGTGAGTACAACATAGACCAACAAAGAGAAAGTACAAATGCTACTCATCAATTGAGAAATTGAGTTAAAAGAACAGTAATTGCGAAAATGTGTATTTCCTTTTGTTTACTATGAAATCCAGTAAGTGGATGAGTTAAATTAACACAGATTCCTCCATCGTGTGCTAATACAGCATAGCCAAAGTCAATTATATGCTATGTATTTAATGAAGTCATGATTACATGAATGGTACACACTAGAACTATTTCCATTCCATTGTGGCAGGGTGGTACAGCAACCGGTTTGAATTACTTCAGAATAAACAGTCTTGTTTGTCAAGTTATTCGATATCAATAACGCGTTTCACCCTTTTGTGGCATCATCAGATTATGTATTTTTTCTAATAGATTTGTTTTCTTGTTTTTGTAGACAATTTGATGATGCCCAAAAGGATGAAAAACATAATTGATATCAAATAACATTGGAATGAAGACTGTTTTTAATCTGAAATGTTACACGCTAATTCATTTTGTATGGGTCTTGAAGGGAGGAACTGAATTACCGAATAAAAAATATGTTGTTAACAAAAGATGTACTTCTATTCATATTACCTTAACGAGCAACGATGCAAGAAAGCCAGTTACGCTGGTTTATGTCACTTTGATAGTTAAACAACATTTGCTTGATACATTTTTAATTTTACTTCTGGAAGAAAAGTTTTTGGGGGTGATCAGAAGAGATTGGACATCCTATACGTGTAGATGTGAAAAACTGGACATGGCTCGAGTTTATCTACTATTTACCGCAGTAGTGAAATAGTAGGTAAGCGTTACATGTGAAAGTAGTTAGCTGGTAATGCTGTTGAACCAGAGTAATTGCCTGAGTGTGAAAAGGATCACGATGACACGATAGCAGTAGCAACTCCCTGGGTGGTGTCCACATTTCTCCAACGTGGCTCCCCCTGGAAGCACTACGGCGCCTGGGTGGAAACAGGCAGCCGCCTCGTTTGCCCTTGAGCCAGGCGAGAAGAACAACAGCTGCCTGCGAATAGCAGGACGGTGCCGGCCACAAACTCAATTGCCGGGGATCAACGTCCGCGACCTAAGGGCTGTGAGGCGTCAGACATGGAAACACTGTTTGCCGCTGGGACGCCCGCCCGCATAGGGTGCGTTCAGCTCCACCGCGGACGCAGCCGCAGCCGCATGAAAGCATTTCTTCTCTCAGTTCCGCCAACGATTCGTGCCAGTCATTCATTAGATGCGGCGAAGGAACGTTTTAAGCCACAAACCCCATCATCTACCGAAACCGGTAGGAAATCTTTTACAGGTCTGCTTATCACACCGAACAGTGATCAGTGAGTACCAGAGCCGCATTAGTATGACGATACCGCCATCCACACAATTACGAATATATCAAAAGCCGACAAGTGGGAGAATTATCGCACAATCAGCTTAACAACAGGTGCATCCAAGTTGCTGATAAGAATAGTATACAGAAGAATGGAATGAAATTGATGATCTGTTAGATGGCGAGTAATTTGGCCTCAGGAATGGTAAAGGCCCCAGAGAGGCAGTCGATAATAAAAACAGGACTGAAGAAAAATCAAAACAAATTTCTAGGATTTGTCGACCTGGAAAAAGCACCAGAGAGGCAGTTGATAATAAAAACGAGACTGAAGAAAAATAAAGACATATTTGTAGGAATTGTCGACCTGGAAAAAACGTTCGACAACGTAAAATGGTGCAAGATGTGCGAAATTCTGAGAAAAATAGGGGTAAGCTGTAGGGAAAGATGGGTAATATACACTGAAGAGCCAAAGAAACTGGTACAGTTGCCTAATATCGTGTAGGGCCCCGCGAGCACGCAGAAGTTCCGCAACACGACGTGGAATGGACTCGACTAATATCTTAAGTAGTGCTGGAGGAAACTGACACCGTGAATCCTGCAGGGCCGGATACGAGGGGGTGGAGATCTCTTCTGAACAGGACGTTGCAAGGCATCCCAGCATTTCTCAATAATGTACATGTCTAGAGAGTTTAGTGTCCAGCTGAAATGTTTAAACGCAGATCAGTGTCCCTGGAGCCGCTCTGAAATAATTCTGGATATGTAGGGTGTCGCATTGTCCTGCTGGAATTGCCCAAGTCTGTCAGAAAGCACAATGGACATGAATGGTAATCATACAGGATGCTTACGTATGTGTCGCCTGGCAGAGTCGTATCTAGACGTTTCAAGTGACCCATATCACTCCAACCAACATCATTACAGAGCCGAAACGAGCTTGAACAGTCCCCTGCTGACAAGCAGGGTCCATGGATTCATGAGGTTGTCTCCATACCTGTACACGTCCATCCCCTGCTGACACGCAGGGTCCATGGATTCATGAGGTTGTCTCCATGCCCGTACACTTCCATCCTCTCGATACAATTTGAAACGAGAGTCGTCCGACCAGGCAACATGTTTCCAGTCATCAACAGTTCAATTTCGTGGCGGGCCACATGAAAAAAGTCAAAAGACAGATCACACAGGAATAAGTTCATAGTTATTGTACTAATTGTACTAAAGTTCTTCTCATCTCTATGCCGTTTCAGAAGAAAGGCAAAAAATTTACATCTGTATTCATGTTGACAGTGCTTTCTGAATATCATCTTATTGACTGCTGTGCAGGAGAACGAGGGTATATTTAACCTGTATCTGTTACTACACATGATTTGAAAGTAAAATGTAGCGGGTATGTTCCTAAGGTTTCAAGCTTCAAGAAGGAACGTGAGAATCTGGACATGATCCTAGTAAATGGCTTTTATTTTTGTTAATGTTCGTACATACCATGGCTTCATATTCCCAGGCCGCTGGTGTAGTAAGCCATTTCATTAAACGATGTTTTCTGCTACTGCCCGCTTACCATTTTTGCCACTATTTAATCAGTATTTTTTTTCTTTTAATTGCATATTTGGCCAACCACTCATTTTCCATGGAATTACATGACTGTAACCCAATACATATGTGGTTATTGGGTTAAACATTTTAAGAGATCTTTCTATTTCATTATTCTGGTGACAACAGCCAATGGTTGCTTTGTATCGAGTTTTAATTATTTTTTTGATATGTATGCAATTTCTTCGAAATGGCTACACAATAGAAACGGAAAAATAGAGTGATTATGAAAACAGCCCATGTAGAATATTAATTTCTTTCAAGTATCCCCATTATTCTTGACAGAGTTGTATAGGGTAAAAACTGTAGGTGAAGGCGCATTGGAATAAACTCCGTTCGAACAGGCCATGAAGGAAAAACGGTACCGACCGGCCGCCGTGTCGTCCTCAACCCCAGGCGTCACTGGATGCGGATATGGAGGGACATGTGGTCAGCACACCGCTCTCCCGGCCTTACGTCAGTTTACTTCTCTATGAAGTAGCTCCTCGGTTTGCCCCACAAGGGCTGAGTGCACCCCGCTTGCCAACGGCGCTCGCGAGACCTGATGGGCACCCATACGAGTGCTGGCCCATTCCGACAGCATTTAACCGATGTTATCATTGCGGCAGGGTCATTAGCTACATTGGAATACACCCGACAAATAATTGACGACGGTGCGTGCTATTGCTGTTCTGAGATGAAAAGACTGGCAAGTGACAGGAATTCGTGCATCGCATCAACCAATGGGAGGTTTCATGCATAGCCGTACCCGGCGTGTTGTGCGCACTGCTCACGGGTACAAGGGAGGAGACGGCACTTTAAAACACCTTCCAGCGCGCCGTTGGGCGAGTTCGCTCTTCCATCACTCGCAGTTCTCCGATAGGTAGTGCCTCGCATACACTCCACCAGAGGACGCTTAACTGACATGACATCACTGCTCGCGACTCTGATTCGCTGACACGTCTTTTTAAGCAGCCGCACTCAGAGTTTCTCCCTAAATTCAATAGGCTTACTACGATTAGTACGGAAGACTGCAGTGAGGACAATGTTTTTTTTTTTTTTTTTTTTTTTTCTCTATGGGACTTAACTTCTAAGGTCATCAGAGTCCCCTAGAACTTAGAACTACTTAAACCTAACTAACCTAAGGACATCACAGACATCCATGCCCGAGGCAGGATTCGAACCTGCGACCGTAGCGGCCACGCGGTTTCAGACCGTAGCGCCTAGAACCGCTTGGCCACTCTGGCCGGCAGTGAGGACAATAATCGATGTAGCACGATGCTATTAAACATTAGTAACATTCAGTGACTTATCAGCGTGTATCATCACTCCAGACTATGTGTTCTTTCATGAACTTTCCACTCGTTGTATGTAACTCAGCAACGTAGAAGAACCTACAGCTATACAAAGTTAAGTATGTCTCAGTTTTTAAGTGAACATAGTAAAATAAAGTTATTAGTATGTTATGTTTTTGTAGATACCTAATTGTGTTTATTAGCCATCTCAGCTACCGACAGATCAAGATGGATTCTCCTTGCGTCTTCGTCATGTTCAGCTCTACTATTTTTACGAGGTACTTCTGCCAACAGATTCACTGCTATTTGCAATTTGCGGATGATTAATAACACGTTTTAGTACCTTTTCGTCACTCCATTAGGAAAGCCATCCTGTAGAATAACTGTGTGTGGATAAGCAACTACACGTATCATTATCGGCTTGATACTCTAATATACAGAAGAATGGAAAAGATAATTAAGGACGTGTTAGATGACGATGAGTTTGGCTTTGCGCACAATAGAGGCAGATCTGACGTTGCCTTTGATAACGGAATCAAGAAGAAGAAGACCCAAGACACGTTCATGGGATTTGTGGACCTGGAAAAGGCGTTCGGCAATGTAGAATGGTGCAAGACATAGGGATATAGGGAGAGACGGCGAATATCCACCATATACAAGAACGAAGAGGGAACAATGAAATGAAATGATCATATGGCATTGTTGGCCGAGATGTCCCAGTCGGGTTCGGCCGCCAAGTGCAAGTCTTGTTTCAGTCGGAGCCACTTTAGGCGACTTGCGACCGATGAGAGAATGAACTGATGGTAAGAACAACACAGCACCCAGTCCCCGAGAAGAGAAAATCTCCAACCCGGCCGGACATCGAACCCGCGCCCAGTGCGTGGGACGCAAGCACGTTACCACCCAGCTAAGCAGGTGGACAGGGAGAACAATAATGCTAGGAGACCAAGAACGAAGTGCTTGGATTAAAAAGGGTGTAAGACAGCGGTATAGTCTTTCGTCTCTACTGTTCAATATCTATATCGAAGAAGAAGCGACGTAAATGAGATAGGTTGAAGCAAGGGGTTAAAATTCAGGGTGAAAGGATATCAGTGATAAGATTTGCTGATGAAATTGCTGTCCTGAGTGAAAGTGAAGATTTACAGGATCTTTTGAATGGAATGAACAGTCTAATGAGTGCAGATGTGGACTGAGAGTAAATCGAAGCAAGACGAAAGTAATGAGACGCAGCCAAAGTGAGAATAGCGAGAAACTGAACATAAGAATTCGGAATCGTGAGGACGAAGTTAAGCAATTCTGCTACCTAGGTAGCAAAATAAGCCATGACATAAAAAGCAGACTGGCGCTGGCAAAAAGGGCAATCCTGGCTAAGAGAAGTCTACTGGTATCAAACATAGGCTCTGATTTGAGAAAGAGTTGTCTGATTATGTGCTTTTGGCGTACTGTAAAACGGAAAAAAGAGAATCGAAGTGTTTGAGATGTGGTGCTACAAACGAATTTGAAAAATTAGGTCAACTGATAAGGTAATGAGCGAGGAGGTCCTCCACAGGATGGGCGAGGAAAGGAAAATATGGAACAAATTGGGAAGAAGAAGTGAGAGGGTGATAGGACATCCGTTAAGACGTCATGAGTAACTGTCGTGGTACTGAAGGGAGCTGTAGAGGGTAAAATCTCTGGAGGAAGGCAGAGATTGTAATATAGCCAGCAAGTAATTGAAGATGTTGGTTGCAGTTGCTTCTCTGAGATGAAAGAGTTGGCACAGGAGGGGAATTTGTGGTGGAGTCACAAATGCGGAAACAATATTTTCAGATCAGCCTTATACAGACCGATCACACTTGCGTTCCATCATTATAAATCGTAACGAGGTGGGACGGTGGTACGACAACGTTCGGCCATTCTGATTTGGATCTTCGGAGATTTCTCTAACTCATTTAAGGGAAAAGCCGGGTTTGCTATTCTGAAAAGTGCTCGGCCGATTTAATGCCCCTTACTTCCACAACGCAGCCTTGTTCTTAGTCGTTGTCCGCGGAACGCTAAGCCGTATCCTTCCTTATTGCGGTAGAGGCTGCAGAAGATAACTCACTAAGAAATTGGGGTAACAGATTTTTAAAAGGAACTAAAGCGATAAAAATAAGAAAGGTTGTTCGCCATTCTGTCCTTTCTCAAGAACGAATGTGAAGAAGAACTCTCTGATATTGGAAACCTTTGAAAGACAGGCGAGTCGTTCCAGTGGAGACCTCGGAGGCGTTGGAATGACCTATCCGGATTGCTTGTGGACGACAGTGGTGGGGCATTAGGGAGGCCCCAGCAGCCGCAGTAGCAGCCGGCAGCCAATCGTGCTGAGTGAGCCGTGACCCGTGGCGCGCGTCGCCTGCAATCAGCGGACACTGGCCAGCTGCCCCGAGCCTGCGCACCCAGTCTGCGAGCGACGCGGCTCCACACTTTCATCTCTGTCTTGGAGTCGACTGCGAAAGCTCACTCACTCTGCCCTACGGGTTAGGATACCTTAGGAGGCGTTTCAGCTTTTATTGCTACTCTCCCAACAGTTCAACTTTCTAGAGCAGCAAATATGATTCACAATTTAAAAGGAGAGACCTACTCCAACCGCAGTCGGGTATCGAAATAATTCGGTGGTGAAAGCTGAAAATTTGTGCCAGACCGGGACTCGAACCCTGATTTACCGCTTAATGCGAGCGGTTGCCTTAACCGCCTCGGAGATCAGGAGACGCATCCCGTCCTACCCAAATTGTCAGCGTGTCACATGGCAGTAACATCCACTGTCCATTCACCTGTCTGCTCGAGACTCCTGAGCTTTCTCGTGTATCAAAATCACTCGTATAACTTAACTCGCAGACGGCGCAATATATGGCGAACCAGCATTTTGCACCCTGTTATTATTATTCTGTAATCAAACTTTCAGTATTTTCTACGAGCGGCGTTCAATAACTAATACAAAAATGCGGAATCTGTTTTGAGACATCGTCGGAATACCCCCGCTTCAGCTTCTATAGTTACATGTAGTTCCGATAGCTAGCTGCGCTACATATAAGCTTCAAACTGAAGTCTGTAACGGAGGTGCTTTCCCAGCAGAGGGCTGTCATTCTGTTTCGTTTGCTGGAAAGCCAGAGCATCGCAGTATGTTTACGCAGACAGCACTGCAGTATGTCTATGCAGACCAAAACTGTGTGAGTAGTTAGGCACGGCGTCTGCAACCATCGTAACAATGTCGTGCTGTGCGGACAATCATTTGACATGATCGACGGATCACAATCAGACACGTCACTGCACAACTGGACTTCACTGTTGGTAGTGCAGACACATTCGTCTACCAGTTGGGGTACTGAGAGGGGTGTGCCCGTTAGGTTCCTCGACGCTTAAGAGCAACGAAGAACCATCTGTACGGAATTGCTTGCGCGTTACGAGGCTGATTGCTAAAATTTTTTGTCGAACATCGTCACAGGTGGTGAAACATGGTTCCAACATTTCGAATCAGAAACAAAACGGCAATGCGTGGAGTGGCTCCATACCATCTTCCCTCCAAAGAATGAAGACTTTATCTGTCTCTCATGCATAGAATATTGTTACCACAACACAATAGCTGCATCTGCTGTGGTACTATGTCTAGGAAGCACAGACTGCTGATGAATGACTTCGTATTGTGTTCGGTGATGAATCACAGTTGCACGACCCTGGATGACCATTGTAGTCGAGTATGAAACCGACCTGGGGGAGGTCCCATTCTTGCAATGTTTTTGAGAGGCACGGCTAAGATACTGCTGGCATCATGGTGAGGGTAGCCACTGGGTACGACTTGAGGTCATGGCTGATGGTGATTACGAGAACTCTGATGGTACAATGGTATATCACATACAGCATGCATCGTGATACACTACCTCTAAGGCAGGTGCATCATGGTGCCATTTTACTGTAGGAAAGTGACTGTCCAGACATGAACTATCTGTGAGATGTTCAGGTGCTCCTATGTCCAGAACAACCCCAGATCAGTCGGTGAACATGTGTACGACTTGCTCCATTGTCAACTGTGTACAAAGTTAGTATTCAGAACATCAAGGGACAGTTACAACAGTTGGGGGCCGGCATGCCCCAGGAGAGGATACTTGCCTCGGGATACAATGGCTCCATGATACCCTTTCCAACCGAATCAGTACTTGCATCCAGGCCACTCGATGTGCAGTGTCCATAGAGGTAAGTGGGATCATACTGTCAAGTTATTGAAATTTTGACTCGATTTTGTAATCACTGAAATAAAACCGTTTACCATCTCAGCTTGAAGTTTCATCTCGTTTGCTCCTCCTCTTCCGGGTGCTTCACCTTTTTTAACAGGCAGTATATATTGTAATTTCAGGCATATGCACATTGTGTATGTTAAGTTTGTTTCCTACCGCTGTCCTTCACAATAAGAGTTGTATCTTATCCCACATGTAATCAACAGAGGTAGATTCTATGTGTCTAGAGAACATTTTTTCCTCCCGTGATATATATATATATATATATATATATATAACGCAGAGTAGATACGTGTCTTTTTCGTGATATCTGTAACTGAACTGCGTAAATGTATCCACTACTACAGAATTAGTATAAAACTGTTATTTTAGTATCTGTTGTTATTAAATGATTAAATGAAATAATTTATTACCATCTATCCTTGTTCTGATTTAAAAATAAAAGAAATCTGTGTCTTGAATCCACATCCTCGTCAAATAGCTTAAAGAATGAGCTTAATTATGTAAACTGTGTTAATTATGTGGTTAAAACTTTTCAGGTAAATTACAGCTTGCAACATCAGTAGAAAGCTCATATGACAGCTCCACCATACATGTACATATATGCCTACATATGCATCTTCTACAACCTGATACGGGGGCGGTGGTTGTGATTGGAGGAGGGAGGGGAAGGGGAGGTAGGTAATGAACAACTTCTAACTTGGAAAGTGTTTGTTCACATCAGCCACTGGAGGAGTGGGTGTTGGTGGGAGAGAGTGAAGAAGTCTAAGCTTACTGGGAGCTTACCTTTGTCCCCAGCCAGTGGTTCTACTCACCCTATGCACATTGCAGACCCTCCTCAATACACAGCCGTCTCTCATAGCATATGCTGTGTGGGAGGATGCTGCCTCCTCCAGCAGCGATTAATAATAATAATAAAAATAATAAGGCGTGCAGCTTCAACACTCCAAAATTGTTTAAATCACACAGAAAAAGGAGTGGGAGGATTGTGGCTATTTCTTTTAAGTAGAATAAGTGGGCTCTCTCTAATACGCGATAGATTCGAAACGCCAGTTCGGTTATTTTAAGTGACCTATTTCCACCATCTAGAATTGTTATGTAGCACAAGTGGTATAATAACAAATCAGCATAGGGAAGCGAAAGGAGCTGATCTTGGGCAGATAAGGGGTGACCTTGAGGGGAGAGGAGGAGCGGTGACCTTGAACTCTGCTGGGAACTGCCTTTATCCACCACTTAAAGAGTGTTACTGATTTGAGTGTGACACATACATTTAGCAAAATGATGTTCACGTAGTTGTTGTTGTGAGTTTTTTCCATTACTGATTATTAGGCGTCGGTTTTTAGTATGTAACTGATCATTCTCCTCATTCTCTCAAGGCTAACATTTGTTTTTGATCGCCTTCATTGGCGATTCAAAATCAACGTTTCTGACTCTCATTTGGAGTATGTGCATACAACCTCAATACAGCGTAAGATTTTTGCTTGATACAGTGTCGGTACAGGATTCACTTAGCCTACTGCTGATAACTTAAAAGTTATTCACAGAGGCAATAGCAGCCCAAGTTCCGTAAGCTAAGGTTAATGAACTGGAGACTGGTGTGCTAATTACATCTTAATGGAACATTGCCTAAGACTGGTGTGCTAATTACATCTTAATGGAACATTGCCTTAGGAACGGGACGAAGCAACAGCTGACCGCCAGGCAAAATCTTTCGTGGAGTACAGCGCTTAGAAGTATTGGTTTAATACTTTCTATAATGTTTACAGGGTGCTCGAAAGAAAGACGCATGTTAATTTGTTTCCGTAGCTTAGGTCAGTACTATGTTGAGATGCTAAAATTGATGGAGGGTATTTCTGAGTAAATTGGTTGCCTATAGGTGAACATTTCTATGATGTTTTGCGAGAACATTAAGAGTATTGCTGTTTTGAGCCAAATTACTGACGCAGTGACTTAATTTGTTTCAGATGCAGCGAGCAACCAACAACATCACTGGAACAACAACGCTTGAAGTGGAGGCTGTCCTTCTGTACCACGAAAAATCGTCAGTTTTTTTACTACAGATCAATTTCGCCTTTGGAAGTAACTGCAAATACAAAGAAACATAGATAATATTTCATTCGTCCGACTCCCCTCTTCCTATCTTTCTTTTCATATTTTCAGCCTGCAAGCTCCCAGCTCTTACACCCTGAAGAGTCGTATTTGTACCGGGTGATCAAAAAGTCAGTATAAATTTGAAAACTGAATAAATCACAGGATAATGTAGATAGAGAGGTACAAAATGACACACATGCTTGGAATGACATGGGGTTTTATTAGAACAAAAAAAAAATACAAACGTTCAAAAAATGTCCGGCAGATGGCACTTCATCTGATCAGAATAGCAATAGTTAGCATAACAAAGTAAGACAAAGCAAAGATGATATTCTTTACAGGAAATGCTCAATATGTCCACCATCATTCCTCAACAATAGCTGTAGTCGAGTAATAAGGTGGGAACAGCACTGTAAAGCATGTCCGGAGTTATGGTGAGGCATTGGCGTCGGATGTAGTCTTTCAGCATCCCTAGAGATGTCGGTCGATCACGATACACTTGCGACTTCAGGTAACCCCAAAGCCAATAATCGCACGGACTGAGGCCTGGGGACCTGGGAGCCAAGCATGACGGAAGTGGCGGCTGAGCACACGATCATCACCAAACGACGCGCGCAAGAGATATTTCACGCATCTAGCAATATGGGATGTTTTTTTGGTTCTAATAAAACCCCATGCCATTCCAAGCCTGTCTGTCAATTTTTACCTCTCTATCTACATTATTCCGTGGTTTATTTTCAAATTGATACTAACTTTTTGATCACCCGGTATGTCAGAATAGTCATGACACTATTTCTGTGCTCGTTGTGACGTGTGGTTAATCCATTCTGTAAGACAGGTGCTGGTTTTGATTACAGAGAAGTTAAGGGAACTTCGGTTAAGTGTGATTGGTTGAAACTAGCTCCTGACACGAACCATTCATCGCTTTTGCATACCGTGTGCTCACCGTCACGCACTTTTATGTTGACCGAGCACCTATCGCAGACCAATAGGTGCGTTTCGACATGCCATAGGATTCCCACAGTTTCTTCGAAATTGCTCAGATGATCTCACTCGATAACAAGAGGGGGAACTGCATCTTGAAGCTTGTGATCGAAGGAGTACTAACAGCGCAGGTGGTAGCAAGCTGCGCCTTTCAGTTAGAAACCAGGAACGGCCGACGGTTTTAAAGTATCGTATAAAATAATAATGTGTGTGCTCTGTAATAGGCAAGAACAACACTACATAAGAAGACATTTGTTGGGTTTTCTGCGTTTTCGGGACTGCCGGTTTGCCACTTCATATCCATCCCAGAGGACTATGTGATTATATTCTGTAGAACCGAAATCACTTTGTTACTTGTGGTGTAGTCGATAGGTGTATCGCTGGCGTTTGCTGTCGACACCACAAAGATGCTCTTTGCTATCGGAGCATCGCGGTCCACACCAATGAGAGTTCTCCGCGCCACCGTCCGTGGCTTGTCTTGAAACATACCGACTCACAGACACGAAGTCATTCAGCAGCACGAAACCAGCTGAAGGCAGGAAAGTGTACCGTGTTTTGTGGTTCAAAAATGGTTCAAATGCCTCTGAGCACTATGGGACTTAACATCTGAGGTCATCAGCCCCCTACGCCGGCCGCAGTGGTCTAGCGGTTCTAGGCGCTCAGTCCGGAACCGCGCGACTGCTACGGTCGCAGGTTCGAATCCTGCCTCGGGTATGGATGTGTGTGATGTCCTTAGGATAGTTAGGTTTAAGGAGTTCTAAGTTCTAGGGGACTGATGACCACAGATGTTAAGTCCCATAGCGCTCAGAGCCATTTGAACCATTTTTAGCATCAGCCCCCTAGAACTTAAAACTGCTTAAACCTAACTAACCTAAGGACATCACACACATCCATGCCCAAGACAGGATTCGAACCTGCGACCGTAGCGGTCGTTCGGTTCTAGGCTGAAGCGCCTAGAACCGCTCGGCCTCACCGGCTAGCCATGTTTTGTGTCTGTCCCTCTTTTGTTCTCAGTAGTCCGAGGAAATGCTAGTTAAATAAATTCAAGTGCATAATATCTCCAGTTTTCTGTGAAAGGCTGGTGGTGCCAGACATTACTCCATCTTCAACGACACAAAACTAGGAATCTTGCTGGGAGATTAAGACGGTGTGCGAACCTGGACTGTTAACAGTTAACCTGGACTTGCTTGAGCAATGCTCTTACCCACTGAACTATCCTGGCACGACTACGACCAGTCCTCGCTTCTCTACTTCACCCAGTATCTCTCCCCTATCTTCTTCACAAGAGCTCTCCCGTGCACCTTGCTGTACTGGAAGAAGGTAAATTTTTGGGGAATGGCTTAGCAACAGTCTCAACGATTGTTTCGTGAAGAATCTGTAAAACTATGTGCCATTTTAAAACTTTATGTCACAATGGGACTCAAACCCAGTGCCTTTTCTTTTTTGAGCAATGTTCTTACTGACAAGTATTCAGCATAGGTCTCTACATCCCCTCATAGCTCCATTTCCGCCAAAACCTCTGTACATTTCTACAGAACATCCTTTCTTCCTAGAATATTAGATCCGCTAGTTATGCAAGACAACTTCTGTAAAGTTAAGGAAGTAGGACAAAGCTATTGGTGTAAGTAAAGCTGTAAGGATGGGTCGTGCACAAATACGTCAATCTGTAAGAATATTTTCAACGGAAGGCAAAGTTGCAATTTCGATTCCCGGCCCTGCACACATTTCTAGTATTCTAGAAAGTTTTAAAACAGTGCGCGCTCCGCTGCAGATGGTTTACAATGTTGGACTTCCTTTTCCCCGGCGTAGTATAACAACTCGCCGTGGCATGGTTCAAATGGCTCTAAGCACTATGGGACTTAACATCTGAGGTCATCAGTCCCCTGGACTTAGAACTACTTAACCTAACTAACTTAAGGACATCAGACACATCCATACCCGAGGCAGGATTCGAACCTGCGACCGTAGCAGCAGCGTAGTTCCGAACTGAAGCGCCTAGAACTTCTCGGCCACAGCGGACGACCGTGGTATGGACACAACAAATCGTTGGAAGTCCCCTGAAGAGATAATGAGCCACGATGCATTTATAGCCGTCCATAATGTTCTTCAAACCAGTCGCGAACAATTGTGGCCGGGTAACGCGGCGTATTGTCATCCATAAAAATTCCATCGTTGTTTGGGAACATGAAGTCTATGAAAGGCTGCAGATAACCAGAGGACCCAGTACATTCGATGTAAACACAGCCCCCGAGGCACCACCAGCTTGGCTCTGAGCACTATGGGACTCAACTGTTGAGGTCATTAGTCCCCTAGAACTTAGAACTAGTTAAACCTAACTAACCTAAGGACATCACAAACATCTATGCCCGAGGCAGGATTCGAACCTGCGACCGTAGCGGTCTTGCGGTTCCAGACTGCAGCGCCTTTAACCGCACGGCCACTTCGGCCGGCGCACCACCAGCTTGAACAGTGCCTTGTTGACAAATTGGGTCCACGCCTTCGCGGGGTCTGCGCCATACTCGAACCCTTCTATCAGCTCTTACAAATTGAAACCGGAACTCTCCTGACCAGGCCACTGTTATCAAGCCGTATAAGCTCCAATCGGTACGGTCACGAGCCAAGGAGAAGCACTGCAGGCGGTATCGTGCTGTTTGCAAAGGCGCTCCAGTCGACCGTCTACTGCCATAGCCAATTAACGCCAGATTTCGCCGCACTGTCCCACTTTGATTTACGCGTTTATTTCACGCAGTGTTGCTTCTCTTTTAGCACTCACATCTCTGTGCAAACGTCACTGCCGTCGGTAGTTAAGTGAAGCCCGTGGGTCACTGCCTTGTCTTAGGTGATCGGTAATGGCTGAAACTTGCTATTCACGGGACAATCTTGACACTGTGGATCGCAGAATACTGAATTACACGACGATTTTCGAAATGGAATGTTCACGCGTCTAGCTCCAACTACCATTCCGCATTCAAAGTCTGTTAGTTCCTATTGTGCGGCCATTATCACGTCGCAAACTTAACGCTCTTTTTATACATCGTGTACGTGATACTACAGCCATCTGTATATGTGCAAATCGCTGCCCCATGACTTTTCTCACCACAGTGTAGATAATTAGTTTTTCGTGACATTAGTGATCAGACGCAACACCGTCGCAAAAATGACGAACACGTTCCTTTTTGAGCGAGCAATTCGCTTCTCTCGTTCCAGCGTTCCCCGCAGACGATTTCATCCGTGCAAGGTGCGGCTGTCCATAAAGTAAATCTCGGGGAACCCCCCAGCCCCCCCCCCCCCCCGCCCCTTCCCACCCCTTCCACCTGGTTTGTGGCTGTCGCGGATACGTGACGGCGGCGGAAGCTGGACAATAGGGGCAGAGCGAGGACGCGGACGCTAAAACACTCGCTCCCATCTGAAATTAATTTAGCTGCTTTTTGGCTGTGTAATTGATTTTATTCTGGCCGCGACGCTGGCTGCGGCGTCTGTTATTCTGGAGCCGATATTCAATCAGGCTGCACACAACGGCTTCCCGAGCCGCACAAATCGCGTTGCCGTGTCCCCGCTATCACTTGGCCTCGCCCTCGCAGCGGCCTGCTTTTGCAGAGCAGAGGGTCCTCCGTATTTCCCGGTCTCCGTGCCGGCGCGGTTCCTGTCAATTTATACAGCTTTGCCCCGTCCGTGGCGCCGCGGTGCGGCGCGGTGGTGTGTGGTGTGGCGTGGCTTTTATTTTCCTGCTGTCACGCTGTTCCTCCGCCGGGAATTTGTATTTCATCTTTCATTTTGGAATTCTAACTCAGATGAATCCGTCGCAACTTTTGCTTCGCCAGAGGTCGACAAAAGTGTGACATGAGGCGGTTACACTGTTGCGGAAGCATAAATGCTGGGAAAGAGTTAATTTTTAATTTGAATGTCTAAGATTCGAATATGGTCATGTTATTTCTTGAGTAAGTAGCCTCAGACCAAAAAACCAAAAACTGTCAACTCTCTGCCGCAATCTTCCTCTGGATTCTTCTAGTGTCTACAGGTGGTTGAACACCCATAACCTCTTGAAGTAAATTGACGAACCAAAATAGACCACCTAATTAACAAGCTGTTGGTCCACCAAAGGAGCGCAATACAGCATTTTTTTTTTCACTTTTTTATAGCATCAGTGGTCGTAATGTTCTGCCCCATGAGTGTATATTTTGCCAGAAGGTTCAAAACGTCAAGTTTGCAAGATGAAGTCAAACTTAGGTCCAGAGATGCCCTATCTGCTGTGACCGGAGGATCAATGGTACGCCAGGTGAAGGGCTACCAAATGAGTTGTCAAAACACCTTGTTGGGTCAAATGATGCTTTCTAATTTGTGAATGAGTTCCAGTAGTACAAAAACGTCGTAAACTCGGCAAAAGGATTGGTAGTGCCGTTATATTTTGGTTTGTTCAGGGCACAATGGAAAATAAGAAATGTTAGGGTTTGTTATTTAGATGACAAGGCCGTTAGAGACGAAACACAAACTCCGATCGGAGGAAGGAAGTCGTTCGTGCCCCTTTCGAAGGAACCATCCAGACATTTGTCTTAAGCAACTTCGGAAAACTACGAAAACTCTTCATTTTTATGTCCGGAAGGGAATTTGAACTGACGTCCTTCCGTCTTCGAGAACAGTGTGTCAACGGCTGCACAATCTTCATCGGTGCAAGTCGTTCTCTTACGACACTGTGTTATACATATATGGTGTTACAAAAAGGTACGGCCAAACTTTCAGGAAACATTCCTCACACACAAATAAAGAAAATATGGTATGTGGACATGTGTCCGGAAACGCTTAATTTCCATGTTAGAGCTCATTTTAGTTTCGTCAGTATGTTCTTCCACCTACGCTCAATGGAACACGTTATCATGATTTCATACGGGATACTCTACCTGTGCTGCTAGAACATGTGCCTTTACAAGTACGACACAACATGTGGTTCATACACGATGGAGCTCCTTCACATTTCAGTCGAAGTGTTCGTACGCTTCTCAACAACAGATTCGGTGACCGATGGATTGGTAGAGGCGGACCAATTCCGTGGCCTCCACGCTCTCCTGACCTCAACCCTCTTGACTTTCATTTATGGGGGAATTTGAAAGCTCTTGTCTACGCAACCCCGGTACCAAATGTAGAGACTCTTCGTGCTCGTATTGTGGACGGCTGTGATACAATACGCCATTCCCCAGGGCTGCATCAGCGCATCAGGCATTCCGTGCGACGGAGGCTGGATGCGTGTATCCTTGCTAACGGAGGACACTTTGAACATTTCCTGTAACAAAGTGTTTGAAGTCACGCTGGTACGTTCTGTTGCTGTGTGTTTCCATTCCATGATTAATGTGATTTGAGCCGGCCGCGGTGGTCTAGTGGTTCTAGGCGCGCAGTCCGGAACCGCGGGACTGCTACGGTCGCAGGTTCGAATCCTGCCTCGGGCATGGATGTGTGTGATGTCGTTAGGTTAGTTAGGTTTAAGTAGTTCTAAGTTCTAGGGGATTGATGACCACAGAAGTTACGTCCCATAGTGCTCAGAGCCATTTGAATGTGATTTGAAGAGAAGTAATAAAATGAGCTCTAACATGGAAAGTAAGCGTTTCCGGACACATGTCCACATAACATATTTTCTTTCTTTGTGTGTAAGGAATGTTTCCTGAAAGTTTGGCCGTACCTTTTTGTAACACCTTATATATATATATATATATATATATATATATATACTGTGTGCAACTGTTGGATAGATGAGCGTCGAACGCAGTCACGAGCTAGTTGTTGTACTCGCAGTTTGATTAACGTGCGGGATGACAGCCATCTTTCCATCAAAGCCATTACAGACAGTATAGCTTCGCTCAAAACGCTGTCACGGAGCATATGCACTGCGACAGCTGGAGATCTGTTCGCGATGAAGACGGCTCTTCACTGTCTGCTGCAGGATGGTCGGACAACACTCACACCACTGCTTCGGCTTCCATTGTTCAGAAAGAAATGCCTCAGGTTACAGTTAACACTATTCCGTCGCTAGCGTACTGAATGTCAGAAGGTAGTGTGTTCCGACGAATTGTTGAGAGGCTTAGGTGGCGAACGTCAAGTGTGATAATTTGGGCCGCTACTGGATATATCACACGGTTTCGAATTTTACATATTTAAGGTTATTTGAACGGCAACATCTACATCACGGAATATTTCAGCCTGAAAGTACTGGTCGCAATTTACGTAACAAGCTACGTTTCAACTGAACGATGTCCGCTCCGATAGCTGAGCGGCCAGCGTGACGGATTGCTGTCTTACGGGCCCGGGTTCGATTCCCCGCTGGGTCGGGGATTTTCTCCATTTAGGGACTGGGTGTTGTGATGTCTTCATCATCATTTCATCCCCATCCGGAGCGCAGATCGTCGAATGTGGCGTCGAATGTAATAAGACCTGCACCAAGGCTGCCGGACCTGCCCCGTAAGGGGCCAAATGAAGCCAAACGCTCATTTTCCAACTGAACGATGCCCGTCCAGTTGTTATGAGGAATCTGCAAGCCTTCTTTGAAGAAGGACAAGTACGACTGCTTGTTTGGCATCGGGTGAGGTGGCGCAGTGGTCAGTGTACTGGACTCGCATTCGGGAGGAATGGGATTCCAATCATCATCCTGATTTGGGTTTTCTGCTGTTTTCTCTTGCCAGTTGAAGTGAATGGCGGAATACTTCGCTTGGAAAGGACTTGCCCGATTTTCTTCTTCATTATGGTCTGTTCTTTAGTTCCACTTGTGACAAAGTCGTACAGGAGGACTGTGACTATCACACTGCACGAATCCTTAGCACGTCGTTATCTCCATTTTTTGGCTGCTAACAACAGGAGTCCACTTGTTGATAAAAATATTTATTTACGTGTTCTGTACGTGGCACCAAATCAGAATATCAGGAAAAAGAATTTAGTACAATCGTGTCAGCTGATATCTGGCATATCGATACTTTGTTCTAAGTTCTTTTCTCTGATATTGTGTTGACGGCTATGCTCGAAACACGTAAATAAAAAGTGTCGAAATAAAGTGGGCTCCAGCCATTAGGGATCAAAAAGCGGTGATCCGGACCTGCTCACTACTTGCCTGCCCTGTTCGTATCTGTGCATTGTCTCAAATGACGTAGATGTTAAACAATAACCTCTGTTTCCAGAATGAGATTTTCACTCTGCAGCGGAGCGTGCGCTGATATGAAACTTAGTGGCAAATTAAAACTGTGTGCCTGACCGAGACTCGAACTCAGGACCTTTGCCTTCCGCGGGCAAGTGCTCTAGGTAGGAGACGAGGTACTGGCAGAATTGAAGCTGTGGGGACGGGTTGTGAGTCGTGCTTGGGTAGCTCAGATGGTAGAGCATTTGCCCGCGAAATGCAAAGGTCCCGAGTTTGAGTCTCGGTCCGGCACACAATTTTAATTTGCCAGTAAGTTCAATAACCTCTGTTCTCGGCAGTCTTAGTTTGTGCATCTGTTCAAACATTTCGTGGAAGATCGTCTATCGGAAACTTTTTGTCGCGGTCTTCCAGCAGACACTGTAGATGTTTTGTGGCTTTGCATTCAAACTTCGCAGAGAGGCGGAAAATTGTCCGGAATACATCCAGTTCCTAGGTATATCTGCTCCGAAAGGTGACGTAATCTTCAGCGATTGACGTAAGAAATCTCTTCGTTCCCTCCTGAATAACAGTCTTTTTGGGTTCTTGTAAAATACAGATAAAATATTTGAATAGATATTAATTAATACAGTCCACAAGCTATTTTGAAACTCACCGTTTATTTAAGCAAATCTCACGCAACAAAGCTAACGCTTCTCTCGTTGTGTCCTCTCAGTTCCACATGCACCAGGAGAAAAATTACATCTGGCGCTGCATTTGTCATTGATTTTAGGGCAACTGAAAATAATGTGGTGGGAGGGATGAAACTGCCTAGATGAGCGTCTAATCGTTAGTAAAAAATACCTGACTAAAAAAACTAAGTGTGAAAACGCTACATGAGACCACGAAACTAAACTAAAAAGTTATGTCCCAGGGAGAGGAGGGGTGATCTGGGAAGGAGGGGGGGGGGGGAAATGTGGTATATTGCACAGCTTCGCACTACACCGAAGTCTTAAAGACAATGTTATTACAAAATTGTCTGCACGTTGCCCTTCTAGGCTCAGGTGACAGAAGTCATGGGATAGAGATATAGTCATGTACAGATGGCAGTAGTATCGCGTACATTAGGTATAAAAGGGCAGTACAGTAGCGGAGCTGTCATTTGTACTCAGGTGATTCTATGAAAAGGTTTCCGACGTGATTATGGCCGCACGACGGCATTAACTTTGAACGCTGACTGGTAGTTGGAGCTAGACACATGGGACGTTCCATTTCGGAAATCATTAGGGAATTCAATATTCCGAGATCCACAAACTGTGTGCCGAGAGTACCGAATTTCAGGTATTACTCCTCACCATGGACAACGTAGTGGCCGATGATCTTCATTTAAAGATCGAGAGCAGCGGCGTTTGCATAGAGTTGTCAGCGCTATCAGAGAAGAAACACTGCGTAAAATAACCGCAGAAATCGATGTCGACATACGACATTGCTGTGAAATCTGGCGTTAATAAGCTATGGCAACAGACGACCGACACGAATGCCTTTGCTAACAGCACGACATCGCCTGCAATAGCTCTAGTGGGCTCGTGACCATATCGGCTGGAATTTCAGAAAACATTCTTGACTTTTAATGTCGGTTGGACCCTAAACAACTGGAAGACTGTGGCCTGATCAGACGAATCACCATTTCAGTTGGTAAGAGCTGATGACAGTGTTCGAATGTGGCGCAGACCCCATGAAGCCATTGACCCAATTTGTCAGCACGGCACTGTACAAGATAGTAGTGGCTCCATAATGGCGTGGGCTTTGTTTACACGGAACGGAACTGGATCCTCTGGTGCAAATGACCTGATCGTTCACTGGAAATGGTTAATATTCGGCTACTTGTAGACCACTTGTAGCCATTCATAGACTTCATTCTTCCAAATAACGATGGAATTTTCATAGATGGCAGTGAGTCGTGTCACTGGGCCATTGTTTTTCGCGACTGGTTTAAAGAACCCAGATCACTCCTCATGAGTCTCATTGAGCACTTATGGGTCAGTTCGCGCACAAAATCCTGCACTGTCAACACTTATGCAAATATAGAGGTAGAATGACTCAGTATTTCTGCAGGGACTTACAACGACTTGACCAGTCCGTGGCACATCGAGTTGTCGCATTACGGCGGGCAAAAGGAAGTCGGACACGATATTAGGTTGTATCCCATGCCTCTTGTCACTTCAAATTCCAACCATTTTCTGCAAAGCTAATTTTTTCCTAGATTAGTACTGGTATATTTCTGCTAAGCAGTATTCTACGATTGACAATAACAGAATGAAATCCATAATACAAAGACATACTGACAACTGCAAATTGAACTGCTGTTACATTTCAGATATTCAAAGTGTGTACAAGTTCACACCACAATTTCCAAACAAGTCCGTTAAGTCACTGTGCGTCAAAAGCTTTTGACGCTGACTTAGTTGATACACATACACTACTGGCCATTAAAAGTCCTACACCAAGAAGAAATGCAGATGACAAACGGGTATTCATTGCAAAAATATATTATACTAGAAGTGACATCTGATTACATTTTCACGCAATTTGGATGCATAGATCCTGAGAAATCAGTACCCAGAACAACCACCTCTGGCCGTAATAACGGCCTTGATACGCCTGGGCGTTGAGTCAAACAGAGCTTGGATGGCATGTACAGGTACAGCTGCCCATGCAGCTTCAACACGATACCACAGTCCATCAAGAGTAGTGACTGGCGTATTGTGACGAGCCAGTTGCTCGGCCACCATTGACCAGACGTTTTCAGTTGGTGAGAGATCTGGAGAACGTGCTGGCCAGGACAGCAGTCGAACATTTTCTGTATCCAGAAAGGCCTGTACAGGACCTGCAACATGCGGTCGTGCATTATCCACCTGAAATGTAGGGTTTCGCAGGGATCGAATGAAGGTTAGAACCACGGGTCGTAACACATCTGAAATGTAACTTCCACTGTTAAAGTGCCGTCAATGCGAACAAGAGGTGACCGAGACGTGTAACCAATGGCACCCCATACCATCACGTCGGGTGATACGCCAGTATGGCGATGACGAATACACGCTTCCAATGTGCGTTCACCGCGATGTCACCAAACACGGATGCGACCATGATGATGCTGTAAACAGAACCTGGATTCATCCGAAAAAATGACGTTATGCCATTCGTGCACCCAGGTTCGTCGTTGAGTACAACATCGCAGGCGCTCCTGTCTGTGGTCCAGCGTCAAGGGTAACCGCAGTCATGGTTTCCGAGCTGATAGTCCGTGCTGCTGCAAACGTCGTCGAACTGTTCGTGCAGATGGTAGTTGTCTTGCAAAAGTCTCCATCTGTTGACTCAGGGATCAAAACGTGGCTGCACGATCCGTTACAGCCATGCGGATGAGATGCCTGTCATCTCGACTGCTAGTGATACGAGGCCGTTGGGATCCAGCACAGCTTGCCGTATTACCCTCCTGTACCCACCGATTCCATATTCTGCTAACAGTCATTGGATCTCGACCAACGCGAGCAGCAATGTCGCGATACGATAAACCGCAGTCGCGATAGGCTACGATCCGACCCTTATCAAAGTCGGAAACATGATGGTACGCATTTCTTCTCCTTAGACGAGGCATCACAATAACGTTTCACCAGACAACGCCGGTTAACTGCTGTTTGTGTATGACAAATCGGCTGGAAACTTCCCTCATGTCAGCACGTTGTAGGCGTCGCCATCGGCGCGAACCTTGTGTGAATGATCTGAAAAGCTAATCATTTGCATATCACAGCATCTTCTACCTGTCGGTTAAATTTCGCGTCTGTAGCACGTCATCTTCGTGGTGTAGCAATTTTAATGGCCAGTAGTGTATTTACATATTAATAATGTCATATATGTGCACTTTGGTGATGTTTTTGCAACTGAAGATGGTCTGAAGGTCTAAACAGGTTGTAAAATAAAAGCAATTCACGTAGTTCACGTCTCACACCGTCAGTTTAATTTCGCCCCAAGTAATATTGATCATAAAGAAATAGAGTACATTTATTTTAGTGCGAGTTAGCAGTGCACAGCTGCGAGCCTGAGTATGAGAAGCAGAGCAGTGAACAGGTAAAGCACAGAGGGGCGGTCGGAGGCGCCGGCGGCGTCAGGCGTCGCAGCCAAGGAGGCGCAACAGGTGTCCTCCGTATTGCATTAGCGGCGCCGCGACGCCGCCTAAGTGCCCCCTGCGAGCCGCGAGACGCCTGCCCATTACACAGAGCGACTCGCCTCTCCCGGAGATCGCCACGGGATTCGTACGAGGTGAGGCCACGGCGTTGGGATCACGGATTTACTTCAAACTTTGTACATCTTTAGTAGGCCATTAAAACTGCATAATGTACAACTAGTAAGGTCTACTACTTTATCAATTCCGAGAAAATTGGAAAAGAAGTTTTACGCGTCTATTATGTAACTCATGTATCTGTGTGTGGGTGCCGCAGGTTCGTATTCATGGTGGTCAAGTCGTGCCGGCACGGTAGCTCAGCGTGTTCAGTCAGAGGTTTAGCTGCCCTCTGTAATAAAAAAACTGAGACAATGGATCAACGATGAACTTCAGTGGGTGTCGTGGGACATCCGCCCAGAACAAAAGCAACGAACAATACCGAATAAAATAAGATTTAAAAAAAGACGATAGTGTTCGAGCTTCGTATGACAAACATTTATGAGGTGACGGTTCGATTCCCGCTCAAACTTTCACTTTTGTGGTATAAGTATAAATTCTGTTGTATTCAAAAAAATTGCGCCTACACTATTCATTCTTGCTACATTAACAACGTCTCACCGCTACGCAGGTAAACTGCCTCTGGTTCTGCAGATCGAAGCGTCCAGTGCAAAGTCGTCCCAGGTACCTTACTAAATTGCATGTATAAGGGATTTCGCAAATCACGACAGGCTTACGTTTTCAGGAAAAGTTTATGAGTTTCTTCATTTACCCGTCAGTAGTTATAAATATGTTTGTTTTAATAATAAAATTTAACTAAAATTTGCTGGCCGGTGTGGCCGAGCCGTTCTAGGCGCTTCAGTCTGGAACCGCGCGACTGCTACGGTCGCAGGTTCGAATCCTGCCTCAAGCTTGGATGTGTGTGATGTCCTTAGGTTAGTTAGGTTTAAGTAGTTCTAAGTTCTAGGCGACTGATGACCTCAGTTGTTAAGTCCCATAGTGCTCAGAGCCATTTCAACCATTTTTTAACTAAAATTAGTAAGTAGTTAAATACCATGGAATTCACTACAACTTCATGCAAATATAGATGGTTTTTTTAATTACATTATCTCTCAAATGTCATATAAATTAAATAATATGACTAGTGATGAAGAAATATAGATTAAAACTTAAGTGTGTGTGGGACTCGAACTGTCGTTTCAGTCACGTCCGTCTTAGTGCGATTGAACGCTAACAGCCTTTTTCCCTTTTTTAAAAAAAATTCTCTTCCTTCCGAGAGTGTAGATTAAAAATTAAACGTGAATGAGAGCCGAACCGTCGCTTAATATACTTTCGTCTTATAACGTCTTTTTTACGAAGTTCTGGAAATACACTGTTTTTTATTTTTTTTTAACAGCAATGGACGTACACAGTCAGTTTCAGGCCGGATGGAGACAAGGTGGTCAGGGGTCGAAACCCGACGCTTGGCCACGATGCCTCACCCCGCCTGTCGTGTGCTGATCCGTCACAGGGACATTGTACTAGAGAGGGTTTTTTAATTTCAGTTTTCTTACTTTAATTTTTTGTTACATTTTCTTGGATTTCTAATTTATTTTTGTTGTTATTTGTTTTATGAAAAGAAAAATTCCACAATTACTGAACTCAAAAGGAAACAAATTTTTCCCTGGGAAGAACTCAATAGAAGTAGGTTCCAAAAAACAAGCTACCCAATTCCTTAACGACTAAAGAAAAGGTGCAACATAGTTGCAAATAAAACACGATAACGTGGAAACCTCTGCCACTTGCAACGAGCGTTCACCATATATTGGCGAAGAACAAGGGGGTCGGGCTCATTGTCGCACTCGACTACGTAGTGGGCGTAACGTCCGAGGAGCCATACGGCCGAATTAGTATTGGACCGAGGGAAAACGGAAAAGTCTGGACATAGAAGAAGATCAAACGAGAGAGCAGCTACAGCTGTTCAGGTAAGGAAAACCAGCTGTCGGCTAATCCAGTGCCGGTGTTCTCACCTACAAGAGACAAACCAGTGTGGTAATGTGTCAGGTTGATGACATGTGTCGCGAAGACCAATCGGACTAAGACCAATGCGATGAAGGCATTCGTTGGTCGGTATCAGATGTGAATGACCCTACACTGCGACGAGGTGACTCCCATCGGGTGGACAAGAAAATTAAGGTGAAATCGCACTACTTTCCAGGAAACCAATGCTTCGGCCATTTCAACTTGGGAGGAGGATGATTGAATTCCCCAACGTAAAAACAAGGATCTGGTGGTAAGGTGTGTCATTGATAAAATGTCAGATCCCAGAAAACTTATTATACTATAAAATTCACGTACGGGCGTCAGTTTAGAGCTGATCCGGCCAACATCGGCAGTCGGAGTCAGATTGACCGGTCGAAGACAGGTAAATAAGCGAAATGGAATAGAATGAGTTGCTCGAGTACGTATTAAGACGGTATGCCGTATAAACAATACTGAAGTCTTCACTTTGATATTGGGAAGCCCCAGCCCTCCAACTGGACGGGACCTTGGAACCACTTCATACCGAAGTGGAAATATATGGCTGTTTCAAAGGAAACGACCGGACATTACCACCACTTTGCGGGCTATCATCGCGGGTAGCAGGAACATTTGTGCAACATAGTACACTTTGCTGAAAATATATGAATCTAAGATCCGCACTTTCTGAAGAAGACTAAGGGAACAGCGTTCGTGTTCACTAATTTCCCCTTGAATTCGATTCGTCACCTCCCACGAATTGAATGCAGCCATTTTCATCGGACAGCGTTTCAGGGTAATTCCCAACGATTCGTGGCGAGTAACAACCATTGCTCATGTAATGGCAACGTGTTGAAAACGCTGCATTGGTAATAGGGTACATTTCCGTTCATCAATGTGGACCCCAGAGAGAGAACAAAAGGAACCCAGTATGTCCTTGAGCACGGATGTACGCTCCTAACATCTTCCAGCCGCGTAGCTGATCAGCAGTACGGCGGAGCAAAAGTTCTAGGGACAAGACATGGGAGAGGGGGCTCCCGTGCGGTAAGCCCTGTTGGATGGTGATCTGGGGAGTAAGCTGTCCACTCACTACGACAGATGCGTGAATACCAGTAAAAATACTGGATAATACCTTGCACGCCGTGCGTGATTAGCCGAGCGGTATGGGGGGCTACAGTCACGGACTGTGCGGTTGGTCCCTGCGGAGGTTATCCGCAAAGGACCCAGTTATTGGCACATAATTCAGAATTTTAAATTCTCAAGAAAAGTTAGTCCAGGTAAAAGTGCCAAGTTTATTTACGTAGAACATATCTGCTACATCTCGGCACAGAGGTGAGACGCCTGCTGTCATGTGGCCATGTGCCTTGGAAGGTGTTATTTTTATCATTACAGGTCCACCTGAGCCTGCCGTGTGCGAAGAGTTAGGTGGAATTGTCGAACTTACTTTATGGCTCATCGGCACAAGCGAGTGCCAGAGGTATGACTTACGTTCATCACCTGATCTGGAGCAAGTACTCACAATAACTCATGCTTTAAACGTTGTCTTATGTTAAATAAAGCGTAGGTTATTGCGCGAGACAGCCCAACATGTATCTATTTAAGCTAGCTCCTCAAGAACTGTACCAAAGTCGAGTCCTTCGGTTACCGTTAATGCCCCTGACTGCATCGATACGGATCTAGCTGACATAGCATTATAAGCATTCCACTATACAAACAAGTAGTTCATTTACAACTTTCTAAAAGATAACAACCTATGTTTATTGTAGGGAAATATCTTCCACAGCGTGCCACTGTCTGTGAGAGAAGCGTTAAGGTTCCAAATTACCGATAAGTCTGTCTACTTTGAAAATACTGTATTGCCTAAAAGAAAAAGGTGAAGCACGAAGACGACATGGTCGGATGTCAGTGTAGCTTCGACACGTACACACCATCGGCGGCTATGCAAGTGATTAGAGTTACCCTTTTCTGAGAACACTAGAACGGCCACGAGAGTGTATTAGTGTTGTTCGTGTTTAGTGTCGTTACCAGGCATAGGAACCTATATAATGGGCGTGAACAACGTCAGATGTTGAGTGGTCATTCGAAGGACACTTAGATGCCGCGTACTCGTATGAGACAGCCTTATCAGCACCTGTCAGAGTTTGAAATGGGGTTCATTGTGACTCTCCATTTGACTAGCTAATCGAATCGCGCAGTATCCAGATTTGTGAGGATTTAGATGTGACAGTGCCCTGGTGTTAGACTGCTTGGAAACGTGAGGGCGGGCAAACCGGTCGTCAAGGTTCGGGTCGACTACACCTGACAAGTGAGGATCACTTTATAGTACACCAAGCACATCGTAACCACCTCACATCTGCACTTGCCACTCGACAATAGGTGCTGGACTTCCTGCAACATTCTGTGTCTGGTCGGAGGTTAGCATCAGCCAGACTAGCGAATTGCTGTCCCACGCATAGGCAGTCGTTAACACCAGAACACAAACGTCTGCGTTTGGAGTGGTACCGCGACCAGGAAGCTTGGAACGTATGCCATCGCTTTATATCCAACGATGAACAGTTCTGCACTGTCACGGCTGACGATCGTAGGTTAGCACGGCGACGACCTGGGATGAGGTCCCATTCTTCCAAGTTTTGGAGAGACGGGGTTGGTGCCATGGTGTGAAGATCTATAGGGTATGATTCAGGTCATGGGTGTTAGTGACTAAGGGGACTCTTACGGCACAACTGTCCATCACGGACATTCTGCGTCCTTATGTGTCGACTCTCATGCGAGTATTACGGTGGTATCACTTTCCAACAGAACAATGCCCATCCACAAATGCCACATCTCTCTATGAATTGTGTGCGTGATGAGTTATTCCAGTGCCCAGAAAGATCCCCAGATCTATCCCCGATGGAATGTGTGTGTCACGAGTTCCAACGTCAACCCCACGCCAGTGGCATTTTCCGGGACGTCGTGGGCGAGTTACAACAGCTTTGGGTCAGCTTGCCATTGCAGAGGATACAACGGCTTCATGACACCCCTCCCCACCGAATCAGTGCTTGCCTCTTGGGCGAAGGGGGTGCAGTGTTATACTGCTAAGGAGGGGGGGGGGGGTTTCATACTACCAAATTCTTTGTGCAGTTGACTCGATTTTGTAATTACACACACTCCCAATCCGTTAGGTTTTATTTTATTTCCTTCTACCCTTCTGGGTGCCTCACTCTCTTTGTCAGGCAGTGTGTACGGTGTGTGACAAAGAGCACGTTTTGTTGAACAGTGTCGTAGGGCGTCTTACTGTCCCATTCATATATGGAGCACATGAAGAACAGCTGACTTTATTTCTCCGTACGATCCGTAATTAGCTTATTATTATCTTCACGGTCCCTACTGCGCGGATACCAGGCTACTGCTCTGGAGAGAAGTCCTGGTGGTGGACCACCGAGCACAGGGAGAGGCACGAGGGAATCGGGCGGATGCGTCGCCGACAGCGGGTGTCACCTGTAACCGGATTATGGCGTGCGTCGCGGTCTGCTAATAAGCGCCCGCCGACATAAAAGGAGAAAAACACCGCAGCGCCGCCTTCGCTAACTTAATTTCGACCTCTGTTATCTAATTTTTCGGCTAATAGAGTCACTGCACCACGCCAGCGACCGCAAAGGCACTGCAGGCTTCGCCGGATGGTTCTCGAAACTGATGTACTACTGTATTCCGAAAGAGCACTTACTGCATCGAGAGCTTAACAAATCTATTGTGAATTCTCTGGTTCCTTCACGTGCGACATTTGGTAAGAGTTACCACTCTTGAGAACTTCCAAAAAGACAGATTTGCGTAAGCTTACGGTATAACTTCGAGCAACCGATAGCGTATCGATGTTTACTGCCATTTAATAGTAGAAAGTTCCTAGATAAACGTACCTAGATACAGTACGTTATCTCGCAGTTTGTCCATTTGTATGTTTAGTCTCTCTGGACGTGAGAAACTTGATGTCAATGATACACTCCTCCCATTAAAATTGCTACAATACGAAAATGACGTGCTACAGACGCGAAATTTAACCGACAGGAAGAAGATGCTGTGATATGCAAATGATTAGCTTTTCAGAGCATTCACACAAGGTTGGCGCCGGTAGCGACACCTACAACGTGCTGACATGAGGAAAGATTCTAACAGATTTCTCTAACACAAACAGCAGTTGACCGGCGTTGCCTGGTGAAACGTTGTTTTGATGCCTCGTGTAAGGAGGAGAAATGCATACCATCACAACTTTGATATAGGTCGGATATTAGCCTATCGCGATTGCGGTTTATCGTATCGCAACATTGCTGCTCGCGTTGGTCGAGATCCAATGACTGTTAGCAGAATATGGAATCGGTGGGTTTAGGAGGGTAATACAGAACGCCGTGCTGGATCCCAACGGCCTCGTATCACTAGCAGACGAGATGACAGGCATCGTATCCACATGGCTGTAACGGATCGTGCAGCCACGTCTCGATCCCTGAGTCAACAGAAGGGGACGTTTGCAAGACAACTACCATC
This sequence comes from Schistocerca piceifrons, assembly GCF_021461385.2. Lineage (NCBI taxonomy): Eukaryota > Metazoa > Arthropoda > Insecta > Orthoptera > Acrididae > Schistocerca > Schistocerca piceifrons. Next base: position 379,642,246 of record NC_060138.1, read on the forward strand.
TGCTCGAACAGTTCGACGACGTTTGCAGCAGCATGGACTGTCAGCTCGGAGACCATGGCTGCGGTTACCCTTGACGCTGCATCACATACAGGAGCGCTTGCGATGTTGTACTCAATGGCGAACCTGGGTGCACGAATGGTGAAACGTCATTTTTTCGGATAAATCCATGTTCTGTTTACAGAATCATGATAGTCGCATCCGTGTTTGGCGACATCGCGGTGAACACACATTGGAAGCGTGTATTCGTCATCGCCATACTGTCGTATCACCCGGCTTGATGGTATGGGGTGCCATTGGTTACACATCTCGGTCACCTCTTGTTCGTATTGACGGCACTCTGAACAGTGGACGTTCAAAAAAAAAAATGGTTCAAATGGCTCTGAGCACTATGTGACTTAACTTCTGAGGTCATCAGTCGCCTAGAAGTTAGAACTAAGTAAACCTAACTAACCTAAAGGACATCACACACATCCATGCCCGAGGCAGGATTCGAACCTGCGACCGCAGCGGTCGCTCGGCTCCAGACTGAAGCGCCTAGAACGACACGGCCACCCCGCCCGAAATGGACGATACATTTCAGGTGTGTTACGACCCGTGGCTTCACCCTTCATTTGATCCCTGCGAAACCCTACATTTCAGCGGGATAATGCACGACCACATGTTGCACGTTCTGTACGGGCCTTTCTGGATACAGAAAATGTTCGCCTGCTGTCCTGGCCAGAACATTCTCCAGATCTCTCACCAATTGAAAACGTCTGGTCAATGGTGACCGAGCAACTGGCTCGTCGCATTACGCCAGTCGCTACTCTTGATGAACTGTGGTATATTGTTGAAGCTGCATGGGCAGCTGTACCTGTGCACGCCATCCAAGCTCTGTTTGATTCAATGCCCAGGCGTATCAAGGCCGTAATTACATCCAGAGGTGGTTGTTCTGGGTACTGATTTCTCAGGATCTATGCACCCAAATTGCGTGATAATGTAATCACATGTCAGTTCTAGTATAATATATTTGTCCAATGAAAACCCGTTTATCATCTGCATTTCTTCTTACTGTAGCAATTTTAATGGCCAGTAGTGTAAATGACATGTCGGACAACGAAGAATCGGTTATCATTTATGAACTGTTTCAAGATGTTTGAACTGTCGGTGAATAACGTGAAAATTTTAACAGAAATTAAAAAGTGCATGAACTTGATAACACAGGCTTTCTGATGACTAGTGTCATAAGAGTCTGCAGAACACTATTACATAAATGTTATCGGCCTTACTAAAATTCAGGTATATGTTTCAGGTGTATTGTTTTACGAAGCAAAGAATGTAAGGGATTACTTGTTGTTATAGAATGGACTGTTTAGTTACCAGCAGAAAAAATTGTAAACAACCGGAAGGATGTTCCCTGTCAGAGCGCCCTGTATGATTGTATCAGAATTAACACTGACTTACACGTAACAGTGCCTGGAGAAGCTGGCTGAAGAAATGGAGTTGTGGCAGAGGGAAAAGGAGAAGGGCAGGTAAGGAGGGAGCTGTTTGGGGGAGCGAAGAAGGTAATATCCAGCGTACTTGGTATTGACATTTTACATCCTTACTGTACTTTGAGTTTACTCTTTAGCTGCACGTTAATATTTAGGGTCTTTTTCCCTATCTATTATCGACATATCTGCTGTAAGATAAATATGATTTGAAAAATATGAGCTTGAAAGATGCCCTCAACAAGTGTAGCTCCTTTGATCACGTAAACAGAAGAAGTCGCTCATACAACCACCAGATCTTACGGAAAACTTTCCAACAAGTAAAGCAGCACTATTCCAGTGACATTCGGGGTAAAATTCAACGATGTTTCAAGAACTGCCATTGGCAATGAGGAATTATGAAAAGAAATGAACAGTGGGAGGACCTCTAAATCTGACCATTACAGAGTTAAAAAAAGTTCAGTTACTAATCGTACAGCAGCAAAAGTTTAGGACACCTCTTAAACCAGAAAACTGGTAATTTATGCCTACATGGTTCATCGGTTACTGAGGTTGTTACTAAGACGTCAAAGGTTCGATTACCGGATTTTTCTTAAGCGCAGAGGTTCCTTACGCACTGCTGTCAGCTTGTTGTTGACAAATGAGAATGTGCGCGAATTGATAAGCTAGGAAACTGATACCAAGTGCCGGCCTAGGTGGCCGAGCGGTTCTAGACGCTTCAGTCTGGAACCGCGCGACCGCTACGGTCGCATGTTCGAATCCTGCCTCGGGCATGGATGTGTGTGATGTTCTCAGGTTAGTTACGTTTAAGTAGTTCTAAGTTCTAGGGGACTGATGACCTTAGATGTTACGTTCCATACCGCTCAGAGCCATTTGAACCATATTTTTGGAACAAAGTCCCGAAGCAGGCGGCAAATTCAAAGTTATGCACCAGGCTGAAAAGTAGGTGGGAGTTCCCAACAAGTGCTTACTCTCTAGTAGCTTTATTTGTCATGAGAGTTGCTAGAACAGTACTTTGCGTCGTTCATTCAAAGTTCTATTTCGATAGTTTTAAACGAGCTGCATTGTACGTTTCCTGTCCTCGGTTATCTCGCTGGATGGCGCACTATTCAAGCCAATGAAGTCATATTCGGGATGAGCAGGGCTCAAATTCCAGTCAGATCATCCTGGCATAGTTTTCATTGATCTCTTAAATCAGTTTAGGACGTTTTCATCAACAAGCACAAGCAGCAGTAGAATCCCTCGTACTCTCTTGCCGATCTAAGCCAGTGTCTGCGACTTTCTGACTTCAGTGTAGGCGGAAGGCTACTCTCATACTTCGAGCCGGGTTTCCACCGGCAAACATTTCTTACACGTGCATCACCGCACCACCACTCGCGTAAGTCAACATCATGTGAAAACTTGCACACTGTCATGCCAACTAGCGCGTAAGTTACGACAGCCAAAAAGCGTGCTACTGTCTTGTACTTTGTCGCTTCCACCATCAACGCCTGTGAGTTTCAGCAGCTGTCGATAGGTGGGCCTGCTCTCACGCTGCTCTGATACGTTCGTCAGAAGCAGATCAGGCACGCACGGGTCAAAAATTCATAGAAGAAATCCGACTTTAGGCGTGGTGCTAGTGAAATAGACAATTGTTAGTAATTGTACCAATCAAAGAAGCTCTTTGCACAAATAACCGAGGGTGTGGCTCAGTGGTTAGCATACTCGATGCGCATTCAGGAAGAAGTCGGTTGATATTCGCTGCCGCGATTTCCCTAAACCGCTTGAGACAAGTGGAGGGATGGTTAATTTGAAAGGACGCGGCCTACTTCGCTTCCCATCGATAAACAGTCCGACCTTGTGCTCAGTCTCTAATGACTTTAGTTTTCCTATTAGAATAAATAATTTGTGTGGCTGTGGAGTATCATTGGAACAGATAATACTACAACGCCGCGCCAACACAAGGTTGGCAGCCCGTCGTCTGCCGAGCACAACGCACTCTAGCGGGCTGTGCAGTTCGACGGAACTGGAGTGTGCCTCGTTCACTTCTTTGCTAGATTTCAACCTATGCAGACCCACTTTCATAATCGGCCCTCAGCCAGTTCTGTAATGTTTGCATTGATTCTCTGAGGAGGGCCCATCAGGCTTAGTCCCTGAGAATATGTTGTATTAGTTCATGGTATTGCATGTTACGAGATTGTCAGTTCATAGCCGCAGCTGCAGTTCTACGAACTACTGAAGATAAGTAATTTCATTGTACTATGTGTTTCTTGAATAAGAATCCTTCCCTCTAACAGTGTGCAGTACCGCATTTTATTGCAACCTGGACTCATTCAGTTCCTATCAACTCGGCCTCCTACTTATTTGCATTTAGTAACGAGCTGAAAACACCCACGCGTTTTGTGCCTCTAAACAGGGGTCTCCAAACTTTTTAGTCCGCGGGCCGCATTGACTCCTCCACGAAGTCATAAGGGCCAAGATCTACCTAGTGGGATTAAAGCACCCTAGCACTCCACGATCACCGTAATAACGCTAAAGGAAAGATGAAATCGCAAAAATCTAAGGTTGTGGGAATAGCTAGCACTGAAACGAACTACGATTTTTATTTAGTTACATAATTTTGATTGGTGGACGAAATCTCAAAATCATTGTTAGCAACACTATTACTGCAAGACGTAACAGAGGTAGAGTATGTCAACGCGTTGTTATTTCAAGCGGCGCCACAATAAGTTTAGTTACGTAGTCTTGTAGCGAGGAGCAGAGCCAATGTCGCGGTGTATTGGTCGCGATAGGTCTCGAAACTCAGTTGTTGGCAGTATAGGTACCACCTCAAATATTTGGCGGGCCGGATACCGGGGATGTCCGGCCAGCTAACGCGGGCCGGTTTGCTGGCCCTCGCGGGCCGGTTTCGGCCCGCGGGCCGTAGTTTGGAGACCCCTGAGTCTGAACAGTGAGACACAATAGGCTGTAAGTAGTTTCTGCTCTAAACCCATCTTCAGATGATGGCATATATTTTCTGTGCAAAGTACGTGTTACGGACAAATACAGTTATGAATAGTGTATGTTTGTGAACATTATTCTTAGTCACGTTACACGAAACGTGTAATTTGCACCAAAATTGAATATTGCCATCTGAAGATGGCCATAGAGCAGAAACGTCGCACGGCTAGTTACATCGTTGACTTCACGAAACTCTGGCAAATGTGCTTATCCTATTGATATAATGATAACTGCCTCTGCCGTCTTCTTTGCGTGGCGTCGGGGTTGCGTTTCCCGAAGCTGTTAGAGGCACCCCGATAAATGACGAACGCAGTGGAGCGTGCCCGGCGAGAGCTGACAAAAATTCGATTACGAGGGGGCGTCCGACTTCCGCCAGCTGGCGAGTCGCCTCCCGCCAGTGGGTCACGGTGCCGTACCGTTGCGCAGCCAGCCGAGCCGCGACTTACCGCGGGGGCGGATGCCGCGGCGAATGCCGCTCGCAGCCTGTCCCGGTCGCCGGCGTCCGTCTCCGTCCGTCGGCACAAACCACCGAAACCACCGTCGAAACCACTGCGCGTGAGAATCGGCCGCCGCCGGCAAGCTTCCAGCCACCACCGCACTCTGACTTTCACCGCCCACTGGAAACGAGGCAAAACTGGTACTGACGACGCACCGGGACACGTCGCGAAAGACGTTGCCCGCGGGGCGCGCGGGGCGAGGAAGGAGGCGGCAAGAAAAGGCCGCTCCCCTCCGGGGTAACGTTCGCAGTTCAAAAAGGAGCCAGCCCGCCCTCCCCTCCCCCGGCTCCCTCTCGAGCGGGACCCCATTGAAGGCACCCAGCGGCGTCCGCGGCCGTTACAGCGGAGTGCTGCGCTGCGCGGCGTGCCGCGGCAGCGAGAGGGAGAGAGAGAGAGAGAGAGGGGTCTGGCCGGCTCGCCGCCGAGGCGTAGCGAGGCAGGGCGGCATCTCGGCCAGCGTCTTGAAGACGCCGCGCAGCTGCCGTAACGGCCGGCTTTTGTCACGGGCGGGCGCGCGCGCGGCCGCCGCCGCCATATCGTCAGGAAGTCGCCGGCCGCCCCGGCGTCTGCGAGCTTCCGGCGTGCCGCGTGCCTCTCACATCGCACCGCAGCGTCACTTCTCCAGTCCCGGCTTCCCGCACCGCCCCTCTTGCCGTCTCAGGTTGCTCGCTACCCGGCACGCGCATACCAGCCCGACTCCCGATTAAATCGACCACATGGGTGGGTGCAGCATAACCGAGAGCCAGATATTATCTGTTCCTTTGCCGCTACTTACAATTTCTACACCCGGGTCGTTTTTGTACATAGCAGTAACGTAATTTAAGCAGCACCAGTAATTAATGAAATCAAACACACCGACGCAAAAGAAAAAAATGGCCAGGCGCAAGTAGCACTTTCGCACTGAGGGTTCCGTACAGACGTAATTGTAATAATAATGGGAAACATTCCACACGCGAAAAATATATCTAAAAACAGAGATGATGTAACTTAACAAACGAAAGCGTTGGTATGTTGATAGAGACACTAACAAACGCACACACACAAAATTCAAGCTTTCGCAACCCACAATTGCTTCATCAGGAAAGAGGGAAGGAGAGAGAAAGACGAAAGGATGTGGGTTTTAAGGGAGAGGGTAAGGAGTCATTCCAATCCCGGGAGCGGAAAGACTTACCTTAGGGGGAAAAGGGGACATGTATACACTCGCACACGGGCATGGGTGTGTGTGATGTCCTTAGGTTAGTTAGGTTTAAGTAGTTCTAAGTTCTAGGGGACTGATGACCGCAGATGTTAAGTCCCATAGTGCTCAGAGCCATTTGAACAGCCAAGTTTCAAATTTAAAGTCCGATAACAAATGACAAAAGAAATATTTTTTTCGTGTGCTATAATTATAAATTAACAATTTTTATCCTTGCAATACATCTACATCTACATCCATACTCCGCAAGCCACCTGGCGCTGTGTGGCGGAGGGTACTTTGAGTACCTCTATCCGTTCTCCCTTCTATTCCAGGCTCGTATTGTTCGTGGAAAGGAAGATTGTCGGTATGCCTCTGTGTGGGCTCTAATCTCTCTGATTTTATCCTCATGGTCTCTTCGCGAGATATACGTAGGAGGGAGCAATATACTGCTTGACTCCTCGGTGAAGGTATCTTCTCGAAACTTCAACAAAAGCCCGTACCGAGCTACTGAGCATCTCTCCTGCAAAGTCTTCCACTGGAGTTTATCTATCATCTTCGTATCGCTTTAGTGATTGCCAAATGATCCTGTAACGAAGCGCGCTGCTCTCCGTTGGATCTTCTCTATCTCTTCTATCAACCCTATCTGGTACGGATCCCACACTGGTCAGCAATATTCAAGCAGTGGGCGAACAAGTGTACTGTAACCTACTTCTTTTGTTTTCGGATTGCATTTCCTTAGGACTTTTCCAATGAATCTCAGTCTGGGATCTGCTTTACCGACGATCAACTTTATATGATCATTCCATATTAAATCACTCCTAATGACTACTCCCAGATAAGTTATGGAATTAACTGCTTCCAGTTGCTGACTTGCTGTATTGTAGCTAAATGATAAAGGATCTTTCTTTCTATGTATTCGCAGCACATTACACTTGTCTATATTGAGATTCAATTGCCATTTCCTGCACCATGCGTCAATTCTTTGCAGATCCGCCTGCATTTCAGTACAATTTCCCATTGTTACAACCTCTCGATACACCACAGCATCATTCGCAAAAAGCCTCAGTGAACTTCAGATGTTATTCACAAGGTCATTTATATATAATGCGAATAGCAACGGTCCTACGACACTCCCCTGCGGCACACCTGAAATCACTCTTACTTCGGAAGACTTCTCTCCATTAAGAGTGACATGCTGCGTTCTGTTATCTAGGAACTCTTCAATCCAATCACACAATTGGTCTGATAGTCCATATGCTCTTACTTTGTTCATTAGACGACTGTGGGTAACAGTATATGACGCAAATAGCCTTATATGTTGATTGCATTCACCTAGAAGCTTAAATTTTTTACACCGCCAAGGGACCGTAAATCTTGGTGAGATAAATTTCATCTTGATACGTCTAACAGTTCGATCTTAACAGGCGGACGGAGCCGGCCGGTGTGACCGAACGGTTCTAGGCGCTTCAGTCTGGACTCGCGCGACTGCTGCGGTCGCTGGTTCGAATCCTGCCTCGGGCGTGGATGTGTGTGATGTCCTTAGGTTAGTTAGATTTAAGTAGTTCTAAGTTCTAGGGGACTGATGACCTCAGATGTTAAGTCCCGTAGTGTTCAGAGCCGTTTGAAATTTTTGAAGACGGACGGACAGATAGTCTAACAACAGATGACATTTCTTTTTTTCTTGTGATATAATTATAAATTCAGTTTTAGGATATTACTTGTACAGTGAAACTTCACTTCTTGCCAAATTTAACGATTTTAGACCAACGGCAAGTTGGCTATAGGTTTCATAGTTAATTTGCGAGTATCAAAATATAGTACATAAAGGGCCGTATCTATCGATTGCATTGGCTTAGAAGCTTCGATTTTGACACCGTTATTGGGCCGTAGACTTTAGTAAATGACGAAAATTTCAATTTGATACCTTTATCCGTTGCTGAGGAGAAAGGTGTCAACTGTCGGACAGACAGATAGACAGGCGGACAACAGTGTGGTTCTATAAGGGTTTCGTTCCTACCGATTGACGTACGGAATCATGAAAATGCGGCACGCTAGAGGACAAGGTCACATTATTGTGAAGTGAGGTAAGACGATCACTAGAGGAGTATATGGCAACAAATTCAGTCCAAATGAAGCACACGTGTCACAGTAAGAGGTGCCGAAATGGACCAAAAGCTCACATCATTACACGTTGTATCCTCCTCCGAAGGTATCACGCAGGCGTGTATTCTCGTATGCAAACGATAAATGTCTATGATTTCAATAAAAGCACTCTTGATTGCATATATGTTATTTATTTCATTCGGTGACTGGTTTCGATCTCTTATAGGATTTTCATCAGACCATTACAGTCCTCTGTGATAAGAAACGCTGAGGTGGATCAGGCCACTCTGTAACGGCCTGCTCCACGCCAGCGCCTCCTGCTCACATCCTGATGAACTCTACAAAAAGTCGAAACTGAAAAATAAATAACATATATACTTTCAAAACTGCCTTTAGTGGAAAACATTCTAAAAAGACGCACCACGAAGGAATTATCCGAATAGCACGGAAACCGTTAGATGTGAAGTTATGAAGCATGTATACAGACAAACAAATGATTACAATTTCAGAAAAAAAATCAAGCTGGTCAATAACGCGTTGCTCCATGTATGGCGTTCATACAAGCAGTTATTCGGCTTGAAGTAGTTTGATAAGAGTTGTTAGACGTCCTTCTGAGAGATATGTGTCAAATTCTGTCTCCTGAGCCATCCAGTCTGACATTACTGCTTCTCTACTGACAGCAGAATATTCCACGCCTCCTTTTATAGTAACGGGTCCGCCTCCCGTGACATGTAGTTGTCAATTCCAGAGTACAGAGGGGTGTCCGGATACTTTTGATCAGACAGTCGGTTTTTCCAGATTCAGTTTTTGAAGTCTCAGTTAGTTTGTTTACAAATGAAGAGACTCGGACTAAAGTTCTTTTGTTTTTCAGGTCACGGTAGATGTCAAGACGCCATTAACTGTGCTCGTTCCAGTCTGTCTATCCGCACTGTGCACAGGTTGCGGACCATCTGATAATAAACCAGGACAAGTACATCACTTATAACCAGCAATATGAATATCCTTCCTTAACAATTTTGTCTACATTTTCAGTCTTAGCACCATCAGAGTGGAGAGCCTGACCGTGTATATCCCGATGCTAAGAACTCTACGTTAAAAGGAGGAGAGGCAGCTCCTTCTCTCTCCGTCAGAACAGGCCTCGTAAGGCCCAGCAGCACCGACCGACCGCCGAGTCATCCTCAGCAGTTAGGCTTCATTGGATGCGGATATGGAGGGGCATGTGTTCAGCACATCGCTTTCCCGGCCATTGACAGCTTTTGTGACCGGAACCGCCTCTTGTCAATCAAGTATTCTGACAAGGACTGAGTGCAACTCGCTTGCCAATAGTGCCCAACAGACTCCGACGGTCACCTATTTATGTGCTAGCCAAGACCGACAGAGCTTAACTTCGCTGAGCTGTTGGGAACTGGTGCAAGGCGGTTGGCATACCAGAGGTAAAGCTTTAATGAATACCCACCAAACCCCTATTGCCTTAATCGAGAATAGGAATCCTAGCTGGCCAGCAACGAGAATAAAAACAACAGTCTTCTAAACCTGTCGTTTGCTTTCTGTTTATTTACATCTACATCTACATCTACATGGGTACTCTACAAATCACATTTAAGTGTCTGGCACAGGGTTCATCGAACCACCTTCACAATTCTCTATTGTTACAATCTCATATAGCGAGCGGAAGAAACGAACACCTATCTCTTTCAGAACGAGCTCCGATTTCCCTTATTTTATCGTGGTGATCTTTTCACCCTATATAGGTCGGCGTCAACAAAATATTTTCGCATTCGGAGGAGAAAGTTAGTGATTGGAATTTCGTGAGAAGATTCCGTCGCAACGGAAAACGCCTTTCCTTTAATGACATCCTGCTCAAATCCTGTATCATTTCTGTGACACTCTCTCCCATATTTCACGATAATACAAAACGTGCTGCCCCTCTTTGAACTTTTTCGATGTACTCCGTCAGTCCTATCTCTTACGGATCCCACACCGCGCAGCAGTATTCTAAAAGAGGACGGACAAACGTAGTGTAGGCAGTCTCCTTAGTAGATCTGTCACATTTTCTAAGTGTCCTGGCAGTAAAACGCAGTCTTTGGTTAGCCCTTCTAACAACCCTACCACAACAAAGGTCAAAAATTAATAATTGTGGTGTTGCTTACGCTACTAAATACTGCATTTTCGGGCAACAACAAAGTTATTATGTGGCAGATGTCATTAGAGCACAGTTAATAAAGTCACTTCATGTAATAATGAATAAACTAGGCACTCATCTTTTCGTGTTTCCCACGCCGGTCTCGTTGTAAAATCATAGCTCAATCGTCGGAAATCTAGGTGGTGATGATTCCAAGCTCGGATGCAAAGAGGCCTAGGTTTTATTCTGCTATATTCAGAAGTTTTATAGACGTGTTTCACAAACCATTCTTGAAGATTAAACCTTTGAAAGTTAGCACAATGGTGATGTAAAAATAGTAATCAGCACTCCGAATTCAAGTTACACTTCTTTTTTATTGCTTTGGTTCCAGTATCACGTAACACACAAAACATCACTTCACAATACAAAACATACTTGAAAACATCTTCCTCACTGTTAAAGTTCACATTTTATACGCGTCTTTCCAACATGACGTCCAAGACTTGACTTTTTCAAGGTCCGACTCTAACTACCGCTTACGCGCCCAGAAATCAGATTTACAAGTACGTCAAAGATCATAGTCACAAAAGAAAGAATACACATGAGAATAATATCATTTCAATGTAAACATATCGACGTAACAAAGTACCTCTACATTAATGAAATCAAATCTGAATGTTGTCTTCGAAATATGTCAACTACTTTACAGAAACACAGTAGAATATTGCTGGTATCGAGAGGTTGAGTGGAGGTGCCGTAATGGTTACGTAATTCAAGTACCATTACACCCTCCCCACAATATTTTCTGTGTGTTCCTTCCAATTTAAATTGTTCGTAATTGTAATACTTAGATATTTTGTTGAATTTACGGCTTTTGGATTAGACTGATTCATCGTGTAACCGAAGTTTAACGCGTTCCTATTAGCACTCATGTGGATGGCGTCACACTTTTCGTTATTTAAGGTCAACCGCCACTTTTCGCACCATTCCAGTATTTCTCCTAAAGCGTTTTGCAGTTTGTTTTGATCTTCTGATGACTTTATTAGTCGATAAACAACAGCGCCATCTGCAAACAACCTAAGACGGCTGCTCTGTTTGCCTCCCAAATCGTTTAAATAGATAAGCAACAGCAAAGGGCCAATAACTCTACCTTGGGGAACGCAAGAAATCACTTCTGTTTTTTACTCGATGACTTTCCGTCAATTACTACGAACTGTGACCTCTCTGTCAGAGACGATACTCCATAAGCACGCTATTTAACTATAAGCCGCTTATGTGGTACCGTGTCAAAAGCCTTCTGGAAATCGAGAAATACGGAATCGATCTAAAATCCCTTGTCAATAGTACTCAAGACTTCAAGCGAATAAAGAGCTAGTTGTGTTTCACAAGAACGACGTTTTCTAAGCCCATGTTGACTGCGTGAATTAGATCGCTTTCAAAATGGGTCTGAGCACTACGGGACTTAACTTCTGAGGTCATCAGTCCCCTAGAACTACTTAAACCTAACTAACCTAAGGAAATCACACACATCCATGCCCGAGGCAGGATTCGAACCTGCGACCGTAGCTGTCGCGCGGTTCCAGACTGTAGTGCCTAGAACCTCTCGACCATTCCGGCCGGCTAGACCGCTTTCTTCGAGGTAATTCATAATATTAGAACACAATATATGTTCCAGAATCCTGCTGCATATCGACGTTACTGATATGGGTGGATTACTCCTCTTTCGTTTCTTTAATATTGGTGTGACCTGTGCAACTTTCCAGTATTTTGGTACGGATGTTTCGTCGAGCGAACGGTTATCTGTGTTTGTCCAGTGTGGAGCTAATGCATCAGCATACTCTGAAATGAACCTAATTGCTATAAAGTCTGGACCAGAAGACTTCCTTTTATGAAATGATTTAAGTTGTTTCACTACTCCGAGGATAAATACTCCTACGTTACTCGCGTTGGCAGGTGTTCTTGATTCGAATTCTGGAGTATTTATATTTATATATTTTTTGGAATATTTATTCATTTCATAATATGAGCATTGCTGAATGAGTGTTTCTGAATGAAATCTTACGATAGTGAGTGGAATAAATTTACGGTAGAATCATTAGTTCACCGCATCTGTAACTGCCTTGGCTGGCACAGTGGACGCTTTGAGCCGATCCGGACGAGACAGGAGATAGCTGTCGGTCGCATTTGCCGGTTGAGGCGGAGGCGGGGGCTGGGGCGAGGACGGAAACCGCAGGCAGGTGCGTCTCCCGGAATCAATAGGCGGCGCTGCTGCCGCGGCACCTCATTACGGGAACACGTGTTCGACTCCCGGCGCGGGCGGCCCAGCCTGACAGAGATTTGTCAGCGCTACTGTGAGCTCTCTGCAGCCGGGATGCAGATTTAAATCGCATCCGGATCGGGCACTCACTGCCGACTGCCACTGCGCGTTTGACATCCGCTGCCGGTTGTAGCCGCCCAAGTGGCCCTGTGTACTGACAACAGGTCACGACACGGGCGTCCCAGCTGAAACGAACAACTTGTTTACTGTCACTATCGCGCGGCGCGCTACAGCGTCATTCGACTTCAGAGGACCGGCCAATCATTTTGATGTTGCAGTACATTCTGTACACTCTCGTTTTCGGGAAGGCTGTTAATTCCACGTTCTCTCGTGTTCGTTCGGTACCACATAGAAAACATCATGACTATTGCAGTTCAGTAATAATTTGGCTGAATTGTATGCAATGGCACGCGAAGACAGAATAAATGATTGTATTTGCTCAATATTTCATAATAACTGAATATTTCTTTCATAAAGGGCGGCATTATGAGGCTGCGACTGTTGACAAATACACATAATACAATTTTATGCGTCAGTCACTTGTGTATTTTGCCACTGCGCGTTTCGATGGTTAACACCATCGTCTTCAGGAAGAGAATTTTTTGTTTACGCAGCTGGTTTCAAAGAAGAGTGCAGACGTCTTTTCACAGTGGGAGACCAAGGGTAGTGTAGGTTATATTACCTCTTTTGAGAGGCGGTAGGGTCGAATACTGCTGCATGTTGCGTATGAGGATGTAAACATAATGTAATAGTGACCTTGGCCTTCTAATATGAAAAGATTCTTCACTAAAACCAGCTACGTAAAAAAACAATTCCCTTCTTGAAAATGATAGTGTGGACCATCTAAACGAGCAGTGGCAAAATAAACAAGTGACTGATAACTCCTTGGTACCGCCATAGTACGAGGTAAACGACCATTCTAAGAAAGCTCCTTACTTTCGTACAATCTCTAACCAGACTATTAGTACAAAATAAGAAAATCACTATTCCTGTCAACCACGAACACCCGATATTTCCCATCGAGCTGTGTACAACTCGTAAAAACAGGGCGGAAGAATGAACTTGGCTGTAATTTTGACCCTAGGCTGGCAATCTGCACAATAAGGAAGGAGAGCAAGTAATTATCAATAGTTAATGGATAGAAGAGGGAAAAAGAAACAATAGCGTTAAGGACGCTATGCTTATTCATAGAAAATCGAATCGTAATCTTGTGATAACCTTTCGTTATTCTTATTTCGCAGGTGATCTTGTTCGTAGTGTGAAGCTATCTGTCTTACGTAACGTAGACTGTTACAAGACTTCTTGCAGCCTAGGAAAGAGTAAACAAAAATGGCCCGGTCTAAAAGTACATGATAATGGGGATGAAAGTCTGAAAGTCATAGAGGAGTTTAAAACAAAAGCAGAAGAGCAAAACTAGGATTAAATTATTGGAGAATAGGTTAGGAGAATTCTACTGTACTGTTGAAGTAATTGTGACTAACATATTTCTAACAAATTACGAGAGAGCTAAATTTTAGAGAAATGGTCCGGAGACGATATCAGTTGAAGAAGATAGCGAATGACTAACGATGAAAGGCTCAGGGATATACAACATTGTCAAGTATATTCAGACGTTAAAGCAGCCGTTGACGAACCACGACTTGCTTCTAATACAAAGAATATCTACGGTAGACGAGGTTGTATTATGAGAAAAGGTGCACTGTTTAATTGAAAAACAAGGACTATTACAAATTCTTAGCATTTGTGATCTCAATGTAGTTGTTGATGCTACGCCGGAAGAAGATGAGATTGGTATAGTGCAGAAGAGGAAAGGGGGCCTCGTTTCCAAACCTGGTAAATGTGAGGGCAATCTGTCAACAATTCGACTATGCCTGATAAAACTGTGGTTTCAAACCAAGTGTTTCATTGCAAGAAAGGATCTTTCTCACAGGGCCTTTCATCTTGTTGGTTATGAGTATAACGATATAGAGTGGAAATTACTGACAGATTCTGCAGCGATAAGAAAAGTGCGTAGTCCTTAGAACTTGTGTCCTGTCGCTGTGAAACACAGAACGTAGCTGGTGGTTTGTCTCGTGGGAACCAGAGCCCTATATAGGGCTAGGCTGTCCCGTGTCCCGATCCCTTACCTGGAGGGGAACAATGGCCACGCTAGGGGCTAAGCAGGGGCCCTGAGCTGGGGGTGGTGGCGGGCTGGCTCCGCGATGTGAAGTCCCACTGCCTTCACGAGACCTTTCACCCAGGGAGAACAAGTCGGGACCACCAGCACCAACTTAAGAACTTCAACCTGGTCGCGACAGTGGATAACAGAGCAGTGCGAATAACGAAGAAGAGGTAAACGAATTAATCGGGTAGAGAGAAGTCTGTAGCTGAAGATGTACTGGCTGTAATATAACTCAAATTTTTCATGGCTTGTAATCAGACGAACTAGCAA
This sequence comes from Schistocerca piceifrons, assembly GCF_021461385.2. NCBI lineage: Eukaryota > Metazoa > Arthropoda > Insecta > Orthoptera > Acrididae > Schistocerca > Schistocerca piceifrons. Next base: position 379,657,341 of record NC_060138.1, read on the forward strand.
GTGCGAACGAAGGAATGTTCTGAAAAAGGTTGCTCCCCATAGGATTTAAACGGCTACGATGACGTCACATAACGTGCGCGTAGAAATGATATAGAATGGGCCCACGGGAATGTGACACGTTTCTTATGTATTGCTCTTGAAAGTTTTACTTTGTCGCGCGAACTTCCATCGCGCCACGATCAGTGTACAAGAACTGGTCGAACAAGTGTTTGTAGTCGGCCTTTCCAGTGAGTTACTCCTCCTTAGGATTCTTCAAAGAAATCTGAGTGGAGCATCTGCCTTCATCACGACTACATTTTTGCGCTCATTCTCGTTTAATACACTACGGACACAGACATATAGCCATGACTCATTTAACTATCTGAAGGTCGATTGATCAGTCATGCGTGTTCGGAGTCTTATTCAAGCGCGTTACACTACAATTATTTACATTTAGGGCCAGCTGTCCACAGTTACGGGAGGAACTGGCAAAATATAAGACTTTTCACGTTTCCTTACGTGTTTCTAATCTTTTAAACTATCGAAATAGCTGGCGAACGCTATTTATAAAGGATAACTAACTGCTGCGTACTGAAGATAATCTCAAAATCAACCACTATAAAGGGTTTTCGAGCTTTTCCTTGAGGTCACGTTATGATCCATATTTCACCTGAACCATACACGCAATCGTGTAACAATAAGTGTCGAAGGTCCTTTCGGAAGACGGCGGGCTCCACTTTCCACTGATGTGTACGTGGGTCTCACTTATGGCCCACAGAGCATGTCTCAAATGTGACTGACGTTCGTCGGTCACTTGTTTGTGACTGACCTCTAGAAACCATTGTTGATCATTTGTTGACATGCACACGAACCAAATGCAGAGAAACTGACCGAAAAAAGCACCTAGGATCATTTCGATTTCATGCCACGAGTGTTAGAGACGGAGGTTACACGACAACTTGCGTTTTCAGTCAGAGATGATGAACTGTTGTTTATGTTATTATTGTTGTTCTTGTTACGGTCTTCAGTCGAGAGACTGGTTACATGAAGCTCTCTATGCCACTCTATCCTGTGCAAGCCTCTTCATCTCCGAGTAACTACCGCAACTTACATCCTTCAGAATCTGCTTAGTGTATTCATCTCTTGGTCTCCCTCTACGATTTTTACCCACCATGCTTCCCTCCATACCTTGATGCCTCAGAACATGTCCTACCAACAGATCGCTTTTTTTAGTCAAAATGTGCCACAAATTCTCCCCACTTCTATTCAGTACCCCGTTATTAGTTACTTATTCTACCCATCTAATCTTCAGCGTTCTTCTGTAACACCACATTTTGAAATCTTCTGTTCTGTTCTTGTCTAAACTATTTATCGTCCATGTTTCACCTCCATACATGGTTACACTCCATACAAATACTTTCAGAAAAGAGTTCCTGCTCGAACAATTTCTCTTCTTCAGGAACGCTTTCCTTATCATAGCCAGTCTACATTTTATATCCTCTCTATCAGTTAGTTTGCTCCCCAAATAACAAAATTCAGCTATCTCTTTAAGTGTATCATTTCCTAATCTAATTCCCTCAGCATCACCTCATTTAATTCGACTACATTCCATTATTCTCGTTTTGCTTTTGTTGATGTTCCTCTTATATCCTCCTTTCAAGACACTGTCAATTCCATGTAGCTGCTCTTCCAGGTCCTTTGCTGTCTCTGACAGAATTACGATATCGTCGGCAAACCTCAAAGTTTTTATTTCGTCTCCATGGATTTTAATTCCTACTCCTATTTTTTGTTTTGTTTGCTTTACTGCTTGCTGAGTATACAGACTGAATAACACTGGGGATAGGCTGCAAACCTGTCTCCCTCCCTTCTCAACCACTGCTTGCCTTTTGTGCCCCTAAACTCTTATAACTGCCATCTTGTGTCTGTGATGTACAGCCATGCAGTCCTAATCATATGAATATTGCTAGTAATCTACAGTTTGACTGATTTCACAGTGTAAAAGTGCTGAATATTGACCCGGGTCTACCAATGAAAGTTTCCGAGTAAACACACGGAGCTATACGTCGTGTAATTTGTTTCATACGCCTCGTTGCGTTGCCCATGAATCTCAGCCACATTCTAGACATTCTGATTGGACCATACGTGAGATGCAAGTACACAACAGGGAAAAAGTGAAACCATTATTCTACGAATAAAGCTTGCACGCTTCTCCTTACACGTGACGTGTATTGTTCAGCCGAAATGTGGACCAGAGTGTGACCTCAAGAGGAACCCTGAAACCACAATTAGTGGTCGACATTAAGCCCTCAATACGTATGGGCCTTCATCATTACCTATTCTCAACCACGTCCGAGCCCACCATAGTTCTCGTTTGTCAGTTATTTATGGAGTTTCAAGGGTTAGAAACTCTTTAAAAAATGCAGACAGATTTTCAGATGATCAACTCCCGATTCAGTTATTGACAGTTTGCCCTAAATACATATAAATAAATGTAATATAATGCACTAAACAGACGAAAAGATTCGGTATCATTTGGCTGCTCGAGCGGCAATCAGCAATTTAACCACGGGTTTCACATATCTGGGAGTCTCTATCTGGACTGGTATTTTATGATGGAACGACCTCAGAATCGCAGTCGTGGGGATGACAGATTCAAAAGGAAACATTAGAACTTGACCTCACAGTTTAAGGAGAACAATGCACAGATGCGAGATATCGGTCCCAGAAATTTATTCCAATCGAAAATTTGTGCCATAATTCTGATATCATACGGCAAGGACTTTCTGAACGTAGAACTTTCGTACCTTCGCTCCCATCGGTTGTGTCTCGCTAGTTCCGTCCCACTACAGCCGCTTGATGCCCGAGCGCGGAGTACTGTACAGCGGAGCACCCTCCTATTCGCAGGATGTTGAACAAGTGAGGAGGATGGACAGATGGAAATACACGTCCTACGTATTTTGTAATCATTTTCGAGAAGAGACGCTATTACGTAAAAAATAGTAAGTAATGTACGTCATATGTGAACCACGCGAACATATAAATTCAATATTAGTTTAACGATATTCTCGTGTTGATATTCTACAGCTACAGGTACTCCTCAAAATCAAAATGAATCAACTTAAGCAATTAAAGGATTCCCATGAAACAAAGTTAATGATATTCGATTTATAATTTCATCGTCCCAGTCAGGTTGACAAGTACAGCGCCACCTGAAAATTTTGTTCACTTTAGCGGTGCCTGCTTTAAAATCCAAAGAAAATAACACACAATAGCGATATTAGTAATGAAACAGCGCTACGTTACTTCTTCAATGACTCGCTAATTCGTTTCATTCATTTACACTGAAATTTTGAATCGCAACATAAAAATATTCAAAGCAAAGCGATATCTGGCACTAGCTGCAGGTTAAAAACCCTCCGCTTTGATACAATAAACAAAGCATGTTACCAATGTCAAACAATATTTCACAGACCTCTTACACAATACACTGTACAGTACTTAGAGCTCGAGAATTAGGCGGTTGCAGTGGGGCGGAGCGAGTGGCAACCAGTGCGAGAGAAAGATTAATAGTCGTACCTTCAGAAAGCAATAAGTGCGTACTGCCAAAATTATAGCTCAAACTTTCGCGCGAAATCGATTGATAGTGCTGATATCTGGCTTGTGTGTTTTTTTCCTCCTTAAATGGAGTTTCCTTGTTGCTTACGTGTGACCTTTATTCCTGGTCCGGCGTAGCTCCGTCTACGGTTTTCTTATAGTTTTTAGTATTGACAGACGTAATCATATGATTGTGTGTCTTTATTCTATATTAGTTTCATTCTGTGACATCGCCAACGTTTGGCCCTCAACATAATTTAGTTTGTGTTCTGAAGAAGATACCATTATTGGCATTGAAACCTAGGTAAACTCATAAAAAAATTGACCTTGCAACTTAAGGCTGAATTTCTTGTTGTCTGAACAAAAAATGGTTCAAATGGCTCTAAGTACCACGGGGCTTAACATCTGATATTGTCTGAAGAGTTCACGATTGCTGAAGCACTGCATTATGTTACAGATTCAAAGAAGAGCTGCGCAGGTGTCTTTGGACAGCGAGGGAATGTCACGGAAATGTTCAAGCAGCTGCAGTAGGAGGCTGTACAACAAAGGTGTGCACGCCAGAGAGCCTTACTCACAGAATTCCGAGAGTTTACTTTCCAAAATCACTCAAGAAACGCGTCTCTTTCCCTAACATACCTCTCGCGGAATGACCGCGACACAAAAATGACAGCAATCAGGACCATACAGACGGCTGCCGGCGATATTTCTTCTCGCGTTCCATGAGCGAATGAAATAGAAAGGGGCACAAATGATGCTGGTGCACTAATAAGTTCTGCGCTGCCACAAGCCGTATCGTAGTTTGCGTAGCAAAAATGTGGTTCCAAAACACTGCGTGTTGCCACATTTTGGTAAGCACGTAGTGTTTAACGCCTGTGCGACCGTCACTGCAGAACAGCTTGAAGCAAGGCTGGTACGGAAGCATTACATCTTAACAGTAGTCGCACCACTCGCATGTTCATTGCACCTTGAGGCGATCGTTGTTTCCGGATATTAAAAAGTTCAAATGGCTCTGAGCACTTTGGGACTTAATATCTGAGGTTATCAGTCCCCTAGAATTTAGAACTACTTAAACCTAACGAACCTAAGGACATCACACACATCCATGCCCGAAGCTGGATTCGAACCTGCGACCGTAACAATCGCGCAGTTCCGGACTGAAGCGCCTAGAACCGCTCGGCCACAGCGGCCGGCTCCAGATATTAAAAGCTAGTGCAATAGCATTAGTTCCAGCGGCCCTGGCCGCAGCAAAAGGCATTCCGTTGTCGGCACACACAAGTTTAGAGTAATCCAGCATTCAGATAATAAGCATCAGATAGCACTATGGACGAAGCTGTTCAGTCCTTTACGGCCATATCAAGAGATAGCAGACATCGTGGGCAGCTCGCCACATACACGTCGCTGCAGAGCACTTGAAACATCATGGTACGGCAAACGAATTTTGAGGAAATACGTTAACTGTGTTCAGACCCACTCACTTGCAAATATTTTGCCCGAAGTGGTCGAGACATGCTTACATCTGTTTTCAGGCTTCCACTTCATTTCACATCTCTTCACTGGATGAATTTCCACGTATGGGCATTGTCTGCAATTTTAAGCATTGCTCTTCGAGTTAGGATTATTCGTAACATTCATGATCGATTTAGGATTGGCGATGGAGAACGCAACCAGCTGAGAAAAATAATTTTTTTTTTCGTTAGAGTGTATCAAGTCGTCTCCGACACCTTAGTGACATGATGAATTCAATGCCTCCATGCACTCCTGGATGCTGTTTCGATCTTCAGTTCTTGTAGGCCATTCGAGTGTTGTGTCAGATGTCTTCTGTTCACCTTCACCTTGGTTTTTGGGGGCTGATAACCTCCTCAGCATTAAAAGTCCTTATAGTGAGTCTTCTGCTCTCATGATATGCTCAAAGTACCTTAATTTCGTCTGGAGTACTTAAGTCTCCGGAGGCAGTTTATGCTACATTTTTTCCAGAACAACTACAGCGTTATAACCGTCAGCAGCGTGTCTTCTGCTTCTACACTTCTTGAGAATATCAGCGTAGTTAGTGGTACTTTATATGCTGTGTGAATGACTTGACCGATACAGAAAAATATAAGGTCTTTCAATTGGTAACGGATAAAGCGAATGTGTTATATGTTCTTAGGTTTGTTTTAGTAATAGAAGAAAATGAGATGAAAGTGAATGAGCTATATGCGCCTACACTTGTTCAAATGAAGGAGGAAAACGCAGTGCAGAAGCGGAAGACATGCTGCAGATGTACGTAATACTATAAATTGTAGCCATACGGAACATGGCCACGACAGCCCGAAACCAGTAGTGGCAATAAAATAAAGCTTTTGGAAATGTCTGTGGCTGGTTGCGTTCTCGATTAAAAATCCTTTATTGAATAGCAGCCACAGAGTTCATCAAGATACAGCACGGATAAAATAACATTGTTACTGGGTTTTGCAATGCTCGTTGAACTTCTTGTATCATTACTAATTGACGAGCAGTTCGAAGTATGGGATTTAGTTCAGCTAGTATGCGGACAGTGGGATAACGACAAACTACATGCTGCTGTAGTTCCCATCCTTGTAACTAAATACGAGAGGTGAAAGACTATTTTTAGCCGCACTGTCGCTAACCACTGGCTGAACGCCACTGCATCACCGAGCGAGGTGGCGCATTGTTTAGCACACTGGACTCACATTCGGGACGATGGCGATTCAAACCCTCTTCCGGCCATCCTGATTTATGTTTTCCGCAATTTTCCTAAATCACTTCAGGCAAATGCTGGGATAGTTCCTTTGAAACAGCACAGCCGATTTCCTTCCCCATCCTTCCCTTATCCGATGGGACCGATGGCCTCACTGTTTGTTCTCCTCCCCCAAATCAACCAACCACTGAATCATCGTTACCGGGAGTCATATGTCGCATAGATTGGTGTTTTATTTAACTAACCACTACGGAGATTGGAAGTCGGTCAGTTCGGTTGTTTAAGTGGCCACAAATACGAACAATATAGCCTTCTGGTTTTTCAGACTACATTATGCAGATGTTAGGAGTCTGATTGGTTTCTCTGCACTGAATGTTTCAACTGCTGAACGTCCAAGGACGTTGGGAATGCCTTGATTATTAGTGAACGAAGTGTTCTCCGAACTATCGTCAAGAATTTGTGAGGAGACGCAGTGTTCCGTCACGACGCGGCATCAGCTGAGGTTCTAGTTTCATTGCCGCTTTTCAACCGATGACTATTGCTTTTTGCGAAATTTTCCACATGTTAAAGGAAGGGCTGGCGTCGGACTGTAAAACTGGCTTGACTTCTATGATGTATGCACCTGATGATGTAATTTAAATTACGAAACCGATCGTGCCTTTAATAAGGGATTTACAATAGCTGCAGCAGTTTTATCAAACATGCAAAAATTTGGCTGTGGATAGCCGTCCAATAAACTGGCATATCTACACCATTATATACCCAGAAATTTAGAAAGTACTAGCTTACTTTATGAAGTCTTCTCGAGTTAACAGACCAGTCAAGGCGTCGTTTTGCGGCAATGTTCCGACAAGTTCCCTGCTCGTCATCTTCAGGCGAAAAGCTAGGAGTGACTACGTCTGAAGATACGCGTAGAAAATATGTCGAAACGTTGCTACAGAACGACGCCTAGACTCGGCTGATAAGTCCAGAAGACTTGGTCATCAAAATTTGCCGAGAAACCCTGCATTCCCAACTAGTTTCCTTATTCACTATCACTCATCGTAACAAAACTACTGATAAGCCAGCGCAGCCGCGAGTAACAGCAGGTAAGTAATAAAATATAAAAATAATTCTTCACCAACAAGTTTCTTTGTCATATCTTTCTGTTTCAGTGGGGGACGCCGTGTTATCCTCATAGCCAGTGTGCTAAGAACGCCCCCTGAAACCTTTTCAGGCCTAAGCTGTACTCCAGAACACGGTGTTGCTGAGAAGACTGTCGCACGCGGACAGCGTTGCGAGTCGTGAGGCGGCACGGCTGCGGTGTGTGTGTGTGTGGGGGGGGGGGGGGGGTGTGGGAGTAGCGCTGGCGACGACGGTCGGTGGCGGAGGTGTGGCGGAAGGTAACGAGTGCGCCGCGCGCCGGCTTATTGATAGCGTTATCGCCGCCCATTGTCCGGCCGCCGGTCCGGAAACAAGGGCCGGCGCCGCCCTTTGTGTGGCCGGCGCTATCTGGCGGCGCCACTTTCTTGAAACTGCGCTCATCCCGGGCGGCGCTATCTCGCCCCTGCCCTCGGCGCGGCTCCAGGCACGGACCTGCTCACGGCGCGACATAAACCGCTGTGTTTCCCACTGCTGACGAACTCGAGCAGAACCCCACAAATATCTGCGAAGTGAGATCGAGAAAATGATGTCAGACCAATGTGCGAATACATGGTTTCACGGCGAGGTACAATGAAGAGCCAAAGAAAGTGGTGCACCTGCCTAATGTAGTGTAAGGCCCCCGCGAGCACGCAGAAATGTCGCAGTACGACGTGGCATGGACTAGAGTAATGTCTGAAGTAGTGCTGGAGGGAGTTGACACCTTGAATCCTGCAGGGCTGCCCATAAATCTGTAAGAGTATCAGGGGGTGGAGATCTCTTCTGAAAAACACGTTGCAAGGCATCCCAGATATGCTCAATAATGTTCATGACTGGCAAGTTTGGTGCCAGCGGCAGCGTTTAAACTTAGAAGAGTGTTCCAGGAGCCGATCTGTAACGATTCTGAACGTGTGGGGCGTCGCATTGTCCTGCTGGAACTGCCCAAGTCCATCGGAATGCACAATGAACGTGAATGGACGCAGGAGATCAGACACGATGCTTATGTATGTGTCACCTGTCAGAGTCGTATCTAAAAGTATCAAGAGTCCCATATCACTCCAGCAGCACACGCCCCACACAATTACAGAGCCTTTACCAGCTTGATCAGTCCCTGCTGACATGCAGGGTGCAAAAGGTTCATGAGGTTGTCTCCATACTCGTACACGACCATACGCTCGATACAATTTGAAACGAGACTCGTCCGACCAGGCAACATGTTTCCATTCACCAACAGTCCAATGTCTATGTTGACGGGCCCAGGCGAGGCATTAAGCTTTGTGTCGTGCAGTCGTCACGGGTCCACGAGTGGGCCTACGGTTAGGAAAGCCCATATCGATGATGTTTCGTTGAATGGTTCGCACGCTGACACTTGATGACGGCCCAGCATTGAAATCTGCGGCAATTTGTCACGTTGAACGGTTCTCTTCAGTCGTCGCTGGTCCCGTTCTTGCAGGATTTTTTCCGACCGCTGCGATGTCAGAGATTTGATGTTTTACCGTATTCCTGATATTCACTACACTCGTGAAATGGTCGTGCGGGAAAATCACCACTTCATCACTATCTCAGAGCCCGCATCTCGTGGTCGTGCGGTAGCGTTCTCGCTTCCCACGCCCGGGTTCCCGGGTTCGATTCCCGGCGGGGTCAGGGATTTTCTCTGCCTCGTGATGGCTGGGTGTTGTGTGCTGTCCTTAGGTTAGTTAGGTTTAAGTAGTTCTAAGTTCTAGGGGACTGATGACCATAGATGTTAAGTCCCATAGTGCTCAGAGCCATTTGACTATCTCAGAGAGGCTGTGTCCCATGCGCCGACTATAATACCACGTTCAAACTCGCTTAAATCTTGATGACTTGCCATTGTAGCAGCAGTAACAGATCTAGCAACTGCGTTAGACACTAGTTGTCTTATAGAGACGTTACCGACCACAGCGCCGTACTCTGCTTGCTAACGTATCTCTGTATTTGAATGCGCATGTTTATACCAGTTTCTTTGGCACTTCAGTGTATATTGATAAAATTCTCTCGAGCTTCCATCTCTGTCAGTGGTTTAAAATCCACGAGCTTTCGGCCGTATACTGGTTGGCCACTGTCAGGTGGTGAGTGTCTTAAGCTGCGTTGACGGTTGCACCAATATCGGCGAATTCCCTCTGACGAGCGACATGGAACGGAGACGGCCGAAATTTTCAAATCAGTTCGCCACCACGTGCGCGGTCACAATGTAGCCGACCGCATCACCCGAAGTACAAGACTTCGGACTACAGTCGCTCAAATCTAAATCAGTTTCTTTTCTTCGTCCATTCTTGCCAGCACACACGAAACATGGACTGCGAGAAACTGGTAAGTTTAGGTCAAAGAAGGGGTTTGTGATATCCTGTGGACGAAAACTGTCATACTCGGGATGTAGTTCGGAATCTGTGGAGTGACGTGACAAACAACTTTTACCTATAATGCGTTTTCCCACTCAACAACTAGCCTCGCATCAGAGGTCCTCTGAAAGTAAGAATCGTGCCCGAGGCTAGGTTCTTATTTTTCTGCAAGCCGTGTGTCTTTAGAAAAACATAATGTTTTTTCTCCTGAGGGTACTCTTTAGAAGACGAGAAAGCTCTGGCCTTCCGCTGACATAGTCCATTATTGACCTCAGCTCGGCCACTGTGTAGGCGCGGTCGTAAACACACAATAGCTGACACCCCACCGTGGCTGGTCCGGTATAGCGACATTCGTGGAGTGAACAGCAGAGGCTGCCAGCACAAGCCCTCCTGTTCCAGATCCAGAGCACTTCTCGTTCCCTCGCACACACAGAAAGCATAGCGAAAAACGCAGGATACGTGCACCGTTTTAAGTTTATTTGATATGAAGTTAGTTACGAGTCAGTACCTACAGTCATTGTAATCCAATTGGCTTCAGTAACATTAGTGTCTTATTCCATCCCGTCATTATTCTCTAATCAGACTGTTCTTCTCATATTAAATGAAAAGGGGCACGTGAAGTGGCCTGCCGTTTATCACTGTCATGTCAAATGCGATACAGTGTCCGTCTCCTAGAACATGCTCAGCTACTGCTGATTTCTCAAAGTCACCAACGTCTCTCGTTATCCTACATTTTAGCAGAACGCTCGGACTGTCTCACAAAGACAGTCGACCCCTAATGGTGCTGGCATGAGTGGCCGAGCGGTTCTAGGTGCTTCAGTCTGGAACAGCGCGACCACTACGGTCGCAGGTTCGAATTCTGCCTCGGGCATGGATGTGTGTGATGTATTTAGGTTAGTTAGGTTTAAGTAGTTCTAAGTTCTAGGGGACTGATGACCAAAGAAGTTAAGTCCCATAGCGCTTAGAGCCATTTGAACCGTTTTTGAATCCCTTATGGTAGTTCATACACTGCTAGCGATCTGAGGCGTGTACATCGTCTTTCAGAGCCCTCACGAATAGTCGAATTTTTGCTGCAGCCTTGAAGAGTGAATGATCTTTACACACCTTAGAAGGCTGCGCGGCTGTATAACGATGATAGCAGTAAGCATAAGACAGTCGCCACTTTACAATGACCGAGAAGTATTCGCCGTCGATTTTAAACCACTTCACACGGCCAGAACCAAGAGAGAAATTTATAAGCAGATCAAAATCGCTTTAGAATGAGCGTCTCACGAAGAGCTGTCGACGTTGGAAAGTTACAAAAAGTACTACAAAACTGAAGTTTTGACAGGACTACAGTTTAGATTGCACAGCATTGCTCGAGAGAGGCCAGGCTAGATATCGTGTTCCAGCTCGATAATTTTAAAATGTAAGAGGCGAAAATTTCAACGTCATACTTAAATTTTGTGTTTACAATTGTCTCCCCGTCGTTGACAAGTATAAGAAGTGATCAAAAAGTTTCCGTTCGACGTCCGTACGGTCGAAAATCAGTATGCTAATCAGACAAAATCGTCGTGAGCATTGAGGCAATTATCCTACAGAAGCACTAGGTAGAAGATGCCCTTTTGGTAAAACAACGTGTTCTGCTGCGTGGAAGAAGTCCGTAGACGTCTGCTGCACATCCTCGTCCGATGGAAACAGTCAGTTCTGCAAGGCATTTTAAAGGGGCCGAAGATGTGATAATCGCATGGGGAGAGGACTATGTGGCGGGTGTTCGAATGTCACCAACTTGAGTTGTCGTAACTTCTGCGTTACGACATTTGCGAAGCGGGGACGTGCGATATCATAAAGTAGCAGCAGCCCTTGTCGCAGTTTTCTCGGATATCGTTTACAACAGGCTTGCTATCCCATTCATATGTTTTTTTTCTCGGCAGTCAAGAAAAGAACAACAGCACGTTGGTTCGGTCTGGCTGAATTTGGTAATAGCGCGCCATAGTTCACGTTTCCGCACTTACTGCACACACGTCGGAAAGGCACGAAAGCCGCAATAATCCCTTGCCTATATGTCGGTGTTTGTACACACGCATCGGAGTTGCGTTGTGTTGCATATACCCTGCAGCAACGACGTCGAATGGAAACTTTTTGTTCGCCCATTATAGTTCAACAGAAGATAAAGAAGTTCTCAACTCGAAGTGTCAACACTGCGGTGTCTTACTTCACTTTGTCATTATGGAGGTGGTACTCTGTTGCCGTTCTATGTACTTTGAACTAACTTACCCAGCCATTCACAGAAGGATCAACAATTCCGTTCCGTACAGATAGCTGATTTTTTATAGAAAGCTAACTCAACGCAGTACCATTAATGAATTGTTTGCTACAACAGTTCTCAATAGATTAGCTCTCCTCACGTCCTGTAACTAATGCACTGATGCATCCTACATTTGACTGTGCAACATCTGTTGAAGCTCGTGAATATGCTATCTACGTAATGTGAAACTAATATTCCACATTGCAAGTTCAGCTTTCACGGGTTCATTAAGTTTGCAATTTGTCATATTTGCTTGTTCTAAACGATGTTACTTACTTACGCTTCAAAATACTTCGTGAAAGCCGTATAATCCGTTCACTGGGACTAGTGGATTTGTTAACTTTACATCCAATGCTCTTTTGGAATTGCTTCTATTTACTCGCAAGGGAAAATGCTGGGGAAGGTTACATAACAGCTCAATAACGTTTATTAAAAGGAACACGTTGTTCCGATTACACACAAATGGTTTCTCAGGGCCAGTCAGCAGCATTTTCAGATCGCTCGCTGATCTTAAATATATGAAAATATTGTCGCTCGATGGTTGAAAGGAAATGTAGATCGACATAAACGCTATATCCACTCGATATAGTGAATGACAACTCCGTTTCAATGTGGATGAATGCAAGGTAATGCCTATTAAAAAGAGAAACTAACGGATGTAATCCGATTGCAAGATGACTACTAAACTTCTGGAAACTGAATGCGTTTAAACATCTAGTCGCAGTACTACCAAGTGATGTTGTTGTTGTTGTTGTTGTGGTCTTCAGTCCTGAGACTGGTTTGATGCAGCTCTCCATGCTACTCTATCCTGTGCAAGCTTTTTCATCTCCCAGTACCTACTGCAACCTACATCCTTCTGAATCTGCTTAGTGTATTCATCTCTTGGTCTCCCTCTACGATTTTTACCCTCCACGCTGCCCTCCAATACTAAATTGGTGATCCCTTGATGCCTCAGAACATGTCCTACCAACCGATCCCTTCTTCTGGTCAAGTTGTGCCACAAACTTCTCTTCTCCCCAATCCTATTCAATACTTCCTCATTAGTTGTGTGATCTACCCATCTAATTTTCAGCATTCTTCTGTACCAAGTGATGTGGTGTGGATAAAACACATGGAATCGGCAGTGGAAGGCGAACGGAAGATTCAGATTTGACGGGATCATTCTGGTGCCTTTGTTAATGAAATAACTATGCAAGACGCTGTTAGAACTATACTAGCACACTACTCCATTGTTTTCCAGTCCTTCTTATTCCGGCCTGACATCAGAAAGAATTCACATGTGCTCAGAAAGCTTAAGTGGGATTGATAGAACGACGTAGAAGGTGTTAGTTTCATTGATTACTTCATTAAGAAATACTAGGTAATTTAGAGTACTTAATTACACAGTAATACACCAGATCAGAATGGATAATAAAATATAAATGGTAGTCTTTGTATTTCCATGACGAGCGTTGGACAACGTAATAGTATATCAACGTATCAACGCCATGCTTAGCTAATAAAGTTGATCCATAATATACAAACGTCAAAATTAAAGCTAACTTTCACATTTTGACTTGTACTTAATGTGTTACTACGTTTATGGACACACCTGAGAGTGAGTGAGCACACTCTCGAAACTAGCTAGTAGTGATTAGTGACTCCTCCCGAAGAGGCCACGAAGGCCCAACGGTACCGACCGGCCGCCGTGTCATCCTCAGCCCATAGACGTCACTGGATGCCGATATGGAGGGGCATGTGGTGAGCACACCGCCTTCCCGGCCGTATGTCAGTTTCCGACACCGCAGCCGCTACTTCTCAGTCAAGTAACTCCGCAGTTTGCCTCACAAGGACCGAGTGCACCCCGATTGCAAACAGCGCTAGGCAGACCGGAAGGTCACCCACCCAAGTGCTAGTCCATCCCGAGAGCGCTTAACTTCGGTGATCTGACCGGAATCGGTATTACCACTGCGGTAAGGCCATTGGCTAGTGATTAGTGGAGTACTCATTTAAAGTAACTGCCTCGAGGAATGGTTCTTTAAATGTATCTAGGCTATGATGTCCACCCAAAAGTAGTCAATTAAGTTGTTTTTTACGAGGATATGCATGTGAAATCCAATATACGTCAGTAACTTACATAAATTTTACCGTTGCCCGCGCATAAGTTGTAATTCATAGAGCACTAAATAGCGAATTTTTATGTGTGAGTGTAGACTTTTCCGACGTATATTACTACCGAGAAGGCAGTGTTAAGGTACCATGACATTTCAAAAAAGAGTTGTGCTCATCGTCTTCGCTGGAGGACCGAAAGCTGCTCATCAGCGCCTTTTATACTCCGTAGATTCAGAATTGGGATTAAAACTCAGGAAGAAAGGACATGCATAATAGATAATATTCGTTGATGACACTGTTATCCTCAGTAAAAGTGAACAAGAATCACACGACTCGTTGAATGGAATGTACAGTCTACTGACCACAGAATTTCGATTAAGGGTAACGACGAGGACACCTGCAATGGACGAGGCAATTCTTCGTGCAGTTGACGATAACCCTAATGTCAGCATCAGAGAAGTTGCTGCTGTACAAGGTAACGTTGACCACGTCACCAGATGGAGAGTGCTACGGGAGAACCAGTTGTTTCCGTACCATGTACAGCGTGTGCAGGCACTGTCAGCAGCTGATTGGCCTCCACGGGTACACTTCTGCGAATGGTTCATCCAACAATGTGTCAATCCTCATTTCAGTGCAAATGTTCTCTTTACGGATGAGGCTTCATTCCAACGTGATCAAATTGTAAATTTTCACAATCAACATGTGTGGGCTGACGAGAATCCGCACGCAATTGTGCAATCACGTCATCAACACAGATTTTCTGTGAACGTTTCTGCAGGCATTGTTGGTGATGTCTTGATTGGGCCCCAAGTTCTTCCACCTCAACCCTCTTGACTTTCATTTGTGGGGGCATTTGAAAGCTCTTGTCTACGCAACCCCGGTACCGAATGTAGAGACTCTTCGTGCTCGTATTGTGGACGGATGTGATACAATACGCCATCCTCCAGGGCTGCATCAGCGCATCAGGGATTCCATGCGACGGAGGGTGGATGCATGTATCCTCGCTAACGGAGGACATTTTGAACATTTCCTGTAACAAAGTGTTTGAAGTCACGCTGGTACGTTCTGTTGCTGTGTGTTTCCATTCCATGATTAATGTGATTTGAAGAGAAGTAATAAAATGAGCACTAACATGGAAAGTAAGCGTTTCCGGATACATGTCCACATATCATATTTTCTTTCTTTGTGTGTGAGAAATGTTTCCTGAAAGTTTGGCCGTACCTTTTTGTAACACCCTGTATACAAGAGGAAGCAATACAGTGGTAGAGTCTTCCAGGAAAGTACGCTCTCGGAACTTTAATGGTAGACCATATTGTGATGCAGAACGCCTCTCTTGCAGCGTCTGCCACCGGAGTTGAGAGCATCTCTGTGATAAAAGTAGGTGGGCTGATGACAGAAGAAATGGGGGGTTCTCTGCAAAGCAGACGACGAAAGGAATATGTGTAAAAGACACGAAGAAGGGACAGAATGTTGCGATATATGTTAAGACCTGGGTATATATGGTGCTGTAGGGATCAGTTAAGGGTAAAATCTTTAGAGGAAGAAAGAGTTGGAATATAACAAACAGATAATTGAGTATGTTGGGTATAAGTGCTACTGTGAGATGAAGAGGTTGGTGCAAGAGAGGAAGTCGTGGTGGACTCCATCCAACAATTCCAAAGATTGATGACCTAAAATAATTGGCCAAATGCGAATAGGTCTTGCGATCTGAGGGTTCCGTACAAGCTTAATTATGCGTATAATTAGTTTATCCATACTTGGAATCGCGAATCTCTACGATTTCTCCCCGTTACCGTTATCGCTACTGGCAAGATATCGGTCCTGGGAGATTCTAGACTTTCGAGAATGTTTTAATTTTAAGTTTTGGCTTGAATCAGTCTATTATTAAGAAAAACCATATCAAAATCTCTACAGTAGTTCCTGAGGCTAGTCCGGACATACAAATGTGAGCGGACAGAGGACTACAGCTTTTATACGTAGAGAGAGAAGATTTAATAAAATATGTTTACTTACTAACTAGAACATGACTACAGCTTATATTTTGTGTTTGCGTGCACTAACAATTTTCTGTTATGCTTTTAACGGCTGATGAATGCAATGTAATTTACAATCGAAAAACAATATTTTTATGTGATAGAATTGTATAGTAATAATTTTCTGATTTTTCCGTTTTACTTTTGCTGTGAAACGTTGCTTCTTGTAAAATTTCATGATTCTAAGTCCATTGAAAGCATCGTACACGTTTTGGTGAGTGAAAGGTTTTCTCCAGCCGACTGTAAACAGCATAAATATACATGGAGAAATGGATGGTAAATAGGGTGCTGTCCCACGATATATTTGTTCACAACCGGTTTCGATTAATCATCGCCTTCACTGCGGAAAAATATGATGACAAACTTCACATGCCGCGCGGGATTAGCCGAGCGGTCTGAGGGCGCTGGAGTCATGGACTGTGCGGCTGGTCCCGGCGGAGGTTCGAGTCCTCCTTCGGGCATGGGTGTGTGTGTTTGTCCTTAGGATAATTTAGGTTAAGTAGTGTGTAAGCTTAGGGACTGATGACCTTAGCAGTTAAGTCTCATAAGATTTCACTCACATTTGAACATTTGAAACTTCACATGTCATACATGCTACTTAACCAGAAACGGTGCTGTATCTGACTTGCATGTAACCATGTGACAGCAGTTAGTGCACATGCTTTCATTTTTCAGTGTATTGTGTTTGCCTAAGCCCTTCCTGAGATTTCCAAGTAAGATATGGCATCTTTTCTGGTTAAATAACATGAATGACATGTGAAGTTTGTCACAATATTTTTCCATTGTAAAGATGATTCATGATCCAAACCAATTGTGAATAAATATATTGTAAGACATCACAGTATTTACCATGCATTTCTCCAAGTTAAGTGAGTGAGTTTGCGAGTATCAAAGTACGAGGCGTAAATGGTCGTACTTTTTGATTGGATGAACTCAGAAGCTTAGATTTTTTCGTCGCCTAGATGCCGTGACTATAGAACCTGACGTGTCTTTCAACTCGGCACCTCTACACGTTCTTGAGAAACACGGACAGGTAGTTGGATTACAAATGAACAAACAGACAATAGGATAACAAATGAGGAAAAAAAAATTTTCACTGATGAAATCACGAATTAAAATTTTCGGGTGTTTGCCCTTTATTTGTACTTTGAAAACTTGCATCCTGTCAAGCCTCATAATCCTCGGGTAAGGAAATGTACCCTATAGAATTTTAGAGTGCGAGTGTCAAAATATGACACATAAATGGCCGTACCTTTTGGTAGGATGCACTTATAAGCTTAAGTGTTTTACACAGCCGAGGGACCGTTGACCTTAGTATGGGACATAAATTTCATTTTGGTAAGCCTACCCGTTTCTAAGAAAAAGTTGTCTTAACTGTCGGAAAGACAGACGGGAGGTCGGAGAACAGAGTGATCTTATGACGGTTCCGTGGTGACCGATTCAGGTACGGAATACTAAAAAGAAAGAGAGAGAGAGAGAGAGAGAGAGAGAGAGAGAGAGAAAAGGAGAGACGTGGAAGGGGGGAAGGTTATTCGTATAGATATTGACGAGGCAGAATCTAGATCACGAACATTATTGCTCGCGCGCCTACCGGGAAATGTTCGATTGTCACACCGCAACAGTATGACGCGTGCATACGGCAGGTTGTTTCGAGTCGGCTACTTCCGTACACTTCGATGTCGTCTAAGGTAAAGCGAGGGGAAATTGCGGTGAGTGCAGTCGGAAGTCTGAGACAGGCGGGAAGCAATGCCCGGCAGTAGGCTACTAACAGCGCGCGAAGCGACTGAGGCAAGCAAAGTACTGTGCCTCGCCAGATGGAAACCAGATAGCGCACGGCCGCCTGTCGCCGTAATGACCGTCGCCGGCCGAGCGCGCGTGCGGCGGCGTCGATCGGCGTCCAGATTACGAGCCTGTTGCTACCTGCCGAGGCGGAGGCGGAGGCGCTTTCCTTGGGCGGCCGCCGCGGCGCCATCGACCCGCCACCACCGACCGCCACCCCTGCCGCAGCCGCAATAATTTACTTTACGTGCGAGGCGTGGCTCACGGAAATTGTGATTTCCGATCTGACGCCACGCGAGTGCCGGAGATCGCCGGCGATAACCGGCCGCGGCGCACGCGACCCCGCGGGCGCCCGCTCCGTCTTGCTCGCTTCGCCGTGCCTCGGCGCTGTCGCTGTCTTTATGGCTTCTCACGGAATAGGAGAATTACCGCTGACACTGAATACTTCGTGCGCAGGGACATTATGTTGTGGAGCCGGCGTGGGGCACGAGATGGCAACGCGGCTTGATTGCGCTCTTTATAAGCTGCCTGAAAATGTTTAATTACACTGTCGCCAATCGATCACTGGTTTCAGCTGCAATTGCCAATATTTGGGATATGCTTCTACATCTACTTCTACATTTATACTCCGCAAACCACCCAATGGTGTGTGGCGGAGGGCACCTTACGTGCCACTGTCATTACCTCCCTTTCCCGTTCCAGTCGCGTATGGTCAACACCGACTCAAAGGAAGGCCTCGGCGCTTGTTGTCACGTCACCTAGGCACGGCCAACGCCAGGTCTGTTGCAGGCAGAAACGCCGGGGCGTGCTTATCACTATAAATCTCTTATTTTTGGACAAAGTGTTTGGTATTGTTTTGGATTCAGCAGTTTTATTTAGATGAAATATTTTCTAACTGTCGTAAAGCTACAAATGAAGATCATAGTTCTGTATTACTGAATCCTGTCGAAACAAACGTAGATCAAAATGAGAAGATGCTTTGCCCCATTGCAAGCTTCGGAAATTTTACATTCAAGTAACTATATTTACTTGGTCCATTTTGCTATCGAAACTTACCCCAACCTCCTTACGATGAACTCGTTTCTTTTATTTATTTATTTATTTTCGTTTGACATCGTCACTGGAAATGTGAACTAATTTACACGTGTAAACGTCCAACTGTTGACAGTCATTAGATTACAGTCGTTTTCAACGAAAGGAATTCTAAACAGGAAACAAAATAGCTTCATAATCGAAAATACTGCTGAGCTTAAACTTTTTTAAACATGCACATTAGAAAAGATAAATATTCCCCTCTTGCAACTGAAAGGAAAAACTTTATAAGAGAAAAAAATTTTTATTTGATAAAACAAGTAACTCTCTTTTGCCTCTTCTTCTGTCCCGACCCCATCCCAAAAAATGTACAATCGCAAGATATTTCATTAACATTCAGTGATCCTCATCCCATAGTCAACCAAGACACCTAAAGAAGAGCACCAATGTGTTCACAGTTTCATGTAAAGGCAACCCAGTACAAACGTAACTTCCTCAGATTTACAAATAAGCACGAATTCTGTTGCTGCTGGACCATGAAGTTGTTTTTGTATGTCTATCCTTAAAATAGGTGGAAATTTAAGTTCAGGAGTACACTATTTGTTAAGAAGTGTAATGAATTGCTCAATTAATTGATTGCAGAAATCTCTCAGAACAATGTGTGTTGGTCAACTACCGCCAATATTTCATGTTTTCCTGTGTCAGAGAGGGAGACACCACCATTATGAGTATGCCTGCAACAGACCTGGCGTTGGCCGTGCCTAGCTGACGTGACGTCACGAACAAGCGCCGAGGCCTTCCTTTGAGTCAGTATGGGTATGGTTCGAGGGAAGAACGATTGCCGAAAAGCCTCCGTTCGCGCTCGAATGTCTCTAATTTTACATTCGTGATCTCCTCGGGAGGTATAAGTAGGGGGAAGCAATATATTCGATACCTCATCCAGAAAAGCACCCTCTCGAAACCTGGACAGCAAGCTACTCCGCGATGCAGAGCGCCTCTCTTGAAGAGTCTGCCACTCTTTGGATCTTCTCTATCTCCTCTGTCAACCCGACCTGGTACGGATCCCACACTGATGAGCAATACTCAGGTATAGGTCGAACGAGTGTTTTGCAAGCCACCTCCTTTGTTGATGGACTACATTTTTCAAGGACTGTCCCAATGAATCTCAACCTGGCACCTGCCTTACCAACAATTAATTTTATGTGATCATTCTACTTCAAATCGTTCCGTACGCATACTCCCAGATATTTTACAGAAGTAACTTCTACCAGTGTTTGTTCCGCTATCATATAATCATACAATAAAGGATCCTTCTTTCTATGTATTCGCAATACATTACCTTTGTCTATGTTAAGGGTCAGTTGCCACTCCCTGCACCAAGTGCCTATCCACTGCAAATCTTCCTGCATTTCGCTGCAATTTTCTAATGCTGCAACTTCTCTGTATACTACAGTATCATCCGCGAGAAGCCGCATGCTTCTGAAGCTATTCAAGCTGGGGCGTCGACATAGACATAATGGCGCGGAAAAACTCTGACCAATGGAAGAACTCTAACGAATGACGTAGTTTACAAAACTCTCTCATTCTGAAAACTCTCTAACTTCGAAAAAAGTTTCTCAGATGGAGACTCTTATCTTGTTGGATCAACCAGATAGATAGGGAAGATTTGGAGAAATAAAGGTTTGTGAAGCGGGATCGTAAGTACGACATTCGTCTGCAACTCTTAGACTTTTCTGCGATGTATTACATACACTCGGAGAGGTCTCAGAAGTTGTATAGTTCAGTACCTTACAAAGGAACAATAAGCAAGTAACTGACTAATAATACACTCTCCAAAAAAAGAAAGAAAAAACCGAGGCACCATGAAGGAATTATCCGAATGGAATGATAATCGGTAATGTTTTGTACATGTACAGACAAACAAATGATTTCAGTTTCAGAAAAAAGTTGGATGATTTACTCAAGAGAAAATTGAGCAAGTCAATAATGCGTTGATCCTCCTCTTCCCGTTATGCAAGCAGTCATATGACTCGGTATTGATTGTTAGAGTTGCTGGATGTCCTTCTGAGAGATGTTGTGCCAAATTATGTCCAACTGGTGCGTTAGATCACCAAAATCCCGACATAGTTGGAGGATCCTGCCCATAACACTCCAAAAATTCGCAATTTCTAAGAGATCCGGCGACCTTCCGGGCCAAGGTAGGGTTTGGAAAGCACGGAGACAAGCATTAGAAGACCTTCCGGGCCAAGGTAGGGTTTGGAAAGCATGGAGAGAAGCATTAGAAACTCTCGCTTTGTGCAGGCGCGCATTATCTGGCTGAAATGCAAGCTCAGGATGTTTTGCTATGAGGGGCAACAAAACGGGGAGTAGAATATCGTGGATCTACCGCTATGGTCTAAGGGTGACGCGGATGGCACCCAAATGGTCCCTGCTGTGAAGAGAAATGGCACCTCAGACATCACTTCTGGTTGTCAGGCCGTACGGCGGCCGATAGTCACGTTGGTATCATACAGTTGTCCGGGGCGTCTCCAGATATATCTTCGGCCATCAACTTGAGTGTAACTGTTTTCAGTAATGAGTCCCTCTTTGAACTGCTCCCGATGTCCAGAATCCTTACAGCACAGCGGTACGTCTAGCGTATTCTACGCCTCGTTTTGTTGTCCTTCAATGGAAGCCATCCTGGGCTTACACTTCAGCAACATAATCCCCGCCCGCATATTGAAAAAGTTTCTATTGCTTGTCTTCTGCTTGCCAAATCTTACCCTGGCCACCACGGGCGCCGGATCTCTCCCCAACTCGGAACATTTGGAGAATTGTGGGAGGACCCTTCAACCAGTTCGGGATTTTGATTATATGACGGCGCCAGTTGGGCAGAATTTGGCATAATATCCCTGAGGAGCACATCCAACAACTCTATCAATCAGTGCCAAGCCGAAAAACTGCTTACGTCAGGGCTAGAGGTGGGCCAACGCGTTATTGACTTGCCCAATTTGTGAAACTCTTTCTCTTGAATAAGTCATCCAATTTCTCTGAAACTGTAATAGTTTGTTTGTTTATATATGTACAACACATCTACCGATTTCCACCCAGTTCGGATAATTCCTTAGTGGTGCATCTTTTTTTATCTTATTGTGTATATTCATTGATGAGTTTGTTCAGGAGGTAAAATTACCAATCCGGTGACGGTACCCACAGGCCAGTTAAGTGAATATTGAACATGACGGAACTTAGTAGGCAAATATCAGTAATAATATCAATTTTCGTCGACCTTCTGGACCCACTAATGTGTTGCCTAGATGCCAGAATATCCGATTGTGGCAGTGAGCCACTTTTAATATCACCAGAATAATTACTTTGAAAAAGTTAGCCGGCCGGTGTGGCCGTGCGGTTAAAGGCGCTTCAGTCTGGAACCGCGTGACCGCTACGGTCACAGGTTCGAATCCTGCCTCGGGCATGGATGTGTGTGGTGTCCTTAGGTTAGTTAGGTTTAATTAGTTCTAAGTTCTAGGCGACTGATGACCTCAGAAGTTGAGTCGCATAGTGCTCAGAGCCATTTGAACCATTTTTTGAAAAAGTTGGACAATGGACTAACTTTGTAGAAGACAGAGTAGTTGCTTTCAAATTGGGGATGCATAACATACTAGAGCGGAAGGAGACAGTTATTTCGCGGGAGTCGCTCTCCTGCTGTTACCACGGGATGGTCAACTTAAACACAAGAGGGTCTTCGACCACTTCTCCAGTCGGAAGCCGCTGGGGTGATCAGTGCTGTCCACCATCTTAAGGTTGGCGGAAGGAACTATATTATTCTGGAGTAGGCATTCCAATGGTTTTGCCTCGAAACGATAAAACCATCGAGATCAGTACTCGGAGACCATTCTCATTCAGACGGAGCCCGGATGATTGCATATATGCAACTATGTTGTTAATTCATACTGCGTAAGTCTCCTCTATCTTTACTTTAAGTAAAATGGTTTCGATTACATTGGAGTCTGTCGGGTGTAAAATGACGTGGATAGGATTCTGCTCACGCAGCGAGAGTATACACACGCTGACCTTAACCACTGAAATCAAGCGCGCTCGCAGCTTCGCTTCTGATCTGGAAGAACATTGCTCACCAACGCTGGTGGGGCAAGAGTTAATGTTTTTGCTGCCCTTTGTACATGAATCTCTTATTCCCCATGGTCAGTCACAAATTCTCTTGTAAGTTTCTCATGATGGCTTACCACGTCTAACCAGGGCACCTGTAGGGGTTGGGCACACTTATATTTCTTGCTCGATTGTTTTCTCACGTTACTGTCACTTCCTCGGGACGGCCGGCTATTTAACAGTAATCCAGAATTACGGATTGATGTCGTCGAGTGCTGTAAAACTGCTACCTCGTATTTAAAGTTTCTGGATTTATCACTTGTCCCTCTGACCCTTATTACCATTTTTTTTTTTTTGGCAGAAATAGCAGTTGTAGGCGCAAACTCCGATAGCGGCACAGTCAGGGGCCAGAGGATCCGTTGGTAAGACTCCTTTTATCTGCTTACGGGGAAGTAACAAGTAAGACAACAAAATCAATTTAATTATTTTTACTTCGAGTTCATCAATGTACGACCCACAGGGCACAGTTTGACAAAGATCTCAGTTAGGGACGCAATCGGGATGATAAACAGATCTACACTTTGTCAACAGTTATGAAGTGTACGGCAGTGGGCACCACGTGTTAGGGTTTCGTCCTGTTCCATTGGTGTGTGGAGTGTTAGAAAAGTAGTTGCTAAAATACCGCTGTGCCAACCGTAGTCAACCTAATCTTGTCTTCAAAGCCACTGCGGTAGCAATACATGGAGGACTGCAGTATATTCCTAGATTCCTCAATTAACTTTTGTTCTGCAGACTTTGGAAGTACGCTTAATCGGAACAGCTATAGTCTAAATGCACTTTAAGGAACAAAAGAAAATACAAAAATAAAAAAGACCCATCGCGAAGGAATTATCCGGGTGGGACGAAAATCGATAGATGTATGTACATATAAAGACAAATAAACCACTACCATTTTGAAAAAAAATGGATTCTTTATTCAAAAATAAAGAGTTCACAAGTGAGTACGCCAATAATGCGTCGGTCCACCACCGACTGTTTTGTAAGCAGTTATACTACTTGGCGCTGAAAGACAGAGTTGTTCGATGTCCTCCTGAGAGATATTTGACAAGCTCGAAGATAGGCAGTAAAAACTCTCGTCATGTGCAGGCGGGCATTATCTTGTTGAAATGTGAGCCCAGGATGGTTGGTCATGACGGGCACAAAAACGAGGTGCAGAATATCGACTATGTATCGCTGAGCTACAAGGGTACCGCGGGTAACAACCAACGGGGTCTTTCTAGGAAAAGAAATGGCCTCCCATCACATCAGTCTCTCTTCGAAATGAGCTCCGGCGACAAAGACATGCCTGGAGGCGTGCGGACGGCGGTAGGATATGAAGCTGACTGTTGCTCGACGTACATCCCGACAGCCGCGAGTGATGGTCTGGGGCGCCATTTCTTTTCACAGCAGGACCCCTTTGGTTGACATACGCGTCACCCTTACAGCACGGCGGTACGTCGACGATATTCTGCACCTCGTTTTGTTGCCTTCCATGGCAAGCCATTCTCGGCTAACATTTCAGCAAGATAACACCCGTCCGCAGACGGCGCCTGTCTCTACTGCTTGTCTTCGTGCTTACCAAATTCTACCTTGGCCAGCAACGCCTCCGGATCTCCCATAGACGGAGAACGTTTGGAGCATTACATGAAGGGCTTTCCAACCAGCTCGGGATTTTCACGCTCTAAGGAGCCAGTCGGACAGAATTTGTCGCGATATCTCTCAGGATAACACCCGACAACTCTATCATTCAATGCCAAGACGTACAACCGCTTGCAAAAAAGGCAGAGATAGACCAAAGAGTTATTGACTTCCTCAACTTGTGAGGTCTTAATCTTGAATATGTAATCCTAGTTTTCTAAAATGGTTATCATTTGTTTGTTCGTATATTTACATTTATCGATTGCCGTCCCATTCGGAAATCTCCTTCGTGGTGCGTCGTGTGTTTGTCTTAGAGTGTAAGTGACATGCAACTGACGGTCAGGGTTTCGATTAGGTACTACTGTGGCGGATGGCGCGGTCATTGTTACACGAAACAGCTCATCATTTTACCACACGAGGCTGGTGCACTCCATCTCAAACTGCCACACTACGGAGAATTCAGAGGTTGGCACGATGATTCCAACCCAGGATCGCCGCACTGAAATCTAACGATGCTTATCACTGTACTACAGCAGCATTAAAATTTTGTTCCGCATCATGTAGGCATTTGTTCTTATGTTTAGAACAGATGTTTGAAAGACCAATCAATAAGTAATCCGCTTCCTCCGCAGCCTGTAGAAAGTGCAAGTTGGTTCAAGCCGATTGACAGAATATTTTTCAAGTATCATTATGCCTTGCCTTTACAAGTTACATTATAAGTCGAACGTGACTTCCTTGCACTGTAAAGTGACCCCTCAAGTTATAGGGCCAAGTAACATGCTCTTCTACAATGTGCAGAAAATGAAGATAAATTCCCTACAAAAATTTGCTGGGGTGTACTGTCGTAGTTAACATACAGTATAATTAATAAACATCTAGCTAGACTCTTTCTGACGTGCAAAGGATATGATAAATTGAATTGTACCATGGAATCAGTGGGCTCTCCCGACACTTTAAATCGGATGCCTTAAAGAAAAAAATTAAGCTTACAACATAACGGCCATTGTTATTACAGAGGAACCATTACACAACACCGTATACCTTACTAAAATACTGATGGGGAAGGGAACAATTTCTACCTTTGTCCCTAACTGTAAACTGTCTCTTCTGTACGACACATCTCCAATAACTGCTGCATCACTGCAGGTTTCGACAACGGCCAGCCCTGTGTATTCTGTTTATAGGTGATCATAATCAGTAGCAGCTAAGTCACTGTGATGAAGCGAATTGGGCCCGGCTGTTGTAGAGATGTTGCTGAGTCAGCGACCATTCCTTAGCCGCTCGTCTACGCCCGTGACTAACTTCGTGCGGAAACCGGAAATTGATTTGTTACTCAAGAGCGTGTTTCCTCCCTCTCAAGCACACTCGATGTCTTCGCCAGTCCTTCTTAGAGCGAGAAGGTTTTCAACGGTCTCCAATTTGGAATACGAGGTATGAATACTGTTGACGTTACTGGGGAAAAATTCGAAATCATCAGCTGAGAGGTTGGTTTATTCAGTGTGATGGGTTGACACATACAATTAATAATCAGAGACGTCTGTCTTGTAATGCCCCTGTTCTGCGACGTTTTCCCCTACATCATTCCTAGGTAAAGAAAGTGTCGTTTGAGTAAGCCCTGAAAGGAAAATGGCTCTGAGCACTATGGGACTCAACATCGGAGGTCATTAGTCCCCTAGAACTTAGAACTACTTAAACCTAACTAACCTAAGGACATCACACACATCCATGCCCGAGGCAGGATTCGAACCCGCGACCGTAGCAGTCGCGCGGTTCCTGACTGCGCGCCTAGAACCGCTAGACCACCGCGGCCGGCCAGTCCTGAAAGGAGTCTTCACTCTAACAATAGGACGTTTCGGATACTCTCCAGGACCTCTATCAGCAAATTCATGAAAGCCCTGTCATGCTTTCAATGTAGTATCATGCTGACACATCAATTCAAATCGACGTTATACGATACAAGATAAACGAGTAAAGAGTTTGTTGTTTTATTAACTGACATTCCTTCAAACCTTTCTCTTACCGAAACAATTCATTGTTAGCAAAAGTAAAGACGTAAGGGGTTCTGAGTGAAACTAACGTCTTTAGAAAGGACGCGTAGGTGTCAAACACAACGAGTGCAAATGAAAAGCTCAGGAAGTGCATGTGTACGATTCAGACAACAGACAGGAAGTACTTATTCCGGAAAATGTGTACTGAGAGAAATTTAGGGCATTATACCTTTTGGAAACTGGCGAACACATGTCGGTACGTATGTTGTATGTTAGCTGGGGAAACGACGGAGAGGCTCCGCCCCCACCGCAGCCGCAGTGGTCCACAACCCCACGACGACTACTGCAGTCCACTTCACCCCTCCGCCGCCCCACACCGAACCCAGGGTTACTGTGCGGTTCGGCCCCCGGTGGACCACTCAGGGAACGTCTCACACCAGACGAGTGTAGCCCCCTATGTTTTCGTGGTAGAGTAATGGTGGTGTACGTGTAAGTAGAGAACCTGTTTGCGCAGCAATCGTCGACATAGTGTAGCTGAGGCGGAATACGGGGAACCAGCCGGCATTCGCCGAGGCAGATGGAAAACCGCCTAAAAACCATCCACAGACTGGCCGGTTCACCGGACCTCGACACAAGTCCGCCGGGCGGATTCGTGCCGGGGACCAGGCGCTCCTTCCCACCCGGAAAGCCGTGCGTTAGACTACTCGGCTAACAGGGCGAGCGGTCTGTACGTAACTGCAATAACATCTAACAGTTCAGCAGTTTGATAAATCTCCTGAACGAGGGAATGGCCTTTATTTCTCTTTCACGTTCTTGGCTTCTTTCCTCATATACGGTGTTTATCTCCTTCACATTCTTCTTTCCTTGTGTTATGAGAAAGAAATGACACACCTGGGAAAGGCGTTTAATGCGACAGTTTAAAAATGCATTAAAGTGCACAATCATAAAAAAATGGTTCAAATGCCTCTGAGCACTATGGGACTTAACATCTATGGTCATCAGTCACCTAGAACTTAGAACTACTTAAACCTAAATAACCTAAGGACATCAAACAACACCCAGCCATCACGAGGCAGAGAAAATTCCTGACCCCGCCGGGAATCGAACCCGGGAACCCGTGCACAATCATAGAGAATACCACAATGTGACAAGCAGAACTAGGACATCGATTTTTTATTAGAACTGCTATTAGTCACATAATCTCAGGCGGTGATAGCTGGTTTTACTAATGGAGTTGGAAGAAAACGCACAGGTCAATAACCTTCAACAGTATTCGAAAAAAATGTTATTACAATGATTTTCTAAACCGTGCGTTGCAAACACAAGCTTAACTATGCTGTTGCCATCGAGTCCATTACTACTGAAATAACTGGCGAAATAAGTCTACAGGGGTTAGTTACGAATTTGGCACACTTTTGCCGTGGTGAACCAAAGCAATCTGTCAGCGTTGCAAAACTGTGTCAAGAAGGCAAGTATTTTTGAAATGCCAATGTTTATGAACTGTATAAGTACCTGCGAGGCGGAACTGTTTCGTGAGCGAGGTAATCAAACCTAATAGTCACCCTGAAAACTGGGGAGAACCAAGTACACTACTGGCCATTAAAATTGCTACACCACGAAGATGAAGTGCTACAAACGCGAAATTGAACCGACAGGAAGAAGATGCTGTGATATGCAAATGATTAGCTTTTCAGAGCATTCACACAAGGTTGGCGCCGGTGGCGACACCTACAACGTGCTGACATGAGGAAAGTTTCCAACCGATCTCTCATACACGAACAGCAGTTGACCGGCGTTGCCTGGTGAAACGTTGTTGTGACGCCTCGTGTAAGGAGGAGAAATGCGTACCATCACGTTTCCGACTTTGATAAAGTTCGGAATCTAGCCTATCGCGATTGCGGTTTATCGTATCGCGACATTGCTGCTCGCGTTCTTCGAGATCCAATGACTGTTAGCAAAATTTGGAATCGGTGGGTTCAGAAGGGTAATGCGGCACACCGTGCTGGATCCCAACGGCCTCGTATCACTAGCAGTCGAGATGACAGGTATCTTATCCGCACTGCTGTAACGGACCGTGCAGCCACGTCTTGATCCCTGAGTCAACAGATGGGGACGTTTGCAAGACAACAACCATCTGCGCGAACAGTTCGACGACGTTTGCAACAGCATGGACTATCAGCTTGGAGACCATGGCTACGTTTACCCTTGACGCTGCATCACAGACAGGAGCGCCTGCGATGGTGTACTCGCCGGCCGAAGTGGCCGTGCGGTTAAAGGCGCTGCAGTCTGGAACTACAAGACCGCTACGGTCGCAGGTTCGAATCCTGCCTCGGGCATGGATGTTTGTGATGTCCTTACGTTAGTTAGGTTTAACTAGTTCTAAGTTCTAGGGGACTAATGACCTCAGCAGTTGAGTCCCATAGTGCTCAGAGCCATTTTTTTGATGGTGTACTCAACGACGAACCTCGGTGCACGGATGGCAAAACATCATTTTCTCGGATGAACCCAGGTTCTGTTTACAGCATCATGACGGTCGCATTCGCGGTGAACGGATTTGGAAGCGTGTATTCGTCATCGCCATACTGGCGTATCACCCGGCGTGATGGTATGGGGTGCCATTGGTTACAAGTCTCGGTCACCCTTGTTCGCATTGTCGACACTTTGAACAATGGGCGTTACATTTCAGATGTGTTACGACCCGTGGCTCTACCCTTCATTCGATCCCTGCGAAATCCTACATTTCAGCGGAATAATGCGCGTCCGCATGTTGCAGGTCCTGTACGGGCCTTTCTGGATACAGAAAATGTTCTACTGCTTTCCTGGCCAGCACATTCTCCAGATCTCTCACCAACTGAAAACGTCTGGTCAATGGTGGCCGAGCAACTGGCTCGTCACAATACGCCAGTCACTACTCTTGATGAACTGTGGTATCGTGTTGAGGCTGCATGGGCAGCTGTACCTGTACACGCCATCCAAGCTCTGTTTGACTCAATGCCCAGGCGTATCAAGGCCGTTATTAAAGCCAGAGGTGGTTGTTCTGGGTAGTAATTTCTCAGGATCTATGCACCCAAACTGCGTGAAAATGAAATCACATTTCAGTTCTAGTATAATATATTTTCGCTGTCAGGCATTTTCTCTACCTCGTGACGACTGGGTGTTGTGTGATGTCCTTAGGTTAGTTAGGTTTAAGTAGTTCTAAGTTCTAGGGGACTGATGACCATAGATGCTAAGTCCCATAGTGGTCAGAGCCATTTGAACCATTTTTTATAATATATTTGTCCAATAAATACCCGTTTACCATCTGCACTTCTTCTTGGTGTAGCAATTTTAGTGGCCATTAGTGTATCATTGCTGTCCTGGCTACGCTACGACTACGAGAGTGACTGACAGCCAGCTCACGCTGTACGTTAGAGCAGACGGTGGTCCAAATAAACCAGACGGCAGTCACACCACGTTTATCGTACGGCAGTAACACAAGAATTTTTTAATGCACAATGTAATCTCAGGTAAACGAAGACCCTTCTGTAAGCAGAACTGAGGACTAGATGCCACAAGGGACGGAAACGATAGTACAAAAGGAGACGAGGAATACTGGTATAGTCAATAGAGTGCTACTGACAGTAGAATGGGTCAGTCAGCGACTTAAGACGTGTGATACCTGCGTTGGTGGCCACTTTCGCTGACTCAAACCGCTAGGTCCAGGACGAGCAGAGTTGAGGACCCCATGCGGCGAGCGCTCGAGACGCGGACACTGGAACCGCTCTGCAACCACAAAGGGGGTAGGCGGGAGGACGCCCTCGTCTCACTGAAGAACAGACGTTTTGCAAAGAGCCTGGTGGACAATGAGAAGCGTGCCGAAAGCTGGTGGACCCCTGCTGCCACTGGGATGGAGGGTCAAGAATGCACGCGTGAAGGATGTGAATTCTTCTGGCTGACAGCAGCTGTTTTTACCTGCCGGAACAAGCGAGAATGTGTCGAGAATCCAAACACCCAAACGGCCTGGGAAGGGAGCGTACCCACACAGCTCCGAGTTCACACAGGGCGAAGACAGCGTGCTTAAAATGATGTTTTCTGGTCAAGAAGGAAATTGCTTATAAATCAAGGAAGCCGGCAGGTTCTTAGAAGAAGCACAAACATGAGGCTGTCCAGGCCTCATGCAGAGATAGGCGTTACAAAGAAGTGTTGTGTGGCTGCTTTCACAGCAACTTAGGAATGCAGAATAAAATCGAAAAAAGCGCGAGCTGGGCACATCCTTGACAGTGAAATCATGACAAAGACGCCAGTTTTCAAGTCACGCACCACAGCATGCAAGGTAGAAAGTGTCCGACCTGCACTGGGAGGGGCGGTCAACGGACAGCGATCAGTCATTGGGCGGCGTTGCAAATTTTGTATGCCAGTATGCAAAGCATAAAGGCAAATTTATCAAATCTCAGGTGAAACCGAAAGAATTCAAACTGGAACAATAAACGAAAACATTCACGCGAGAATGTATCCATGCATGCCTACACACTTAGGAATATCTACTACAACGTAATGTCAGCATAACTAGATGTGAAGCCTTTGCGCACTAGAAGTTTTGGTAGCACAAAGGAAGTACCATAAGACACTTACTAAAATTGGTAAGTTGCACCACTGCCTACCCTGCGTAAACGATGGATCATATAATGAACCTATTGGTGTAATAAAAAGTGAACCATACTACTTCAGTTAACCTGAAGACTTACACATCTCACTCCAAGCTCAGTCTTAAGCTACCGACCACACTCCCTTACTGCCCACCGTCAAGAGCTTAACCACCCCAGAACAACGAATCTCTGCAGGTTGCCAGAACAGACCAAAGGGGTTGCTTCCGGTACCAACCTACCCACTGTCGATAAAGACGACTTAAAATGCACAATCCTCTTTGCTTTCAGTGAACATCCAAAATTGGCCATACTGACCATAGCAGACAGCAAGTTCTATACTACTAGCTACCACTTTGGCACAGATGGTAATGAGCAGGATGGCAATCAGGAGCACAAAATATATTCAGTATAAATCTAATTGAGGGCTTGCATGTGAACAATTAGGTAATTTAAGTATTTTTATACTTTCACGGTTATGGACGGCTATAGAGGCAGCAAGGCTCAATATTTCCGCGGGGACTTCCGACGACGTGTTGAGTCCACGTCACGTCGAACTCCTGCACCACGCCGGGAAAAAGGAGGTCCGACACGATATTAGGAGGTATCCTATGACTTTTGTCATCTCAGGGTATCCTTCAAACCAGCTGAACGTCTGTAGTACCATTTGGGTGACAGATTTTGGTGTGACAGTTCTCTACCATCTAACTTTCAACAGCTCCTACACTACTGGCCATTAAAATTGCTACACCAAGAAGAAACGCAGATGATAAACGAGTATTCAATGGACAAATATATTATACTAGAACTGACATGTGATTACATTTTCACGCGATTTGGGTGCATAGATCCTGAGAAATCAGTACCCAGAAGAACCGCCTCTGGCCGTAATAACGGCCTTGATACGCCTGGGCATTGAGTCAAACAGAGCTTGGATGGCGCATACAGGTACTGCTGCCCATATAGCTTCAGCACGACACCACAGTTCATCAAGAGTAGTGACTGGCGTATTGAGACGAGCCAGTTGCTCGGCCACCGTTGACGAGAGGTTTTCAGTTGGTGAGAGATCTGGAGAATGTGCTGGCCAGGACAGCAGTCGAACATTTTCTGTATCCAGAAAGGCCCGTACTGGACCTGCAACATGCGGTCGTGCATTGTCCTGCTGAAATGTAGGGTTTCGCAGGGATCGAATGAAGGGTAGAGCCACAGGTCGTCACACACCTAAAATATAACGTCCACTGTTCAAAGTGCCGTCAATGCGAACAAGAGGTGATGGAGACGTGTAACCAATGGCACCCGATATCATCACACCAGGTGATACGGCAGTATGGCGATGACGAATACACGCTTCCAATGTGTGTTCACCGCGATGTCGCCAAACACGTATGCGAAAATCATGATGCTGAAAAGGGAACCTGGATTCATCCGAAAAAATGACATTATGCCATTCGTGCACCGAGGTTCGTCGTTGAGTACACGATCGCAGGCGCTCCTGTCTTTGATGCAGCATCAAGGGTAACCGCAGCCATGGTCTCAAAGCTGATAGTCGATGCTGCTATCAACGTCGTCGAAATGTTCATGCAGATGGTTGCTGCCTTGCAAACGAACCCCATCTGTTGACTCAGGGATCGAGAAGTGGCTGCACGATCCGTTGAAGCCATGCCGATAAGATGCCTGCCATCTCGTCTGCTAGTGATACGAGGCCGTTGGGATCCAGCACGGCATTCCGTATTACCCTCCTCAACCCACCGGTTCCATATTCTGCTAACAGTCATTGGATCTCGACCAACACGAGCAGCAGTGTCGCGATACGATCAACCGAAATCGTGGTAGGCTACAATCCGAACTTTATCAAAGTCGGAAACGTGATGGTACGCATTTCTCCTCCTTACACGAGGCGTCACAACAACGTTTCACCAGGCAACGCCGGTCAACTGCTGTTTGTGTATGAGAGATCGGTTGGAAACTTTCCTCATGTCAGCACGTTGTAGGTGTCGCCACCGGCGCCAACCTTGTGTGAATGATCTGAAAAGGTAATCATTTGCATATCACAGTATCTTCTTCCTGTCGGTTTAATTTCGTGTCTGTTACACGTCATCTTCGTGGTGTAGCAATTTTAATGACCAGTAGTGTATTTGTACAACAGATAGCATGTATTAGCAAGTGGTCGTAATTTGACGAGCAGTTAACGCACTACTCATCTGGTCCACTGATGGTAACTTATCTGTGAACGATACATTTGAGGCTAATCGCCAATCTACTGACGCTTTGACGTATCTTCCAGGGAGTCCACATCTGGAGCGACGTCTTTTCCGGCAGCAGTGGCGGCGTCCGTGCCGCGGCGGCAATTGGCCTGAGGATGGCGCGTGCCCGGAAACGGCCGCAGCGTCACGGCTGGTGCGGCCTGCCGAGGCGTGACGTAACCGACGCGAGGCGACGAGACGAGACGAGAGCGGGCAGCGGCGAGGCGTACGTCTGCCACTGCCTCCGCGTAGCTGCCGCACCCCTCCAAGTGGCAGCGAG
Source organism: Schistocerca piceifrons (assembly GCF_021461385.2). Taxonomy (NCBI): domain Eukaryota; kingdom Metazoa; phylum Arthropoda; class Insecta; order Orthoptera; family Acrididae; genus Schistocerca; species Schistocerca piceifrons. The sequence goes on from NC_060138.1 coordinate 379,691,209, forward strand.
CGGCAACGGACGCACCGGCTATCGGGCAGCACATCACAGGTGGTCCTAACAACTACAACCGCACCCACCCAGCCACACGTCCACACACATACACACACACGCACACGGACACAAACACAGACACACACTGAGAGTTAGAGAGCGACGGAAGGGGAGAGAGGGAGAGGGAGAGATACCCCTGCACACAGACAGACAGACGAATGCCGGACATTTGCCACTCCGAACATTTGCCACGCCGGACATTTGCCACACTTGCCCCTTCGCCAGGTAACTTAAGTAGCGATCCCTCAGGTAAGGGACGCCCTTCCTCGTACTACTTCTGCCCGCTTTCAAACCGCCGTCTCCACATCTTACTCAATACAACCAGTACGTAAGGGACCTTTTTCTTCGATATCATGGCAAGATACAGAGCTTCTTTTCCGAAATCGAAATATTTATAACTTTTCGGAATCGAAAGCAATACCGACGATTATGTCAGTATGTAATTACTTCTGCCAAGTATAAGTATAGATCCCTCTGTCTGTAGGGTAACTTCCTTTCACGTTTACTGATTGCGATAGAAACAGTCCATCGGCATAGGAGCAACAAGAAAGGAACGATGTAAAGAGAATGCGAATGTAAGCTAATCATTTCTTTTTGATCACTGCATTTGTGCCTACTTTAATTACTACACCTGCATGCCCAAAAGACAATAAGGAAAGAATAAATGGGAATGTGAATGTTTGAAAAGAAGAACGACGTACTCCATATTAATTTACTCTCTAAAATCGCTTGCGACGAAACATTAGTTAATAAAGTGTAGCGGGACAGTGTTCAAAACATTACTGAAAATACGTTCACTAAATAGAGATAAGAACATCTATGATTGACATGTCATCTAAACTCGACGTACAATTTTAAAATGTTAGAAATAAGGATATGAAGTAATACAGAATGCTATGCTTGTAACGTACGTTGCTGTTCTGGTATTTACAGGGTCACAGAGAAAGAATACTAGGTTTTGGAGGGAAAAGCCGTAATTGTAATGATCTGCACTACAACAGAAACAAGAAGCACAACTTAAGGAAAAATAATACTAAAATGTGTGTTTCAGCTCACAAGTGACATTGAAGCACATAGTTCCTGTGACTTAGTATGGGAAGAGGTTATATGCGGCAACCGGAATAAATTAATAACTGACTCCTTTTACGGACCCCCGGTCTCAGATGAAACAGTTGCTGAACAGTTCAAAGAAAACTTGAGTCTCGTCACGAATAGGTACGCTACTCATACAATTATAGTTGGCAGTGACTTCAGTCTACCTTCCGTATGTTGACAAAAATACATTTTCTGAGCCTATTGCAGGTAGAAAACAACTTCCGTAATTGCTATATATACTTTTTTAAAAAATTGTTTTGCACAGTTAGTTCACGAGGCCATTCAAATTGTAAATGGTTACGAAAACACACTTGCCCTCGAAAAAAAAAAAAAAATAATCCTGAGCATCACGACGGATACAGGGATTAGTGAAAACACAGTCGAGCGAGGCTCAATTCCGTAACAAAGGAATTCACCAAAACTAAACTCGAAGTATATATATTTATAAAGCAGCTAAAAGTTCGGTTGACGACTTTCTAAGAGACAGTCTCCAATCCTTCCCAACTATGTAACTGAAGACCATATGTGGCTTAAGTTCAAGGAAATAGTATCGACAGCATTCGAGAGATTCATACCAAATAAATTAAGACGGAACTGATCCCCCATGGTACACAAAGCACGACAGAAAGCTGCTGCAGGAGCATCGAAAAAGGCGCGTACAATTTAGACGACCGCAAAATTTCCAAGACTGGCGAAGTTTTACTGAGGCTCGAAATTTGGTGCGGATTTCAATGCGAGATGCATTTAATAATTTCCACAATGAAAGTCTCTCTAAAAATGTGGCAGAAAGTCCAAAGAGATTCTGGTCCTATGTTAAGTAAACCAGCGGAAAGGCTCAGTAAGTACCTTTACTGCGCGACATCGATGAGGAGGAGGACGGGGAGACAAGGGACCCAACCCTTATGAGCAGGTAACCTCGTGGCAAATGTCCGGCGTGGTAAATGTCCGGCGTGGCAAATGTCCGCACACCACACACACACACACGCACACACACACACGCGCGTACACGAAACCATACATACTAGATATTCGCAAACACACGTGCGAGGCCACTCGGCCGCACACTTACACGGGTGAAAACTGGAGCCACAGTTCAGAGTCATTACCCTTACATTGTGTTTTACGACAGTCCATGATTCACTCCCATAAAGTGCTATGTTCCAGACATACTTTATCAGAATTCTTCCTCAAATTAACACACATGTCTGATGCTAGTAGACTTCTTTTCGCAAGGAATGCTCTCTCTACCTGTACTAGCCTGCTTTCTATGCTTCGACCATCACGTTTTATTCTGCTTCCTAATTAGTCTACTTCGTGACTCCCAGTTTTTCCAAATTTATCATTAATCTCATTTCTGCTACTCCTCATTACTTTCGTCATTCTAAGGTTTACTCTGACGCCATGGTGTGTGTTCATTAGATTGTTCATTCTATGCAAAATGTTCTCCGCAATTCTTCTTCAGTTTCACCGAGGACAACAAAATCATCAGAGAACATTATCACCAATATCCTATCACGCAGAATTTCGATCTCCACTCCCGAACTTGTCATTTTTTCAGTCGTTGTTTTTTCTAAGTATGGGCTGAACAGTAGTGGCGAATCACATCGATAGGATTCTGCTCACGCTCCTGGAGTATGGTTCTGAACACTATGGGACTTAACTTCTGAGGACATCAGTCCCCCTAGAACTTAGAACTACTTAAACCTAACTAACATAAGGACATCACACACATCCATGCCCGAGGCAGAATTCGAACCTGTGACCGTAGCAGTCTCGCGGTTCCAGACTGAAGTGCCTAGAACTGCTCGGCCACACCGGCCGGCTCTCCTGGAGTATGAACGCGTCGACTTCAATCGCTGAAACCACGCGCGCTCGCGGCTTGCCTGGTGAGCTGCGTGCACATCACTCACCGATGCTGATGAGATAAAAGTTGACGCGCTTACTGTCCTTTGTAGCTGAATCTCTCATCTCCCACGGTCAGTCACAATTATCCCTGTATGTTTCTGATGATGGTTTATCATGTCTCACTAATGAATCTTAGGATACTGTCAGCTAAAGGAAAGGTCTTAATTCGAGTCCTGCTCCGAAATACAGTTTTAATTTTGTAAGGAAATGAAACCCCTGCAGCAGTCATTATGATCTTATTTATTGTTTGCTTACCAGTTTAGGCGCTTCAATGCGTCATCTTCAGGCCTTAGCTGATGCTGAAGGGGTTACCACGATCGATGTGTACGTTGCATCAGCGGTCAACGTAACTGGTTTAAGCAAACTATCTATAACAATGATGTTTGCCCCCCAACCATCAACTGCCAGCGTACATATCGATCGTGACTCACCCTTCAGCATCAACTAAAGCCTGAGGATGGCGCATTGAAGCGCCGAAACTAGTAACTACATACGAGGCGTGTTTTTTAAGTAAGTACCGTTTTGAAATTCAAAAGAGACGTGCTAAGATATCTCAATAACTTTATTTTAACATGAAAACCTGTACCTTAATCTACTTTTCTACATAATTTCCGTCAATATTGAGGCACTTGTCATAACGTTGTACCAGTTTTTGAATACCCTCCTCATAGAAGTCTGCCGTCTGACTTGTTAACCACTGCATCACGACTGTTTTGACTTCGTCATCGCCTTGAAGACGGTGACCGCCCAGGTGTTTCTTCAAGTGCAGGAACATATGGTAGTCACTGGGCGCAAGATCGGGGCTGTTCGGAGGATAATCTAGAGTTTCCCATCGAAAAGATGTGATGAGATCTTTGGTCTGATTCGCCAGATACGTACGGACATTGTCTTGCAGCAAGACGATGCCCTTGCTCAACTTCCGTTGACTGTTGCCTTGATTCTGCTGTGACGTAGGCCAGCCTTGATTCTTCGCCCGTAACAGTTTGGCTTAAGAAATCATCACCGTCGTTGTGGTACCGCTCAAGGAAATTAATGCACTGTCTAAACGTTTGGTTTTGTGCACATCCGTCAACATTTTCGGTACACAACATGCTCACAATTTTCGGTAATTCAAGTGCTCCGTCACAATGCCGTACAAAACACTACGAGAAACATTAGGAAAGTCATCCCGCTAGGAGGAAATCGTAAAGCGTCTGTTTTCTCTCACCTTATTGTCCGCTTCCTGCACCAAACTTTCATTAACGACCAAAGGACGCCCACTCCGTTGTTCATCATGCACGTTTGTGCGGCCATTTTTAAATGCTCTCACCCACTTTCTTACCATTACATCACTCATAATGTTTTCTCCGTAAACTGCACAGATCTGACGATTAATAGCGATCGCTTTTAGGCCTTTAGCACTAAGAAATCTTACAACAGCCCGTACTTCACAGTCGGCGGGACTCACGACTATCGGAGGCATCATAAACACTCAGTACACAACGTAAACAAGGAAGAATCAGACTGTAATGGCGTCAGTGAGTAGATTAAGGTACAGGCTTTCATGTAACAATAAAGTTGTTGAGATATTTTAGAGCGTCTTTTTTCATTTGAAAACGGTACTTACTTAAAAAACACTCCCCGTAATAAACAAGATCATAAAGACGGCTTTAGGTGTTTCATTTTCTTACAATAGTGGACGGCCGTGTTCCCCAAGACCTCTAGTCAAAAGGATGGACATACAAAAACTGTTTTAATCTGTCAGGAGGTTTCACATAAGCACATACTCCACTGCAGACAAAATCTACTGTTCTAAAAGATACTCCACATTATCGAAACAATAGTGTTTGTACGTCAGATTACCTTAAAAAGAAGTTACGCAGACTCATAATAAGTTTTTTTTTTTTTTTTTTTTTTTTTGTATTTGGAGCTGGCGACGCGAGAGGGACGGCTGCAGGTGCGGGCCGACTGGGGACTGGACGGCGACCGTCGTCAAGTTGGCCAGCGCCTCCAGCTCCAGCGGGAGCGGCGGCCCCCTGAATGCCCTGCAATTTGGACGGGCAATCGGAAGCGAGCTGCCCCGAGTGGCAATTACGCGCCGACCACTCCCACTCGCCTCACGGCTGTCTTGGGCAGCGCTCCGGCGCCACGTCGCCAGCCGCGCCAGAAATGGGGCGCAATTCGTGTTTCAAATATTATTGGGCTAATAACGAGTGGCGTCGGGCCGGGCCTGGCGTGGTCGAATCGATTCCTCGTTTTACAGCCAATGTCGCAAATTGAGAGCTCAGTGTGTGACGATACACTGAGCGTATGGCGTCTGCGGCTTATCTCCGCTCTTCGTTAGTTGCTGTCGTCTGTTGCGCACACGCTATTTAACAAAAGGGGCAGGACTCTTACTACTGAACATTAATATGGAATGTATCCATCCTTCGCATGTATGACAAATTGAACTCTTCTAATGAAGCTTTAAGTGAGGAATCTGGGTGTCTGTGGGGAATAGCAGACCTTTCTTCGTCGAGAGTGTTGGACGATGTGGTATACAGAAAATGTGACATTCTAACTCTTATAATGTTACTTTAAATCCGTCTAGATTGCAAATTTTTTATTATTCATATGACCGGTTTCGGTTCATTCAGAATCATCTACAGATCTGATATTTAAGTTACAGGAGTAACCCGTCCAATTCAGCAACTTTCACATGCTACGTAGCATGTGAAAGTTGCTGAATTGGACGGGTTACTCCTGTAACTTAAATATCAGATCTGAAGATGGTTCTGAATGAACCGAAACCGGTCATATGAATAATAAAAAAAATTGCAATCTAGACGGATTTAAAGTAACATTATAAAATCACTGATTTCTGTTATCCCATAAGACATTATGTCTGTTTTTGCAAAATTCTAACTCTTCCCACAGGCATTCGATTGGGTTCAGATCGGGACTCTGGGCAGGCCTGTCCAAATCTATTAAAAACTGTGGTAAATGTTGAGGTAATTAACTATAAAATTTGTGATTTTTCTAAACATGAAGTTTAAAATATAACAGTTCATTCGTTTTTTCATAAATTAAATAAATTATAGAGTTTCATACACCTGTGAGTATGGTGTGTATGCTGTGCAAAATTCATCGAAGAATCTCTTTAACTTATGAAGAAAAGTGTACCTGTAGAAACAAATGCAGCCATTAGTAAGTGAAAAAAATGATGAAATTTTGCACGTAAAAAAAAATTAATGTTGTTATGTTTTCGAACTTCCACTGCAATGAGTGTGAATCCTGAATCCTTCCTGGTGTTGCTGACAAAGTTTTATGAATTTATTTATAAAATTATAGACACTGTAAATTAAAATGTCCTGTGATGCCTCTCCTGCTCCAAGCCGGCCCGTTTGACGTCCTACCCCCATTAAGCGCAGTAACAGGACCACCAAACACACCCCCTTCTGTAACACCGTCTCCTTCGTACGTCACTGTTTCTATGTTTGATGGCAGGTAACGTTCTCCTGGCGTTTTGTCAGATCAAACCCTTTCATCGGATTGTTACAGAGAATAGCTCGATTCATCTCTCCAGTTATCCACTGTACAGTGGCATGGCTTAGCAGTGTCTACAGAAATGTGTGGGTTATGAGGGACTGCTCGATCTTTGTACCGTTGTCTTTTCAACACTCTACGTACAGTTATTGTAGCTGGGCTGCTAGGAGTGTTTTGAAACTTACGACTGATTCCCTCTGCCGATTTCAGGAGACTTTTTACAACCACCTCAACAGTGTTCGACGGTCGGTTTCCGTCGGTACGTAAGGTCTGCCAGGTCTTGACTTTCTTGTAGTTGTTCGTTTGCGTCACATCAACAACAGTCGACTTGGGTAGCTTTAGAAGGGTTGAAATGTCCTCGCCGGATTTCTTACACGTGTAACATCCAGTGGCTAGTCCACGTTCGGAGTCACTAAACTCTCCTGAGCGACCTGTTCTGTTATCACAGCTTATCTATTGACGACGCAGCACTCCATGCCTGCTTTTATATTGTCGGATCCGCTTCTTGTGACCTCCAGTCGTCTATCCCCCATTACATAGGGTCCTTTGGATGCTTTTAGTGACATAGTGTATGTGGAAGATATTACTACGTCACTGGTCGCTGCGCATCCTACCGAGACGACACAGCCAAGCGTGGAAAGAGCAATGAAATCGGTTGCAATATTGCGACCCCGTGCTCTTTTGTTGGTTACCATAAATTAATTTCATGGCAGTCTCTTTACTCAGGATCTTCACAGAAGCACGATCAATCATTGATCGTGTGTTAAACCTGAAGTCGACTAAAACTCAAATCCCTGTTGCCTAACTTTATATCTCTCATTTTTATATCCATCTATTTCCCTGAATTAGCTTTCTTCTTAACTGTTATTTACATAAGATATTGTAACTGCTTCGAGAATTTTTTTGTTGTTGTTGAGAAAGGTAATGCTCTCAGCCTACCTCACAACTTCAGTTTCTCCTACTGTGCAAACGGCACACTAGTTTTCCTCCGTACCTGACTGGATAATGCTGATGGAAGAAAGGATATTACGTACAATTATCTGAAATACAGACAAGGTTTACATTTAGACCTCCGCTCATTCCGTCGGGAATGCCGTAACTAGGGTGCTACACTTCTGGCAAAATAGTGAACGTCCGCGAACAGCATCCGAGAGTCTGTCCGGAGCGTTGACACCCATCCTATCTATGTAGCAGCAAGGTTAGGCTGGGATGCTTTGTCACTCTGCCGACTGTCACTGATCTACTAGTTTCCTTTTGTAGCACAGATATAATTTGCTAGAGTTTCTTCTGTCATCTACCGTAATTCTATTGAATTTGTATCAGATCATTCAACGATTTCGATCCCTGGGAATTCGTGGAGGATTCCATCTTTTAACTAGTATCTCTGTCCACCGAGCTTTTTGTTTTTAGACGGATTTCCAGATAAGCGGTTTAGAGGAGTTCCGATGAAATAAAAGCTCCTCGAGATTCAAACCGCATCAATCGACAGAGATTCCGCTATGTTTCAGAAAGCAAGCTTTCTCCTCTCGTCTTCTAGTGCATCACTATTCCTTCCCTTATTTATATATCAATGACGGTGTGTTTTGGATTTTAAATGTGCGATAGGATCCTGTCAGTCAGTGTCATATGAGAAGCAACTTCTCATTGCTCTGGCCTGATGATTTCCAAAGCGAGTTACCAAATTCTACTGTGCACAAATCTTGTATTTCGATTAACGATGCTCGACTTCACTCAAATTTCTGTAACCCCTTTAGTTAGGTTTTACCAACAACTGCCAGCCACACATCTAAGCAACTGTTTTCAAAAAAGAGGATGAATTCAGTGCTTCGTTGTTAGATAAGAGTGCGCTCAAAGAAACGTGGGCATTGCACCAGTGGACACTATTAAACATCTGAGAAGGTTTTATTGTAAGATGGTCTTGATTTAGAATCTTCCTCCAGTATGCACTTCGTTGTGCAACATCAAATGCCGTTGATGCTATTAGAAGATTATGAAGTACAGGGTGGTCAATCGTTAGCGCAACCACTTTCACAATGTACGGCTGGCCGGTGATTACAACATTAACATCTGCATGGATAAAAGGACAAAGGGCCACTTTAAGAACGGCCTGCCCACCCATGGTGCTATCCAAGCAACTTGTTAAGGATGTTACATATGAACGTGTCGGAAACTTCAACATGAATTCAGTTTGGCAGCTGCTCTAGAGCCTAAACGTTGTCAAATCGCCCCAAAGATGTGTCAAAGGGGTTATCTAAATCTCAGGGGATAGAGCAGCCACCAAGCTGATTCTTTGCCATTTGTGAAGGTTCAGTTCAGATGTGCTCATGGAATGTGCGCGGATGGCACAGAGGGTGTTGCCGAAGTGGGTGTGGGGAATTCGTAGAGGGACCATTTGCAGTTTTATTCACGCAAATGTTACTGTTGCACTTCCGCGTGACCACGCCACAGGAGGGTAGAAAGTAGGAGGGTTTAAAAAGCATAAAAACCCTTTGTTGCTTCGGATCACGTTCAAATTGCGTCGAATGGTTTTGATCGGTCCCTATTGGTCCCAACCATTACACCACCGCAGAAACTGCGGTCGCGCTGCGCTCCAACGAGGGGATCACTTTCGATGAGGAAACAGCAGTAGAGAAGGGCTGAAGCGTAAGAGGGTGTCAACAACGTAAAAAGGTGTCAAGAAAATCTTTATGCTGCTCATCGCACTGTGAATTGCGGTCTTTGATCGCAGAAAGTGTGCGAATCAAAGACCAGGGTGTGGGGTGGTTTCATTGACGCTCTTCATGGCACCCCTTGATGCCATTTCAAGCCGATTGTGAGCGGCGGTGTGTTTAAAACGATTTGCTCGGCCACCCATAAGGAAATCGTGTGATTTCAACACTGGTTGTCGCGGTTCTGATCTCCTTTGCAGAGACATCAAAAGGAGGGGTTAAATTTGGGTAAGAGGGGCTGTGATGATCATCTTATCGTGTGACGCGTCCACAGCGCCGTTTGAGGGAATTGAGGTGTCGATGTGACATCATTAATCCATCTTACAGCTCACATGAACTACTGGGCTCTGGCCTTGTTTCTCAAATGTCGACAACTAGCTGTTTGAAACGTCGCCGAGACGAAGGATGACGTCGCGAGGCACCATGATTTTGCACCATCACAGGCGAAGGCTGTAGTCACCTTTGAGCCAAATTTCAAACCTGTACTTCGCAATGAGAGGCAATTACGGGGTTTCGAAAAAGTAGTCCTTTAATTCTGTCGCGCAATGTAGTAAATAAAACATACACATTTCGAATGCCGGGCTGTGATTTATCCATTTTGTATCTCGGTAGTTAGCCACTTTTATAGAAGCCAAGCCAGAGTAGCAACTGGCCGTAAACTGTTTGTTTCACTTGCTTCGTTACTTTCAAAGTTGTGCAATGGTGAAGCATGGCCAACTATCCAGGCATTTAACAATGGCGGCAATACTTGGTAGAGCTAAGGGGTGAGGCGGATGGGTTTTATGATGTTAGATAGGAGTGGAAATGGGGTGGGGGGTGGGGGGGCGGGGAAGGAGCGCCAGCTATACGTGCTCCTAAATCCAGCGTACACACTCCCACAGGACCTTTAAGTCGTTCTGAACACGACCGTTACAGCGTCACTTTTGGGGTAACGCGGCCGACACACAGAGCGATGTCCTACACAAGGTTCAAAATCCAACTGTCAAACTCTCATTGCATTAGCGTAGGGCTTTGTCGACAGCGGAGTCAAATCTGGTAGCGGGAGTATGGCTCTGAGCACTATGGGACTTATCTTCTGAGGTCATCAGTCCCCTAGAACTTAGAACTACTTAAACATAACCGGCCGGAGTGGCAGACCGGTTCTAGGCGCTACAGTCTGGAACCGCGCGACCGCTACGGTCGCAGGTTCGAATCCTGCCTTGGGCATGGATGTGTGTGATGTCCTTAGGTTAGTCAGGTTTAAGTAGTACTAAGTTCTAGGGGACTGATGACCTCAGATGTTAAGTTGAAAAACGCGTGTGAAATCTTATGGGACTTACTGCTAAGGTCATCAGTCCCTAGGCTTACACACTACTTAACCTAAATTATCCTAAGGACAAACACACACACCCATCCCCGAGGGAGGACTCGAACCTCCGCTGGGACCAGCCGCATAGCCCGTGACTGCAGCTCCTTAGACCGCTCGTCAGATGTTAAGTTCCATAGTGCTCAGAGCCATTTTTGAACTTAAACCTAACTAACCTAAGGACGTCACACACATCCATGCCCGAGGCAGGATTCGAACCTGCGACCGTAGCGGTCGCGCGGTTCCAGACTGTAGCGCCTAGAACCACTCGGCCATCTCGGCCCGCTGGTAGAGGGAATAGCTTTTAAGCTATCGGTTGGTCACTTCTACGACAAATGTCATACGCGACAGAGTGGATACATACGCAAACTGGAGACCATAATATAGCATTGTAACGTACTGAGGTACGCTTTCTTTTGTATTTCAGGCAGACGCTAGAACTGACACCTAAAGAAGAAAAAGCTTAGGAATGGAGATCGAACGTCTGAAAGAACAAACCGCTGGGCAGGGCAGTGATGGTTGAATCTCTGACTAGCAACTCGAGATAGCGAAGCCACTAAACGACTGACAGCAGAAGATCGCGAATCTAGCACCAACACGAACAGCTCAGGCGGCCGCGAAACGCTCGCCAGTTTTGTGACGTACTGGTACTGGTGCTCGCCGGCTGCCGTATCCTCTCAGCTTCCGGCAGCGTCACGCCCCTCGCCAGTTTACCGTGCAGTAAACCGGCAGCGGCCGATGGCGCTGCGGAAGGCACCGTCGGTCACGTCCGTGGCGCGCTAACGCAGTTTCACGGGGCGCAGTTTGCCGGCTCACGCTCGCGCGCCCTCGCCGGCGCACACAGATAAACCGCCGGCCACGTGGTGGGCGGCGAGCGACCGCGGATTGAATTAGAGGCTCGCGTCGCACTCCTGGGTGCAGAGCCGCCCCCGGCGCGGGCGGGCTTTGTGCTAAGTGCATGTCATACCGGTCGTTACTATGCACCCCTCTCGCTAGTCGCGTGGAGCCGCTAGAGCCACAGGAGTTGTGCACAGATAACGAATGGCCAGCCTATCGTGGCCGCGAATTCATCTCCTCTCCAATCACTACCGATTCGTCAGAACACAGTTGCTTTGTTAACTGAAAGTACCTGGTTCTGGTACTGGTACTCATGGAGGCTAAGCTGCGTGACGTGTAGGAATTGCGGCTGCAGCACAAAACAAATGTCATAGTACTGGACAAGCGAGAAAGTCGGGTTCGACTCCCTGTCCAGCAATGGTTTTCATGTGCGGAAAATAGGTGGTTTTTTCATAGCTAATATGGCTAACGCCAGAATGATTCAGCAACCGAGGATAAATTTCAGGCAAAGTCTTTTACTGCAGTTAATGTTTGAATTATCTGAATATTTGAAACGATAGACAGGGAAAATAAGGCACATTAGCTGCAGCTGAATGCTTTCTTAACATGTCTTTCAATTCGGAATCCACCTAACTATTCGTTATCAGTTGTAGTTTGAGAGAGGGAAAAGAAGGTAATTAGAGTTTAACTTCACGTTGTCAACGAGGTCGTTATTGAGGGAACACGAACTCGAATTAGGGAGGAATGGTGAAGGAAATCGACATTACTTTTCAAAGGAATCTCCCCATCATTGCCTTAAGCGATTTGGAAATCACGAAAAATCTAAATCTGGATGGTCCACAGGAGATAACAATTCACAAACTGACCAGCAATACTCAAGATCGTTTATTTTCTTAAATGACGTCATGTTCTCCAGCGACTAATCTTCATCCCCCCGCCCCGAAAGAAAAAATTATTTTCAGTAACATGTAGAAATTTCTGAATAGAAATACCATAATATCAAACAACTGGCATTGCTTCAACTATATAAGAAGAGTTAACACCTTCACAAAGAAAACCTTTTTTAACTTGCCAATTAAATTTCTTTAAGAAACACAAATTTAAGGAACAAGTATGTTTTAAGGAACATAAATGTAGATTGCAATAACAAAAGAATATTTCAGAAATTTAACAACTCCTGATATTCAGCAAACGCCTTGCAAGATCGCCTCTATCAGTCATTACAAAATGTAAAGAAGAAGCGTAGCGGAATTAATGCAACTTAACAACCCCAAATTAGAAAACCCAAGGAAACTTACATGGATGTTTCTTAACAAATGTAAATAACAAATACATCGCAGAACGTCACAAGAATGTCTCTTAAGAAATTTAAATTACAAGAATAAAATGCAATTAAAGAAACCAAAGCCTTACAAAAGGAAGACCAGTTTTCGTTTTTTAGCTTACCAGTATCTCATTTCAGCAGTCATACAGTCAATCCAGGCCACAGGAAATGAGCAAGGCAAATTCTGATACCACTGATATCACCACGACGTTGAGACAACTTCCAAACAACCACGTCGTTAAGAAGAAAAGAGAATAACATGCAATCTACCAAACAGCACCAGTGATGTTTTCGGCGGTCTCTTGCTGTGGTAACATTGTCTTGACGCCACCTCGGATAACCACTGGATGGCAGGCTACACCAGGTCCGCAATCCAGTCACTGGACGTGGACTCAGCGACCCCGCTTCCGCGCCGCTGTGTTCACAGCAGAGTATGCTGGTTGACTTCCTGCCACCCTTGCACACCAGCCAGAAATACCGATTCCTCTTCCTCGATGGCACACCGCCTCACATATTTTCTTAATGCTGCCCAAAGACACTGCATGAGTCACGACATTAATCGAAGGACCGCCTTGCAGAAGAGTTAAATATATTTGCTGCCTCGCAACGGCTCTGATCATACAACTCAAGAATAGTTTGAATGTGGTAAGATACCATCTATATGGTTGAACTATATTTCTTAAGATTGTTACGATGACACTGTCTGGCATCCGTCATTCCCAAAGTTTTCACTTTGAAATGCTCCGAATGTATACTCTATGACCAGCACAGTTGTTTTGACTTCAGTCAAAGAATAATTCTTCCTAATCAAGCGCTGTGTGCTACAGTGTGTATTTTGCAGATAAATTGCAAGTCCCTGAAACAAGCGTCGAACTTTGGGGGTATATTCCTGGATTTAGTGACATTATTCTTTCATTGCAACTTGTTCATATACAACAGCATAGTCCGCGAAGTGCCACATGATAACTCTGAAGTTGCCCACCGGTAGTTAATACACAGGGTGTAACGAGTATAAGTGCAGATATTTTAATATGTGGTATCTTAATAAGTACGCACGTCAGTCTTCCCACAAACACGTCACAAACTTTTCTATCTTATGTTATCTGTACGGTCGTAACTGTACCGCTAAGTGGACTACGCCTGTCAGTATAGACTGTCCGTTTTGCCTGCATGCCTCCACACTTCAACATGTGATCTGCTGCCAGAGGAAAATACACTACGTGATCAAAAGTAACTGGACACCCCCACAAACATATGTTTTTCATATAAGGTGCATTGTGCTGGGACCTAATGCCAAGTACTCCATATCAGCGACCTCAGTAGTCATTAGACATAGAGAGCAAAAATGGGGCGCTCCGCGGAACTCAAGGACTTCGAATGTGGTCAGGTGATTGGGTGTATAACGAATCTTTTACGTTGGGATAAATTTATTTTATTTTTTGTTAGATGTTTTCGTTAAGTAGCTGAATAAATTGCAATTAGGAATGATTTAATTAAGATAAAGTCAAAGAGATGTTCATTGGGCGGACATTGTCGCAATGTATCGTCATTGCATTGTTCGATTGTTAAAACAAGTCGTTTGTGTTCTGTTCTGCTGTTCGGTGATACGCGTATCTGAAAGGAATTAATTCGGGGACTAGAATAAACTTTCACATAATAGTTACGATTCGATGTTCCGACAAAATGGGTTAATGTCAGTGTTAATTTGAATTGTGGGTGACTGGATTAGTTTTGACAGATACGTGAAAACGGACGTAAAGGAAGTTGTTCGCATGTCATCCTTGAACGTGACTTTTTATTTAATTAACGATTGCGGGCTCGTTAAAAGCTATTATCTCATGATTAAGATCAATCCCTCTTTCCTCCTAGATGGTGATCATTCATTAACATTTAAGTCATAAGAAAAAGGATTATTAATAAAAGTAATGTTAAGTGACAATTACGCGTTATTCCGTTAGTGTGGAAATGACGCAATATCTCTGAAATGACATTGATATATAATTTGTGTTAAATACTTAATTGAGATAGGAAGTAAATTGAAATTAGTGAACATTTGATACTGAGACTATAGATGCGGAAGCGCTTAAGGTTTGTCTTCTCTAAAATCGCAAAATAGGTACGAACTTTAACTCAACAGTCGACATTATGTATTGCAAAGACATTAGCATTTCATACTTATTTTGACGACGCGCCGTTAAACAAAGTAACGTTGAGTCCCTGTACGAGTAATAAAATTAAATCTAAAAACATAATTAATAACGGTGAACTCCGCTTTAACAAACTATATTGCGCGTCGTCATCGGGCAATAACTGCTCAACCCTGGAGACTTGTGTGGTGAAATTAGAAGTCGGGCATATAAAAAAAAAACTTAAAAATCCATTCAAGCTACAGTGGAGTCGGCACAACACGACTTAGGCAGTTGTAGGTGTCACTTGGGTCATACGTCTGTACGCGAAATTTGCACATTCCTAAACATCCCTAGGTCCACTGTTTCCGATGTGATAGTGAAGTGGAAACGTGAAGGGACACGTACATCACAAAAGCGTACAGGGCGACCTCGTCTGTTGTCTGACAGAGCCCGCCGAGAATGTGTAATAGGCAGCCATCTGTACAGACCATCACACAGGAATTGCAAACTGCATCTGGATCCACTGCGAGTACTATGGCAGTTAGGCAGAAGGTGAGAAAACTAAGATTTCGTGGTCGAGCGGCTGCTGATAAGCCACGCACCACGCCGTTAAATGCCAATCAATGACTCGCTTGGTGTAAGGAGCGTAAACATTGGACGACTGAACAGTGGAAAAATGTTGTATTGAGCGACGAATCACAGTACACTATGTGGCGATCTGATGGCAGGGTGTGCGTACGGCGAATGCCCGGTGAACGTCGTCAGCCAGCGCGTGTAGTGCCAACATTAAAATTCAGAGGCAGTGGTGTTATGGTGTGGTCGTGTATTTCATGGAGGGGCTTGCACCCCTTGGTGTATTGCGTGGCACTTTCATTGCAGAGGCATACAATGATGTTTTAAGCACCTTCTTGCTTCCCACTGTTGAAGAGCAATTCGGTAATGGCTATTGCATCTTTCAACACGATCGAGCACCTGTTATAATGTCCGGCCTGTGGCGGAGTGGTTATACGACAATAACATCCCTGTAATGCACTGGCCTGCACAGAGTCCTGACCTGAATCTTACAAAACACCTTTGGGGTGTTTTGGAACACCGACTTCGTGCCGGGTCTCACCGACCAACATCGATACCTCTCCTACCAACATCGACACCTCTCCTCAGTGCAGCACTCCGTGAAGAAGTGGCTGGCATTCTCCAAGAAACCTTCCAGCACCTGATTGAACGTGTGCCTGCGAGAGTGGAAGCTGTCATCAAGGCTAAGGGTGGCCATCACCATACTGAATTCCAGCATTACCTATGGATGGCACCACGAACTTCTAAGTCATTTTCAGCCAGGTGCCCAGTTACTATTGATCACATTGCTTTTGCCACATGTACTTAGAGACACTATAATGCCTATATTATTACTATCCAGATACCTAAATGCTGCTGTGACGTTGTTCAGTACACTGCCCCTCACCGGCCAACATCGATACCTCTCCTACCAACATCGATGCCTCTCCTACCAACATCGATACCTCTCCTCAATGCAGCACTCCGTGAAGAAGGGGCTGCCGACGACCTACCAAGGCCTCACTGCTTCCATGCCGCGACGCGTCACCGCTGCTATCCGTGCCAAAATTGGATATATCGCCTTTTAGGTAGATGGTTATAACGTTCTGCCTGATCAGTGTTTTCAGCAATTGGAAGCTTTGCTGGGGTCGCTAGTTAAAAATAAGAACCCAGACACGTGTCAGTGAGCAAATGTTGAACGGGGAGCCAGGAGTACAAATCACTTACTGGCGTCGGGCGTGAGAGCACTGTTAGCGACCCAGCACTAGAAGATCCATCTGGAAACCAGTTATAAAAGGTCTGTACGGAAGGCTTTAAAATTAAACGTAATATAATTCTGGCCTGCGGAGTGCTGATAGCGGGGGCAGAGGGTACGCAGGTAGGCAAGCGGCACGCTAATGCGCGCCGCCGGACACAAGGGCTCGCCCGCGATCTCAGATAGCACTGCGGCCTGCTTTGGCCTGTCCTGGCCTGGCCTAAATAATTGCGGCAGCCCGCCGCGTCATTTATTCAGAATGTATTCGCGTCTGGGCTGGCATTACGCCCCATTACGTATTAATGGAGCCGCGCGGCCAGATACAAGTGGCGTGACGCGACACCGTCACGCAGACCAAGACGCGAGCAAGTGCGAGTCTCCGCGCCCTGCACTCCACACGGGCACGCCAGACGAGCCGAGCCGTGTCCCAGTCTGACGCACGGCACAGTGGCTGGGCAGGTCATAGCTTGCGTTCTGCATCTAAAGGTGACAATTATTGAACTATATGAAATAGTGCCCCGCCTCCCCTCCCATCAACCATGGACCTTACACTTGTTGGGGAGGCTTGCGTGTCTTAGCTATACAGATAACCGTGCCGTAGATGCAACCGCAACGGAAGGGTATCTGTTGAGAGGCCAGACAAATGTGTCACTTGGAGAGGGGCAGCAATCTTTTCAGTAGTTATAGGGGCAACAGTCTGGACAATTGATTGATCTGGCCTTGTAATATCGCCGGCCTAAGTGGCCGAGCGGTTCTAGGCGCTTCAGTCTGGAACAGCGCGACGGCTACGGTTGCAGGTTCGAGTCCTGCCTCGGGCATGGACGTGTGTGATGTCCTTAGGTTAGTTAGGTTTAAGTAGTTCTAAGTTCTAGGGGGCTGATGTCCTCAGATGTTAAGTCCCATAGTGCTCAGAGCCATCTGAACCACTTCAGCCTAATAATATCAACCAAAACAGCCTTGCTGTGATGGCACTGCGAACATCTCAAAGCAAGGGGAAACTACAGCCGCAATTTTTTCCGAGGATATGCATCTCTATTTCATGGTTAAATGATGAAGGCATCTTATTGGGTAAAATATTCTGGAGATAAAAGTCCCCCAATCGGATCACCGGGCAGGGACTACTCAGGAGGACGTCGTCAACAGGAGAAACAAAACTGGCATTCTACGGATCGGAGAGTGTATCTCAGAGCCCTTAATCGGGTAGGTGGGTTAGAAAAGTTAAAAACAGAAATGAACAGGTTAGAGTTAGATATAATGCGAATTAGTGAAGTTCGATGGCAGGAAGTACAGGACTTCTGGTCTGGTGAATACAAGGCTATAAGAACAACATCAAATAGGGGGAAATGCCTTAATAATGAGTAGAAAAATAGGAACGTGGATAAGCTACTGTGAACAGCATAGTGAACGCATTATTGTTGTCAAGATAGAAATGAAGCCCACACCCTCCACAGCAGTACAAGTTTATATGCCAACTAGCTCTGCATACGAGGAGGAGATTGGGGAAATGCATGATGAAATAAAAGAAATTATTTAGATGGTTAAGGGAGCCGAAAATTGAGTGTAGGAAAAAGAAGAGAAGGAAAAGTAGCAGGAGAATATTGACTGAGGGAAAAGAATGAAAGAGGTAGCCGCCTGATGTAATTTTGCACAGAGCATAAATTAATCATAGCTACCTGTTGGTTTAAGAATCACGAGGGAAGGTTGTATACGTGGAAGAGATCTGGAGAAACCTCAAGGTTTCAGATTGATTATGTGATGGTTACACAGAGATTTAGGCACCAGATTTTAAATTGTAAGACATTTACAGGGGCAGATCAGGACTCTGACCACTATTTAAACTGAAGATTAAAACTGAAGAAACTGCAAAAAAGGCAGCAATTTAAGGGTAAACCGAAAGAACCAGAAGTTGTAGACGGTTTCAGAGGGAGCATTAGGGAACGATTGACAACAAAAGATGAAAGGAATACCATAGAAGAAGAAGGGATAGCATGAAATAGTGAAGGAAAAAGAGGATCAAGTAGGTAAAAAGAGGGCTAGAAGAAAGTCTTGGGTAATAAAAGCAACATTGAATTTAACACAGGAAAGGAGAAAATATAAAAATCCAATAAATGAAGCAGTCCGCAGCTCGTGGTCGTGCGGTAGCGTTCTCGCTTCCCACGCCCGGTTTCCCAGGTTCGATTCCCGGGGGTGGGGGGGCGGTCAGGGATTTTCTCTGCCTCGTGATGACTGGGTGTTGTGTGATGTCCTTAGGTTAGTTAGGTTTAAGTAGTTCTAAGTTCTAGGGGACTGATGACCATAGATGTTAAGTCCCATAGTGCTCAGAGCCAATAACTGAAGCAGGCGAAAGGGAACACAAAGACAATAAATGAGGTGTCGGGATAAAATACACGGAGTGATCGCTATTTACAATTTGTACAGAAACTAGATGGCTGTTATGAAAGACATGGGACATAAAAGGGAAACAGTGGTTGAGGAGGGAATGAGACAAGTTTGTAGCCTATCCCCGATGTCACTCAATCTGTATATTGAGCAAGTAGTAAAGGAAAAAAAAGAAATTTTTGGAGTAGGAATTAAAATCCACAGAGAAGAAATAAAAATCTTGACGTTTGCCGATGACATTGTAATTCTGTCAGAGACAGCAAAAGACTTGGAAAAACAATTGAAAGAAATGGACAGGGAGATATAAGACGAACATCAGCAAAAGTAAACCGAGCATTATGGAATGTAGTCGAATTAAATAGGGTGATGCCGAGGGAATTAGATTATGAAAGAAAACACTTAAAGTAGTTGATGAGTTCTGCTATTTGGGCATCAAAATAACTGATGATGGTCGAAGTAAAGACGATATAAAATGTAAACTGGCGATGGTAAGGAAAGCGTTTGTGTAGAAGAGAAATTTATTAGCATCATTATAGTTTTAAGTGTCAGGAAGTCCTTTCTGAAAATGTAGCCATGTATGGAAGTGAAATGTGGACGGTAAACAGTTTAGACAAGAAGAGAATAGGAACTTTTGAAATGTGGTGCTACAGAAGAACGCTGAAAATCAGATGGGTAGATCACATACCTAAAGAGGAGGTACTGAAGAGAACTGAGGAGAAGAAAAAAATGGTTCAAATGGCTCTGAGCACTATGGGACATAACTTCTGAGGTCATCACTCCCCTAGAACTTAGAACTACTTAAACCTAACTAACCTAAGGACATCACACACATCGATGCCCGAGGCAGGATTCGAACCTGCGTCCGTAGCGGTCACTCGGCTCCAGACTGTAGTGCCTAGAACCGCTCGGCCACTCCGGCCGGCTAAGGAGAAGACAAATTTGTGGTACAATCTCAGTAAAAGTAGGGATCGGTTGGTAGGACACACTCAGATATATCAAGGGGTCACCAATTTAGTACTGGAGGGAAGCGTGGTGGGTAAAAAACGTAGAGGGAGACCTAGAGATGAATACAGTAAGGAGATTCAGAGAGATGAAGGTTGCAGTAGTTACTCAGAGATTAATAGGCTTGCACAGGATAGAAAAGCAAGGAGAGCTGAATCAAACCAGTCTTAGGGGTTAAGATCACAACAACAAAAACAACAACAAGAACATGATGAAATACAACCATCAGAACTTCTCAACGTTAGGACGTTCAAACTGTAGGTTGACGCCGAGGCATGAGGGGAATTAGTATGCGCTGCATGGTTTGGCTTAGCGATGAAGCCCACTTTCATTTGGATGGGTTCGTCAATAAGAAAATTGACACATTTGGGGGACTGAGAATCCTCATTTAGAGATCTAGAAGTCTCTTCACGCTCGTGACTGTGTGCTGCACAGTGTTCAGTCACGGAATAACCGGTGCGGTATTCGTTGATGGCACGGTGACTGCCGAACGATACGTGAAGGTTTTAGATGATGATTTCATCGCCATTATCAAAACGGCCCTGATTTTGAAAAGATGTTGTTCATGCAAGACGGAGCTCGATCCCATCGAAGTAGGAGAGTGTTTGATGTCCTAGAGGAGCACTATGGCGACCGCATTCCGGCTCTGGGGGTCCCAGAGGCCATAGGAATGGGCCTCGATTGGCCGCCATTTTCTCCAGATCCAAACACGTGCGACTCTTTTTGTGGGGCTACATTAAAGACAAGGTTTGCAGATATAGCCCGAAAACCATTGCTAAGCTGATTACAGCTATTCAGGAGGTCATCGACAGCAACGATGTTCCGACAATTCAGCTTGTCATGCACTATTCGTCTGCGCCACATCATCGCCAGTGATGGCAGGGACATCGAACATATCATAACCTAAATCCGAATATCTGTAGTGACATTAACATGGTGAAGAAAGTGTGTGCACGCCGTAGTATGTAACTAATTTATGTTTTTTTTTCATGTATTTCAATAATTGTCACTCTGTACATCTACGTCTGTCCCCCCCTCCCCCCTCAAGACATGGCATACGGTGGAGTGTGTTTCCTGTGTCACTCTCGCTGCCCTCCCTCTCGCTCCTTTTGCTGTTCCACTCACCGTCTTTCCGCGAGGTATATGCAGAAGGAAGCAATATATTCGACGACTTTTCTAGGAATATACACTATCTGGTCAAAACTATCCGGACGCCTACTAGTGGACATTAATTTGAGAGTGTCCACACTTCGCTATTACGACAGCTCGAAGTCTGTTGGGGAGGCTGTCCTGTCTGAATGACTGTGGCGGAAATGGCAGCCCAGTCTTTCTCAAAAGCCTAAATAGGAACTGTAGTGTTGTTGGATGCTGAGGTCTGGAACGAAGTCGACATTCTGACTCATTCCAAAGCTGATCCACTGGGTTCAGGTCGGGACTTTGTGCAGGACAGTCCATTTCAGCAATATTAATATCCACAAACCACTGCATCACAGATGCTGCTTTATGATGGGGGGCAATGTCATGCTGAAACAACGTATCGTCTCCGAACTGTTCTTCTACCGCACACAGTGCACAATGCTGTAAAATATATTCATATCCTGCCGCATTTAGCATCTTCGTAAGTGCAGTAAGTAATCCACATCATAACCACGAAAAACAGCCCTATCACTTAACACCTCCTCCACGCTATTTCACTGATGACACTACACGTGATTACAGGTAATGATGTGATGGCATTCACCAAACCGAAACAGTCCCACCGAATTTCCTAAGGACATCACACACATCCATGCCGAGGCAGGATTCGAACCTGCGACCGTAGCGGTCGCGCGGTTCCAGACTGTAGCGCCTAGAACCGCTCGGCCACCCCTGCCGGCTGCGTCTTTGGCTCTGATTTCATTTCCATGAGTAACAGTGTGCGACCGCTTCGAACAGCACAGGTGGAGGAAATCTTGGAACGAGAGGACATTCGGCGAATGAGCCAGCCTGTCCGGTACCTCGACTTACATCCTGTAGAGCACCAGTGGGGTGTCTTGGGGAGACGTATTGTAGCACGTCCACATGCACCAACGATTGTACATCAGCTATCAACAGCGTTGGTGGTGGAATGGAGCGCCGTACCACAAGAGCCACTATCCCCTTACCTGGCCAGTATGGAAGCACTTTACAGATCATGCTTTGCTGTCTGTGGTGATACCACACAATATTACGAAACGCATCCCGCAGTCTGTAATGTCCAGGGCACCATCGTGAATCACGGTGACTTTGGGGTAATTATCGTCTTCGAAAAGAAGTCTCATTTCTGTTCACCTTACTGCATAATTCTTTCATACCGTCTGCAATTAACCGTAGAAATTTTTACTACGTACTTGGCAGTGACACATCATGCGAAAGTTACTTTCGTCCGCACGTTTTGCACACCAGTGTGTGCACAAAGCACAGCTTCCCATCTTCGATAGTGCAGAACTACTGACAGTACTATTGCTCAGTGAAATAACGCGTAATGTAACAGGAAAGAAAAATTGGGTTTTAACTTTCCGTCGTCCTATAGACACTAGCTCTGAAAGACTAGGGTAGGCTAAGAAACTGGTTGTCTCGTTTCAGTAGGAGTTAAACACTACCATTTGTTATTGTACAGATTTTGATACACATAAGCGGCAAGTGCATGAACGTTTCCGAATTGTTCGTCATCATACTACTTTTTCCTGGGAATGTAACTGGTGAGGTCAAAGAGAACGCTAAAAATTAGGTGTTAACAAAGTACGTCATGAATAATTTTTTGGAGAGATAAAGGCAGATCAGCCGGCCGGTGTGGGCGAACCGTTCTACCCGTAGGCGCTTCTGTCAGGAACCGCGCGACCGCTACGGTCGCAGGTTTGAATCCTGCCTCGGGCATGGATGTGTGTGATGTCGTTAGGGTAGTTAAGTTTAAGTAGTTCTAAGTTCTAGGGGGCTGATGACCTCAGATGTTAAGTCCCATAGTGCTCAGAGCCATTTGAACCACTTTTTGATAGGTAAAATGGTTCAAATGGCTCTGAGCACTATGGGACTTAACTTCTAAGGTCATCAGACCCCTAGATCTTAGAACTACTGAAACCTAACTAACCTAAGACATCGCCTAGAACCGCTCGGTCACACCGGCCGGCCCATTTTTTTGAAAGGCAGATCTCTGAGAAAGCCGTTTCTCAAATGAAGGGAAAATATGGTGTTTAGTGTCCTAAGACACACACGACTATTAGTTGAAAGTTGCGAGAGTTGGCGGGAGATTAGTGGATGATAAGCAGGCTGGTGAGGAAGTCTACTCTACCCGGTAAGTTAGCAGGAAAAAAAAGACGCGCATGTAAGAAAAACGCAAGGATGTCAAAAAGTACCGCTGATGAACTAATACTGGAAGAGTCGTAATGTTAACCTGAAGATGTCCACATGCCACTATGAGCACTATAATTTTCGAACGCACACAAGCGGTTAAGAAGAACAAGTTTTCTTAACTTTTAATAAGTTAACGAAATATAAGGGACCAAACTGCTGAGGTCATCGGTCCCTAGAGTTACACACTACTCAAACTAACTTACGCTTTGAACAACACACACACTCATGCACGACAGGGGACTCGAACCTCCGGCGTGAAGAGCCGCGCAATCCGTTACACGGCGCCTCAAACCGCGCGGCTGCTCCGCCCAGCGAAGTAGTTCTCATCTTCAACAAAATACAGAGTCAGCTACAGGCAACCTGATGCATTATCTTGTTCTTCCTCACTCTCCATCTTCCCCTCATCAACTTTCGATAATTTGATAAGAAGTGTGCTATAGTTGGCACTACTGCAATCGACAGCGGCTTTGTCAGATATATCGTGAGATCGGGTGGCCTCTTTGACACGTTATCTGGGCAATGAGGAGTGACCGACAGGCAGCGAATGTAGGTGGATGTTCCAACTGGAGCGGCAGTAATCTGTTTACGAGTCGCTTAGACGGAAACGGTGCAAGAGCAGGCTGTTAGCCTTTGGGAGGACGGCTCGTGGTTTCTGCACCGTCGACCGATACCATACCATCTTTAGCTGCACTGTGGTAACGGGCGTCTGGTTAATATTTGCTGGTGTCGCAGTCATGTTCGAGTGTTCCCCCAGCGGGAGAGGGTCTTTCCAGATACGAGTTACGGCGCACGGCTGAGTCCGTCTGTGCATGTGTGTTCACAGGGAATTAACAGCCGTACTCGACATGCAGCGCTGTACTGTGGCCGCTCGCATGTGATGCTTGTCGGGTCATTTTTGAACTGAGTGATGTTACGATGGTGGGACCCTCGTTTGGAGGCTGTTTTACGGTACGTTGCGGCTATGTACTATTTACTGGATACGCTCTTGTTTGTGCGTCTTCGTTCAAAGATTAATGCCAGAGGCATACTGTAAGCTGAACAGTAATTATTTCTGCCTGCTTAGAGATACACAAGGGTTACGACGGTTCGCCTCAGCTGATGTTAAGAATACTACTGTGCCTTTCTGGTTAAATATTATTTATTTTACTGTTTTCTGTTTGTGGCACCAAGTAATATTGTGGTCTATGATTTGCATAGTCGCGGATAATTTAAAGATTAACAAGTAAACGTAATACTCGTGTTGACGCCTGGTTTTTACTACAGATATTTTTGAGGTGAGACTAGAAGTGATGCCTGTCTGCTGGGATTTATTGCTATTTGTTTGATCTATTGTGCCTCACATTAAAAGATTGATGTCGTCACCTTTCTGGGCGAATTTAAAAATCACTGTCGCTCAATAAGCGCTATGGTTAGTTCCTGATTGCGTATGATATACCTTTAGCCTGTGTATTAAATATGAATGTTTCAGGAAACAGACTGCATTATGTTCAAAGATCTGTTGTGAAACTGGTTTATGTTGTAGTGTAAGCAGACGTTAGTAGCCCCACTGGTTGTTAGGACATGCTCATGTGTGGAGTGTATGACATACAGAGTAAAGGCTGCTGTGTGTTCGACCTATCAAGCTACCTTCCAGCCAACCTTACCGCTTTTTTTACTATCTTGTCATTGTTCTAATGGATGGTTTTATATTTTTTTATTAAAAGGAATGAATCGGCTTTACCTAATAATTTGGCATTTTTACATAATATTTCGGTTATTTTTTTAAAAGTTGTCTTGGCATTCTACTGTAATTACATTTGGGGAAATTGTTTTCACGTTGTTGAGACACTGGGAGAATTTTTCTGTGTTTTGGAAAGGTATGCGTTCTTAAAGATATTGGCCAGTGTCTGTGAACTGCGCTATTACATTGATGTAAAGATCTTCTTGTCTTAATATTATGTGTCTTGAACAATAAATAGTTGTATGTTAATTTGGAAGGGCATTTGTTTTTGCAATAAATAAACTATTTCATGAAACATGTTAAATAAAATGGATGCTATGAGTGATCCTTTGGTTATACTTCTGTCCTAACATCCCAATCAGCCACAGCAGTTTTGATAGGGTGCTTAGAATAACTAACGGCACACAGATGTTTTGGATTTGGAATTTTTTTTCAGACGATGCGTATATCTCGAAACATACCGAATTTCTTGACTTAATGTAATTCCTCTGTACAACTCCACAACATGAATGTATCATAAAATTTAAAATATTCGTAACTGTCTTACTGGTCCTCTTATTTAAATGTACAATTTCTCTGTTGGCGGGAAGCTGTGGCATAATGTAGAAGATGGTTTTCTGAAGAAACGCTTGCCGGCAGACGTTGCGGCTACGTGGAGAGGTATTTGGGATTTAAAACAGATCTTCATGCAAGTAGCAATGCGGGTCAGTCGTAGAAGAAGATACCAAAGACTTAAAAATCAGTTTTGAATAGGACTCCTTTCGCAGTTTTTTCAGATGTCATATACTTCTCTCGAATAGTCCATAAATTCTTCAGCATACCCTACCGGTCACCAACGCAGAACTATACAACCTCCTTGATTTCTAAACGATCTATGATCCCTCTACGACAAATACTCTTTCCTTGGGCGGTTACATAATGGAACTGAACCTAAAATCAAAGCAAGTATACATTTCTTCCTGTAGCCATGGAATGGGCATAGCGAGTTGCTAGTATATAAGTACGAGGCGTCACTTCAATTTCAGCACACATTTTTTACTATTTTACTTGCTTTGAACGTAGATAAGGAATTCAAAATGCTATATAGTCCATAAATGGATTCCGAGTTCCAATACACATTCACTTGGTCGTCAGTAAACAACAGAGAGCAAAATAAAGATTTATTTGATATGAGCGGTTCATAGAACAGCAAATTTAACGCGCAAGTACAGCGTCACCAGTAGTTTTTAGCCTCTATCAGTATCTGCTCGTGTATAAATTCGTCTTGTACTTAATGTAACCACAAAAATACTGTAACACACTTCAGGGACATCTCCTTGGCTCCGATCAGAAATTCCATCTAAGGCGACGTGAGCTACTGGCAGAGATTCTCTGTTACCTTGTATCCACTCATTCCGGTGAAAAACATACTGGATATTTGGTAACAGGGTTCGGCTGAGGCAATATCTAGACGGAAATGTGTGATATTTCCAAATCATTAGCTCTAATTTGCGACTGATTCACCATCAGAGATTTTTTCTCCGTCCGAACAGGCATTCGAAGGCCCAACGGTACCGACTGGCCGCCGTGTCATCCTCTGCCCACAAGCGTCACTGGATGCAGATATGGAGGGGCATGTGGACAGCACACCGCTCTCCCGGCCATATATCAGTTTACGAAACCGGAGCCGCTACTTCTCAATCAAATAGCTCCTCAGTTTGCCTCACAAGGGCTGAGTGCACCCTGTTTGCAAACAGCGCTCGGCAGGCCGGGTGGTCACCCATCCAAGTGCTAGCCCAGCGCGACAGAGCTTAACGTCGGTGATCTGACGGGATCACGTGTTACCACAGCGGCAAGGCCGTTGGCAGAGATTTTTTTCCAATTCCGCTAAATGATTTGGTTACTAATCGTAGTTCCTTGGATGAAAGCAGGGCATCATAGGTTTTATCGTTAACGTGAAGATACTGCGCTAATAAGATTGGTGAACTAAGTGCTTGCATCTTACTTACTGAGGCTTACAGTGCTGTATGCAAAATATCGAATATTCATGGGAATTAATGGTTTTCCTCAACTTTTGGAGACGGCTCGACACCCCATATATGTGAATTATGAGCCATTAATACGAATTATGGATCTGAGGATTTTTACTGACTCACAGTCCTGGTGATTGAATAGAATTGGCGTCTTCTGTTCCTTATCTAGTCACGGCTAAGATATCAGGCACATTGAATGGTTTACAGCCAATGATTTCATTTCTTTCCTTCAACGATGTAGCGTTCTGAAACGGGCCTTTATTGCGATGATTTACTTGCAACACAACACTGCCTCTTAACAGCCTACGGCGTAAGCAAAGAATATATTTCCGCAAGTTCTCGTAAGATAAAAATATAGACGCAAGAAGAGGAGGAATAAATAAAAAAAACAAGAAACTGTAGAAATGTTCATGAACCAACACTGCAGGCGCCGTGATGTTAACTCGCAGATTGACACATGAAACGGAAGAGTGACAGGTAGTTGAAAGTACTACGCTATTCGCATGAAAATAGTTAGCAAACTAAATATCATTTTTCTCTTCTTCTACAAGACGTTTCCAGTCACAACAGACGACAGGAATTTCATTGGCCTCCGCTTTTGGCAATTTCTTTCTTTTTTTTTTTGTCCATTGGAAATGGTTAGTCCATCCTTCAAAACATGCCAGATATGCTATCATGAGTTGTACTTACCTGCGCACGAGATTTCCACAGGGAGTTCTCTGGGCCGCTGTTGCACAGGAGCTGCAAAAACAGAATAATCAATTAAGTTTTTGATTGACTATATTGCGAAAGACTTTAATGTTACAGTTTTTCTGTGTAATAAAATTTGAAACCCGCCGAGTAAAAAGTCTAAGGCTATAAAAACGATTCAAATGAAACATGTGTGGCTGTTCCAGACGTTACAGATTAGTGAGAAATAACACGATAGTAATCAAGAAGTATAGCAATAAGGTTTCCAGACAGTCCATGGATAACCATCCGATTGTCCAACTGTTGAAATCTGATACAGTTTTCTCGTGACTGCTTGATCACAAGTAAGCGGCGACCAATTAGGGCCTTCTTCAATGTATCAGTCATGAAAATGAAGAGGCGATAGATCTGCACTCTGCGACAGATGATACGGCTTCTCCTATCTGGAAGAATGTTGTGTTCTGTGATGCATTGGTAGTGTAGGGCCTTTTGCTGTTGTGAAACAAAACCATACTTTGCGGCAATTAGCTGGGCCACTTACGTTTAATGGTCGCTCGATGGCTTTATAAAGCGCCGCAGTAGCGATGGGTGTAGCCTGCAGTCCCAATGAGCATCCACTTAACGTCAGATACGGAAGACGCTCAACACGACCTATTCAGCAACAGATGAATGGGCCTTCTTTGGCCTGGATGAAAAGCGGTGATGTATACTTCTGGTGGCGGTTAGAAATGGTTGTAATATTCATGGCTAATTAGACTTATCCTTGAATGAGATCGATCTGATAAGACATGAAATGATGTTGATTGAGGAGAATTAGTTTGATACTTTAGTTTTGATTTTCGTTAAAAATACAGAATTGTGCAATATGACACAACGTGGAACTCTTTGGTTGAATTCCGAATACGTGGAACTTTTGAGTTGCATTATACGGCGTCAGCATGCCTCCGATGTGTGGATGCTTACGAGAAAAGCGCACAGTAACATGTTTCATGACTCCCTTTGGTTGCTTTAAAGATTCCCTTATGTGGAAGTGAAGTAAATTCTGCCTTCTCATTGGTTCACGTACCTGTTCGACTTGGCGGCAGTCGAAAAAGACAGGATGGGGCGAAGAGGCGCTTCGGTTGGGATGAAAATCCGTGGGTGCGCATCTGCGCACTATGGAGATCTTTAGAATTAGGGATAATTTCAACTAAACTATCTAAAAGGTATCAGTTCTACGTATTAATCATGTATCTGCGAATTTTGTATGAAATTAGTTTGATCGGTAAGCTCTTACAATGGTTTCCACGTGTAACCAACATTGTACAACGTTTGTGCTCAGCAAAACAAAATCTGGTAGTGTTCTACAATAACTGCGTCCATCATCATTGTCATTGTGATGTCAAATATCCCACTAAATTTTTATAGTAACCATTTTTTTGTTAAAGGTGAGTGAACACATAAGAGTATTTACTGCTGTGTGCTGCTTCTGGTATGAGGGAAGAACACTTTTATAAATTTCTAGGTGAGTGGAAAAGTACTTGTCAAGTTTATCTATGCATCCACGTGCAACATCCACATGATCTGTTAGTGTGAAAGATGCATGTGTGAATGGAAACGGTGGTAAATTTCGTAATCTTTGGAATTATGCACGGGAAGACATAGATGCTACACACCTCTTTGGTTACGAGATTTTATGTTATGGCTGGGACCAAGAGAAATTCAGCCCCAAAAAGAAACTATGACGTCACAATAGTCTCCGAGCCCACCATACTACGATGGCTATGTTAATAGGGAGTACTCAGTGAGTGATACCTAAGATTACGTATTGTGGGGACTATGTTGCTACTGGATTGTAAGCGAGAGACAGGGTCGATAAACTGGGGGCAGAGAGTGATCTGCATAGCATCCCTGGTGACGTGGCATCGCATCAGCCACGTAAGAAGACGCCAGTGGCCGACCCCAGAAGGCAACATATACAAAGGAAACAAAATGGAGGGCTCTGACTAGCACAAAACACAAGGAAGCACTTTTCTACTCTGTATCAAAGTAACAAAGCGGCAGTCGAGAACGGACGGCAGAGGTGAGCGTTTGCGTGTCGGACGTAGATTCAGCTGATCACGGTAGACTATGTCTTATCAGTTAAATTGTGGAGCTCTTTACAATTTCCTAAACTAATTGTCACTGTTTTGGCGCGATACGCGAGTGGAACACCGTTATAATATGCATACGGCGCAGATGGATGATAAGTGATTGTTTAAATTACTAGAATTAAAAATGCCATCGCTTCACAAAACGCGGCCGCTATTATTCGACCACTAACTCCTGTCAGATTTCACATCATTCTACACCTTTATAGCCACTTATCCAGACCCTGTCAGATGAACCCACGAGCCAACACTTGTACTGCGCAGGTCAGTGCATTTCAAGTACCTACAGCGAGATACGACGGACGTTCTCGTCTCCACCAGCAACCCCGCCGAGTTCGGACGACCTATCACCAATAGGTTCTGTAACCAGCCTTGCTAACGGAAGAGGTGCGCTGAAATACATCGCCGATGTTCGACTCTGTGCAGGACCCGCGGAAAATCGATACGTTACTGAAAAGGTACCCACTACAGGGCTTAACTTAGTAGTATGTTATCGAGAACTTAAACGCGCAGTTAGGGATTGGTAAACTCCACTGAAATAGTAATTTTCTTCTTGCCGGAGACGGCTGTTGGCTCTCATAGGACCTGGAGTTTCACGCCCTACGATGCACGCCACAGGACACGTATATCTCGCCGGCCCAGGTTAGGAGCAGATGACGTCACTGTCGTCTCGACGAACTACAGTCGTAAGGAGCGCTGTGCCGTTGGCGGACACTGCTGATGGTAGATGACTGTTGAAATGCTTCCCTGTACGTTTCCACATTTGGAACAGGTAATATTTATTAGAATTAGTATATTTATCGTGAGCGCTAACCGTAATACTCGAGCAATCTGCTTTGGCACCATTATTCATTCCGCGAATTGTTATTACGTGAAAGGTGGAATTTCTTTCGACGTTCTGTACGTTGATATCCATGGTTATCAGTCATGTATTCAGGGAATGAGTAAATTATTCTTCACCCCTTTTAAATGCATTTCAGAAAAAGTAAAGAAATTTTTTTAGTGAGAATCGTGTACCGATTTATCTTCGGTTTCTGCTTGTATCTGTCCCATTGTGTGTGGTGATGCTTAAAGAACGTCCGAATTTCTTATACTAACATAAGGGAGATCCTTTATGGTTTCGAGTCTCAATATAACTCCAGTTTGAAACAATCTTTTGAATTATTTAATTCCGGGCTGTCAAATTTTATCTTAATGCCTGTGCGTAAGGCTAACCTAATATTGCTGACAGACAATGCGCCGTTGCATAGTTAGTTAACTGCAAACCTTAAAGACGTTTTGAGTTTTGGCAAACAGTTACATTAATTTTAAATACGCTTGCAGGAACATGAACATGAAGCAGCTCAGTGATTTATTCCTGGTTTTATTTCAGTACAGAACTGAGCAGAACTTCCGTTGTTCAGGTAAGAATCAACCTTAGGGCCCAGACGAACTATTGCTTGATGTGATTAGAGAATATTGACCCTTTGTAAATTTTCTGGTGTTGCATTAATAACCATAAGCGGATTTGACATGCGACTGTTAACTATTTCAAGTACTGATTCTTGCTGGGAAAGCTGTCGAATACATCACAGATAGTTACTTCTTGTGTTCAAGCATTAATCATTGCAGATTAACGAGTTTAGTTTAACGAAATTTAATTTCACACAACAGACAAACAAATGCTACGTCGTGTAGTACTAGATGTTGCGTCTGAACTTCAAATATCGCGGTGAGACAATAACGATCATTAAGGAGCTTGAAAATTCCTAGCGGATTAAAGCTGTGTGCTGGACCGAGACTCGAAGTCGGGACCTTTGCCTTTAGTGGGCGACTAGTAGAACACTAGATTAAATTTTTGAGCATAACCTTTGAAAATTTCTGCACTTTCCCAAATTTTCCATTTTACACTGTTACTTTCTGCATTCAGAGGTGTACAGTTGCATTACATCTAGGTCAGGATACACTGACTGCAGCAACCAGAATCAGAACATTTCTTCCTGCTTTCTGAGTATTACACGGCCTTGCCGCAGTGGTAACACAAGTTCCCGTCAGATTACCGAAGTTAAGCGCTGTCGGGCTTGACTAGCACTTGGGTTGGTGAACGTCTGGGTGTGGCAAGTGCTGTTGGCAAGCGGGGTGCACTCAGCCCTTGAAAGGCCGACTGAGGAGCTACTTGATTGAAGGAGTAGCGGCATCAGTCAGGAAAACTGACAACTGCCGGTAGAGCAGTGTGCTGACCACATGCTCCTCCTTATCCGCATCCGCTGACATCTATGGGCTGAGGATGCCGGTCGGTAACATTGGTCCTTCAAGGCCTGTTCTGACGGTGTATGTCTGTCTTTCATTAGTTTTGAATGTTACGTTATGACTTTGTATTCTTATATAACGAGACATCAGTGATCATTTTGTTGAGTCACAGTTCAGAGATGACGTTGTAACTATAGTTAGAACAGTTTATCCCATATTTTGGAACAATGCGCGGTTATTGAAGCATACTGAAGCATTAAACAGAAGGAAGTATATAATTAAATTAAAGGTCATATATGTGCTACCATACAGGCTGTACAGCAGTTACCATAACGAGTACACTAAAGTGTAGAGTTTACACAAGGTATACCATTACATGCAAAACAAGGAGGACAAAGTTTCCAAGGGTAGAGATTGTCAGCACTCACACGATAGTAATGATTAGTGGGCAGAAAGATTGCAAAGTGATTCCATGTTTCATTCGTATCTACAATGCGCTGTAAAATGTCCCAGTCGTGTTGCGATGGATAACTATTCTAATTGTTCTGAAGATGCAGCACAAAATTTTCCGCTGTTCTAATGTTCTGTACAGGGCTGTTTATCGATCCCACTAATATTCGCACCGAATGAAAGTACGCCTACAGTTATGTGACGATTCTCCTTCATCAGCGTGTCCACACGGGAAATTGATCCGGTGTCGATTACAGACAGCGGGTCGAGGGAGATGCAGCTAATCCTCTCAGTCGCTCCCAAACAGTGCAGACCACTTGATTTCTGTGCTACGCTTCAGACATTCTTTCCTATACACGGCTTGCATTCGATGATAGTTTTCAGTTGCCCTCACACATTCTCTCCTCATAAAGTAAGCAATGTCATACTGCACTTGGTGGGCGCATCCATCAAATTCTTGGTGGTACAGGCTTTGTCTGTGGTTCACTTTGACGATCATTACTGTTACTAGAATTTGTCCTGTTAGGAAGTAAAGCCGACACGTAAACACGTCAAAAGTGTATAAATCAAATAATATTTTTCTCTTAAAGTAAAATCATAGGAGATCTGTTTGGTACATATGTATGATATACATACAACACATCTTACGTACGTTCCATAACATAACTTTCTAACATTATTCAGTCATTTTTTCAGCATCAGAGCTGTTGAGACACAGTAATAGAATTGAGAAATTCATAAAACCTTATCACTCTAGATCGTCAGTATTTTTCTGGCATCAGTAAATGGCAGCACCTCCTATTGAGGAGGTTATGTTCCTCTTGAGGTACGTAAAGCTAGGCATTTCCTTAACATTGACGAAATGAGATGAGTTATCTCGAGGGATGCTCTGCCAGTGACGTCTAAACAGAGTGTACAGCTGCTCTAGACACTGGATGTTGTCTACATTCTCCGAAAATGAAGGTTATTCCAAATGTTCTAAATGGATTTTACATCAAGAGTCTGAGCATGCCACTGTGGTATTTGAGCATTGCGTCTTTCAAAACGCTGAGACACCGTTTGGGCGATATGTGGTTTGGCATTATTACGCACGCAGGCGAATTCAGGTTCATACTCGTCAGAGATAGGCTGCATCAAATGTCTAAAATATTTTAAATACAACGATTTACTCGTTGTGTTTCACTGCAACGAGATCCGTTGTTCTATTGGTCATTATCCGTCCCTAGAACATGATAGGAGCTTCCTGAAATTTGTGGATCTCTTGTAAGTTCATAAGCCTCTCTGAATCTCCTGTTCACCTGTATGTGACCACTCTGCTTAAATGTGGGTGGTTCGTCTGTAAGGAGGACTTGCCCCCATTGATCCACTGTAGAATTTTTACGCTGTTAATTCCGCAAAACATGACGCAAACTATTTCTTTGATGAACAGTGAAAACCTTAACAGATATGAAACGGAGGTTGAAAATCTCGAGGGCACGAAGGCCTCTTTCATGCAGTCTATTTCTGATAATCTGGGTTCAAATACTTGCCTGACTTTCATTTTGCAAGGCACCTCTTGACATTCTGGTAGCTGAAATTCTTTCTCCCAGGGAAATAAGGCACTGAAAACTGTGTTCCTGCAATGGTTACTCTTGATTTTCCTTGGAATTCTTTTCTGGACTATCAAATTGTTCAAAAAGACTCCACATTCTTTTAGTTACATCTGTTTCCATATTTAGAGCCCTTGCATCAACTTGTATTACCCATTTTCCATTATTTCAGTCGCCATAAATATTTCATTAAGATATAAACGACGACGTCTTCATTAAATATATTCTTAACTGTATACTTCACCTATGCAGTTAGTAGTTGCTTATGTCCTGTATTTAAAATACAATTACTTAAAGATTTCCAGTGTAGCAATACAAAGCAACGTTGGTTTTTATAGCATACACTGACTTTTCTGACTTGGTCAAGTTTTTTAATTTTTCAGTTGTTTCTTAGACATTTTTGATGTGTGTATTTTTAAAATAAAAACTTACGCTTCCGTAATTCATTGTGTGTGGAATTTCTAATATAGCGTTTGTTACTGCTCCTTAGAACATGAGTAAACCAAAGTAGAATGACTTCTTCTTGAATATTTTGTTCAAGATATATTTCAATTAACTCTGTTTAACCATGTGGACAGCAGTACAGCTTTTCAGACACTTCATAAAGTAACTTCTTGGCATGAGTGTTCATCCAATGTAGACCACCGACTTCTGAAACCTGCCAGTTTTTGATACCACACTGAACCACGCGAAGTCAATGGTAGACAAAGTTTCGAAGAAGAACAGCACATTACATAAGAACAACAATGACGACGTGAGGTGGATACACTAATCTATTATTTTTGTATTTATTGCAGATTTAAAGACCTGTTACCCGATATTTTAAAACAGGTCGGACATATTACCATTTTCGTTTGATATCTTTTTTCTAGCTTATTGTTTTGTTTTTGCCTTCATCATTTGACAGAATAAATAGTTTTCTTAAAATAGCAA
This sequence comes from Schistocerca piceifrons, assembly GCF_021461385.2. Taxonomy (NCBI): domain Eukaryota; kingdom Metazoa; phylum Arthropoda; class Insecta; order Orthoptera; family Acrididae; genus Schistocerca; species Schistocerca piceifrons. Next base: position 379,726,407 of record NC_060138.1, read on the forward strand.
CTAATTTGAGGCTGAAATATAAATAAAATGTTGTTGTTTTCATAAGAATGTAAAAAGATAATAAGACAGGGGAGACATGTGTTAGTGAGTGGAATTGAATACCTCGGAATGGTTTCTTCGAGTTGTTGACCACCTATCACAAAATAATAGTTCATAGTTAGTAGCATCCGCCTGCTTAGCTAACATGCCCGCCTCCGTTGCAAGCGGGTCCGGGTTCGATTCCCGGCCGGGTTGGAGATTTTCTCCGCTCGGGAACTGGGTGTTGTGTTGTCCTCCATCATCATTTCATCTTAATCACCGGCGCGCAAGTCGCCCAATGTGGCGTCGAATGAAATAAGACTTGCACTTGGCGGCCGAGCTTCACCGAATAGGGGCCCTTCGTCCAACGACACCATACGTTCATTTCAATTTTTTATAGTTAGTAGAGGAGAAATGGTTTTGCTTATCATATGAATTAACATTAGGTATTCATCCTTGTAAAACATTGGGAGCTTTCTTGACTAAGTTGCCATCACATTACACTCAATTTACTCTTGCATTCGTTATGCAATGGAAACTGCTGGAGCCCGTGGGACATAGCATACAATCAACGAGGCTGTGTTAACATGATGCGGGAGCTGGCGGCTACAGCTGTTATTTTCAATGTTGCAAATAAACAAAACATATTTTAAAATTTGTTTAAAGAATATTTGAGAAGGTAAAAATTTGCCCGAAACTGGAACAAAGCTCTAAGTATTCCAGTTCATAAAGAAGACAAAAAAAATTTATGGACCTGTGAGGCTTCTGTTATATATTCACGACTTATAACCATTTGCAAAATAATAAAAAAAAACAAAAAACTAGCTGTATAAATACAATACCTGATATAAAGTATCCAGACATCCTTTATAATGCTGAACTGAACACTAGATATCACGAGAGGTGGACCCGGCTATATAATGGTTCAAATGGTTCTGAGCACTATGGGACTTAACATCTGAGGTCATCAGTACCCTTCCACGCGTCCATGCCCAAGGCAGGATTCGAACCTGCGACCGTAGCGGTCGCGCGTTTCCAGACTGAAGTGCCTGGAGCTGCTCGGCCACACCGGCCGGCCCGGCTTTATAAAAGGAGTTGGGGGAGAACTGTGTTTTCAGTAGAGAGGCAATGACAACAGAATGGGTTAGAAGGGGTCAGTGACTTCGAAGTTGGACCAGTCATCAGATGTCACCTGAGTAACAAATCCTTCAGAGACGTTTCTGGCCTGCTGAAGCTGCTCAGTCGACTGATTGTGTTGTGATTGTGAAGAAGTTGAAACGTGAAGGAACAACCACAGCTAAACTGAGACCAGGCAGACCTCATCCAGTGACGGAAACGGATTGTCGAGCATCGTGGTGGGCTGTTGTACAAAACTGCATGAAATCGGCGAAAGGAGTGACTCGTGAGTTCCCAAGTGCTGCCAGTAGTCCAGGTAGCGCAATCACTGTTAGAAGACAGTTAAAAAGAATGGAGTCCAATGGTCGAGCAACCCCTCATAAGGCACAAATTTCTGTAGTCAGTGATAAGAGTGTAAGTAGGCTGTTCAGGTTTTTATGTTGCTAACGCCTTAGCGTTTTGTATGAAAATCACTGACTGTGCTGTGTGCAATCTGTGGCTAGTTGGCATTGTTGGAATATTTGCTATGGTAGTGTTGGGCAGTTGGATGTGAACAGCACGTAGCGTTACGCAGTTGGAGGTGAGCCACCGGCAGTGGTGGATGTGGGAAGAGAGATGACAGAATTTTGAGAGCGGACGATCTGGACGTGTGTCCATCAGAAAGTGTAAATTTGTAATACTGGATATCATTAACTGATATGATCACTTTTGAACATTATTGAGGTAAATACATTGTTTGTTCTCTATCAAAATCTTTCATTTGCTAACTATGCCCATCAGTAGTTAGTGGCTTCAGTAGTTAGAATCCTTTACTTAGCTGGCAGTATTGGTGCTCGCTGTAATCCAGTAGTTCGAGTAACGAAGATTTTTGTGAGGTAAGTGATTCATGAAAGGTATAGGTTATTGTTAGTCAGGGCCATTCTTTTGTAGGGATTATTGAAAGTCAGATTGCGTTGCGCTAAAAATATTGTGTGTCAGTTTAGTATTGATCAGAATAAGTAAAGAGAGAAATGTCTGAGTACGTTCAGTTCTGCACAGCTGTTTGAAAATCAAATAACGTAAGAGGTTTATCAGCATTGTAATTCATAAATTTTTCTAAGGTGACGTTTCATAAGAGATTTAAAAATGGATTTGGAGCGGTGGATCACCCTATACCTAGCAAAGCCTGAGTTCTCTGAATGCCTGGAGAGCGTTACCTGCTATCATGTGTAGTGCCAAGGGTGAAGCACAAATGACGGCGTGTTAAGATATGGGAGTGTTTTTCAAGGTTAGGATGTAATTCCCTTACTACGTGAGACGATATGAACACGCCTTACAGCATTACTTACTGCCTACAGTTCAGAGGCGACGACTGTTGGGATAACGAGGGTGCTTTGAAAAGTTCTCGGAATCACCACGAGAGGTCAGCGCTAGTGCAACGAGTTGTTCACGTGATATTCATTGGACTGTTGGCTGTAAACACGTGCCACGTCAGTGGTCTTGGAAGAGAGCTGTGGCGGTGACGTGGCTCTGTTGTCCTCCGTAGTGATTTGCGAAGATGGAAAAAATCGAGATTCGAGCAGTGATTAAGTACTTCGTAAAGACAGGTATGAAATCAAAGGACATTCGTGCTGATTTCCAGAATACGCTGGGGGACTCTGCTCCTTCATATTCAACTGTTGCCAAGTGGACATATGAATTTAAATTTGGTCGGGAGAGCTTAGATGATGATCTGCGCAGTGGCCGGCCAAGATGTGTCAGTACTCCAGAAATCATTGGAAAAGTGCACAAAATGGACATGGAGGATCACCGATTGAACGTGCGTGAAATTGGTCATACTTGTCAGACGGCATCTGAAAGGGTGTATCCCATTTTAACTGAAGAATTAGAAAAGAAAAAATTATCTACAAGATGGGTGCCGCGACTCTTGACGCTGGATCAAAAACGCATGAGAATGGACATATTGGAACAATATTTGGCCCGTTTTAGGAAAAACGAACAAGATTTTTTGCGCCGGTTGGGTGCGCTACTATACCCCAGAGACAAAACAACAGTCAAATCAGTGGAAACATGTTGATTCTCCGCCACCAAAGAAAGCAAAGACAGTTCCTTCGGCAGGAAAGGTCGTGGCATCAGTGTCCTGGGATACGAAGGGGATTCTGTTTGTAGATTATCTCCCTACTGGGCAAACAATTACTAGAGAATACTATGCTAACCTCCTCGACAAATTGCAACAAAAGATACGCAAAAAAGGCCAGGTTTGGCAATGAAGAAAGTCATCTTCCATCAAGACAATCGACGCCAGCACACATGTGCCGTCGCCATGGCAAAATTACACGAGCTAAGGTATGAATTGTTGCCACACTTGCCTTGTTCACCTGGTATCACTTCGTTGGACTTCCATCTCTTAACAAAACTGAAAATTTTTCTTAGCAGACGAAGATTCACTTCAAACGAAGAATTGATAGCTGGGGTTGACAACTGTTTTGCAGGCCTGGAGGAAATTCATTTTCGACAAGGGCTCAAGGCACTGGAACATCGTTAGACCAAGTGCATTGATCTACAAGGAGACTGCATGGAAAAATTAAAAAAGTTTTAGTGATTTAAGTACTTTTTTCTATTCTGTTCCGAGAACTTTTCAAACCACCCTCGTACCATAATAACGCACCATATTATGAATCATCATCTGTGAGGCAATAGTTTGTTGACAATTGCGTTCCTAATATGGACTGGGTTACCAGAGTACCAATCTGAATCTAGCCGAAACCTTTTTTGATGAGTTAGAATATCAACTTCACTTCAGACTTGAGTTTCCAACACCACTACATTCTGTGGTTCCGGCTCTTGAGGGAGAATTGGCTGCCATGCTTCGACATATGTTCAGACATCTCACTGAAAATATCCACAAAAAAGCCGTCAGAAAGGCGAAGGTTGGGTATACCCCATATGAATGTTCAATAACAGATGTCCATATACTATTGACCTGACACTCTAGATATAGCAGAATGAAACACGTGGAAGTCTTAGCTACAGAACAGAGCAATGAGTACACGAGATGTGCCAAAAAAGTAACATGGATTTTGCAATTTCACGTTTCAGATTAACGAGAGTTTTTCGTTTGTCTAAAAGGTGTCTGTTCAGTGCTATCCATATCACGTATTTATCTATTTTCAGCTGTCAAATAGGTTACACATATTTTTCTAGAAATAGTACTTATTTATTTCATATAAAAATGCATCAGAGAATTCGTGTTAAATTATGCTATTAGAACGGAGTATTAAAGATCGGTCTTGGTGAGTCTGCTATTGGTAAAATTATTTATGAGTGGAACAAGCGTTTCGAAGAAGGTCGTGAAGACGTTGAAGATGACGAGCGCCATTGACGGCCCAGCACGCCATCAAGCAATGAAATAGTGGAAAAAGAGAAATGGCTATAAACATTCACCGATTCATAACCATTGAAGTCTCAGTTGATGTTGGTATATCAACTGGCTCTTGACATGACGGATATTATTTCGAATATAAGTCTCAATCGTCTCATTGGAAGCAATCTGGATCGCCAAGAGCTAAGAAAGCTTTACAAGTGAGGTCAAAATGTAAAGATTACGCTCCGTGTGTTCTTCGATTTTAACGAATAGTGCACCAGAATTTTTTTCCACACGATCGAACGACTGATGATTACTACATACAAGTTCAACGCCATTTTGGGTGAAGCATTCCCAATAGAAAAAAAAATCTGGATTTTGGTGGAACAATTCATGGCTTTTGCACTACGCTAATGCATCTTCTCACACTTAGTGTCTGTTCGTGTAATTTTCTTTAATAACAGTGCTGTAGTGGTCACACAGCCTCTACATTCGCCAGATATGGCCCTATTCGACTTGTGCTGTGCTTAAAAATAAAGAATTCCTTAAAGGGTGGTCTTTTTCGAGCATAGGCAAGATTACAGGCGCTGAGTGAGCTGAAAGCTTAAATATCGAGGTCGAGAAGTGTTACAGGAATTGGAAAAAAACACTGGCATAAGTATGTAATATGTAATGGGATCTGTTTTGAAGGTGTAACTTTGATGTATACCAATAAATATAAATTCTTCTCAAAAATTAAAAATTCGCGTTATTTTTTTGAGCACACCTCATAAATTTATGCTTTGCGTGTAATTTGCAGATTTTTGATGTGTAAAATATATTTGACATGAACGTACATGAACAAAGCAACGGACTAAAAGCTCATGCTAAACTTCTGGAACGATTTCAGCCAAACCTGGTACGTACTTTAACTACGACCTTTGTGGGGGAGAACCACCAATCTCTGTGTAGGCACATGATGGAACACCCCCAGGATAACGTAATAATATTTATTAAAAGCAAAAAATGAAACACCGATCGACCATAAGCGTTGACAAAGACGTTAATTATGAATTCGCGCTAAGGCGCATGCGAATGAAAAAACCATCCTTTCTGACTCTCTTGTACGTAGAAGCTCTTTTAAGAAGTGTCGTTCGGAAGATTACGGGCTACGAGTGTTTTGTATCATACATGTTTCAAAATGAGGAAAAATGATACCTGTATTAAGCATTTTTTATTCAAGTGAAGTGAAACAAAGTAAGGAGGATTTTCTTATTTATGACACTCACTGGTGTACTTGGAGTCCGCTGCCTGCATCTACAATTGAAATGTAAGAGAAGAAGTCCGATAGCATAAAAATTCCGTACAACCACAGATCATTTCTAATAACGCAATTGTATTATCCCCCTTTAAATGTTTTTCATATGTGTATGTATTTTTTTATTTATTATAACACAACTGTCGAACTGATTGCCAGGACTTCAGGGCACCCGTTGTGAGTAGGCTTTGTTAACTATTGTTATAGTAAGAAATTTCTATGTCATTGTTATGAATCATTAAAACTAATAGCCTGTATTTTCTGTTTGCATGAATCACGACGGGGAGCAAGTAAAGCAAAAAGACAAAAGTTTAGGAGAAATTTTGGAAAGTAAAAAGAATAGGACGCAGGTAATGTAAAATTTTCCGTAGTAAGCAAAGGTAGGATGGCTACGCAAGTTTCTTGCATGGTTGCGCTTGGTAGCGCCTCTTTTGATGTAGATAGAAACCTATTCCTCATTATTCCTTTCCTTGAATTTTATTGTGAAGATTTTACAGGAAATTTTCAGTGGGATACACATTGTCAGTAAAACATAAAGATTTGTGACACAATAGTTTGTGCATCATAATAGACGTAAAACAGGCTTTGACATCACTTAAATTACAGTTGTGAAGTGTAATAATTGGCATATGAAACTTTAACACTTTTGTTAATTTTTTTTTTTTTTTGCATATTCATGTAATATGGCCGAAAAATATATGCCCATTTTTGACAGCGATAACGAAAACGCAATCAGCCAAGATGGCGGAGAATTGTGTGATCGAACAATTGAAGTTCAGGCGCCATGAATGCCTACTGCAGAAAGTTTAAGTAGATGAGAGATGAGTGTCGCAGGTGTGGCAAAGGACAGCGACGCTCCATAGCATACGGTCCAATGTTTACAATGTCTCGCATCTCCCACAGCGACATACCGCTCATGAAACATTGGAGAACGATTCCAATATGAATTTTGACAACACATTGCAAACACCTCTTGGTCACAACACAAACATTAACTTGAATGGTACAGCTGACAGCAACCACAGTAGTACAACTGACGAATTGCTATGGCAGTTATTATCCAACATAAACAAGAAATTAGATAGCATCAACGCAAATTTCAGTGATATGAAGCAAGATATGAATACCAAAATTGATAAATTGACACACAATCTGAACACCGTCACGCAAGATCTAAATATAATGAAACAAGAACGAAAACAAATGTTCAAGGATTTGCAAGACACGGTCTCACAGAAATTCAATGACTTAGCCAAAAATTTTCGCACTGAAATCGACGAAAAATTGAATGATATGAAAAAAAAACAAGTAAAGCATGAAGTACTTACTGAAGTTAACGGTAATATTACTTATTTAAGACAGAAGGTAGGTTATTTTAACGACCATCATGATCTAGTAGAGCAACAGATAACAGATGATGAAAATCGCAGACGTAAACACAAAAATTGAGGCCACACAAAAGTAGTTGTGTTCGACAGTAAAAAAGGTAACCACTGCAGTTAACAAACTAAATGAAGACAGTGAAATTGTTCCCCTTGCCGTAAAAGAGCTTACTTTAAGGGCAGAAACATTAGAAGTTGATTCGTCGTGTGCTAAGAAGCTAAATCGCAGACGTAAACACAAAAATTGAAGCCACACAAAAGCAGTTGTGTTCGACAGTAAAAAAGGTAACCACTGCAGTTAACAAACTAAATGAAGACAGTGAAATTGTTCCCCTAGCCGTAAAAGAGCGTACTTTAAGGACAGAAACATTAGAAGTTGATTCGTCGTGTGCTAAGAAGGAAAGAGACTAGATCATTGGAAACCTGATTGATATCATTAGTGAAGCTGAAGCAGGTACGTTAGATATGGGTAACACCATGGCAGAGAAGTTAGTAACAGATGCCAAATTATACACCAGATGTAGTAGAAAAGGCTACTCAGAAAAATGAAAATGAAATCGTGAACAAGGTAAACATTAACCTATAAGCAGCGGAAGATAGGATCCGCATCTTTTAGAAGAAAATATTACCGGATCTCGAACTACGCACGTAAATAATACACAGGCTACAGTGAACAAACCATAACCTTCGGTATTTATCCACAAATTGTCACGAGTCCCACAGCACGTACCACTGACAGTTGTAGAGTGCAAAATGTAAACATACCCACAATTCTAATACCTGAACAATTACCAACCAGAATTACAGGTAACTATAATATTAACATAAATACGACCGAAAATGCCACGTGTCCATCAACTTTTTTTGCAGACGAAGGTTTGCTGAGACATCAACAGCTTCCTACAGTTACTACCAAAGGTAAAAGCATGGATCGCGTAGTATTTATCAGTGCTTTCCATTATGTATTTACACGCTACTGGACGGAAGCACAAAAAATCTGATTTGTTGTGGGATATACGCAAGGTGACGTTCTTTTATGGGCAACTGAAATGGACGAACGTTGCAGCACTTACATTGAATTTGAACGAGCTTTCCTCGACAAATACTGGTCTGAGGCAGTGCAAGAAAGAGTAAGACGCGAGGTTTTCAACCCCGCACCGTTCAATGGCAAATACTGTAGCCTACGTGGATACTTTGAAAAATACCTGAACAAGACACGCTACTGGACGAATCCAATATCACAGGTAGAAGTGTTAAAAATTTTGAAAAGTCGTTTACCATCGCACATTAGAGGGAAATTAGTCACAACGCCAGAGCACGACATTGAATATTTTCTGTTAGTGCTTGATTGTATCGACTTAATCTATGAGGAAAGACCTGTGTCCAATAGAGCAACAGAAAATTGGGCACAACAACAACATAATTATGTAAATCAGTCAGTGAAACGTAGTCTAAATACACAGCAAGGATGGTACGCACAACAACAAAATTACATACCCAGAGGTAACGAGTACGATAACGGGAACGGAAAAAAACGATTTAAAAGAAATTTTCAAAACAACAGAAGTAATTTCAACGCACGAGCGAAGTACAGTCCACCATCACAGGGCCCTATGCCGAACATGAACCGAAACAGTCAGCCGCAGCAGTGGCCAACGCCCGGCAACAATGCCATGCCTTTTTTATGTTGTACCACAGTGGGCCTTCGGGCAGCAAAATAACGGCACAGCAGCTAACGACACAAACTGGCGAAGTACCCACACAGTGCAACTAACTGAAATTACTCCAGGTAATGAATTAAGTCATACTACGCCGTCGGAGAGCACCAACCGGCCGTAACTAAGCCCCAGACTATTGACCTCAGCTCAGGGGCAGGGGACATGGCAGTTCCAGATGCGAGCGAAGATGGTAAAGAAGAACCCAAGGTAATTAGTTTTGATCGTCGCACATTATCAGAAGCAGAAAGATCTTACTCTGTGTCAAAACTGGAAAATATAACTGTAATATGGGCATTTAAAAAGTTTGAATATTTTTTGTGGGGCAGGAACACCAAAGTTTACTTTTTAACATGTAAACTATTACAGCCTAGATTAGCTAGTGGTATATATATTTACAAGAATTCAGTTTCGAGATCATTTGTATTAAAGGAAGTCAGAATGTTATTGCAGATGCCCTGTCTAGGTTACCATAAGATTTAGAGGAATTTGGTGCATTAACAGAGCAAGATGCAGAACACAGAACGTTATTAATGCAAGGTACAACACAACAGTCTGATTTCCATAAGTTCTGTAATCAAATGAAAACTGTACAACAGCAAGATGGCAGATGGAGTAAACTCACGCAAAATCTTAAGCAGGATGAAGGTGGACAGGTAAGCAAGTGGTATCAGGAGTGCAAGAGCGTTTTATTTCATAGGAAACATGAAAAATCTGATCAATGGTATTCCTGAAGATTATGTTGACGAATTTATAAGACACACACACATGAAGTTTGGGGACATTATGGAGTAGGCAAATGTACTGAAAAAATTGCAACACTTTGTTGTTCTCCAAATTTTAGAACGCAAGTACTACAAGTATTAAGAAAATGTGCAATATGTCAAAAATTAAAACAGTTCAATGTGTCGAGATATACTGAGCTACACCCAATACTCACAAAAATCCCTCTATATATAGTATCCCCGGACGTAGCTGATCCGTAGCCAAGAAGTAAAGGAGGGGTAAGATACGTAGTAGCACTATACAATATTTTCTCGAAACATATAAAAATGTATGCCATTAAAAATGTAACAGCCACAAATATCTGAAGAAGAATTGAGGGAGAGTATTTGAGAAGAGTAGGTAAACCAAAGGTACTACTAACTGGTAATGCTTCATATTTCGTTGGGCAAAAATGAAAACAATTTATGACCTCACAGGGCATAAAGCACATATTAGTAAGCTTTTTTCACCCAGAAGCCAGCCCAGTAGCACGAGTCTTTAAAGAATTTAGGCGGTTTATTAGGACATACACCCAACACAAACATACCAGATAGGTAGAATACGTAACTCCTTTCATGCAAGTTGTCAATAACCTTCCAAATTCTTCAATAGGTTTCACACCTAACGAATTAATGTTCCAGACGAAACAAACGAATGAATGGCAGTTTCCCATCACAAAGATACACACTACAGGAATGACACTACAAGACAAGCCATCGTTACAGTACACATTACTTCCATGAAACAAAAGTTCCTTGGGAACTAGTCCATGACTGTACGAGTAACATTTTATCATAAATCCTTGAACCATAGTTGAGTGTTTCCTTTCTTTCCTCCCAAACAATGGAGGCGACCAGTTATGCCAGCAATGCGCAGTGCTTTAGTCCTCTTTCTAACGTTTTCTCCATCCTCTACCTAAGAAAGAAATTAGCTCCATAAGTGAAAAAAGCCTAATTATAAAATGAAGCATATATGTATTATATGCTCGTATTGTATCATAACAATGTGTATGTAATTAATTTGTATAAGTGATGTGAACGATGAGGAGCTGAAGCTAACACACAAATTGTAGTAACAGAACCCAGTTAATGGAAATTTTATGACGTTTTAAAACTCAAGAAAATTATGTTCGTAGTATAAGCGATGGATGGAATGTCAGCCATAGGTAAAAGCTATCATGTTATTTATATTTTGTAACGCAATACTTGTATGAATTTTCATTGGAAACCAAACTCCATATGAAGAAATGAACTTTAAAGACAAGCAATTTGGAATATGTTTTGGTCGGCTACATGTGCCATTCAACAAGTGGACGGTCAAGTGTGGTGACATTAACATGCGTGTGCAACGACATAATTTCTGTGTATCGTAGCTCACAACGCTTGATACGTTAATAAGTGAACTATAGTTGTTCGAGCAGGTATTTAGCTCATCGACGTATGCTGTTGGTCGGGGTTCTCTCCGCTGAAAATGCGAGTACGACGGGTAATAATGACGCCTGGGCCCTAAAAATTGAGATCTTCTGCCACAGCGACTCATTTTGAACAATAAGCACTCACCCACTGCACCCAGAATGAAGACAAACGCCAAGGCAAATCTTCAGTATTTGACACTCAGGTGAAAGTGTGGCACTTAGTGTGAAATCAACACTATGAAAACGAGTGCACGCACGTGCGGCGGTAGCAGCTGACATGTTGACCGTTGGCGACTAGTTCTTTGCCGCCAAATCTGCCATTGCGCAAGCGCGAAACCCGGCAGCGAGAATGAAGCAAACTGATGTTTATTGTTAGCACGCTAAATTCAAATACGTAATGAACTATCATACTGTGTATATAATCTTTTAGTTTCTTGTAGAACTCTAACATACATAGGATAAGCTGACAAATCCATTCCATTACATAAAAGAGAAGCCGACGAATAAAGGGCATCGACCCCTAACGGCAAATGTAAACATGTACAAGCAAAGAAACACTGTACGTCTCCACACCATGTCAACGTACAGTGTGGGGACAATTGTTTGGGAAAAGTGATGAAAAACCTCTAGGATATTGTAAAGTTAACATTTATTAAAAACGAAAAAATGAAACACCGATCGACCATAAGCGTTGGCAAAGTCTTTAATTATGAATGCGCGGTAAGGCATTGTACATGATTTTGTTTCTGACGCTCTTGTATGTAGAAGTTCTGTTAAGAACTGCCGTTCCGTGGATGACGGGCTACGAGTCTTTTGTATCATACATGATTCGAAATAAGAAAAAATGTGATACCAGTATTAAGTATTTTATTATTCAAGTTAATTGAAACCAAGTAAGGAGCATTTTCTTATTTATGGCACGCACTGGTGTCCGAGTCCGCCTCCTGAATCTACACTTGAAATGTAAAAGAAGAAGTCATTGTTGTTGTTGTGGTCTTCAGTCCTGAGACTGGTTTGATGAAGCTCTCCATGCTACTCTATCCTGTGCAAGCTTTTTCATCTCCCAGTACCTACTGCAACCTACATCCTTCTGAATCTGCTTAGTGTATTCATCTCTTGGTCTCCCTCTACGATTTTTACCCTCCACGCTGCCCTCCAATACTAAATTGGTGATCCCTTGATGCCTCAGAACATGTCCTACCAACCGATCCCTTCTTCTGGTCAAGTTGTGCCACAAACTTCTCTTCTCCCCAATCCTATTCAATACTTCCTCATTAGTTATGTGATCTACCCATCTAATCTTCAGCATCCTTCTGTAGCACCACATTTCGAAAGCTTCTATTCTCTTCTTGTCCAAACTATTTATCGTCCATGTTTCACTTCCATACATGGCTACACTCCATACGAATACTTTCAGAAATGACTTCCTGACACTTAAATCAATACTGGATGTTAACAAATTTCTCTTCTTCAGAAACGCTTTCCTTGCCATTGCCAGCCTACATTTTATATCCTCTCTACTTCGACCATCATCAGTTATTTTGCTCCCCAAATAGCAAAACTCCTTTACTACTTTAAGTGCCTCATTTCCTAATCTAATTCCCTCAGCATCACCCGACTTAATTAGGCTACATTCCATTATCCTTGTTTTGCTTTTGTTGATGTTCATCTTATATCCTCCTTTCAAGACACTGTCCATTCCATTCAACTGCTCTTCCAAGTCCTTTGCTGTCTCGGACAGAATTACAATGTCATCGGCGAACCTCAAAGTTTTTATTTCTTCTCCATGAATTTTAATACCTACTCCGAATTTTTCTTTTGTTTCCTTTACTGCTTGCTCAATATACAGATTGAACAACATCGGGGAGAGGCTACAACCCTGTCTTACTCCCTTCCCAACCACTGCTTCCCTTTCATGTCCCTCGACTCTTATAACTGCCATCTGGTTTCTGTACAAATTGTAAATAGCCTTTCGCTCCCTGTATTTTACCCCTGCCACCTTTAGAATTTGAAAGAGAGTATTCCAGTCAACATTGTCAAAAGCTTTCTCTAAGTCTACAAATGCTAGAAACGTAGGTTTGCCTTTCCTTAATGTTTCTTCTAAGTCGTAAGGTCAGTATTGCCTCACGTGTTCCAGTGTTTCTACGGAATCCAAACTGATCTTCCCCGAGGTTGGCTTCTACTAGTTTTTCCATTCGTCTGTAAAGAATTCGTGTTAGTATTTTGCAGCTGTGACTTATTAAGCTGATAGTTCGGTAATTTTCACATCTGTCAACACCTGCTTTCTTTGGGATTGGAATTATTATATTCTTCTTGAAGTCTGAGGGTATTTCGCCTGTCTCATACATCTTCCTCACCAGATGGTAGAGTTTTGTCAGGACTGGCTCTCCCACGGCCGTCAGTAGTTCCAATGGAATATTGTCTACTCCGGGGGCTTTGTTTCGACTCAGGTCTTTCAGTGCTCTGTCAAACTCTTCACGCAGTATCATATCTCCCATTTCATCTTCATCTACATCCTCTTCCATTTCCATAATATTGTCCTCAAGTACATCGCCCTTGTATAGACCCTCTATATACTCCTTCCACCTTTCTGCTTTCCCTTCTTTGCTCAGAACTGGGTTTCCATCTGAGCTCTTGATATTCATACAAGTCGTTCTCTTATCTCCAAAGGTCTCTTTAATTTTCCTGTAGGCAGTATCTATCTTACCCCTAGTGAGATAGGCCTCTACATCCTTACATTTGTCCTCTAGCCATCCCTGCTTAGCCATTTTGCACTTCCTGTCGCTCTCATTTCTGAGACGTTTGTATTCCTTTTTGCCTGTTTCACTTACTGCATTTTTATATTTTCTCCTTTCATCAATTAAATTCAATATTTCTTCTGTTACCCAAGGATTTCTACTAGCCCTCGTCTTTTTACCTACTTGATCCTCTGCTGCCTTCACTACTTCATCCCTCAAAGCTACCCATTCTTCTTCTACTGTATTTATTTCCCCCATTCCTGTCAATTGCTCCCTTATGCACTCCCTGAATCTCTGTACAACCTCTGGTTCTTTCAGTTTATCCAGGTCCCATCTCCTTAAATTCCCACCTTTTTGCAGTTTCTTCAGTTTTAATCTACAGGTCATAACCAACAGATTGTGGTCAGAGTCCACATCTGCCCCTGGAAATGTCTTATAATTTAAAACCTGGTTCCTAAATCTCTGTCTTACCATTATATAATTTATCTGATACCTTTTCATATTGTTTAAAAAATTTGCACAACCACAGGACATATCTAATAACGCAATTGTGTTATCCCCCTTTAAATGTTTTTATATGCATATGTATTTATTTGTTAATTGTAAAACACCACCCACTGGATTGGGCGTGATAACGTGGAGAGAGAAGGGATGAGGAAGACAGCGAGGGGAAAGGCGTAGACGACAGAAAGCAGAAGTGGGAACGGACAGAGAGATAGGACAGAAGGAGATTGAAAGAGAAAGAGGGGAAATGGAAAGAGACAGGAGAAGGAAGAGGAATAGTTAGACAGAGAGAGAAAGAAGAGGAGATGAACGAAGGGGAGAAGGAAATGGGTGGAGAAAGAAAAGAGGTGGGGATGGACAAAGCGAGAGTAGATTAGGAGATGGACAGAGAGGGGGTGAAAGAGTAAATGGACAGAGGGGGAAGGAGGAGATTGATTAATAGAAGATTGGAATAACACATCTCCGGGCAATGCCGGGTACTCAGCTAGTCCTGGATATAGCAAGGGCAAATAAGTAATAAAACTATCCCAAGATCAGTTTAATACACTGTAAGAAAAAGAAGTGTTACGCGCCACGAAGTAATTATCGGAATGGGGCAGATGTGATGCTCATGTACAGAAAACAAATGATTACCGTATCATATTCAAGACAAAGAGCTTCACAACAACTGAGAGCCGTGCCTGTAATCCTCCAAACGTCCTCTAGTGGGGAGAGATATGGCGACCTTGCAGGCGAAAGTACTGCAGGATTTTTCAAGCACTAAGAGAAGCAGTAGAAACTCTCACCATGTGCAGGCGGGCATTAGCTTGCCAAACGTAAGCCCAGAATGGCTTTCCATGAAGGGAAACAGGGCCGAAGAACGTCGTCGACGCACCACCGTGCTGTAAGGGTGCTGCGAATGTCAACCAAAGCGGTCTTGCTATGAAAACAAATGGAATCCCAGACCATCACTCCAATTTGCGGGTCTTATGGCGGGTTTAGTATACCACCGTTCTCCAGGGCGTCTCCAGAGACGTCTTCGCTGGTCATCAAAGCAGGACTCATCATTGAAGACTACCCCAGTCAATAGGTTTCCAGGACGAATGTGCCCGACACCACTGAAAACGGGTTTGTTTGTGTGCAGAGATCAATGATAGTCCATGTAAGGAGCACCGTGAGTCCAGCCCCCTTTCTGTGAATCGCCTATTAATGTTCCTTGTGGTCACTGACGCACCACTTGCACGTCGGATGGATGACAATGATGAATCCGCGGCTCCGAGTGCCTCTCAGGCGATTTCTCGGTCTTTAATTTTTATCGTATCTCTAAGTCGACCCATTCCTACCAATATCGTCGAATATGGGCATCGCTCCTATTCAAATATGGAACGATTAGCCGATTACTTCATCCGGCTTCTTTGAGCGCAACTACGCTTCCTTTCTCAAACGCTGACATCTGTGTCTATTGTTTACGCTCCTGTCTGCGAGGCATATTTATTGTCTGAGTATAAGAAACGAACAACAGTTTGTGGCCAGTTTACACGTTTCCTTCATGGTCCGTCGTTCTTCTTTTTGTCGTAGATTGCAACTCGTGCATCGCAGTAGCTGACAAGAACAATAAAGTTGGGAATCTGTTGAATGACGATCAGTTCGGCTTCAAGAAAGATAAAGGCCCAGACAGGCAATTCTGACGTTGCGGTTGATAATGGAGGTAAAGCTTGAGAAATATCAAGACTTGTTCATAGAATCTATCAACTTACAAAAAGCTTCCAACCAAATAAAATGTTGACAGAGGTTTAAAGTTTTCCGAGAAAGTGATGTGAGCTGTAGAGAGTGATATATTACAAGAACCAAGAGGACACAAGAACCGAAGACCAAGAACTAAGTACTCAGACTAAAAAATTGTAAGAGAGTAATGCAATATTTCGCCCGTACTGATCAGTGTTTACCTCGAAGAAGCAATGACGTAAGAGAAGACATGTTAAAGAATGGGATTAAAATTTAGGGTGAAAGAATGCCTATGATATGATTCGCTGATGGCACCGGTATCGTCGGAGAAAGTGTGGTTGCATCACAGGAAGTGTTGAATGCAATGAACAGTCTATGAATACAGAATTTGGACTGACAAGGGGACCGCGCGTTCTTGTCATCATCAATTTCGTCCAAACTTATGGCATGTTCAGGCGTTGGCCAGAAATGAAAGTGACAGAAGCGGGAGCTCCAGGTGGCCAAGTGGTAGGAAAAAAAGAAAAAGAAAAAAAAAGAAAGCGGCATTTTAGGCGCAGGTCGGACGATACATGATGCGCTTATGTTAAGAGTAGTTTACAGGCAGCGGTCGGCGCAACAGAGACAATAGTGAACTGAAATTCGAGGGCTGTATGATGGAGTCCCCACATGGAAGCTTCTTGTTGTTGAATTTTTACGTTCCTTACACTGCATATAAACCAATATAATGATCAGTGTATTGTATTCATTAATATTTCCATAAACGGTATATAAAGGAAAGGCAAAGGAAAATTTTTCATTGCAAAGAAATTTTCAGGAAGGGATTTTAAGAAGTACACGAAACTCTGTATTCAAATTTTGATGTTTCTATATTTTTCAATTACTTCACAAGTAACGAACTGCACGTGCTCTGGCGAAATTCGTCGAAAAAGCAGCGGCAGCAGTAATGTTCTCGGTATTATATCTGAACGTCGAATTTTTACAGTTACATGCTGGTTTTAAAGTTTCTATAGAAAAGCAAGCTGGTTCGCGTTCATATAAGGATCGCATAGTTTGACACCAAACCAAAAGCGCAACGAATGATTTCGTGGAATGTTACGTGGATAGCACTTGGCGTTGCTACAATGAACACTTTTTTCTTTTTTAAAAAATAAAAACCAGCAGAGTCTGTGCTCACGGGTGTTTGTTCATTCAGCTTCCAGTTTCAACCACCATGTTCATCTTCATGATTGAATCCGGTAATTGAAAAAACTAATAGCTGCAGTCAGAGACTTTTGTGCTTTTTATAAAATTTCATAATATTGGATCGCTGTCACTTCCATAGACTATGTAACCCATCATCGAACTGTAATTTGTTGAAGTCTTCTCGGGATGCGATTTATTTTTCTCTCTAGATGAGATAAGAGCAATTTTAAAGCATTTTGATCAAGTCCTTTACCTGATAATAAAATAAACATTGCAGGATTGAACTAACGAAGTGCATATGGGTGGAATCAATTTAATACTTCTCGACGGCAATCCTTCATCTTGAAAAATCTCATTGCGTCATTGTGGATTTGTTTGTCCTCCCCACGGGTAAATTAACGGAAGAAATTTGTTCTCTTGCATGCAGGCGTTCATCACAGCAGCCCAAAAATCTTTGTATGAGGCTGTTGTAAGTTTCCCAATGTTTAAAGTGTAAGTACCTTAAATATTGAAAATTAAAAAACTCTCCGACTAGGGAGCCCATTCTACATCCAGCGGATTATTGCTCCATACTCTTTCCGCTGCGCCAGCTGTTGCCTGAAAACGAAGCTCCTGTAAATGGCTCATATTCGCCCGACCCACGACAAAAATTCAATATTTTCCATCTGGAGCTCCCGTATCTGTCACATTTATTTCCGCGCAAGCCCTGTAGGCACCGTAGATTCGGACGAAATAGTGATGACGAATAGGTGCGGTCCCCTTGTGAGAGTTAACCGTAGGAAGACGAATGTAAGGAGCTGCAGATTGCGTATAAAGACCAGAGTTAGAAACCACGAAGTAGACGAAGCGAAAGAGTTCTGCTAACTAAGAAGCAAAACAGCATAATATGACGGACGAGGAAAGGAGAAGATAAACATCTGTCTACAACAGGCAAAGAAACTCCTGGCCAAAACAGGTCTTCTAGTATCAAAAAATGGTCTTAGTTTGTGGAAAAAATTTCTGAGGCTGTAGGTATGGAAAACGGCATTGTTCGGAAATTATTCATAGATTGTGCACAGCTAGAAAAGAAGAGATTCTATGAGTCTAAAGTGGGATTTTATAGAAGAAGTCTATTGATCTGGTGAACTGATGAGGTCATAAATGAAGAGGTTCTCCGGCAGGTGAGATAAGGACAACTTGGAAAACACTGACAAACAAAAAAAGAATAGGATGATAGCATACGTTAAAACATCAGGCAATAACTTTCGTTTTACTAGAGGGAGTTGTAGAAGGTAAAAACTGTAGGAGAATGCAGAGATTATAACATATGCCAGTAATAATCGAAGATGTTCAGTGCAAGAGCTAGTCTTAGGTGATGACGTTGGCAAAAGTGTGGAAGCCGTGACAGAGTGCACGAACGAGTGAGAAGAGTGATGATCCGAAAAAAAGAAAGAAAAAAAAACGAAAAATTCAGCTGTACACAAGCGCGTTCGTTAACGTAGTCTTCAGTGCCTTGGTAGCGAGCAGTGGAAGCTCGATGTTCCAAAGCACAGTAGAAGGGACGGTGAACTTCTTGTAGGTGTACACAGCGCTACACTCGTACTTAGCGACGGCTAGTGCCCCCGGTAGTGCACCAGGCTGGATCCCGCCCCGTCATCAGCGACGCATTAACCACTCGACTGCAGTCAACGCAATCACGTTAAACGCCGTGATGATTTAGCCGCACGGATTTATGTGGTTGCTGTACCGCGTCAGGCGGAAGCCCCGTGCCAAAATTCGTTAGGTGCGTAATGACGTTCTAATCGCGTGCCACTGCTGCATCCGCCGAAGACTCATCCGCTGAACAGATGCGATGGCACGTACGAGTGAGAGTCAAGGTATCTCACTGCCGTCGCTGCAGTGCTAAGTATAAACCTGACTTAATATCGAATAAGGTGAAGAGACTTTATTTCTTGTGGGATACCGGTAAGAATAAAGTAAAATTAAGAAGAAGGCTAAAACGAGCTGTCAAAAATACAAACATGTAGACACGGAGACTGTACGAACCACACTAAAAATCCTGCATGTACTGTCCAGTCATCTTATAAAATACCAAAATAGTAGAACTGCTGAGGTTTGGGCGAAATTCCTAGGAACGGATACAAATGTCGCTGGAGGGTGGGTGCATCAGTGTACTGCCTTTCAGTTGGTGTCATAACGCTACCAACGTCAAATTGCTTATATTTTTGGCTCTAAAATTTTACGGACAATAAAAAAATCGAAAAAGTGACGTCAGTTGTCTTATGACACCATTATAAATATACAGGGTCAATCACATACAACTTGCACTGCAGAGATTGCGGAAATGGAAAGTGCTATTGATGTGTGGTTACCACAGAATGGTTTGGTAGTCAGAACCTCGTCTGTTTAGCCAGTAAACAAATTTCAGTAAAGTTTAGAAGGTGTATTGTTTGTGGAGGCATATTGTTTTTCAAATGGAACAATGCCTATTGACATTAAAAGTCTAAGAATAGTTTAAATTAGAATGTCAGTGGTGTTTGTTGCAGGACTCTACTTCGAGACATTTACGAGATACTGAATTTTGAAAAGCTACGGCATCGACGCTTGTTTGTGCCTTGCACCCAGTGTAGTTGCTAGATAAAATGCTGGTATGTTCGCTTACAGTGTACTGTCCGCCTCAGTAGCGTAGCGGTAGCGTTACCGCCTACCACGCAGGGGGCCTGGGTTCGATTGCCGACAGGGGGCTGTGTGTTGTGTGTCCTTAATCATCATTTTCATCATCATTGACTCGCAAGTCGCCGATGTGGCGTCAGCTTAAGAGGACTACGGCGGCCGAAATCCTCCGACTGTGGCCTCCCGGCCAACAATGCCATCCGCTCATTTCATTACAGTGTACTTGAGTGTTCCTTGAGTGAACTGCGACTTGCTAGTCGGTTATTTTGTGACAATCCAAGTAGCAGGACATGAGTGGACGATGGGATTTACCAGAGCAGAAACAGCCGACATGCTCAGGGTGTATGGAGAGCGTAGGAAGAATGCAATTCGTTTTTGTACGGAACACAAGGCAAGATATCCCAATGGAGGTCAACTATCTCAGCAATTATTTATCAACCTCTTTAACCAGGTTCGTGAAAGTGGTAGGGTAACACCTAGACCAGGTAAAAGAAGGAAAAAATTGACGACAGAAAAGGGGGAAATTAAATTTCTTGCTGCTGTTGCAGTTGATCCGCACGTTAGCTATTGCGGAATCGAACGAGGAATTGGAACGACTTAGACAAGTGTGCTACACTATCTCCATCGATAAAGGTTCCTTCTCTATCACACTCTTGCTCTAAGAGCTACATGGAAACAATTATGAGAATTGTGTTAACTTCTGTACATGGGTACAGGGGCATTAAGACAGGATACTCCAAATTTATCATGTCTCTTGTTTGATGATGAAGCCACATTTACCATTCACGGGCAGGTAAACCGCCGAAACATGCGCTGTTGGTCTGTTGGCAATCTCCGTTGGCTTCGTCAGGTGGGACGTCAGCGTCCATGAAGTGAAAACGTGTGGTGTGGTTAGTGAAAAATCAGCTCATGGGGCTGTCTTTCATACTCATGTATTGGAGCCTCCTAACAGAATATCTCTCCCCGGGTGCTAGAAGACTTTGCTCTGCTGACGTTTTAACTGCCCAGCCACTGTGCGCGAAGTTCTACAGGATGTCTTCACGAACTGGTTCCAAATTGTTGGACTGGACGCAGAGGACCTGTACCTTGGCCGGCCCGGTTCCTAGTTTGACATCTATAGACTTTTTTCCATGGGGAATGCTGAAAGACGTTGTCTTCAAGGACACACCAACTACATCCGATGCAACGCGCAGAGTGGCCGCGCGGTTAGAAGCGCCATGTCACGGATTGCGCGGCTCCTCCCGCCGGAGGTTCAAGTTCTCCCACGGGCATGAGTGTGTGTGTTGTTCTTAGCATAAGTAAGTTTAAATCAGTTTAAATAGGGCGTAAGTCTAGGGACCGATGACCTCAGCAGTTTGGTCCTTTAGGAATTCACACACATTTGAACATTTTATTTACACCCGATGATGTGCAACGACGTTTTACTGTAGCCTGCTCGAACATCTCCGCTGAAATTCTAGCACTTGTGAAGCAGTCATTCCATACTAAACTGGAAGCATGTACTGCCGCTGCCAATGGTCATTTTGCCCAGAATCTGTAATGGTCAACTATCTCGTTACTGTGCGTCTGAGTGGTTCCGGTTAGAGAGCCGGCTGGTCTCTATAATAAAAAAAAAGCTGAGTGAAAGGATGAACTATGAACTTGAGTCGTTTTAATGTGAGTCCATCACGATCAAATACAACGAACAATAATGAACAAAATACAGAAAATAAGTAAATAAAATAAAATGAATACCATGCACAGGGACCAGGGTTAGATTCCCGGATGGGTCGGGGATTTTCTCCGCTCAGGGACTGGATGTTGTGTTGTCTTAATCATCATCATCTCATCCCCATCGACGCTCAAGTCACCGAAGTGGTGTCAACTAAAAAGACCTGCACCAGGCGACTGGTCTACACAACGGGAGGCCGTAGCCACATTTCATTTCATTTCGTCTCGTTACTGATCAGAATCCGCATAATTAGTGTATCCACTTGTGTTGTTCTTCAGTACGTGCTGCCACAGGTATTGTACAAGTGTCGGTGTGAGATTTTTTCAAAATACGATACCTCGTAAACATCTAGCAACAGAATCCTGCAACAACGACCACTGACATTCTACGAGTAATTTACCTTACTTTTACCCCGTTAATGTTGACAGACATTGTTCCATTTAAAAAGTGTATGTTTGCAAAGAAACACTCTCTAAGTATTATTGCAATCTCTTGATTGGCTAACAATATGAGTCCCTGAATATCAATCCAGTCTGTGAAAACCACACATCAGTAATACTTTCCATTTTCGCAATATTTTCGGTGTAAGTTTTAAGTTATTCACCCTACATAATGAGCCTGATTATTTTACTACCTGAGGGAAGTCATGGCTACACGGTCGAAGCGTTTAATGTTGTAGTGTTTTAGCATTTCAGTATTTTAAAAGATAATATTGCAGTACACTCGGAAGGAGTTTAATGTAGATTTGAAAGGTTAAATAGGGGGAACTTTTCTGTCGACCACTATTCTGTTTAGGGAACAACCCCTGTTCTTGTCTGAAGCTATTTAAAAAGACCACAGGAAAAATCAGTCTGGATGGCAGAGTGTCTTAACCTCTGAGATAAGTCGATTAGCCATTTGGATACCTGTGATTAATTAACGAACAGAAAAAAAGGCAACCGACATCTTTAATGGGCACTTGCCATATTGTTGCCTGTCATACAGACGTTCATAGTGGAATCACACACGTAAAACCTGAGGAGTTTTCAGAGAACTTGACTATCGCAGTTGAACTTGAAAAGTTTATTGTGATTTGGTTACAGGTTTCGGTTACACATCTTCATCACGCCAGTTTAATATCCATGATAAGGAAGTGCTCAATCGGACCTGAGATTTGTAATTTTATTTTGTTTCGTGTAAACAGCACGAAAATGAATACATATCTTTCATGGTTTGATCATATAAGCAGTCTTTTTACATCCATAAATGAAATCCTTAATTTTGCATCCTTTGTGTTTGATTTCATTGAATTTCTCGAGTTCACGACATTTTTGGCGCCCAACGTGGAGCTACCTCATGGTTAAAGTTCATGGTATCTAATGTCACAAACTAATTTCACAGAGTTCAGCACACTCCTATCGAATTGCAGTCCCCCATGACTATTAAATTTTCGTCTTCCTTCACTTTCTGTTTAATTTCTTTTATCGCATCATACATTTCTTCAATCTCATCATCATCTGCGGAGCTAGTTGGCATATAAACATGTACTACTGTGGTAGGCGTGGGCATCATGTCTATCTTGGCTTCAATAATGCGTTCACTATGTTGTTCGTAGTAGCTTATCCGCATTCCTACTTTCTTTTATTCATTGATAAATCTCCTCCTGCATTACGCCTATTTGATTTTGTATCTATAACCCTGCACCCACCTGACCCGAAGTCTTGTTCCTACTACCACCGAACTTCACTGTTTCCCACTATATCTAAATTTAACCACTCCATTTCCCATTTTAAATTTTCTAACGTACCTGTCCGGTTATGGGATCTGACATTCCTCGCTCCGATCCGTAGAACGCCATCGTTTTTTCCCCCTTTTAACGTCGTCCTCGTGAGTAGTCTCCTCCCGGAGATCCGAATGGGGGGACTATTTTACCTCTGGAATATTTTACCTGCGAGGACACCGTCATCATTTAACCATACACTAAAGCTGCATGCGTACAGTAAGACGTTATGATACAGGCTTGTTATTGATGTTTGTATTACAATAAGGCTGTAACATCGTTACAGTTTTGCATTGTTCTTAATGGTTCTTCTGTTTGTCTAGTGTTTCCAACAAGCAGGAGGATCCTACAACCAGAGATTCACAATATGAAGCGTAGGTAATTTCACTACATGAAGTGTAGGTATCTTTCGTAATGTTGTCAAAATTCACAATCGTAAATCAACGATAAGACGCAGAAAGTTGGATGCAGAATTGTTTAATGCTCAGGACAAAATTTGTCCGCCCAGCACAGCGTTTATTTCGTACACATTGTGTAATAACATATTCAAGGGTAACCTCGTGTGAGTTGTGCAGATGTATTATAGATTTGTTTTGAACTTTTTATAGTCAAAGAAAATCCATGCAAAGATTGTTTAATGATGTTTATCCTTTCGTTACTAATAGTTAAGACGTAAGTGGATGAGTTCGAAGGTAGTTCTGTTGAGACTGACCCACAAGAAAGACTACTCTAAACTACAGCTTGATGCAACGATTCTTGGAAAGAGCAGATGTGGAATTGGGAATAAGAAGACTGAAATCGTCTGAAGTCTCTAAAGCCTTAACGATGTCAGAAGAAGAGTACTAAATATTTTACCTGAGAACTAGCTAAGTGAATATGTGTGTTCCTGCGGTAAGAGAGGTGATGATTTCATCTGTGAAAAACGGATGGCCAGCGTTTACTGGGGTGCTACTGAGAGCCTTTCTACTGATTAGTGTGCTGGGCGGAAAGCAATAATAAGCTACTAAGATAAATTGTGGACCAAATGAATGGAAAAATGCGTGGCGAGAGGCCTGGATTACTAAATGAAGCCATGGACGTTCCTCATGATGATACAAATATCCCAAATGTGCTTTGGGAAAACCAAAGGTTTTGTAGTAGTAGTGTAATTCATCTGTGGATTATGTCTGCAAGCATATAGAACATGTCATGGTATTACAATTTAAGAATAAGAAATGTATCAAATACAGGGTGTTTTTTACAGGTGCAAACGAAAGAGCGGATAGTGGACAAAGAAACAAGCATATAATCCTAGTAAACGTAGGTCTGAAAACAAGGGTTGACGCAGTTCAACACTTTACTATTGGGTGCATGAACAACTTATAACAGAGACTCCCAGGATTCAAACTGCAGATATGCTGCTGAGGACAAACAGATTACAACGAACGTTCCATATTGCCACCAGTCATTTGAAGGCAGGCGTCAGTACGTCTCCTTATGGATGATAGTGCTCGTTCAAAAATCACAACATGGCTGGAATTCAGCAAATCTGTTAAATATCCCCACAAAAAAAGTCTAACGGGTTCAAGTCGGGAGAGCTGGGAGGCCATTATATCGATGAGTCACGACCGATACACTTGTTGGCAGCACTTAGGGATACGGAATGATGATAAAACCAAACGAGTACCGCTCATTGTTCCGCCGTAAAGTCAAGCGCCGGCGCACCAGTCGGGAACGTTAGAGCACAGAGGGCTATGAAGAAGACGTCAGCCAATAGCAGGTTTCCTAGGCACCCCATATTTGATGAGTAAGCAAGATTCAAGATTCATCGCTTTGTAATTTGTGCCTCACTTGTGACGTTTAGAGATAAACGTAGCCTTACACATTAATATTCACAATGTTATAATATTAGCGCGATTTCATTTGGTCTTTGTTGTATCGGGGAAACCGTTAGTTCCTATGCCTATATTTATTAAGATTATTTACTTGTTTCATTCTCCTCTACACATGTCTTTCGTTTGTATATAACAGTCAAATATCCGATACTACTCGGGACGTAGAAACGACGGAGAGGCTTGGTCCCAACCATAGTCCTCAGTAGTTCACAACCTCGCAACAGGCTACAGCAGTCCACTCACCCCACTGCCGCCCCACACCGAAACCTGGGTTATTGTGGGGGGACTATGGTGGGACAGAAAGTATGCCGCGTCTTTGCAATAGGAAACAACCAAGCATTAGTGTGAAGTAATTTATGGAAAGCATGGAAAACCTAAATAAGGACGGCCGGGTAGAGATCGGAACGTCTATTCTTCCGAATACTAGCCAAGTTTGTTCCGTTGAAGTGTTGAATACCACAATATTCTCTGTCACCAGCTCACAAATCTAAAGAAACTGGTTGCTGAGAAACGTTTCGTTTTTGACGAACATGGTGCAGAATTCAGAGAGTTTGATTTAAGGTGTACGATTTGCTCTCCTGAAAATAGTATTGTGTTAAGAAAAAAATTATAGCTACGTAAATTACTACGAAAATAGTTTGGATATGGAGTCTCAGTTGTGCAACTGGATTCGTTATTTGCAGTCAGAAAGTTCACAGTTCGTAGAAATTGATGGAAAGTTATCAAGTAAAACACATGTGATATCTGCCGGTTACAAAGGAAATGTTATGGGACCTCTGCTGTTCATAAACTATATAAACAATTCAGGCGACAATCTGAGAAGCCGTCTTAGATAGTTTGCAACTGGTACCGTCATTTGTTGTCTCCTAAGGATATCAGAAGATCAAAACTAATAGAAAAATAATAGGCAAGATATCTGTAGGGTGCGAAACGTGGCAGAGACTCTAAACAATAAAAACTGTGAGTTCCACCACATGAGTACTAAAGGGAACCAGTTTAATTTCGGCTACACGATAAATCGCACGAATTTAAAGATTGTCAACAACTTAATATTTTGGGGTTACAGTTAAGAACAACTGAAATAACATAGCCAATGTTGGAGGGAAGGAGAACCAAAGACTGAGTTTTATTGCCAGAACAATTAGAAGATGCAGCAGATCTACTAAAGAGGCTGCCTGCATTATGGTTGACCGTCCGTTTAAGGAGTATTGCTGGCAGTGTTATACGTCAAAATAGAAAGAGAACAAGGGAGAGAAAACCCCTCAGAATAGAAAGGAAACGAGGGAGAGAAATTTTTCTAAGTCCCTACAGCCCGGTTTTGCCCAAGCGTAGAGAAGTATCAATACGAGTGAGTCTTAGAGCGCCAACATTTCGACATGGTTAGTCGGTCACAAAGAATGCGACATCAACACTTACGCACTTGAGTGTGGGTGAACTCAGGAGAAAAGTGTATAAGACATTATGTAAGAAGCTCTAGGTAGAATGCAAACAAATGCTGGGGTTTGATGAATCATTATGATAATGAAACAAATTGATTAAGCCAGTACACCAAAACTGGACATCACTGACAAATCGTAATAAGGGAGACCAATTTGGTCCTACAAACGATATAACACAGCGAAGAGCTAAGGATGACTATTAACTAGTGTCCAGTACTGAAGCTGCCACTGATGACAAGTCGATGAGTCTACCATCACTGTTCGAGTCCAGGACACCAGCTGCTCTGGAACTTGTCTCATCTGGGTTAGACGGCACCAGTGGCCTGGGACCAGCATGCAGCACAACATCAAGGCACCTGACATCGAGGTAAACCTGATGGGACAACACGGGCAGTGACCTGAGAGGAATAGGGTACTTTGAGGACAGCACACACGTGCCGTGGTCATAGCCTCATCCGTCGCAGACTAGCAGAAGGGATGTGCCTTCTGAGCCGTCGGGCAACCTGTCACGCTCTGAGTCACCAGCCTCAGCTCTGGACTGTTGCAGCGATCTTCGGCAGCCCTGAGTCTGCCTCTGGATTCAGCAATTCCACTCTGGATTATGGAGCCACCAACAACAACGGTATACCTTTACAGGTCTACAAGATGTAGTCTGAGAATAAAGGTAATATTTAATCTTTTTTGTGTCGGACAACACCACGTAGGTTCCTAGCCTGCAACCTGACGAAACAGTAGTGGTTTCATCCTGGGAGTGGGCGTTTCCTAAGGCAGTCTGGACTCTTTACAGATAGGACTGATGGAGGACATCGACAGAGTTCAAAGAAGGGAAGCTTGTTTTTATACTATCACTATACTGGGGAGAGAGAGTCACGAATATGGTAAGCGAATTGGGGTGAAATTCATTAAAACACAGGCGTTTTCCGTTGTGGCGATTGGCGATGTGTTTTCATGAAACTGCAATCAAGAACTTTCTCCTCCGATTACGAAACCACAAGGCGTGTTTTTTAAGTAAGTACCGTTTTGAAATTAAAAATAGACGTGCTAAGATACCTCAATAACATTATTTTTACATGAAAGCCTGTACTTTAATCCACTTTTCTACTTAATTTCCGTCAATACTGAGGCACTTGTCATAACGTTGTACCAGTTTTTGAATACCCTCCTCATAGAAGTCTGCCGTCTGACTTGTTAACCACTGCACCATCACTGTTTTGACTTCGTCATCGTCTTGAAGACGGTGACCGCCCAGGTGTTTATTCGAGATGAAACATGGTTGGCCTACGTCACACCAGAATCAAAGCAACAGTCCATGGAATGGCGGCATTCAGACTCACCCAAAAAAGTGAAGTTTAAGCAAACAATTACTGCCTGGAAAATCATATTTGGGATAGAAAAGGAGTATTGCATGTGGAATTTCTGCCTCGTAATGAGACAATCCACGCAGCAGCTCACTGTAAGACATTGCACAATCTGCGCAGTTCAATTCAGAACGAAAGACGTGGGAAGTCGAGCTAGGGCGTTGTTTTGCTGCAAGACTATGCCCGTCCGCATGTGGCGAATCAGACCAAAGATCTCATCAAATCTTTTCCATGGGAAACTGTAGATCATCCTCCGTACAGCCCCGATCTTGCACCCAGTGACTACCATCTGTTCCTGCACTTGAAGAAATACCTGGGCGGTCAGCGTCTTCATGACGAAGTGAAAACAGTGGTGATTGCACTGGTTAACAAGTCAGGCGGCAGACTTCTATGAGGAGGGTATTCAAAAACCGATACAACGTTATGACAAGTGTCTCAATATTGACGGAAATTATGTAGAAAAGTAGATTAAGGTACAGGCTTTCATGTAAAAATTAAATAATTGAGATATTGTAACACGCCTTTTTTTAATTTCAAAACGGTACTTACTTAAAAGTGTGAATTGCAGAGTAGTCATGTACCGGGTGATCAAAAAGACAGATAAATTTGAAAACTTAATAATCCACGGAATAATGTAGATAGAGAGGTGAAAATTGACACACATGCTTGGAATGACATGGGGTATTATTAGAACAAAAAAAAACAAAAAAAACAAAGTATTGCTAGACGCGTGAAAGATCTCTTGCGCGCGTCGTTTGGTGATGATCGTGTGCTCAGCCGCCACTTTCGTCATGCTTGGCCTCCCAGGTCCCCAGACCTCAGTCCGTGCGGTTATTGGCTTTGGGGTTACTTGAAGTCGCAAGTGTATCGTGATCGACCGACATCTCTAGGGATGCTGAAAGACAACATCCGACGTCAATGCCTCACCATAACTCCGAACATGCTTTACAGTGCTGTTCACAACATTATTCCTCGATTACAGCTATTGTTGAGGAATGAAGGTGGACATATGGAGCATTTCCAGTAAAGAACATCATCTTTGCTTTGTCTTACTTCGTTATGATAATTATTGCTATTCTGATCAGATGAAGCGCCATCTGTCGGACATTTTTTGAACTTTTGTATTTCTTCGGTTCTAATAAAACCCCATGTCATTCCAAGCATGAGTGTCAATTTATACTTCTCTATCTACATTATTACGTGATTTATTCAGTTTTCAAATTTATACTGAGTTTTTGATCACCCGGTATATGTGGAAGATGGATACGAAATAAATGGTTTTTAACTCGGAACCACAACATATCACCGGGAGATTGAGAAAGTTTTTGTTTATCCTCGCTTGCAGGTGGCGTTTAATTAAATTCTGAGCCGCAGTGGGAACTGTGGGGATTGTTGGCTTAGAGTCAATCTAGCAAAGTGCCTCTGAATAGGTGGCCCGTTTTTCCGCGGAGGCGCCAGAGCAGGGGAGGCGAGGCATGGCGACAAGACAGAGGCAGCGGCCGTGGCAGAGCCAGGCCTGGCGTGGTGACCAGAGCGGCCGTACTTTAAGGGCAGCGACAGTGAGTCGAGATGGCGAGCTGCAGGGTGGAGGGTGGGAGGCGGCTGCGACACGGGCCCGCTCTCAGCCGGCGGCGTCTGGCCGGCGCGCCGCGATAGCCCAGCCGCCGGCGTGCGGACCAGCCGACAGACAAACCTCACCCCACGTGTTGGTATATTGAAGACCGAACAGCTAACCGGCGAAATGCTACACAAGCTGGTACAACGAAAGCTTTCCATTTGAAAACTGTTTCTACTTCTGTACCAGTACTACGAAATCACCTTACGGTGAATGGTTGAGGATACCTCTCGTGCCTCCATCATTTTTACTCCTTCTCCATTTCATTCGGGAATGGAGCGTGAGAAGAACGACTATTAGTGAAGTTCCATATAAGCTTTAATTACACCGGTTTTTTCATCGTGATTATTACACGTGACGTACATTACTGGCCATTAAAATTGCTACACCACGAAGATGACTTGCTACAGACGCGAAATTTAACCGACAGGAAGAAGATGCTGTGATATGCAAGTGATTAGCTTTTTAGAGCATTCACACAAGGTTGGCGCCGGTGGTGACACCTACAACGCGCTGACATGAGGAAAGTTTCCAACCGATTTCTCATACACAAACAGCAATCGAGAAGACAGGCATCTTATCCGCATGGTTGTAACGGATCGTGCAGCCAGGTCTCGATCACTGAGTCAACACATGGGGACGTTTGCAAGACAACAACCATCTGCACGAACAGTTCGACGTCGTTTGCAGCAGCATGGACTATCAGTTCGAAAACCATGGCTGCGGTTACCCTTGATGCTGCATCACAGACAGGAGCGCCTGCGACGGTGTACTCAAAGACGAACCTGGGTGCACGAATGGCAAAACGTCATTTTTTCCGATGACTCCAGGTTCTGTTTACAACAACATGATGGTTGCATCCGTGTTTGGCGACATCGCGGTGAACGCACATTGGAAGCGTGTATTCGTAATCGCTATATTGGCTTATCACCCGGCGTGATGGTATGGAGTGAAATTAGTTACACGTCTCGGTCACCTCTTGTTCGCATTGACGGCACTTTGAACAGTGGACGTTACATTTCAGATGTGTTACGACCCGCGGCTCTGCCCTTCATTCGATCCCTGCGAAACCCTACATTTCAGCAGGATAGTGCACGGCAGCATGTTGCAGGTCCTGTACGGGCCTTTCTGTATACAGAAAATGTTCGACTGCTGCCCTGGCCAGCACATTCTCCGGATATCTCATCAATTGAAAGCGTCTGGTCAATGGTGGCCGAGCAACTGGCTCCAGTCACTACTCTTGATGAACTGTGATATCGTGTTGAAGCTGCATGGGCAGCTGTACCTGTACACGCCATCCAAGCTCTGTCTGACTCAATACCCAGGCGTATCAAGGCCGTTGTTACGGCCAGAGGTGGTTGTTCTGGGTACTGATTTCTCAGGATCTATGCACCCAAATTGCATTTCTTCGTGGTGTAGCAATTTTAATGGCCAGTAGTGGATATATGGGAGGGAGTAATACATCGCTCATCTCTTCTTCGAAAGTAAGTTTCGGGATTTCGACAATAACTAACTCTGTGTTACACAATGGCTCTCTTGTAGCGTCTACCAGTGGAATTGGGGGAGTACCTCGCCGAATGCTCTTGCGCTTGCTAAGCGATCCCGTGACAAAATTAGCCGCTCTTCGTCGGATCTTCTCTACCTGTCACAGGAAAAGTTGTAAATATGGACACCCTGTCTTGTTTTTGACTTGAAGGTACCTTCTGTTCTAAAATTTTTGGATTTTATACCTTCAATAACAACTATAACACTTTAAGAGATGACGAGAAGCGAAACAGTCACTAGTATCCATTATTTCTATTCGAAAACAAAGATTTACAAAAATCTTGGAAAACGGAAATGAAAAAAAAGGGGATGCAAATAGGGGCATCCACAAAGAGGTGCAAGAAATGACTATGAAGTCTTTCACGACGGAGTATTTGCATAAAAAGTTCTCGGTTTACTTTCCTCGTCAAGAAATCTTTTGAAATATTTTAATGAAATGGGTTAAAACAATACAAAATGGTAGACTGTTTTACAAAAAGCAACTTTCGTGCATTTATGCATGAAATCTTAAATTATTTACAGTAACTGCAAAAGTAAGTAGCCCCTTCAGCGCCAGCACAATTTAAGTGTGCCTACATTTGGCACATAACGCATTTAATCCACACCTCTCCTCTCCTGTCTTGAGAGAAATTTTCATCACAAAATATGCGACTTGAATCGCTTGAGTGTGGTGTATTCCCATAGCTCACATCAAGGTCATTATCGCTGTCCACAAGGTGAGGATTGCAGGAACCTGAAGAGGCCGATGACGAATCAGATAGCTCTGTGGAACAAATTTTCTTTTTCAGGAGGCCTTTGGATTTTGCACCTCTGTCCACAGGGCGGCCTCTAACCCCAGAGAAACTCAAAGACCTCATCTTGACAGCACTTTCGTCAAGCGACTTTGTCAACTGATATTTGTATAGCGTTCCAGTGATGTGGCAGGCGGTTACTGCTTCTCGTCCCAGCGTTGTGATTCTCTTCTTAATGTTGGGGACAAGAGATATGTCGAATGGTGAAACTGCATTTGTTGAAGTCCCTGGAGAACTTCCCGGTATCTCAATGGTTTCATCAACTGGCGTAGCTACAGCTTGATGTGACTGAACATTAGGATAACTCGAAGAAGAAGCATGTGATGTCGATGGTCCAGAGGTAGCAAGTGGAGAAGCATGTGATTCAGAAATATTAAGTTTCAATGTGGAGCAAGTTTTTCCTGCAGCCAACGCAGCAGCTACGAAATCAGCTCGTGAAAATGTAGCAGTTCATAGTGTATAACCCAGTTACTTTGAATCTGTTTACTGCTATATCAGCTGGTTGGGCACGAAGATAGGCTTGGCCAAAAACCTCCATAACGTCGTAAGGCTGAGAGGACGCCCATTGTGATGTAACCATACCCTCACTGCCTCGCTGTAGCGCGTTTACAGAGGTCCCATGAACGTCTTACGTAGAGGCTGCAGTTTGTGGGTACAATGTAGAGGAAGTGAGATGATAGTCACGTGGTGTTCTTTCGCCAAGTCAATCACATCTGGATTTCGAACGTGGCTATAATGACCATCCAAGATGTTCGGTCGGACATGTTTTCTTATTGACGTTAACGAATCACTCGGTGAACAAATTGTTTTGAACCCACCGGGAAGGATGGTCCCTACCAATTTCCCCAGGGGAGCAGCCTCTCGTTAGAGCTTGAGACATTTTGGTTCTAGGGAAAAAAAATTTTTTCTAGGGAAAGTTATTATCATGCGATAACTGTGATTGTAGCCCCTCTTTCTGCAGACATTAGAGCTGCAGTTTGTTTCTTCCCTTTCATCCCTATCACTTTTGGAATTTTGCTTTGGTCTGTGGACAGGCCTGTCTCGTCCACGTTATACACTCAGTCTGCTGGAAGTGTGTGTTTGTTGAAAGACTCTGCCAATAAATCACAGAAAACCATTACATTCTCTTTATTGAAGCCTAAGGCTCTCGCATATGAAATTCCATATGGTTTGTGAATTGACAGCTGATCCTTGTGTCTCTCAAGGAACAGGTCAGCCCAAGCTCGTCCTGCTTCTACTCCTCTGAGAGTGGTTGTCAAACTATTTCTCTCGGCAAGTAAAAATGCCCTTCTTCTCAGATCCGCCGAAGTGCAACCAAAGAACTTTTGCTGTATCTGAAGCACATAAGAAATTAGCTGTTTTTTGAGGTCTGCATTTAAAATCGGTTTCCTTCCTTGTCTCTTGAACCGCTTGCTCAGGGATTTTATCAAGTTTTGAAATTCTGCAAAGTGTTACAGGGCACTCTGAGTGTTCTTGCAGCACCTTTCACAGAAGCCTCCTTTGCTTTCACAGCTGCTATGGCACGTACCATCTGAGATCCATCCCACTGATATTGTAATTATGGGCCCTCCTTAAATAGAGGCCCATTTTTTACTCCAACCCAATGGACCCATATTTACAGCAACCGTTCTTAAGTATCATGCCCACTATTACGTCTAACCCAAAAGCTTCCAAAAGTAGCTCTGGATTCCGTTAGTCCGTATATCACTGAGACGATATTTTAATCAGAAGGATATAAAGAGAAAGTGATTTCACATACCTGCCAAATGTTTGCAGTCCTGAACAAACACCAATTAACACAATAACCGACGCTGTAATTACACTGCTTGAAACAAACTTCCAACAGGCAGCGTTTTCAGTCCTGATCGCCAGACTGCAGCATTTCCCATACCCTCTTCGTGAGGTAATTACACTTGTGCCGTTTTTACACATTTTCCCCCATGTTAATCGAACTTGATAAAGATCCCAGACTGATGAACAATACACATAAATTAGTCCAAAAAATGTTTTTAAACCACTTATTTCGTGCATTTGCGTCTTCCAATCAGTCTCAGTCTGGCATCTGGTTTTCCTACAGTTAGCTTTATATGGTCATTTGATTTCAGGTCACTCTGGAGGGTTACTCCTATATATTTTGCGGTGCCTACCGTTTCCACCAATAACGTAATCGAACAGTAACGGAGCTGTTCGCCTACTTACGCACAATAGGTTACATTTATTTGGGGCAAGCCTACAGTGCATGGAACAGTAGTTAGCGCCTCTGCTTCTAGAATGTGGGGACCCAGGTTCGATCCCTGACCGAATCGAAGATTTTACTCATCGGGCAACAGGTGTTGTTCTCTACATTCTTTCTGATCTTCATCGACGCAGAAGGTGGCCAAAAAGACGGCGAACAGAAAGACTTGTACCAGGCAGCTGAACAATCCTAGATAGGGTCTCCCGGGCAATAATGCCATATGATCATCTCACTTCTTTTACGGTCAAGGTAAACTGTTAATCGCAGCACCAATCGTCGATCCCCTGCAGCTCTTTTTGCATTTCGCTACAGTTTTCTGGCATTGCGATCTCGTTCTTGTCTGGAAATAACTTCATGAAGCTTCTGATGTCATCCACTAGATCATTACCGTAAACAGTAACGGGTCTGTAACACTCTCTTGGGGTACTCCAGTAAATATATTTATGTCTGTTGATTTCATTCGATTAAGAATAACTTATTGACTTCTGTAGATTAGAAAGTCCTGAATCCATTCGCAGAAATTGACCGGTACTCGGTAAGTGCGCATTTTGTTCACTAAACTACAGTATGGAACTGTACGGAATGCCTTCCGTAAGTCGAGAAAAACCGATGTTCTGACCTCACTGCGAGAGAGATGTTCCGAGGTAAATCGGCAACTGAATCCAAAAATCAATGGTCCCCCCTCATTTGATCTCAGTAAACTTTATTTTGCGTCCTCCTTTTTGGAAAGCATATTCTGACATGGCAACTTAGCAGTTATCGAAAGTTATCACTGCCTTTTATATCATTCTTTTTCTTGTTCCAACATACAGTGTGTTAAGGGTATGGGTACAAATATCGTGATCATTGGTACCTTAATATGTACCCACCTCAGTGTGTTAGCTGTTTTTCTGTGTATTTAAGGGCCTTCCCGTTAACAAGTAAAATAATTTACTACTTGACATTTGCTTCACTGTTGTAAATACTCCATGAAGTGGACTACGCCTGTCGGTATACACTATCCGTTTCGCGTCCAAGCATCCCCACTTCAGTCATCTGGCCTGCTGCCCAGGGAAAAATAAACGTTAATAGCTTGCTTCTGCCATGCGTACTTGGATGTACTAAATAATCTAAAAACATACTACACGTGACAGCTATAATTATTAGTCTGCAAATGAAACAGATACCGATGTAATGTTTTTCAGTATGCTGTCCTCAGTCATCAACAGAAAAATCTGCACTTATACCCCTAACAGCCTGTGTGATTGGCCACAAGTGCACTGTTGGACAATTAAACTGAAATATCATGAAAATGGCATCCAAAAATCGTCTAACTGGCATAACGTGTACTGCTAAATGCTTGTATATGAAAATAAAAATGTTCAAATGTGTGTGAATCCCTAAGGGACCAAACTGCTGAGGTCATCGGTCCCTAGACTTACACACTGCTTAAACTAACTTATGCTAAGAACAGCACACAAATCCATGCCAGAGGGAGGACTCGAACATACGGTGGGAGGGGCCTCGCAATCGGTGATATGGCGCCTCAAACCGCGCGGCCACTGGTCTGTTTATTGTGAAGAAGCCGTGAGTAATTTCACTTGGACGGGGTGGCTGTGGTGTTGTCACTGCGCCATTATTGTCTTGAATTAGGAAATACAGCGAAGCAGTTGTGACTTCACTGTGTAGTAGCGAAAAATCTTTGCACGTTTTACTTCTTTATCCATTTACTTGTAGATTCTATAGAAGGTGGTATATCCGAGTAGACTGTGTTGTCCTGTCTAGGATACAGTGGGCGTGTTGGTAGCAGTAAACTGTAGACCATTCTAGTGAGGCATTCCATTTGTTGTTGGTTTACTTTGGTGTCCTTTTGTAAAGATATCAGCGAACAGGGGTAATATCGTATCTTACTGTATGATGTATGACTGTATCTCAGGAGAAGTGTTTACTATACATCACTGTTGGCCACTTTGAGGAGCTGATTATTTTATTATTCGCGGGTGAACAATTGTTTTGTTCTTCAGTATGTCATTCGTTATCTGACGTTAATTATTGAAAGAGGCTGAGAGCAAGGGTTTGCTGTATTCGTATGCGCTCTGGTGCTGTCAATTTCTTTAATAAAACTAACATTTTTTATAAACCGACGCTTTTACAACTTCTAACCCAACTGCACTCCCAGGCAAATCTTGCACCACGCTATTTACTTGCAGATCGCCTACTAATTTAATCATGTACTCTTGTTGCAGTGTATATGGATAACAAGTAAAATTTAATTATTTATTTATCCTTCCCGCTGAAGCAGCCTTAATGATCAATAGTGGACACGAAATTTCACACGCATCATCCATCATAACTGGATAATATACAGCTTTTCCAGATCTCAGGCACTAACAATGTTTATTACGCTTTCGATCGATTTGTGGATGCTTTACCGATGATTACCGTTCACCGTAACAGTCGTAACATTGCGGCGTCGTCTACTCAGTTTGGTATTGTCTTCTACGGATAGTCTCTCCTACTCAGAGCGTTGATACCATTCGTAACAGTTTGTCAAAGTCATCTGTTCCTCCTTAAAAGCTTTCTGGAAATTCCTCTTTAAAGCATTCTGCAAATAGTTGGATGTAACTCTAAGCAATCTGATGCGTGGGCAAACTGCATGTTCTCAGTGTTACACTACTGAGGTGATGTATGTGATGGTTCCACTACATATCCTGTTTTGCTGGTTATTTCGGTTATCGGCAGTACATGACTGGCTTCATTTCCGTCTCATTAACACAGTAGTTACGAGCTACTACAGTTTGACGTCTGTGAAAGATACATCTTTACGTGTGTCAACATAGTGAGCTAGCTGCACGACGCCATCAACTGAAACGTCGAGTTTCAGTACTTCAGAGCGGTATTTCGGGAGCCGTGTTCCTTTTTTACAGACCCTGCATTGTGAGGAGGTAGGTACTTACACTGATAGGAAAAAGTCGGTACCCCAAACTAAGTTCCGATCGGTCGTGAAATGGAACCCACTGGGAAAATCCGGTAAAGCTTTGCACAGATGTGGTGGGCAGTGTCTCTAGTATGTTCGTCGACCGTGTCGCGGCGCTCTTTTCAGTTTTGAGTGAACAGTGAGCACGCAAAGATGCGTAGGGAATAGCGTATACCGCCAAGTATGAGGGCCTGGGTAGAGATTTCACCTGTGTGATGCAGCCCACATAACACAACTGTCGAGCAGTTCCTTCTTCATGCCAATTCTCGGCCGCACACTGGAGGGGCAATGAAGACGCACCTGCAGAGTTCCTGATGAGAAGTGTCTCATCACCCACAACACAGTCCGTAATTGACTCCTCCTGAGTCTCATCTCTGCTCACAAGAACCGCTGGCTATGAAGACAAAATTTGTCCACAGACAACGAGCTGCAGACCAATGCAGATAACTGGCCAAAAGCACAAGCGGTTGCTTTCTATGACGAGGATATTGGCAAGTTGATACAACATTACGACAAAACTCGAAGTTGGAGAGGCGACTGTGTAGAGAAGTAAGTGGAAGGTGTACCTAACTGTTGCAAATAAAACGTTTCTGGTTTTCACTGTGGTTTCCATTTCGCGACCGATCGGAACTTACTTTATGGACTACCCCAGTATTATTAATATAGAGAAAAGAAATTTTTGGAATACATTCGTCTAGGTAAAATATTTAAGTGATTAACATTGCAAGATCACATGTTCATATAAGCTATAGGAAATGTGAAATACAGGTACACTAATAACAGGCGAAGCCGCCAGAATGTTGAATGCAAGCATGAAAACGTGCGCATGTTGTATTGTACAGAGCTTTGTGTCAGTTTTTGAATGGAGTTCCATGCCTGTTGTACTTGGTCCGTCAATACAGGGACAGTTAACCTGGCTTGGGGATGACGCTGGAGTTGTCGCCCGACGTTCCCCACATGTGCTGGAGTGTGATTTGACTATCGAGCAGGGCAAGGAAACATTGCTGCAGCCTATAGAGCATGGTGGTTTACAACAGCTGTATTAGGGCGGCGTTATCCTGTTGGAAAACAACCCCTGAATTGCTGTTTATGAATGCAGCACAACATGTCGAATCACTAGACTGACGTACAAATTTGCAGTCAGAGGCGTTGGGTAACAACGATAGTGGTCCTGCTGTTGTATGAAATCCCACGAAGGTCAGTAATTCCAGGTGTCGTATCTAGCACACAGACAGGTTGGCTGCATGCTTTCGACTGGCCTACACGCAGCACGCAGCCACCACTAGCAATGGCGCAGAACCAGATTTCATCAGAAAACACAACAAAACCCCACCGTGCCCTCCAATTAGCTCTTGCTTCACTGCAGTGAAGTCGCAAATGGCGTTGGTTTGGGATCAGTGGAACGCTCGCTACATGGCGTCTGGCTAGGCGCTGTCCTCGACGTAACCGACTTGTAACAGTTCATTGTGTCACTGTGGTGCCAACTGCAATTCAGATTGGTGCTGCTGATGCGTTACGATCCGCCAGAGCCATACCCTGATCACGATGGTTTTCACCCACGGTACTGCCACATGGGCGGTCTTCCTGCGGCCATACATTCTTGTGATCACCGCTGACAGCAGTCATGTACAGTGGCTTTCTGCAATATAGCAGAAGAAACATCCAGCTCCTCGTAGCTTTGTTACGCGATCTGCTTCAAACTCAGTGAGGTGTTGATGCTGTCGCTTTTGTCGCCTTAAAGGCATTCTAAGATCAAATCACCACGTCGAAGCCGGCCGCTGTGGCCGAGCGGTTCTAGGCGCTTCAGTCCGGAACCGCGAGGCTGCTACGGTTGCAGGTCCGATCCTGCCTCGGGCATGGACGTATGTGATGTCCTTATGTTAGTCAGATTTAAGTATTTCTGAGTCTAGGGGACTGATGACCTCAGATGTCCTTGGAGCCATTTCTTTGAACCACGTCGAACGTCTAACTGACGCACACCCCGTTAAAGCGTGTGTGGCGCTACTAATACCACTTTCAAGTGACGAAACCCTAAATTAGAACAGATATTATCTCTCAGATGTAGAAATACGCTTAGCAACTTTGACTTATATCGCACAACTCCTTCTTGATGTTGCGATTTTTTTTTTCAGTCAGTGTGTATTATCAACTAAGAATGAGTTGGGTAATGATAATGAGCACCCAAGGGGGGATTATGGTGAGGCGGTTAGTCTCACTTTAATGGAGAGGAGTGATGGTGGCAGATGTAAGCTCTGGCTGGCTGAGGCAACGCAGTACGGAGGACGGAACTGTGCGCGGGTATCGAACGGCGGACCTCCCTCCCCTCAGAGACGCGCGGTCGCAAATTAATCGCGCGGACGGTGGGCGCCGTGCCCTGGGGAGCCGCCCTGCTCTCGGCAGGAAGGGCGCGGTCGCCAGCTCTGTCCTAAGCCCTGTCTCTGCACTGGCTACCTTCGCTGCTGTCTCAACCACTGCGTTCCTCCGACGAAACATCGGTTTCATCCCAACAAATACTTTGGGCTGCTCAAAGTAGTTCAGTATCAAAAGGAGTATAATTTCCAAGTAAGTGTACACAGAAAGTCCGTCGGAACGATGTTCCTATTCCCTTTATTCTTACACAACCGATGATTACAAGTCTCGAATGGATTAAGAGTTTGGGCGTGATACAAGTTCCTGGCTGTACAAACTAAGAACACTAAGAAATACTGTAACCCATGGTGCTCAGAGCCAAAGCTTTTGATACTGTCGACTTCGACATTTTGTTTCCCAAAGTCGGCAGCCTAAATTTCTCGTCAAGTGCAGTGTAATAGCTTCGCTCATACCTGACATCTCTCGAACAACGCGTTACGCCTGCCACCATTAAGTCATGATGTAGGCAGGTAGTATCAGGCATACCCCAGTCTTTGGTATTAGTTCCTATACTCTTTTCATTGTATGTCAATGATGTGTCATCGATTTTGGTCTACTGCAAATACCACATAGATGCTGATGATTTCCAGCCGGCCGGAGTGACCGAGCGGTTCTAGGCGCTTCAGTCTGGAACCGCGCGACCGCTACGGTTGCAGGTTCTAATCCTGCCTCGGGCACGGCTGTGTGTGATGTCCTTAGGTTAGTTAGGTTTAAGTATTTCTAAGTTCTAGGGGACTGATGACCTCATATGTTGAGTCCCATAGCACTCAGAGCCATTTTTTAATGATTTCCAGTTGTATCTATGTGCAAAACCAACAAACCTGAAGACAACTATGGAGAATCTCAATACCGAACCATGTTCACTATCAAAATGAGCGCAAGCTATAGGGTTGAAGCTCAACCCATCCGAAACCCAAGCGTACTGGTTGGCCATTCTATGCTCATTGGCCTAAATTATTTCGAATGAATACCTCCTTTAACCTTCAATTGGAAAAAAAAATATTAATCTCTCTCCTTCAGCAAAGAGTGTGAAACGTCCCCCTAGAAAAATTAATGAATTACTGTGCTGATAAACCTCTTACATTATTTGATTTTCAAACAGCTGAGCAGAACTGAACGTACTCAGACATTTCGCTCTTTACCTATTCTGATCAACACTAAACTGACACACAATATTTTTAGCGCAACGCAATCTGACTTTCAATAATCCCTACAAAAGAATGGCCCTGACTAACAATAACCTTTACCTTTCACAAATCACTTACCTCACAAAAATCTTCGTTACTCGAACTACATCAACATCTACATTTATACTCCGCAAGCCACCCAACGGTGTGTGGCGGAGGGCACTTTACGTGCCACTGTCATTACCTTCCTTTCCTGTTCCAGTCGCGTATGGTTCAGGGGAAGAACGACTGTCTGAAAGCCTCCGTGCGCGCTCTAATCTCTCTAATTTTACATTCGTGATCTCCTCGGGAGGTATAAGTAGGGGGAAGCAATATATTCGATACCTCATCCAGAAACGCACCCTCTCGAAACCTGGCGAGCAAGCTACACCGCGATGCAGAGCGCCTCTCTTGCAGAGTCTCCCACTTGAGTTTATTAAACATCTCCGTAACGCTATTACGGTTACCAAATAACCCTGTGACGAAACGCGCCGCTCTTCTTTGGATCTTCTCTATCTCCTCCGTCGGACCGATCTGGTACGGATCCCACACTGATGAGCAATACTCAAGTATAGGTCGAACAAGTGTTTTGTAAGCCACCTCCTTTGTTGATGGACTACATTTTCTAAGCACTCTCCCAATGAATCTCAACCTGGTACCCGCCTTACCAACAATTAATTTTATATGATCATTCCACTTCAAATCGTTCCGCACGCATGCCAACCAGCCACAGACTTCACACAGCACAGTCAGTGATTTTCATATAGAGCGCTACATGGCGTTACCAGCATAAAAACCTAAACAGCCTACTTACAAGTGTAGTAGTAATAATAGACGAAAATCTAAATTGGTCTGAGCGTGTAAGTGCAATGTGTAAGAAGGCGTCAGCATCTCTTCAAGCCCTACAAAAATATCTAAAGAACCTGAAAAAGAAACTGGTAGAAACGTACTTGCAATTATTGAGTACAGCGATATTTTTCTGCAAAGCCTTTCTCAGGAACCCTCGCGGCGCCTAGAAGTGGTTAGGAATGCCTGTGTTCTTTATATCTGTAATGTTCGACTGTTTGATCATATTTCACCATCATATGCCCAGATATCTTGGCGCCATGGAGACAAACGCAGAGATTTCCGTACCCTCTGTCTCCTCTACTGTCTAATCAAAGTACACTGTCCCCCAAATCTCTCCTCGACCTTTATGTTCTTGTCTGAACAACATAGGAGGGACACACGTTCCTATCAAAGCAAAATCCATTCTGTCCCGTTCCAGAGGTCAGCCACCGTGGCAGGAACCGACTTAGGGGAAAAATCTGCCGCAGAATATTACAGAAGTGAATAACCTCTCCAAGCTTCAGCAGACAGTCAATGACATTGTAACGCAGCAAGTTATTACGAGATGACATTCGTTGCAGTAAGGCACGCAGCCGTCTATTACGGTGGCAGCAGGATGGCAAAGACTTTTTTTTTCGCTTTGCTGACAGCACAGCTGACGCTGCCTGCCATGAGAACTGCATAGCGTACGTTCAGTCGATACGAAGATTCATACCCTCTACGAATCTAAATAATCCATATTAGTTATTATCCGATTTAGTTCAAATTTGCTACACAGCCTTTTGTTAATAAAGGAATGTTGCTGTCAAAATCCCAGCTTTTTATCTATTATAGTTTTGGAGATAAAGAGAATTACCAAAAACTGCTAAAACCTACGCTTGTTTTTTAAAACCAAGTTAGGAACAATAATAGGGTAAGAAATCGATTGAAATGTAATACTCAGTAACTACTCGTACAAACCAGAGAACACAGGTCCTTTATACCAAAATACTCAGAAAATACCTTTGTAAAACAACTGCAGCCTTGTACGGGTAGCACGAGTTTTCCCAGCATAACGAAGTAGTCTGAATGAATCAAAGTGAGAGTTGGTAATTTTGCTGCATAGAAAATGTGCCGAACCTTACTTTCATGTTATTCATAAAAAAGTATGAAACAAAAGCTACAGTGACGTGAAATGCTACACACACTCTGAAGAGTTGTTATTTTTTCGAGCATAACATCTGCATTACAGCTGCGCCTAATCCGTTGATATACCGGGTGATCAAAAAGTCAGTATAAATTTGAAAACTTAATAAACCATGGAATAATGTAGATAGAGAGGTAAAAATTGACACGCATGCTTGGAATGACATGGGGTTTTATTAGAACCACAAAAAAGTATTGCTGGACGCGTGATAGATCTCTTGCGCGCGTCGTTTGGTGATGATCGTGTGCTCAGCCGCCACTTTCATCGTGCTTGGCCTCCCAGGTCCCCAGACCTCAGTCAGTGCGATTATTGGCTTTGGGGTTACCTGAAGTCGGAAGTGTATCGTGATCGACCGACATCTCTAGGGATGCTGAAAGACAACATCCGACGCCAATGCCTCACCATAACTCCGGACATGCTTTACAGTGCTGTTCACAACATTATTGCTCGATTACAGCTATTGTTGAGGAATGATGGTGGACATATTGAGCATTTCCTGTAAAGAACATCATCTTTGCTTTGTCTTACTTTGTTATGCTAATTATTGCTATTCTGATCAGATGAAGCACCATCTGTCGGACTATTTTTGAACTTTTGTATTTCTTTGGTTCTAATAAAACCCCATGTCATTCCAAGCATGTGTGTCAATTTATACCTC
The DNA here is from genome assembly GCF_021461385.2 of Schistocerca piceifrons. NCBI lineage: Eukaryota > Metazoa > Arthropoda > Insecta > Orthoptera > Acrididae > Schistocerca > Schistocerca piceifrons. The sequence continues at coordinate 379,769,768 of NC_060138.1, forward strand.
TCTGTCTACATTGTTCCGTGATTTATTCAGTTTACAAATTTATACTGATTTTTTGATCACCCCTTACACTGCCAGACAAGGAAAACAAGGGCAGAAAGAAACGAAATGAAGCTGCCTCGGTTGAGAAGGTGTGTGATGTTATTTCAGTGACTGCAAAATCGAGTCAAATTTATAAAGCACATGACGATATGAACCCACTTATCAGTATGATGTTGCACCTCCTCTGGTCTGCATGCATGCACTGATTCTTTTGGGAAGGCTGTCCTAAATCCGTTGCATGCAGTCCAGACCCACATCTACTGAAACTGGTCCTTGATGTCTTGGATACAGGCACTGGGAAAGATTGACATCCAGATGGTTCCACTCATGTTGGGTGCCAGACGTTGGTTACGGTAACTCCATAGTCTGGATACCGCTATGCTAGTCTCCGACTAATGTTGCTGGATGATACGGAATGTTGCAGGGAGTCCATTACTTGTGCTTGGGTGACAGACACAAATGTGGAGAGATTACGACGTGCTTGGTGATAGTGAGGCGTAGTCAATTGGAAGCTTAACGACAAGTACACCTCCCCTCACGTCCCCAAACAGTCCAACATGCGGCCACGGTCATATCTAAATGCCCACACTTCAAGCTCCTTTCACACTCTCTCAGGTTGAAAATGTTCAAATGCATGTGAATTCCAAAGAGACAAAATTTCTGAGGTCATCGGTCCCTAGACTTACACACTAGTTAAACTAACTTATTCTAAGGACAACACACATACCCATCCCCGAAGGAGGACTCGAAACTCCGGCGGGAGGGGCCGCCTAACTCGTGACATCCATTCTGCGCGGCCTCTGTCAGGTGCCGATAGCGCAACCTCAGAAGAGTACACGCCATCTCAGTTATATTCAGAGAGATCAATCAACATCTGAAGCTACTCACACTGGCATCCCCCCCCCCCCCCCCCCCATATAACTTATCAGTGAAAGACGTCGAGTCTTTCCTCGTCCTTCTTTCATTTATTTATTCCTGTTGTAAGGTGTCAGGCAAATCCAACACCTTCCATGAAAACCCTGGCATGATAAGCAAATCCAGTAGTATGTCACATACCTCCGAATAAATCGTGACATTAAATTAACAAAAGTAATACGAGTAACGAGTGAGCAAATGGAATACCACAGACTAACTCAAGAATGCCTAAATCCATGTCATACCTTGCCACCGTGAGACAGACGCAGTTCCGAGGGGAGAAACGAGAACAGAATCCGAGAGCAGAACCGTGTTAAGCTGGAAGGCCCTACGAAAAGGGACGGACGGACACCCACGTCGCCAGCTAACCGCTAGGACCACACCACCCAAAAGTTTTAGCGTGAGACTTTTTCGCGTCTCTGTTGCGTTAGGACCACCCCACAGCCCATGTTAAAAGATAGAGCCCTCCAGAAGAACAGTATAGATCTTATGATAACACAAAAAGGGCCACACCACCCGCAAGTTTTAGCGTGAGACTTTTTCGCGTCTCTGTTACATCAGGACCACCCCCCAGCCCATGTTAAAAGATAGAGCCCTCCAGAAGAACAGTATAGATCTTACGATAACGCTAAAAGGACCACACCAGCTGCAAGTTTTAGCGTGAGACTTTTTCGCGTCTCTGTTACGTTGCAAACTTTAAAAACATTGCCCCACCACGAAAAGTATAACGTTTCTCATTGGATAGAAAGAATTTTTGCAGGCAGAGCTTAAGGTTAACATTGAGGCCCTGATTGGTCAGATGAAAACACAGCCAGATAGTTTTTTTTAACCAACTTCGGTAAATTGTAGTAAGGAGAAGTTAGGAGAGAAAGTTGCTTCCGAGACGGCGAGGTGAGTGGAGCTGTGCTGCCCGTCGCCCCCTGACGAACACCGACAAGGTAATGAACGCACGCGATGCCGCATAACAGCGAATAAAGCTTCACTCAGAACTGCAGAAGCCTCATCTGTTACACACCCTTTTTTCGTAATACTAGTGTCGATCGTCAATTAAAGCTCATGGTGTTCACATTTGCGACTTGAAGTAAAAATCTGAAACGCGATGATTTATCTGTTATATAGTTATTGAGAAGCCACATCAGCCACTGTAATTTACGACAAGTTAGATAAGTAATTAAAGATAATTGAGGGTCACTGTAGACCATTTTGATAGTTTTCTCTTTTGTGAAACTTAATTTAAACCTAGATTATAGATGTGATATGGCATAGGTCATCCTTCGATCCATTGTAGAACTTGGAAATCCATTCAGGGAATATTCGTTCACATTTTTATTGAACGCAGTTGGTTTTTACCATCCTGTATTAAAACATTTCCTTTTATCAGTAGTGCATTTTATAAACGATGTTTTGTGAGTAGAATAAAATTTCTAATGGTAAACTTAACTGCTTTTTCGACGTTATTTTACCAGCTAACTAAAAATAGGAAAGCCTTGAACCCCTTCCACTAAATTTAGTTAGTACTAAGATTCTTTTACAGGGAGTGCAGTGGAGCTGACGCTGAAATCATTATTTGGTTATATCGTAGCTAGTCTCACTGAACTCTTCTGAATTCTACATGTCATGAGTGGTCTGGCGTCTTCTTACCAGCAACAGGTCCCAGGTTCAAACTAGTCAATTCCCTAAAAAACATGCTCAGAGCGTCGTTGCGCGAAAGTGGTAGGGAGACACGATATAGAACAAACAGACACCACGCAGAATGTTTAGACTGTTATTACACACACTCGTGGTTTAATCAGCTAGAGAGAGTCGGTTACTGACTTGATACATCAGGGATTGAGTACATAATGTCCGACATTTGGTTATTCTGATATGAAGGTGAAGGGACTTTGCTGCACTTCTCTGTAAGCTTTTTGTGTCCATTACTCTGACTGCAGGTCTGAAGGACTTCGACAGTCCATTTATTACTGTCTAGATCTTCTCCTAGTTACACAGGCTGTACTGAGGTTGGTACAAGTGGCTGACGTACACCGCTACACCATGTATCACTATTATCGATGTTACCTATAATCGTGTTATTTAACTTATTTGTTTCTTTTACCTAATGTGACTACTGTATAACCATGCTCTTTGGTGTAACATCGATGTAAATGTTTTATTCTTTATTTATGGTACTTATGTGATTGTAATTGATCTATGGATGTAATTTTAAAAGTAATGCGTTGTAAAACAGCGTAAAAGTTAAAACTTCATAGACCGTACTTACTCGAATTGTCACTGTAGACACTCAGACGATTTTATTGATATTTGTCATATTAAAATTGTTATTTCGTAGGTACTATATGTAACGGTATACCGTATGTGTCAAGCCCTGCTCAACGTAAGGGAGGATCTGGTGGGCCTAATCAGATCAGGTTAAATAAAATAAATGGTATCGCTTTCCGAGTGGCTGCGAGGAAAGTAACTTTCCAAACTTCTTCTTTATTGCTTATATAATCTGTATCTCCTTCTGACTGGAGACTCAACAGCTCTGGAACTGTTTAACTAAGTTCTTCCTCGAACAGAAAATACTGGTTCATGCATACGGTAAGTAGGTTTGTAATCACGTAAAAATTTGGCGTAAGTACTTCCGCAGTGGAGCTAGCAAGGCGGGAAAAGAAAAGGTTGATTTGGCGGATGAACTGCAAAATCTTTTGTGACATGAGTCAGTCAGTGGATATCAGGCAAAGAGTGTGCATCTTGTGAAGTGAAATAAGCGAGAAGAACTACAAGTTTACGTAATATAGTTTCGGATGTGGAAGTAATGCGGCTTTTTATTCATGGCATACTTTGGTTAGCTCTGTACTATGAAAATCCGAAGCTAAGAAGACAATTTTCAGAGCTTGCTACACAGGAAGAGCCATGGATGCTTTTGCTGCCTTTCTTGGACAGTACAGGAGATAGACTCTGCCACCATCTTCACCTCAAATTATCAGTTGAGTACTGTATAATTGCATGGACAATTTACGTGGTTTCGCTATCAACAATAATTTTATGTTCTGTAAACCTTTTGTGGACCCACCGTATTCTATCCTTAGTCGTTTGCCTAGACAGAGTCCTATCTCAAGTGCTGTGACAAATCCGAGAACAATAATTTACTGAACTGGAAAGCAAATGCCTTCCGTCTCAAAAGTTAATAAACGTTGTGGAGCTGTAAAGTACATAATCGTTTAGTGTGCATTACTTAAGTTCAAAAATGGTTCAAATGGCTCTGAGCACTATGGGACTCAACATCTTAGGTCATAAGTCCCCTAGAACTTAGAACTACTTGAACCTAACTAACCTAAGGACATCACACACACCCATGCCCGAGGTAGGATTCGAACCTGCGACCGTAGCAGTCCCGCGGTTCCGGACTGCAGCGCCAGAACCGCTAGACCACCGCGGCCGGCATTACTTAAGTAATACTCCACGTAGTTTTCATAAATGGACATATAAAAGTTTCATCATTGTACAAGTACTAAGAGAAGATTTAAAGTATTCAGTTCAAAAATTAGTGTTACAGTTTCATGCGTTATTTAGCTAACAATGTTTCTCATATTGTGTTGAGGCTAAAGCATTCAGCCCCAATCTGAGTCTATCGGTAGTTTAGTTTCTGGGTCCCATGCTAATAGCTGAGCCTCATTAAAATGTCGTAGAATAAACAACTGGCTACAAATTTTCAAACTATACTAGACCAGGTATCACTTGTTATAGTTGAGCTGATAATATAAGGAAGTGAATGTTTCTTGCGAATGCAAATAATGATCAGCGTAAAAGATACAATTACTTCATAACTATTTCAATAGTAGTAATTTCCTGTAATGAAACAGACAAAACAGCCTCTTGTCCAAGTCAAAAAATGGCTCTGAGCACTATGGGACTTAACTTCCGAGGTCATCAGTCCCCTAGAACTTAGAACTACTTAAACATAACTAACCTAAAGGCAGCACACACACGCATGCCCGAGGCAGGATTCGAACCAGCGACCGTAGCAGTCGCGCGGTTCCAGACTGTAGCACCTAGAACCGCTCGACCACTCCGCCTGCTTGTCCAAGTCAGTAGAGCTCCACTGTTAGTAATCATTTACCTACATTTATCATTATCTTTCTACAGGTTCCATACATATATTCCATGTTTTCCTTTTGTTGTGGGACAAATGTTTCCTTCACATGTCCGGACCGTATAGCACTGTATTCGGTAGAGGATATGTGGATAGGTGATATCTATATATTTTGTTTTTATTGCCCACATTGTCTAGACTGAACCATTTAGTAAGTAACATATATAGTGTTGGGAGAATTCGGTGTTTATTTATATATTTTCATGTGGTACACTGTTCAAATATTTTGCTGTTACTGTATGGGTTACTGCTGTTGAGGTATCCTTTATGTCATACTGAATCCTCGCAGACTAGTACCACTCTTTTTGGCATGTTATGATGTAAATGTCTGGACGTGCCTTCCAGCCAGCCACGGTAGCCATCTCAAAATTTGTCCGTCGATCCTCTAGCTAGCCTTGCAGCCTTAATGTCTGTGACATTTGCTGACGTTATATTAAGCTACTGACTGATTTTTTACCTGGTTACATAAAGTGTACAGAGGTTGGTGTAAGCTGTTGTCTTACACAGTTATATATTTCTGCGACATTACCCAGCAGTGTACGATGATTCCATACAGGTATAAGTATTATCTTCGCATATCCTGGCCACATTTGACTATTTTAGGTACAGGGCGTATCGATAAGTCATATGTATTTTTTATAATTTTGTATTTTGTTTGTTGATGCTTTGTCGGAATGGGATTAGTGGATAAGATACACATTATTAGGAATAATACTCTTTTTCATCGGTATCTAATTCTTTGATGAAACAATCGCCTCTTTCTGATAATATCTCATACGATCTACAGATATTATATGTTACGTGGATGTATATTAATTGTTTCCGACATTTACATCAGTTACATAGTTGTTCTTATTTGATATTTGTTTTGTAACAGTACATGATATATTGATGCAGTCACACATGAATGCTGTTCAGCCTAAAGAGTTTCTTTTAGAGATTTCTCATATATTTTGCAGATTTTATGATATAAGTGGTTTGCCGGCCGTGGTGGCCGAGCGGTTCTAGGCGCTTCAGTCTGGAACCGCGGGACCGCTACGGTCGCAGGTTCGAATCCTGCCTCGGGCATGGATGTGTGTGATGTCCTGAGGTCAGTTAGGTTTAAGTAGTTCTAAGTAGGGGGACTGATGACCTCAGATGTTAAGTCCCATAGTGCTCAGAGCCATTTGAACCATTTTTGATATAGGTGGTTTGTTTTATTTGGTCTTTCGACACGTCTTGAACATTCGTTTCCTGTGTATGACGGCTAGCACCTTAGGATCTTATAACTTTAACATGACATACAGATGTATGTATATTGTCATTTTGATTGCTTTACGTATATTGACATCTCGATTTCGCTGAGGATTGCCTTCTGCAAGGGCTACTTTCACACAGATGCGTAGATGTTGTACAACCTGAACATTACCTTGGGTTCCACGTATTCCATACATGGTACGACATTGGTGGGTTTTTCCATTTCGTCTCTTGACATGTTCTTAAATATTCATTATATATATGACATAAATATTCTTACATCCGTTTTTAATTTTTTAAGCATTTTTTAACTTTGAGGTGACACATAGATATGTTTATACTATCATTTTGATAGCTTTGCTTATATTGACACTAAGATATTGGTAATGCTATCCTTGTGCAAGTACTATTTGCACATACATGCGTATTTCTTTGGTCTACTTATTTCTGATGATGTGGTTTCCTTTATACATCTCTTATTTTATGGAGTTATTTTTATGGGTTAGTAGGTTACTTCAGGATTGTGTAATTTAATGTATCTTGCAAATAACCAATTTTAATCATGGAATATTTAATTAATGGTTTTATTAGAAAATACACTCCTGGAAATGGAAAAAAGAACACATTGACACCGGTGTGTCAGACCCACCATACTTGCTCCGGACACTGTGAGAGGGCTGTACAAGCAATGATCACACGCACGGCACAGCGGACACGCTAGGAACCGCGGTGTTGGCCGTCGAATGGCGCTAGCTGCGCAGCATTTGCGCACCGCCGCCGTCAGTGTCAGCCAGTTTGCCGTGGCATACGGAGCTCCATCGCAGTCTTTAACACTGGTAGCATGCCGCGACAGCGTGGACGTGAACCGTATGTGCAGTTGACGGACTTTGAGCGAGGGCGTATAGTGGGCATGCGGGAGGCCGGGTGGACGTACCGCCGAATTGCTCAACACGGGGGGCGTGAGGTCTCCACAGTACATCGATGTTGTCGCCATTGGTCGGCGGAAGGTGCACGTGCCCGTCGACCTGGGACCGGACCGCAGCGACGCACGGATGCACGCCAAGACCGTAGGATCCTACGCAGTGCCGTAGGGGACCGCACCGCCACTTCCCAGCAAATTAGGGACACTGTTGCTCCTGGGGTATCGGCGAGGACCATTCGCAACCGTCTCCATGAAGCTGGGCTACGGTCCCGCACACCGTTAGGCCGTCTTCCGCTCACGCCCCAACATCGTGCAGCCCGCCTCCAGTGGTGTCGCGACAGGCGTGAATGGAGGGACGAATGGAGACGTGTCGTCTTCAGCGATGAGAGTCGCTTCTGCCTTGGTGCCAATGATGGTCGTATGCGTGTTTGGCGCCGTGCAGGTGAGCGCCACAATCAGGACTGCATACGACCGAGGCACACAGGGCCAACACCCGGCATCATGGTGTGGGGAGCGATCTCCTACACTGGCCGTACACCACTGGTGATCGTCGAGGGGACACTGAATAGTGCACGGTACATCCAAACCGTCATCGAACCCATCGTTCTACCATTACTAGACCGGCAAGGGAACTTGCTGTTCCAACAGGACAATGCACGTCCGCATGTATCCCGTGCCACCCAACGTGCTCTAGAAGGTGTAAGTCAACTATCCCGGCCAGCAAGATCTCCGGATCTGTCCCCCATTGAGCATGTTTGGGACTGGATGAAGCGTCGTCTCACGCGGTCTGCACGTCCAGCACGAACGATGGTCCAACTGAGGCACCAGGTGGAAATGGCATGGCAAGCCGTTCCACAGGACTACATCCAGCATCTCTACGATAGTCTCCATGGGAGAATAGCAGCCTGCATTGCTGCGAAAGGTGGATATACACTGTACTAGTGCCGACATTGTGCATGCTCTGTTGCCTGTGTCTATGTGCCTGTGGTTCTGTCAGTGTGATCATGTGATGTATCTGACCCCAGGAATGTGTCAATAAAGTTTCCCCTTCCTGGGACAATGAATTCACGGTGTTCTTATTTCAATTTCCAGGAGTGTAGTACACTTGTACTACGTGTAGAGTGGACATTAATTATGGTATATTATATATATATATATTTCTATTTTAGGTAAGTGACAATGGATGTACCTATTGGTTTTATCAATTTATTACTGTATATTTGCTTGTATAGTACTGTTTTTGAATCTTATTTTTATTTTAATCTGTCTTTGTGTTTGCATGGTTGGTATTGCGATGATGCTATCATTACTGTTTGTGCATACAGGCATCAAGATCGCGTACTGAATCATCGAAACCAAAAACTATGTTAAATAATATCGAAAGGACGGCTGCAGGTGTTCCATTTTATTACATTTCTGCAAACGCAATTTTGTCGTATGATGACATGTTGGAGACCGTGGCTGTTTTTGAAGACAAATGTTGATCGTGTTAGGACAGCAACCAGCCACAAATTTACTTTGAGTTCCTTTATTCAAAGGAAACCGTTACCGGTTTCGAATCGTTGCGATTCATCATCCGACGGTTTACACGCTTTCTTTCTACATTTGGTGTGTTTTTTACAGATTAATTGTCGTGAAACTTCGGTTTCGAGTGATTGTTTCTATAACGTCCATCCAGTCGATGTAAATGCATTCCCACTGCATCCTCGTTGTTGCACATGTAATAGTTCTCACTGTACACTTTAGATTTGTCACTGAGTTCATTCCAACCACGCACCACATGTGGGAAGGAAAACATAGGTACAAAGAAGGTAGCTGCGAAGAAACCATGGGTAACAGAAGAAATACTTCAGCTGATTGATGAGAGGAGGAAGTACAAACATGTTCCGGGAAAATCAGGAATACGGAAATACAAGTCGCTGAGGAATGAAATAAATAGGAAGTGCAGGGAAGCTAAGACGAAATGGTTGCAGGAAAAATGTGAAGACATCGAAAAAGATATTATTGTCGGAAGGACAGACTCGGCATACAGGAAAGTCAAAACAACCTTTGGTGACATTAAAAGCAACCGTGGTAACATTAAGAGTGCAACGGGAATTCCACTGTTAAATGCAGGGGAGAGAGCATATAGGTGGAAAGAATACATTGAAAGCCTCTATGAGGGTGAATATTTGTGTGATGTGATACAAGAAGAAACAGGAGTCGATTTAGAAGAGATAGGGGATCCAGTATTAGAATCGGAATTTAAAAGAGCTTTGGAGGACTTACGGTCAAATAAGGCAGAGGGGATAGATAACATTCCATCAGAATTTCTAAAATCATTGTGGGAAGTGGCAACAAAACGACTATTCACGTTGTTGTGTAGAATATATGAGTCTGGCGATATACCATCTGACTTTCGGAAAAGCATCATCCACACAATTCCGAAGACGGCAAGAGCTGACAAGTGCGAGAATTATCGCACAATCATCTTAACAGCTCATGCATCGAAGCTGCTTACAAGAATAATATACAGAAGAATGGGAAAGATAATTGAGTATGCGCTAGGTGACGATCAGTTTGGCTTTAGGAAAAGTAAAGGGAGGAGAGAGGCAATTCTGACCATACGGCTAATAATGGAAGCAAGGCTACAGAAAAATCAAGACACTTCCATAGTATTTGTCGATCTGGAAAAAACGTTCGACAATATAAAATGGTGCAAGCTGTTCGAGATTTTGTAAAAAAGTAGGGGTTAGCTATAGGGAGAGACGGGTCATACACAATATGTACAACAACCAAGAGGGAATAATAAGAGTGGACGATCAAGAACGAAGTGCTCGTATTAAGAAGGGTGTAAGACAAGGCTGTAGCCTTTCGCCCCTACTCTTCAATCTGTACACGGAGGAAGCAATGATGGAAATAAAAGAAAGGTTCAGGAGTGGAATTAAAATACAAGGTGAAAGGATATCAATGATACGATTCGCTGATGACATTGCTATCCTGAGTGAGAGTGAAGAAGAATTAAATGATCTGCTGAACGGAATGAACAGTCTAATGAGTACACAGTATGATTTGAGAGTAAATCGGAGAAAGACGAAGGTAATGAGAAGTAGTAGTATCCGAAAATTACCTCGAGCAATTAAACAGAGAACCGACTCGTGGAGATAACATATTGGACCTACTGATAACAAACAGACCCGAACTTTTCGAATCTGTATGTACAGAGCAGGGAATCAGTGATCATAAGGCCGTTGCAGCATCCCTGAATATGGAAGTTAATAGGAATATAAAAAAAGGGAGGAAGGTTTATCTGTTTAGCAAGAGTAATAGAAGGCAGATTTCAGACTACCTAACAGATCAAAACGAAAATTTCTGTTCCGACACTGACAATGTTGAGTGTTTATGGAAAAAGTTCAAGGCAATCGTAAAATGCGTTTTAGACAGGTACGTGCCGAGTAAAACTGTGAGGGACGGGAAAAACCCACCGTGGTACAACAACAAAGTTAGGAAACTACTGCGAAAGCAAAGAGAGCTCCACTCCAAGTTTAAACGCAGCCAAAACCTCTCAGACAAACAGAAGCTAAACGATGTCAAAGTTAGCGTAAGGAGGGCTATGCGTGAAGCGTTCATTGAATTCGAAAGTAAAATTCTATGTACCGACTTGACAGAAAATCCTAGGAAGTTCTGGTCTTACGTTAAATCAGTAAGTGGCTCGAAACAGCATATCCAGACACTCCGGGATGATGATGGCATTGAAACAGAGGATGACACGCGTAAAGCTGAAATACTAAACACCTTTTTCCAAAGCTGTTTCACAGAGGAAGACCGCACTGCAGTTCCTTCTCTAAATCCTCGCACAAACGAAAAAATGGCTGACATCGAAATAAGTGTCCAAGGAATAGAAAAGCAACTGGAATCACTCAATAGAGGAAAGTCCACTGGACCTGACGGGATACCAATTCGATTCTACACAGAGTACGCGAAAGAACTTGCCCCCCTTCTAACAGCCGTGTACCGCAAGTCTCTAGAGGAACGGAGGGTTCCAAATGATTGGAAAAGAGCACAGATAGTCCCAGTCTTCAAGAAGGGTCGTCGAGCAGATGCGCAAAACTATAGACCTATATCTCTTACGTCGATCTCTTGTAGAATTTTAGAACATGTTTTTTGCTCGCGTATCATGTCATTTCTGGAAACCCAGAATCTACTATGTAGGAATCAACATGGATTCCGGAAACAGCGATCGTGTGAGACCCAACTCGCCTTATTTGTTCATGAGACCCAGAAAATATTAGATACAGGCTCCCAGGTAGATGCTATTTTTCTTGACTTCCGGAAGGCGTTCGATACAGTTCCGCACTGTCGCCTGATAAGCAAAGTAAGAGCCTACGGAATATCAGACCAGCTGTGTGGCTGGATTGAAGAGTTTTTAGCAAACAGAACACAGCACGTAGTTATCAATGGAGAGACGTCTACAGACGTTAAAGTAACCTCTGGCGTGCCACAGGGGAGTGTTATGGGACCATTGCTTTTCACAATATATGTAAATGACTTAGTAGATAGTGTCGGAAGTTCCATGCGCCTTTTTGCGGATGATGCTGTAGTATACAGAGAAGTTGCTGCATTAGAAAATTGTAGCGAAATACAGGAAGATCTGCAGCGGATAGGCACTTGGTGCAGGGAGTGGCAACTGACCCTTAACATAGACAAATGTAATGTATTGCGAATACATAGAAAGAAGGATCCTTTATTGTATGATTATATGATAGCGGAACAAACACTGGTAGCAGTTACTTCTGTAAAATATCTGGGAGTATGCGTACGGAACGATTTGAAGGGGAATGATCATATAAAACTAATTGTTGGTAAGGCGGGTACCAGGTTGAGACTCATTGGGAGAGTGCTTAGAAAATGTAGTCCATCAACAAAGGAGGTGGCTTACAAAACACTCGTTCGACCTATACTTGAGTATTGCTCATCAGTGTGGGATCCGTACCAGGTCGGGTTGACGGAGGAGATAGAGAAGATCCAAAGAAGAGCGGCGCGTTTCGTCACTGGGTTATTTGGTAACCGTGATAGCGTTACGGAGATGTTTAATAAACTCAAGTGGCAGACTCTGCAAGAGAGGCGCTCTGCATCGCGGTGTAGCTTGCTCGCCAGGTTTCGAGAGGGTGCGTTTCTGGATGAGGTATCGAATATATTGCTTCCCCCTACTTATACTTCCCGAGGAGATCACGAATGTAAAATTAGAGAGATTAGAGCGCGCACGGAGGCTTTCAGACAGTCGTTCTTCCCGCGAACCATACGCGACTGGAACAGGAAAGGGAGGTAATGACAGTGGCACGTAAAGTGCCCTCCGCCACACACCGTTGGGTGGCTTGCGGAGTATCAATGTAGATGTAGATGTAGATGTAGATGTAGTAGAAATGAGAACAGAGAGAAACTTAAAATCAGGATTGATGGTCACGAAGTCAATGAAGTTAAGGAATTCTGCTACCTAGGCAGTAAAATAACCAATGACGGACGGAGCAAGGAGGACATCAAAAGCAGACTCGTTATGGCAAAAAAGGCATTTCTGGCCTAGAGAAGTCTACTAATATCAAATACCGGCCTTAATTTGAGGAAGAAATTTCTGAGGATGTACGTCTGGGGTACAGCATTGTATGGTAGTGAAACATGGACTGTGGGAAAACCGGAACAGAAGAGAATCGAAGCATTTGAGATGTGGTGCTATAGACGAATGTTGAAAATTAGGTGGACTGATGAGGTAAGGAATTAGGAGGTTCTACGCAGAGTCGGAGAGGAAAGGAATATGTGGAAAACACTGATAAGGAGAAGGGACAGGATAATAGGACATCTGCTAAGACATGAGGGAATGATTTCCATGGTACTAGAGGGAGCTTTAGAGGGCAAAAACTGTAGAGGAAGACAAAGATTGGAATACGTCAAGCAAATAATTGAGGACGTAGGTTGCAAGTGCTACTCTGAGATGAAGAGGTTAGCACAGGAAAGGAATTCGTGGCGGGCCGCATCAAACCAGTCAGTAGATTGATGGAAAAAAAAACCATAATGCTTACATACACTCCTGGGTCTAATATCACTTCGGTTTACGCTGTAATACAACGTCAGTGTTGTATTCCAACCATCATACATTACAATTCTAGACATAAATATTGACATTAATGCCATATTTTGCGGGATATTAAAGAATAATTATGAATTATGTGTAGGTGTCCAACCATGAGGACACTGTTAGGGCTATTCGTATCGATTTACGTCATCTGTCCTCTGAGTACAACAAAGTAATGTTTCTTGAGAGTGGAGTGTATTTAGGGGGCATCTCAGATACAGATTACATATATAATCATGGAGTACTGTTATACCTCCACTGCAGACCGCTCGCACCAGCCCAGGTAATAACATTAAACACGAACAACACTAATGCATAAAAGTTCGAAGTTTGCCAGTCGTGTAAAACGTTTAAAATTCCACGAGCTTTCGACCAAGCATGCCTTGACCGTTGTCAAGTGCTATGACTGACAAAGGCTGATGATATTCCCTGACATACATTAAATATCGGCTATGATGTTACTGATGTTCACAGCATCGCCTGTATTGTCGTACTCGTACTGTGATTTGGCGTTCAAATGTGTGTGTGAAATCTTATGAGACTTAACTGCTAAGGTCATCAGTCCCTAAGGTTACACGCTACTTAATCTAAAGTATCCTAAATTATCCTAAGGACAAACACACACACCCATGCCTGAGGGAAGACTCGAACCTCCGCCGGGACCAGTCGCACAGTCCATTATTTCAGCGCCTCAGACCGCTCGGCTAATCCCATGCGGCATTCGGCGTTCGATGTGCCCTCTTCAACCTCACGATTGCAGGGTCCCACGCCGCGCAAAGCTACATTCAGCTGTCTCAATTAAGCGTGTTATTGGTGATTTTTATTTTGATGCCTTCTTTAACTGTACGGCCCAAGTAACCGTTAGTCCGAATTTTCGTTAAATTTGCTCTGGTGAACGTTTTTTAAAGCGTGCTCAGCTAAAGAGGATTTCTCGGGGTACCGTAGCCCATAAAACCTTTCATGCTTCGTCATGCCTTGTTCTGCAATGTGTACTGTAAGACGTAATGCGGCGTAAAACTGGCCACACTCGCAAGATGTCTCGTAGACGCCAGGTGTCCTGATACCTGCAGCATCTTTATCTGCTCTCAGAAATTGTCAGATTTTTGTTGCAGACCTGAAGATCCTTTGTATCTTTTCAGCAGCAGGCGTAGCCTTGCTCGACACCGACCCACAGAACGCCGAAGATATGTTTCTTTTCCTGCTCCTCGTATGTAGTCTTATTGTGAATCTTTCTTCAGATCACTTCATGTATTTTGTGTCACTGCAGCCGTTGTTCCTGAAAACCTTGCGTAGGTGGATCACCTCAAGGGGCAATGATCTCAAGCAAGCTTCACAATAAGACCAACGACGAGGAGCACTTCCTACCTAAAGAAATGCCCTCGAAGAGTGGGCATTCACTACAGATTGCATGACTCATTTTATCTCCAGTGGTTGACAGTTTACGTTGATATCAATCACTGTTGGTTTTACGTTTTTGTTTGTTTGTGGAGTGTCATAAACTCCGAAAATTCAGACCCTGTCATGCAGAATAAAAAGATGGCACTCTGAGCAAAAAATTAACTAAACTGCGGCTAATGTTCTACTGAGTTTGATGTTATTCAGGTTCCGCCCATTTGCATCACACACGGATTGATGGCTGGGGCACTGCACATTGTTAATTTTAAAATTAAGTAACATGAAAACAAAGATCGATAGAAAAATACAACCAACGGTACGTCTAGTGTGAAATCTGTATGAATTTTATACAGAAGTTTCGAAGAAGTAGTTATAAAAACTGCTAACACATGGCGCTGCATTCGCATTACGTAGCGCCTGTAAATAGTAATACAATTCAGAGCGATAGTTGCACAGGTGAGACGTAAAAAGTTAGCTCACCGGTGGAACGGATTGACAGCATGTATTCCATTGAACAACGCGTATTTCTCGCATTAGAATTTCAGGGGTTAGAACACAGTGAAAAAGTCGTTCTCAAGCACTTTGCCAAAGTAGAGAGGACAGGCACCGTGACTGAAGATCTAGTGGAGAATGTTGGCCCCAGGCAGAGTGTAGGTACTCCCGAGAAAGTCGCCACAGTTTCTGAACTTATTCAGCGAGATGAAAAGTAAGTCCTCTGAATAATTGCAGGAACGAATGGTTTGAAGCGTTCCCCTACGCATACAAGATAAAGAAACAGTGTACGCACTCTGCATTCAGTATCAAAGTACAGCGTGATCCTTTAGCAGCTTTGGTAACTACTATTTCGAAACTTCTATATATTGCTTTTGCAACAAACATACTAGTAGTTGCTTTCTACCATCGGTGTTTGTCTGTTCTGTTATGTTATTTAACACATTGGGTGCCGAACCTGCGTCACTTAAGGTTATATACCAGGCCGACAGATTTTTCAGGGGCATATAATCGTTGGACACATGACCTGTGAAGTTAATTTCTTCAGTATCATCCCTACTAGGCCGTGCGTATAAGAATTAACCACAAACTTTATTAACAAACAAGACTCCTTTCAGCATTTCAACGAACGGTATTTAATTTTTGGAAAAACAGAGCAAAATTAATATAAATGCTGAATTTGTAATACTTCAAAAGGTTGGTTTACAAATTCGCAGCACAACCTATTTGAATTAAATAATACGTTGTGTGCTTTACTTTAAAGGTATGAATAATGAAAGGAAAGTCCAACCCCATGAACTCTTCGTCCGGACAGCCTATACACGTAGCTACCAACCTTGAGAAGTGTTCTCAATAATCACATGGTATATGTAGAGCAGTTCCGTCATCGAATTTTGTAAACAAAAGTGCACGGCCTTTACTTGAGGCCTGGGTAACTATACATCCATTTACATTCAGTGTAGCTGAGTACTTCAGTTGGCGGAAAAGAAACTGGTGTAGGCATACTGATCGAAATATAGAGATATGTAAACTGGCAGAAGACGGCGCTGCGGTCAGCAACAGCTATATAAAACGACAAATGTCTGGTGCAGTTGTCAGATCGGTTGCTACAATGAAAGGTTATCAAGATTTAAGTGAACTTGGACGTGGTGTAATACTCGGCGCACGAGGTACCGATGAAGCGGGAATTTTCCCCTTTGGCCATTTCACGAGTGTACCGAGAATATCAGGTATCCGGTAAATCATCAACTCTCCGACATCGATGCGGCCGGAAAAAGATCCTCCAAGAACGGGACCAACGACGACTCAAGAGAATCGTTCAACGTGACAGAAGTGCAACCCTTCCGCAAATTGCTACAGATTTCAGTGCTGGACCATCAACAAGTGTTAGCGTGCGAACCATTCAACGAAACATCGTCGATATGGGCTTTCGGAGCAGAAGACACACTCGTGTACCGTTGATGACTTCAACGACACAAAGCTTTACGCCTCGCCTTGGACCATCAACCCCAACACTGATCTGTTGATGACTGGAAACATGTTGCCTAGTCGAACGAGTCTCATTTCGAATTGTATCGAGCGGATGGACGTGTAAGGGTATGGAGACAACCTCATGAATCCATGGATCCTGCATGGCAGAAGGGGGTTGTTCTAGCCGGTGGAGGCTCTGTAACGATGTGGGGCGTGTGCACTTGGAGTGATATGGGACCCCCGATACTTCTAGACACGTCTCTGACAGGTGACTCGTACGTAAGTATCCTGTCTGATCACCTGCATCCATTCCCGTCCATTACACTTTCCGACGGACTTGGGCAACTGCAACAGGATATTGCGACACCTCAACATCCAGAATTGCTACAGAGTGTCTGCAGGAACACTCTTCTGAGTTCAATCACGTCCTCTGCCCACCAGACTCCCCAGACATGAACATTATTGAGCATATCTGAGATGCCCTGCGACGTGCTGTACTCTCACGGATTTATGGAAAGCCCTGCAGGATTCATGGTGTCAACTCCATGCCCTAAACGATATTCAGCAGGTGTACCAGTTTCCTTGGCTCTTCATTGTATTTTATACACATGGCACTATGTCTTAATTTTGAAGTCAGGTATTCGTTTGTTGGACACCCTGTAGCTTATTATCAATGGAACAGTCCTGCGAAGTTTCCGTGATCTTTTGAACACTTAGTATCTGCCCACCTGCATACTATTGTTGCTGCCACACAATTTCTTAGATGGCTTTTGGCCTTTAAGGTGTTATTGCAGTAGCTATAACACGTTTGTACATATCACATGTCGAAATCAGCTGTGTGGGAGAGATAGACGGGTGCGAGGGCTACTCGACATAAAGGGTATGAGACGAATTCCATATTCCTTGACATCCGGAAAGCGTTTGACTCGGTGCCCCACTGCAGACTCCTAACTAAGGTACAAGCATATGGGAGCATATTGGATTGGTTCCCAAGTATGTGAGTGGCTCGAAGACTTCTTATGTAGTAGAACCCAGTACGTTGTCCTCGATGGTGAGTGTTCACCGGAGGTGAGGGTATCATCTGGAGTCCCCCAGGGAAGTGTGGTAGATCCGCTGTTGTTTTCTATCTTCATAACGATCTTTTGGATAGGGTGGATAGCAATGTGCGGCTGTTGGCCGATGATGCTGTGGTGTACTGGAAGGTGTCGTCGTTGAGTGACTGTAGGAGGATACGAGATGACTTGGAGAGGATTTGTGATTGGTGTAAAGAATGGCAGCTGACTCTAAATATAGATAAATGTAAATTAATGCAGATGAATAGGAAAAAGAATCGTGTAATGTTTGAATACTCCATTAGTAGTGTAGCGCTTGACACAGTCACGTCGATTAAATATTTTGGCGTAACATTGCAGATTGATATGAAGTGGGACAAGCATGTAATGGCAGTTGTGGGGAAGGCGGATAGTCGTCTTCGGTTCATTGGTAGAATTTTGGGAAGATGTGGTTCATCTGTAAAGGAGACCACTTATAAAACACTAATACGACCTAATCTTGAGTACTGCTCGAGCGTTTGGGATCCCTACCAGGTCGGATTGAGGGAGGACATAGAAGCAATTCAGAGGCGGGCTGCTAGATTTGTTACTGGTAGGTTTGATCATCACGCGAGTGTTACGGAAGCGCTTCAGGAGCTCGGGTGGGAGTCTCTGGAGGAAAGGAGACGCTCTTTTCGCGAATCGCTACTGAGGAAATTTGGAGAGGCTGACTGCAGTACAATTTTACTGCCGCAAACTTACATTTCGCGGAAAGACCACAAAGATAAGATAAGAGAGATTAGGGCTCGTATAGAGGCATATAGGCAGTCATTTTTCCCTCGTTCTGTTTGGGAGTGGAACAGGGAGAGAAGATGCTAGTTGTGGTACGAGGTACCCTCCGCCACGCACCGTATGGTGGATTGCGGAGTATGTATGTGGATGTAGATATGTAGATGTAGATGAACCAAGTGGCGCTCAGTTTATGTTACCAGGTGCGCAGGCGGCATTTTTCGTAGCGCGCCGCGGTGAGCCGAAGAAAACGCCCTCCGGCCGGTGGGCGGGCCCGCTTTGCCGAGAATCTGAGGTGGCGATCTGTTTGCGGCCGCGGTTGCCGTGGCTGCAAGGCGGGCCACGTGTCCGTCTATCTGCCGTCACGCGCCGCGCTCCCATTGGCTGAGACCTGACACGCTACCATGTACTGACCCCGTACGGCGTACGGCAAGCGTGCTCTCCGCTATTAGGCCAGCCGGCCGGGATTTCCGGAACGCTTTGCTACGCTCGATTATCAGCAGCTTCATCCGGCAGGCCAACAAAAAAATTGCGGTAGACGTGCGCTTGAAGAGGCGATCGACGGAATTTACCCACACCGTTCTGGGCTTATGCTGACCTGTAACGCAACACACAAATTTACTCCACTATCTCACTCTGCTATCTAACGGTAACAGAGCAACGTTTTTAATGTGCATTGCCTGGTATCCAGCGAGGATGCTAAGAATGGACTTAACTTTTTTGATACCTAGCTCTACTACTGTGCGTCGGAAGAGGAACGACACTTCCCGTTACAGGAGTAGTCGTCTGTTTTTAACTCTCAAATGGTTCAAATGGCTCTGAGCACTGTGGGACTTAACATCTGAGGTCATCAGTCCCCTAGAACTTAGAACTACTTAATCCTAACTAACCTAAGGACATCACACACATCCATGCCCGAGGCAGGATTCGAACCTGCGACCGTAGCAGTCACGCGGACAATTTTAACTCTCGTTTTGTTATTTAGGTATACAGACTATTAACTATTCTTCTTCTTTTTTGGTGTCCAGACCTGAGATTGATTTGCAGCAGTATACTTTCCACTCTCCTCTCTGCCATCCCCTTCATTTCTGAATACGTAGCGAACCTGATATCACTCGTAGTCTGTTACGTGTGTAATATCATTGGTCACCCCCAACGATTCCTCCTCTCAACAGCTACTTCTGCAATTGTTCCAATGATGTTACTGCGCATTAAAATGTATTCTACAAGTTTCTCTCTTCCTGTTTGGATTTCATCCGGAGTGATCTGATTTTATGTTTTATCGGCGCCGTTTAATTGGTAATTCAATCTTTCTAGTTGATCCTCAGCGTCCCTCTGTAGTACCAAATCGTCAATACCTCTAATCGTCTTTTCTCCTGTTGTGCAAGTTTTACACCCTTATAGAGCCGTAGTAGTATTTGCGGTCTCGACAGGTTTGTGCTTGATGTGACGACTAACGCAGAAAATTAGTGGAGGTAAGTATCATGGATGATATCTCAATACACACTTCTCTTGTTCGTGAGCTGGTATTAAAACCATAGACATAACCCACAGCGTAACGAGTGCAGCCTTCGACAGGGTAGTGTACTTTGAAACGTCTCTGTGAAGTCGTTTCATAAGACGCTTGTCGAATTTGGTGCAACTTATTCACTTTACTACCTTTTTGTGGGAAACGCTGAGTTGGTCATCGTCTGCTGGGAGCAGACGATGCTGCTTCTCGTTCGAAGGAGAGCACAGGATGACCAACTTAGGTTTCCAATACCTGAAGAGAGAGGTTTACCCATCTTAGTCAAAGGCTGTGTCAAAGGTTGCTTTTGTGTGTGAGGTTGGTGACGGAGGGCTACCTCTCTGGTAGCTTCCGCTGCACGGGGAGCTAGGTAATCTCAAAAGAGAGAAAAGGGCACTCTTCGGTGAATGCTTGGTGAGTACGGATCGTAGCTCTTAAGGGGGGTTTCAGGTGATCGGAAGCAGGTTGAGTTAGGACTTCGTTATGTTTAACTGTTGAAATACTTAAGAACTTCAGCTTGACTGAAGCGTGTGAAGCGAGTTATTTTTCCGAATGTGACGTAATTATATTGCTTTAAATAGGTGATTTTTGGGTGTGTGACTTAAAAGTGTAGAAGTTACTTTGTTCATTTTGAACAACGATGAAATAGAATTTCAAACGGTAAATCTGATTAGGAAAAGCTGGTTAAGATCACTTCAATCGTACGTGTGTGTAATACTGTGTCGGAGTGAGTATGATTTGTAATCTTATATTTTGTGGAAGTTGCTTTTGTCTTTGTGAGTCGTTTGGTAATCAATGACCCTTCTGGTCCATCACGGCACCGCAATAGGCTTTACTTTAACAGTTTGCTTGTTTAATGAGCTCTAATTTCTGCAAGAATATCTGTTCCTTCGTGCTCTTCTACAAAGCAACACAACAGTTTGATTCGGAATTTACCACGTGCTGTAGTTCGGCCGTTTGCAAGCAGCAGACGCAGTTAGTATGCTGAATAATTATCGCACAATCTCGTGCATTGGTTAAACCTCTGTCCAGAATAGTACATTCGTAGAATCGTAATGCGAATCTCACTGAGATATTTTTATGGTATGAATGCTAAGGAGATGATAGTATCATTGTCTCCCGCCCCCGTTTTCTGTGTTTCTTCTTCCTGTAGTTAAATTGTGCTCTGTTACATTCTCACGTAATTCTTACTCAAGTATTTCTAGTCAGGCAACAGTTATGTGTAGTTAGATACAATAAATAATCTACGTGAAAGATAAATTCTGCGGTGTTGATCTTACTCACTTACTCCGATTTCAAATCCAGAATTAATCAAGTGGCTTCATGCACGACATGCAGTGCTATTTATCTGGCTACTTAAAGAAATTTGCATATTTGTAATTAAATTATTAAAGTAATTAAACTAGTAATTTCCAGCTCCGTTTTTTTCTAAATGGCTAGGAAGGGCTTGGGTTGGTAGCGACACTGAATTTCTGAACTTTTATCATTATTTGTGTGAGCGAAGCAGCTAGAAATGTGAAATAACGTATATGGCTCGATGAGAAACGTCTTAAAGATAGTAATACGTTACAACTTCATTCACTGAACAGTACCGTAATCATTCCATGTAAAGTATTCCATATATCATCTAAGCTCGCCGAACAAAAATGAGTCACCCCACAGCGCACGCACAGATGAATCGTTAAGCCTTTAGACACATTTATGTTTCAAGCGGCCATTGTACGCAAAAATGGGTAAACGTAAGGATGTGACACAGTGACAAATGGGGCAATAGTGTTTCGTCGCGCTCGTCACTATACAGCGTGTAAAGTTGCTGGAGTTGGCCTTTCACGGCGGACTATTCTGGTTGTCTATAACGAGGCCGACGGGAAAGACAGGCCGGGAGCGTACGTTACAGCGTGTGACACTGCTGATGTTAACGAGTGCTAGAAGTCGTCTCCTGCGGGGTGCAAGTAACTATCTAGGACGAGTTTAATACTTCTTAGCTGAGTGTTGATATGCGTACAAGTTCTCGACAGCATACGACAAAATAAGACCACTAGTGGTTACCTTGTCAATTAAATATTGATTTCCCCTGGACCTTGCACGGAGCCGAGTGAAGCGGTGAAGTGTGGCGGACAAGCCGACTAGTATGACGTTACAAGTTCGTTGCAGGGCCCCTGTATCCCGTCGTCCCTGGTCTGTAAGCAGTGGTGGAACACGCGTGTCCACGAAACACGACGGCACAATTGTAATCGGAAAAGATCCTGACACAGAGTTACCGTAGACCCGTTTCACGGCTTGTGAATCAGAATCGCTTCCAAACCGGGCAGGAACTGCTGCAGGCAGTGAATTAAGGTCTTTGCCCCCCTATTAGTGAGAGAACATTGCGATGGGAACTGCATGCGATAAACATTTGGAGTCGGTCATCTTGAAAGAGGCCATTGCTCACAAGGCACATTATGCTGGAAGAATATGTGTCTGATTTTCTGAGCATTCCCCCACATTATCACACCTCGATGAAAGACTGCCTGACTTGAAGTTCACAGACAATCTGTAGGACATGCTGGAACAGAAGCTAAAATGTCAACATCAGCATCCCCGCAGTAAGGTGGAATTGCGCAACCAAACACTCAGCGAGTGGTCTATCATACGGGCTCACGTCATAACAACCCAGGTGGTTATCAAGTCCAGAATGGAACTACAAGGTTTTAAATGATGTTGAAAAAGGCCGGGTGATTCAGGAAGATTTCACCTAGATTCCAGCATGGTCAGGCAAAGATTCCGAAAACAGTTAACGGATTGTAAGGCGTACCAGATATAGACTCAAATCACTATTTAATAGTGACGAAGAGTAAGCTGAAGTTTAAAAGACTAGTCAGGACAAATTAATACGCAAAGAAGTGGTAAACGGATGTAAAAGGAATGAAGAGAGACAATTGAAGTTATCTAAGGGTGTAGATACTGTGATAATGAACAGTTCAGCAGGCAGGACAGTTGAAGAGGGATGGACATCTCTAACAAGGTCAGTTACAGAAGTAGGAAAGAAAAACGTCGGTATAAAGAAGTTAACTGCGAAGAAGCCATGTCTAACAGAAGAAGTACTTCAGGTGATCGATGAATGAAGTACGAAAATGTTCTGGGAAATTCTGGAATACAGAAATACAAGCCACTGACAAATCAAGAGGAGGAAGAGGG
This sequence comes from Schistocerca piceifrons, assembly GCF_021461385.2. Taxonomy (NCBI): domain Eukaryota; kingdom Metazoa; phylum Arthropoda; class Insecta; order Orthoptera; family Acrididae; genus Schistocerca; species Schistocerca piceifrons. The sequence goes on from NC_060138.1 coordinate 379,792,982, forward strand.
AAGCTAAGGTGAAATCGCTGCATGAAAAATGTGAAGAAATCGAAGAAGAAGTAACGGTTGGGCACTGACTCAGTATATAGAAAAGTCAAAAGAACCTTCGGTGAAATTAAAAGCAAGAGTTGTAATACTAAGCGTGTAATGGGAACTCCACTGTTAAATGCAGAGGAGAGTGCAGATAGGTGGCAAGAGAACAATTCAGGCGTCTATGACGGGGAAGATTTTGAAACTTCTATATTTAAATATCTGTGTCTGTACTTAAATTCCAGAATGACTGAGAAGATGAAACGTCTACCTTATTTGATTCTGAAACAGCTGAGCAGAACTGAACGTACTGAGCCTACTTTCTCTTTACTTCTTATTATCATGCCAACCACAATATTTTAGCGCAACGCAATCTGACTGCTCAAAAAAAAAAAAAAAAAAAAAAAAAAATATCATTCAAAAGAATGGCCCTGACGAAAAATAAATCCTATCAATAACCTATACATTACATTAAGCACTTACCTCACAAAAATTTTCATCATGCGAACTACTGCAATACAGCGAGCGTCAATACTGCCAGCTAAATAAAAAATTCTAGCTACTAAACTCATTAACTACTAATATGCCTGTGGTTAGGAAAGGAAAGATTTTGTTGCAAACCTAATAATGAATTTTTTTACCTTAATAATGTGGCATCCAGTTCAGACACGAGTATAAATCGTCATTGACATCTAGTACAAAGGTATATAATCATGAATAATATTCAGTCTCCAAGTCGATCATGTACAGATCGTTAGCCTACGCTAGCACTTCAGACCTCTACCTCCATCAATGCTAACTTTTCACATCTAACATCCATCACTGCTGGCTGTTCACCTCCAATTGTCCAACAGTACTTCTAACACTGCTGGCGACTAACTTCCAACTGCCCAACACTACTGGCGATTAACTTCCAACAACGAGTCCAACCAGCCACAGAGTCTCTTTCAAAGAAAGCGTAGTCAGAGATCCAATGCAAAGAGCTACACAGCGCTGCCAACACAGAAGCAGCTCACTTACAATCTGTCTGATGTGATAGAAGAAGAAACAAGAGTCGTTATAGAAGAGATAGGGGATATTAGAATCAGGATTTAAAAGAGCTTTGAATGAATTAGGAACAAATAAGACAGAAGAGGTAGAGAGAATTCCATCAGAATTTCTAAAATCGTTGGGGAAGTAGCAATGGAACAACAGTTCGCGTTGGTCTGTAGAGTGTATGAGTCTGACGAACACCATCTGACTGTCGGAAAAATATCATCCACACAATTTCGAAGACTGAAAGTCCCGGAATATGAGAGAATTATTGCACTATCACTTTAACAGCTCATGCATCCAAATTGCTGACCATAATAATAAACAGAACCATGGAAAAGAAAATTGAGGATGTGTTACATGATTATCAGTTTGCCTTTATGAATGGTAAAGGTATCAACGAGGCAGTACTGATGATGCGGCTGATAATGGAAGCAAGACTAAAGAAAAATCAAGACGCGTTCATAGGGTTTGCCGACCTGAAAAAAGCGCTCGATAATATCAAATGGTACAAGATGTTCTAAAGTCTGAGGAAAATAGGGGTAAGCTACAGGGAGAGACGAGTAATATACAACATGTGCAAGAGCCAAGGAGGGAATAATAAAAGTGGAGGACCAAGAAAGAAGTGCTCGGATTTAAAAACGATGTAAAACAGAGACGTAGTATTTCGCCCCGACTGATCAATTTATACATCGAAGAAGCGATGGCGCAAATGAAAGGCTTCAGAGTGAGACCAAAATTTGAATTTAATTCAAAGTGAAAGGATATCTATGACAATTGTCAAGATGAAGGGACAGGATGATGGGACATCTCTTAAGACATCGCGAAATTACTTCCGTGTTCCGAGAGGGATCTGTACAGGATAAAAACTGTAGAGGAGCACAGAGACTGGAAACGTCCAGCAAATATTTGAGGACATAGGTTGCAAGTGTTACTCTGAGTTGAAGAGGTTGACGCAAGAGAGCAACCCGTGGCGTGCCGCATGAAACCAGTCAGAAGATTGATGACTAAAAAAAAATATTTTTGTGCGGCAAGTTTAACATTTGCTGTTGCCTTCATCATCTAAGTGACCTGAACAAGTTAGGAAGATACAGTCTATTTCAGCGAAATTTTTAAAAAGCAAGCGTAATATGAAATAAATTCTGTAACACTAATGATTAAATCAGATACAGACTCAGTCTGTTACTGTGTTAGCGACGTATATGTTGCATTTACTGGATCCTTTACAGTAGACTGTTTTGTGATCGTTTATGTGATTCGATTATTTGTTTCATTTGATTCAGGTCAAGACCACTGAACTGAATCTCGGGAAGAAAGGACAGTAGAATTGCATGAGTAGAAAGTATTATTGCACATGAAATTAGAGTTTTAATCTCATTAGAGTTTCATTTACTCTTAACTTTTAAGCATTTTTAGGGTAGGCATATTTGTTCAAATTTTATATAATTTTTTCACCCTGAGTCCACATTAATGATATCATAACTGGTTTCGACTTCTTAGAAGGTCATTACCATTTGATATGACTACTGGTGTTCCTCGGCATGACGTACGCTAGACGTAGATTACGTGAAGACCACCTATAGACGTAATCTGTGAGTTGCAGAAGTCGTGTTTAGCGACTTCGGTCACGCAGCCGCAAAATAAACCGTTTTAAGTAGGGCATAAGGTTCATTACAACCTCTCAGTCGGTGAGATGTAGCAAGCGACATGTAAGGAGACCAGCTAAGATCCAGTTTGACACCTTGTTGCTGTTGCCTTCATCATCTAAATCACACATTTATGATATACCAGTTTACTGAGTGACCTGAACAAATTAGGAAGATGCAGTCTATTTCACACATGTGACAACGAATCAGGTATTACGAAGTACTTTGCTACCAATTATAATCGCAATATTAGCAAGGACAGCAAATAACGAAATTATACTAAATGTACTTTTACAGTATAAAGTGAAGAACACACGATTAAATTTGTAAATGATTTGACGGTGTACATGCTAAGAAATTTAGTACACACCGCTGTCATCTCTGGCAGCCACAACAGCCCTATCTCGGGTAGCCATAAACTGAATTTGGATGGTGTATATAAATACGTCATTCTATACCGCTTTATCTGTAACGAAGTTCAACAGTCGCAGCGCTTGGTGGGTGGTGGGGTAGAAGTCTTTTAACAACCCACGACCGGGGATTTTCAGTGAGTAAGAGATCTGGAGAACATGCTGTCAAAGGAACAAAACTTGGAGTCGTGTTCTACCTATTGATACAGGATGTTAGGGGTATAGGTGGAGACCTGTGATAAATGGTTAAAACGGCTCTGAGCACTATGAGACTTAACTGCTGTGGTCACCAGTCCCCTAGAACTTAGAACTACGTAAACCTAACTAACCTAAGGACATCACATACATCAATGCCCGAGGCAGGATTCGAACCTGCGACCGTAGCGGTCACGCGGTTCAAGACCGTAGCGCGTAGAACCGCTCGGCCACTCCGGCCGGCGCTGTGATAAATGGTGCCGTACTACGTACCCATTTGAGTATGTCAGTTGCCTTATTCACTGTGTCTGTTAGACACAGAGTCTTCCCGTGAGTACACCACATAATTCACTACGAAGGTCTTAACTGTGCAGTGAAGTGGACTACGCGTCTCAGCATAGGCTATCCGGTTTGACTCCACGCGTCCACCCTTCAGTCCAAAATGGTTCAAATGGCTCTAAGCATTATGGGACTTAACATCTGATATCATCAGTCCCCTAGACTTAGAACTACTTAAACCAAACTAACCTAAGGACATCACGCACATCTATGTCCGAGGCGGGATTCGAATCTGCGACCGTAGCAGCAGCGCGGTTATGGACTGAAGCGCCTACAACCACTCGGTCTCAGCGGCCGGCCCACCCTTCAGTATTTGACCTTCTGCCATCAACGCCTCGCTTGTGCCACACATAGCTGGACGTACTAACCAACCTAAAACATCTTACTCGTAATTGCTGTAATTACACTGAGGAGCCAAAGAAACTGGTACACCTACCTAGTCCCGCGTAGCGCCCCCGCGAGCACACAGAAGTGTCACAACACGACGTGACATGGACTCGACTAAAGGTTAAAGTAGTGCTGGAGGCAACTGACACCATGAATTCTGCAGGGCTGTCCATAAATCTGTAAGAGTACGAACGGGTGGAGATCTCTTCTGAACAGGACGTTGCAAGGGATCCACGGTATGCTCAATAATTTTCATATCTGGAGAGTATGCTGGGCAGCGGATGTGTTTAAACTCGGAAGAGTGTTCCTGGAGACACTCTGTAGCAATTCTGAACGTGTGGGCTGTCACATCGTCCTGCTGGAATTGCGCAAGTCTGTCTGAATGCACAATGGATGTGAATGGGTGCAGGTGATCAGACAGGGCGGTTACATACGTGTCACCTATCAGAGTCGTATCTGAACGTATCAGGACTCCCATAACACTCCATCAGCACACGCCTCACACCTTTACAGAGCCTTGACCGGCTTGAATAGCCCCCTGTTGACATGCAGGGTCCTTAGATTAATGAGGTTGTCTCCAAACTCGTACATCCGCTCGATACAATTTGAAACGAGACTCGTCCGACCAGGCAACATGTCTCCAGTCATCAACAGTCTAAAGTAGGTGTTGACGGGTCTAGGAGAGGCGTAAAGGTTTGTATCGTGCAGTAATCAAAGGTACACGATTGGGCATTCGGATGGGGAAGCCCATATCGACGATGTTTCGTTGAATGGTTCGCACGCTGACACATGTTGATGGCCCAACGAAGAAATCTGCGGCAATTTGCGGGAAGGTTGCACTTTTCCACATTGGACGAGTCTCTTCAGTCGTCGTTGATCCCGTTCTTGAAGGATGTTTTCCGGCCTCGGCGACGTCGGAGATTTGATGTTTTACCGGGTTTTTGACATTCACTACGCAGGTGAAATGGTCGTAAGGGAAAATTGCCACTTCATCGCTACCTCAGAGATGCTGTGTTTGATCGCTCGTGCGCCGACTATAATACCACGTTAAGACTCACTTAAATTTTGATAAACTGTCATTACAGCAGCAGTGCCCGATCTAACAACTGCGCCAGCCACTTGTTGGCCTATATAGATGTTGCCGAATGCAGCGCTGTACTCTCTGTATTTGAATACGCATGCCTATACTAATTATTTTAGCACTCACTCACTCCGTCTTCGCCGGTCTGTTGGCCAAGCGGTTCTAGGCGCTACAGTCTGGAACCGCGCGACCGCTACGGTCGCAGGTTAGAATCCTGCCTCGGGCATGGATGTGTGTGATGTCCTTAGGTTAGTTAGGTTTAAGTAGTTCTAAGTTCTAGGGGACTGATGACCTCAGAAGTTAAGTCCCATATTGCTCAGAGCCATTTGAACCATTTTCACTCCGTCTTCAGCCCACGAGTGGCCTACCGGTACCATCCGACCGCCGTGTCATCCTCATGGAGGATGCGGATAGGAGGGGCATGGGGTCAGCACACCGCTCTCCCGGCCGTTATTATGGTATTCGTGACCGAAGCACTGTTCGGTCGAGTAGCTCCTCAATTGGCTTCACGAAGCTGAGTGAACCCCGAAAAATGGCAACAGAGCATGGCGGCCTGAATGGTCACCCATTCAAGTGCGGACCACGCCCCTATAGCGTGTAACATCGGTGATCTCACAGGAGCCGGTGTATCCACTGCGGTAAGGCCGTTGCCCCAAATATTTTAGGGCTTCAGTGTATTAGTCTGCAATTGAAGCAAATACTGATGTAAAGTTGTTCAGTACAGTATCCTCAGTCTTCAACAGAAATATCTGCACTTTATACCTCTATGTGTATACTTTTTGCGCCTTATGGTTTCCGCGCAGTAGTCTCTTGAAACGCTAAAGGTACTTGTAAATAACACGGTAAATCGGGGGACATACTGTAACAGCTATCAAAGAGGTTGTCGTCAATGTGCAAGTGTGAACGGCTGTCGCGGTCGCGCGCTGAGTAGAGACGTTCGATCGTGGCGGTGTTTGGCGTGAGGGATTGCAGGCCGGGCGGTCGCAGAAGGCCTGTCCGGCGCAGTGCGTCCGGCGCGGCGCTGCGCGGCGCGTGTCGTATCGCGGAGCGGCTCGGAGCTGCCGCCTGGCGTGTGGCGACACGAGATGCCTTCCGGCAGATAGGCACGCGACGGCCGCCTCGCCATTACCGCGGACGGCCTCGCCTTTCCGGCCGCCGTCGCACTGTGCAATTACAGACGCGGACGACGCCACGTCCCACGTGCACGGCAAGCGGGGCTCAGGCGGCGCGCGTTGCCTCGGAGACGCCTGGCGCGCTCCCCGTGCGATTCGGTGAAACGTTGTCAACAATTGTCCCCACAGATTCTTTTGTAGAAGGCTTTATCATCCTTCGAGATCAATTACTTCCATATACACTACTGGCCATTAAAATTGCTACACCAAGAAGAAATGCAGATGATAAACGAATATTCATTGGACAAATATATTACACTAGAACTGACATGTGATCGCATTTTCACGCAATTTGGGTGCATAGATCTTGAGAAATCAGTACCCAGAACAACCATCTCTGGCCGTAATAACGGCCTTGATACGCTTGGGCATTGAGTCAAACAGAGCTTGGATGGTGTGTACAGGTACAGCTGCCCATGCAGCTTCAACACGATACCACAGTTCATCAAGAGTAGTGACTGGCGTATTGTGACGAGCCAGTTGCTCGGCCACCATTGACCAGACGGTTTCAATTGGTGAGAGATCTGGAGAATGTGCTGGTCAGGGCAGCTGTCGAATATTTTCTGTATCCAGAAAGGCCCGTACAGGACCTGCAACATGCGGTCGTGCATTATCCTGCTGAAACGTAGGATTTCGCAGGGATCGAAATAAGGGTAGAGCCACGGGTCGTAACACATCTGAAATGTAACGTCCACTGTTCAAAGTTCCGTCAGTGCGAAAAAGAGGTGACCGAGACGTGTAACCAATAGCACCCCATACCATCACGCCGGGTGATACTCCAGTATGGCGATGACGAATACACGCTTACAATGTGCGTTCACTGCGATGTCGCTAAACACGGATGCGACCATCATGATGTTGTAAACAGAACCTGGATTCATCCGAAAAAATGACGTTTTGCCATTCGTGCATCCTGATCGAGACGTGGCTGCACGATCCGTTACAACCATGCGGATAAGATGCCTGCCATCTGGACTGCTACTGATACGAGGCCGTTGGGATCCAGCACGGCGTTCCGTATTACTTTCCTGAATCCACCGATTCCATGTTCTGCTAACAGTCATTGGATCTTGACGAACGCGAGCAGCAATGTCGCGATACGATAAACCGCAATCGCGGTAGGCTACTATCCGACCTTTATGAAAGTAGGAAACGTGATCGTACGCATTTCTCCTCCTTACACGAGGCATCACAATAACGTTTCACCAGGCAACGACGTTCAACTGCTGTTTGTGTATGAGAAATTGCTTGCAAACTTTCCTCATGTCAGCACGTTGTAGGTGTCGCCACCGGCGCCAACCTTGTGTGAATGCTCTGTAAAGCTCATCATCTGCATATCACAGCATCTTCTTCCTATCGGTTAAATTTCGGGTGTGTAGCACGTCATCTTCATGGTGCAGCAATTTTAATGGCCAGTAGTGTGTTTTTCGCATGGTTTACGAACAACACATCCATCTTTCACTTAATTTTTCCTATCTCAGACGTCTGGAAAACAAAACTTTCATCCAATATGGATGTGGTGCACTGCGACTATAATGAATACAGTTCTTCAGAAATAACTGCAAACACTCGCCTTTTGTGACAGGAAGTATTTTTCATTATTTTGCCATCATCTAGTATACAGCTCTTAGCGGTTGTAGTGTTGTATCACTCTGTAGCTGTCCCTAGGCAGAAACAATTGAAACAAGTACGCTCTTAGTGTGGAGTATCTGCAACTATGAGGGCGATCAAAAAATTTGCGTCTGAGGGTGTTGTTGCCGCGTATATGCAACTTGGCACGACTTAGTTGCTGTTATATAGATACCGACATCTTGGCAGGGGGTTACTGTGTCATTCCCGTCTTTCCGAGGTGCACGCGGTAAATGCTGCCAAGTGAGCTACGTCGACGTTATCATCAAATGCGGCCAGACAGAACCGATGGGGTGTTATTCTTCTATTGGCTGCCGAAGGACAAACACCGGTGGACAACCATCAAAGAACGAAGAATATGTATAGGGCAGAAGGTCTGTCGAAAACGCCTTTGTGGATTGGTGAGCCAAGTTCTGTGCTTCCATGATACTATGCAAGACAAAGCCCAAACGGGGAAACCAGCGCCATCCATTACTGTCAACCCCAAGAGGGTGGTTGGTGATGCCGGCCGGAATGGCAGAGCGGTTCTAGGCGCTACGGTCTGGAACCGCGCGACTGCTACGGTCGCAGTTTCGAATCCCGCCTCGGGCATGGATGTGTTGTAATGTTGTTGCTTAATTTGTTCTGAGAGCGGTGCTGCTATTCAAGACCATAAAAGTGGGTTAAAAGCTGTGAGCTGTCTGGGGAAGTTAACCTTGCATTACTGAGCAACTGTTTCACCAGGTATCCAGTCTAGCTTACCAATTCCCAACCAGACTAACATTAATTATAATCTTTTAATAGTCATACGACAACCGGTGATATATATATATATATATATATATATATATATATATATATATATATATATACATATATATATAAAGAAATAAATCAGTTTATATTTGGAAATTTATTTTAACATTGATCATTGAAGTTTCAGCATATTAAACTTGAGTCATAACTAAGCTGGTGCCTTATTTAGGATTGTGTAAATGTGAGTTTGTAATCTTACGGAATACATCAAATAGGGAGCCAAGATTGGGAGACTACATACAACACTGCATTCATAAAATAACACACGAAGAGCGATGAAACATATGCAAGAGGAAATTAACCACAACCAACCGATTCAATTTTCACCCAAAGAAGTTACGTTCGTTGCGCAATCCTGTCCGTCATGAAATTGCCACACACTGGTATACTAAATTCATACTAACTCTCTGTGAAATCTTCCCGAAAAGAATAGCTGAGGGCTACTTTGATGATTACACCATACGCTTCACATGGTCAACTTGGTTTACACAAAGAGTGTAACTCCACAATAATTTTGATAAGTAAAATAAATTAGATCGAAAAGCAATTTACAAAAGAAAAACCTCGAACTGGTTACTAACGTCTTACTATTAACCTGATGGGTCAAACAATTGTATAAGCACGTGGTGCAGGTCTCACAAAGTACACCCCACGTGGGTTGAACATAAAGAAAAGTTGCTATATTGAAAAATATTGTCAAGACGAGACGTTATAATCTCACGCACATTCGCATTTAAGATTGATGATCTTAGTTAGAGTTACAGATCAACACGTGATTCCACTTTACTCACAAAGTAGTGACAAAGCAACTACTGGAAGATATTCTGAACTTCACACTCGAAATACACTGCGGTGCAATTTAAGATAACATTAGATATTTTAGAGCTAAACCTGAAATAAAGGTGATTAAATTTTCCGTTAGGCTGAACTTAAGAAATTCATTGTCCTACAGACTTAGCAGACACGCGCTTAGCCGGAAATCTTACCACTTCAGACGCTCGCCGCGGACAGACTGACCTGCTGAGCTCCTACCGAGCGTGCTTCACAAATACAAACGGAAGTGACCAGAGAGGCAGCTCCCTATACCAACATGACAAGGGACGGACAGGACCATACTAAGAATAGAAACCTCTTTGCTTCTAGAAAGCGTAGCTACCTGTTCCGACGTTGGTCCTATTGTTCCCTAGCAGACAGGCTTGTCTGCTACCATCAAGCATGCAACTAGAAATACATTTGCTCATTCATTCTTTCACACAGAAGGGAAGGGGGATGACAGTATCTTATCATATACAGTATATAAAAGAAAGCGGATGTGGGTTCTGTATGAGAGTGTGTGACATGAATTACATATAAACTGTGTTTTAAAGTGTAGTAGTGTGACAGATCGTTCTTGTTTATGTGTAAAAGTAACACGTTTCACTGCTCAGTCTCCTCCCAGACAGTCAGAAACACCACAGTAAATTTAGAAGAGGAATTTATGCCGTAAATGACAACAGATTTAAGAAATTAACATGAAAGGAATCCAACAGAGACCTTTCAGTGTGTGATGTCCTTAGGTTAGTTAGGTTTAATTACTTCTAAGTTCTATGGGACTGATGACCTAGATGTTAAGTCCCATGGTGCTCAGAGCAATTTGAGCGGTTGGTGATGTGATCAGGGTGGACCGGTGCATAACCGTGCTAGCGCTGGCAAAGGATATCGACGTCAGCTTCGGTACTGTAGAACGAATTATGCGAAAGTAGTTAGGCTACCGTAAGGTCAGCAGCCAGTGAGTGCCACGAGCGTTGAATCCTGGACAAAAAAACAAACCGGATGGCTGTTTGCCTGAAGCTCCTAGAGGTAACACGCCCTTAGAGAATATTGTCGCGGTCGACGAAAGCTGGTGCCACCACTGGGAGCCGGAGTCGAAAGAGTCGACGATGCAGTTACTTCATCCATCGTTCTGTTACCACTGTCATTTACCCCTTTCCGTGTTCGATTCGCAAATGGTGTGTGAAGAGAAGAACTGTCGGAAAGCTTCAGAATGTGCTCTCATTTCTATGATTTTATCGTTGTGGTCATTTCATGAGACGAATGTGGAAGGGCGTAAAATGTCCTCTCGGAATGTACACTCTCTGAATTTTAACAGTAAACCTCTCCCTGCTGCCAGTGCCACTCTGGAAGCGTCTGCCACTGGAGTATTTAGCATTCCGGGAACGCTGAAGCGCCTGCTAAACGATTGCTTGAGGGAATGTGCCTCTCGGATATTCTCTTTCTATCTTGATAATAAAGCCCGAGAAGGGTCCCAGACTTATATATACTACTCAAGAATAGATCGAACGAGAGTTTTCTAATATACTCCTTTCATCGATGAATTAAATTTCTGTATCTACCTGGTTGCTCTGAAATTCACACTTGACTGTTTGGCAGAGGATGCATACAACCAATTTCAGACAATTTCTCTGCCATTTACTCTTGAAATGCGCTGAGAAAAGTTAACATGTAAATATTCATGTAGAAGCCCTGATTTCTCTAATTTTTTTTCAGGATTGACACTTACCCCTTTGTAAATGGAAATAAAATAAGTTTTTGGTGTTCGTAGAAAATCATGACGAAAAACGTTTCGTTTTTATCATTGGCATCTGAACTCACTTATAATATCCGTGACACTACCTCCACTTTTTCTATGTGCTTTGTCAATCTTATCCCGTAACGATCGCACACCGAGCGGCAATGTCCCAGAAAACACTTACAATGATAGTATAGGCAGTCTCCTTGATGCGCCTTCTAAGAAAGTTCTGTCACTGAAACGCATTGCCATTGTTTCGCTATACCCATACCATTTTCTATATGAAGCTTCCTATTTAACTTACTCGTAACTTTGATCTCATAATTTTTTTATTTGTCTTGTAACCGAATTCTAGCTGGATTTTTTAGTTAAAAAGTGGAGGACCTCCCACTTTTTATTGTCCAACGTCGATTACCACTTTTCAAAACACTCTTAAATGTTTTCTAAACCATTTTGTAATACGTTTTGACCTTCTGATGACTTTACTAGACATAACACGAAACATCGTCTGAAAATAACCTAAGAGGGTTTTTAGAGTGTCTCCTAAATCGCTTATGAAGATTAAGAGCAGCAGAGGACTAATAAAGCTTCCCAAATATAACTTCGGTTTCACTAGACGTCATCCGTCATTACTACGTCCTTTGAACTTCTTGACAGTAAGTTACGAATCCAGTTGTACGTTAAGACGATACTCCGCAGGCAGGAAATGTGGCTGCCAACCAGTTGTGAGGAAGGGTGTCAAAAGCCTTCTGGAAATCTAAAAAAATGGAATCAACTTGAGATTCCCTATCCACAGCCTGTGCTGTTTCCCATGGACTATGTTGTCTGAATCCGTGCTAGTTACTTGCCAATAGGTCGATTTCTTAACAGGTATCTCATTATGATGCAAAAAAGTATGTGCTTCAAATCTTACCACTTGTCGATATAAATGGTGTGAGTATGTAATTCAGTGGATTAGTGGTTTAGTTCCGTTTCCTTCCTTGCGAATTTATGTCACATAGTACACTGTTGACCTAGAACGTTAAGATCACTGCCCGCCGAGAGCCTGAAAGCCACTTAGTGGGGATTCGGCAAGCACTGCGGTAAGGGAAGTTTGTCTGTTACTAGAGAAAAGACGAACGGGTAATCTTTTAGCGAGATACTGGGGTGCAAATAGGGCACTACCTACTCTGAAGTGAGAGAATGAAATATACTTGTGGTCTTACCGTATTTCTCTCTCTCTCTCTTTCTCTCTCCCTCTCTCCCTCCCTCTCTCTCTCTCTCTCTCTCTCTCTCTCTCTCTCTCTCTCTCTCACACACACACACACACACACACACACACACATACACACACACACACACACACATATAGGGCGATTCACGTAAGATGTAACACCCCTTTTATTTCGTGAACGGTTACTCATATCGAAACTTGGTTTTCGGCAAATACTAGAACGGCCAGGAGCACGTATGTTTTTGTTTGGTTAATGTTTCTAGCACTGGTACCAACGCAGATAGTGAAAAAGTACGTTTTTTAAAATGGAATCGTGTACTTTTTATAACTGCATTAAATATCTCTGGAGAAGACAATTACGGTGATTAAGCGTTTGTTAATGCCGACGTTGAAACTTGTCGTAGAAAATTCGAGAAATGTCCTAGAATGTGTCCTAGAATGTGTGAGTACGGTGACTGGAAACGGCATTTGCGGTGCAGACAGTGCCAAACGAGCGTCTCGGACCAGACTGCAATGTTGTATACCGTATGATAGGCCTGCGCTACGAGAATAAAGCTTTATTTCCCCTTGGACCAACTTACGACCTAGATGCAGATTCACCTACGAATGCTGTGTATGGAAATACGACGCAGGCTACAATCTAGCGTACCACAAAGGTCTTAGGAAAACTATTTCACATTTGTGTATCCTCTCAGATTTACGTCAATTGGAACAGAGAAATCAATTGTTCATTCTTAAAAAGTAAAGAAGTCTCAGACACTGCAAAAAGCAATTACTGTGTTAAATATCTAGATGTTTCTGTGTGTGGCTGTGTACTTTGTAACCTCCCCACCGTATTTTAAAAGGAAAAAAGACAATATTATTTAATACAAATGGGAGCCGAGTGTAACCTCCCCACAAAAATTTGAAAGAAAGAAACACGACAATATTTAATTAGGGATGCTAATGGACATTGCTGTAAGCGTAACCTGCCCACAATGAAATGTACTGACAATGGCAACAAAAATGTGAAATACGCAATCTGACTCGAATGTAAATCCTTCAAAAAAAAATTAAAGTCCATTCAGTGATAAGGAAATTCAATTAAACCGAAACATCGGTCTTTGGCCCTGTGTAAAACAATCAGAGTTAAAGTCTTACCTCAGAATAAGTGGATGTCACATTTCTGCTCTTATCTTTCTGCACGGCTTGGAGGAACTGCATTGCAAATGATAATATTCCTTTTTGTGTGATTTTACTGAAAATTTTCTTTAAAAGAAGTGGAGTGAAATGGGAAGTGCAACGAAATCTTTAGTTCAATAAAAATTAAATTTTTGAAAAAAAATGCTTTTGAAATAAAAATTATTATTGGGGCACTTGTTAGAGAATAATTACAATAAATAAATTTTTACATTATCTAATGATTATATTAATTAACAGTATACCTTATTCAGCATCTTGACCAGTGTTGCCGACCGCCTACATCACCCGCACTGGACTGCTATCACTGACCGACCGCTCTGCATGACGACTATTAGCGTACTGCACGCGACGACTACTGCTAGAGTACTGCTCTCAACTAGACAGAGCTACAGACTCGCAACGACTGACCGACTCGCAACGACTGACTGACAGACTGAGAACCGCTCGCAACACTCGCGCGGTCAAGCGCATACTCTCTGGTCACAGATGCTACAATGCCTCGCCGTCGCTGCTGCGTTACATACGTGTTTCAACTTCTCAAAGGTAAATTACATCCTTTAGGACAACTGTCTCTGTCCACGCTGCTCTGAATGATATCATATGCGATACATTCGTTAAACTAAACATTTCGTTAAAATACTTTGTTGACACCGCAAAATAAATATTCTTCTTAAAGAAACGTCGTTTCATGCTGAACGCAAGCGCGTAATTACAGTGTTACCAGCTACGTGCAATACGCGTTGTCGGCTTATTTCACATTACTACACGAATTCCTACAAACGTAAGTGAAATGAACAAAAAAAAAAAAAAATGGTTCAAATGGCTCTGAGCACTATGGGACTTAACATCTATGGCCATCAGTCCCCTAGAACTTAGGACTACTTAAACCTAACTAACCTAAGGACATCACACAACACCCAGTCATCACGAGGCAGAGAAAATCCCTCACCCCGCCGGGAATCGAACCCGGGATCCGGGCGCGGGAAGCGAGAATGCTACCGCACGCGCACGACCACGTACTGCAGACTGAAATCAACACTTAGCTAATAGTGATACAGGCAAGTGTTCAAACTATTGTCTATGGACTGTAAGGCACATTTGCAATCGGCGTTAGAATTAAAGATGAACGGGTGTAATTACAGTGGATGATATGGTAGGGCATGCGCTAGCCATTCGACGAAACATGTCGTATGGCGAAGTTCGGGCTTCGTCACGGACTGTATCTTTGAACGCTCCCCCAAAAAAAGAAATAAAGAGTAATGAAATCGGGTGATGTTTCAGGCCATTTGACAACAGAATTTCGTCCTATCCATCGTCCAGGAAAGTTATAATTCACTATTTGCGTTGCAACACGGGACCGTCGTTTTGCAGATACATACTCTGCCGAATAACCAGTGGCACCTCTTGTAGAAGAACCGGCAGAATGTTTGTTCTAAAGTGTACGTACAACGTCCATTTAGAAGGCCTGAAATGAAATACGGTCCCACATTGTAATTTCCTATGACGCCGCATCGTACGTTTACCCTCCACGGCCGTTGATGTTGCACATGACGAATCCAGTGTGGACTTCCGGCTCTAAAGTAGTGCGTGTTATGCAAATTTACATGGGCGAGGTTAGTAAACGTTGCTTTATCGGTAAAGAGCTCAAAATGCAAGAAAGTAGGGTCGTCTCTCATTTGCCGAGGGGCAACCCGACAAAATTCTGTACGACGTCCGAAATCACGATCTTCGAATGCCTGATGTAGTGACAGATGATAGGGATGGAAATTCTATTGATGCAGGATACGAATGATAATCGTCTGGCTCATTTCACCTTCCTTGGTTGGCAATATGTCTCGTACCACTGTGCGCATTTATTAGCGACGTGGCCAGAATAGCTTTTTCGTGTTCTCTGTCAGTTGCAGTCTTCCTTCTTGTCCTTATTTTGATGTTCAAGCAGCCTGTCTGCACCAGCATCTTAATAATTCGTGCAATTTCCAGACGAGTCGGACATTGGCGATCACGATAGGTAGCCCTATACCACTTTACTGTTTTTACACCATTTCTTTTACATTCATCATATAATAGTAGTATATCCGACTTTTCCTTGTTGATGTACACGTCTACACGCAACGAATGTTGAAGCAGAAACAAGCGGCCTGCAGTGCACACAAATAAACAAGTAAATGTGTTGACATTCTGACATACCGTACCATGAGAGCTGTGCTTGGTTGTGGTCGCACCACTAAATCCGATTCTTCCCACTTTGATCTCAAATTCTAGGATATTACTCAATTTTCATACGACGGATTTCAACGTCAACATTAAAGACCCTAAAAGCACTCAGTATTTCTCTTAAGAAAAGTAATTGTTGCACGTCATAAATACACTGAAGCGCTAAAGAAATTACTATAGGCTCTCGTATTCAAATACAGAGATACATAAACAGACAGAATACGGCGCTGCTGTTGGCAACGCCTATATACGACAGTAAGTGTCTGGCGCAGTTGTTAGATCGGTTGCCGGCCGCGGTGGCCGAGCGGTTCTAGGCACTTCAGTCCGGAATCGCGACTGCTACGGCTGCAGGTTCGAATCTTGCCTCGGGCATGGATGTGTGTGATGTCCTTAGGTTTAAATAGTTCTAAGTTCTAGGGGACTGATGACCGCAGAAGTTAAGTCCCATAGTGCTCAGAGCCATTTGAACCATTTGTTACATCGGTTACTGTTGCTACAATGACAGGTTATCAAGATTTAAGTGAATCTGAACATGGTTTTGCAGTCGGTGCACAAACGATGGGACACAGCGTCTCCGAGGTAGCGATGAAGTGGGGATTTTTCTGTACGACCATTTCACGAGTGTACGGTGAATATTAGGAATCCGGTAAAACATCAAATCTCCGACATCGCTGCGGCCGGTAAAAGATCCTGCAAGAAAGGAACCAACGACGACTGAAGAGAATCTGTGGGGCGGCGGATAATTTTGTGTAAAAATATATTAATTTTCTGCATATAAAAGCTTGCGTGTTGAATCAGTTTCTAGCTTTTAGAATGTTGTTAATGCTGTCTTTTGCCGTTCTCAACACTGGCTCTCTATTTACTTCGTGGCCCCCAGAAAGTGATTTAATAAAACTTGGAGCCAGTAAATAGATATCCTAGTGCCCACTTTACCTGAGAATGTTCTTATAGCTGCAGCTTATAGCTCTGAGGAATTAGGAGATTGTCCGGGATTTCTAATCAAAAACGATTTTCCAAAATAGTTGAGTATATTCTGAAATTCACTGATAAACAACACAAGTATCCCTACAACCTAACTAACAGAACAGTCCAGAGTCTAATACGCTGATGCAACTATAAATGTCCGACTCAAATGTTAAAAAGAATGCTCGCCATAATTTGATGAAAATATTTCATCAAACGCCACGCTAAATATTTGGTAGAATGTCTGTCCCGCGACGGCACGTGAAAAATACGACAATACGCAAACTGAAGCTAGTTAATGAAAATCATCCCAGAATTAACACTTCACATAAAATGTCTTCATGGTTCCGCGTATCTCTAGTAACTTAATACGGCACCCGAGGCTGTTTGTAGCAGATACACTGATGCGACGCGACTACCGACACAGATGGCGTGTCATTCAGCGTCTGGAGAGAACTGGGGCCTTGCTTCCTCACGCAGTGTTCTTATATATAAAGCCGCGGTGCTGATGGCCGAAGAAGCTCTTAATTTAAACGTGCATTCAGCACGCAGGTAAGTATTGATAATAAAATTTTGACGTGGCTAAGTTAAATATTTCGGGCGAGAGAATTAATCTAATTACACAGCACGCAGCAGATGAGCTCTGAACTGTCCCTTTTGAGATCCGCTATTGCTATAATTTTATAGGTATTAAAAAGAAACTTTACATATCTTCATAATCATAGCGGACCTCCAACCTATTTAAATCTAAACATCCTAGCCTTATTTACTAACCTACTTAACCTATCTTGCTTCCATCAGTTTTGAGACGAAAACCAGAAAATCATGAATTTCCACTAAAGTCTTAATTTGTGAAATCCAAAGTACTGTTTTTATTAAATCATTATGAAAGATGAATCTAAATATAAATTTTGAAGTCTCTAGCTCTTTTCTGTTGCGCCAATGATTTTTCCAGAAAAACGTCCAAATCTCGGAAATGGCTGAAGTTATCGAACTGATATTTAACACACATTAATTTAGTATTATTTTTGACATGCTAGAAAAGTTTTAGTTCATTTGCTTGATTTTTAAGGTATTGCGCAACATTTATGACGTCAGAGCTAGTTACAGCAGACTGGCTGGCACATAATGGAAACTGATGTGACTTTACAACAGCGTGAGTAGGCTGCTTCCCTACATCACCCTCTACTTAAATTTTTTGTTTATGAATGTTAATGAATGAAAAAAAAAATTTAATTACAAAAAGGGAAGCAAGAGTACAGTTTAACTTCCTATGAAACATCAAAATTGAAATATAAACCGTAGAAACATTAAAGAAAACTGATTACCTACATTAATTATTTAAATTGTAGGCATGTTCACTGCCTTTTTAAACAATGTCATTACTCAAAATTTTAAGCAAAGTCAACGAAATATTTTGACATACATATTGCCTTAGACAAACAAACACATACAAATTGAAAAATTATGAAAATCTTAGATCCATTAAATACATTTTTACATACACAAATTCAACGAAAATTACATGACACATAAACAGATGATTATCTCTTAGCAGTCTTTTCTAAACCTGAAAGAAAAGTTCACAAATAATTTTTACACACGTGGTTGTAGCCGCTTTGGCTGGCGTCCTACACTTCCATTCACAAGGGTAGAGGAGGGGAAGTTGCTATGGTGTGCATCCTTCACGTTCTCTCTAAATTACATGGGGGAAAGGGGAGGGGTCACTGTGAGTTGTGTCCAAGTCACTCCACGCTTTCACGCAGCTACCAGGCTGCCATTATCTGGTTTGTCCTGTAGAACAAACAAAAAGAGTGCCTCAGACTCTGTTCACTTAATATCTAAGGGAGGGTCACAATGAAATGGGGATATATACATTTTATCTTCCAATATTTTGTTGGAACAAAGTTAACAGAACCTTTTTAATTTTACTCTCACGGTTACTTAACTGTCATAAAATCGGTAAACAAATCGCTCAAAACGCCGTTAGTCACGTACTGGAGAAAATTTATGCTCCTAAGGCATACAATCATAAATCATATTTAATCTGAATTTATTATTTCTGGGCCGGAATACTGAACCAATGCTCGGTACATTCCTGACAAATCTGCATTTTATTTACTTAACTGACTCATCTTTGATTACTTTATTCTTAGAGATAGTATGAGTATGATTAGTGGTTGTTCTCAGCTTCCATGTACATGTGAGTAACTTTTGGTAATAGTACAGTTTTGAGTGTTCAAAACACACTACGTTTAGTTGACTACTAAATCCACTTATTGGTCCTCTGCTGTTGTCAGTTCCACATCTGCAATTAGGTACTTACTTACTTTGAAGTGTATTTATGCTGAGCTAAAATAATGTTTCACGCCTGTCAGTATGTTATTTATTCATTTTGCTAGTGTATGTACTTATTTAACACTCACTCTATTAATATTTAAAGCATAGGATAGCACATTTATTTCATCTCTTTAGTGTATTGCAGCTGATCAGTTTGCTCACGTGGCAATCCATTTCCACTCAATCGGACGCTGAAACCACAGGTAGTCTCTCTCAGACCTACCACTAAACTGCATCAAATAATTATGGACGAGCGTAATGCTAAATTCCTTAAACCTATAGGACACCATGAGCTGCTCTGTCTCATCTAACATAAGGGTACCTATGGTCGCATTCACGCCTCCAACTCATAACCTCAATACATGTAGGTGTATCCTGTCACACACTACACTAAAATAATGGCCAGCTCCAACCTTATAAATACTTCAGGGACGTGTCCTTCACGTCTCAACCACAAACACTGCTCAATTCTCTTACACTGCCTTTCCTTGCTACACCAGGTGAGTTCATCCTCACAACTTATCTGCATATTTTTCATAACACTAAGCAATCTCTTTCTTACTATTTATTAGTTAGCTCTAATGCATACACTAGGTTTCACTACCACTTCAGATCCTGCTTGTACATGAATTCATACATCTTTTTAAATTATTGTTGGTGGACCATTTCCAATAAAACAACACTCTGTACTTACTATTTTCCCAGGGTACTATACATAATTGTTACTTAAATACATTTGTATCTTAATTACGTCATACTTCTCTATTGTTTGTCACTATTAGGTTTGTTACATTAGGTATTTTTCTTCACTAATCGGTAGATAGAATGGTTACATAACTCATGGCTTGATAGCCATGACAGAAATTTTCACGTCTGGAAAGAAGAGATCGAAATTTTTGAGGACAGGAAAGAGGAAGAATGAGTGAGACCTGAAAGGGAAAGAAGATCTCACACAGCTGGGACTGCACAGCTGCCACACTGTGTAGAGGTTAAGGAACAACCTCCTCCCTACAGCATTCATTGGTTTAATGTTGGCTTGGTAACCATAACGGAAAATTTTATGTGTTGGAAGAAGATGTCGAAATTTTTTGTGGATAGGAAAGATGAAGAAGTGAGTGAGACCTGAAAAGGAAAGAAGATCTCACACAGCTGGGACTGCACAGCTGCCACACTGTGTAGAGGTTACAGAACAACCTCCTCCCTACAGCATTCATTTGTTTAATGCTGTAAAGAAGAGTTAGAAATTTTTGAGGACAGGAAAGATGAAGAGTGAGTGAGACCTGAAATGGAAAGAAGATCTCACACAGCTGGGACTGCACAGCTGCCACACTGTGTGGAGGTTACAGTACAACCTCCTCCCTACAGCATTCATTAGTTTAATGCTGTAAAGAACAGTTAGAAATTTTTATGTGTTGTAAGAAGATGTCGAAATTTTGTAGATAGGAAAGATGAAGAGTGAGTGAGACCTGAAATGGGAAAGAAGATCTCACACAGCTGGGACTGCACAGCTGCCACACTGTGTAGAGGTTACAGAACAACCTCCTCCCTACAGCATTCACTGGTTTATTATTGACTTGATAGTCATAACAGAAAATTTTGCGTTGGAAAGTAGAGGTCGAAATTTTTGTGGATAGGAAAGATGAAGAATGAGTGAGACCTGAAAGCGAAAGAAGATCTCACACAGCTGGGACTGCACAGCTGCCACACTGTGTAGAGGTTACAGAACAACCTCCTCCCTACAGCATTCATTGGTTTAATGCTGTAAAGAAGAGTTAGAAATTTTTGGTGGATAGAAAAGATGAAGAGTGAGTGAGACCTGAAAAGGAAAGAAGATCTCACACAGCTGGGACTGCACAGCTGCCACACTGTGTAGAGGTTACAGAACAACCTCCTCCCTACAGCATTCATTGGTTAAATGCTATAAAGATAACCATACGGGAAAATTTTATGTGTTGGAAGAAGATGTCGAAATTTTTGTAGATAGGAAAGATGAAGAATGAGTGAGACCTGAAATGGGAAAGAAGATCTCACACAGCTGGGACTGCACAGCTGCCACACTGTGTAGAGGTTACAGAACAACCTCCTCCCTACAGCATTCATTAGCTTAATGCTGTAAAGAAGAGTTAGAAATTTTAGGTGGATAGAAAAGATGAAGAGTGAGTGAGACCTGAAAGGGAAAGAAGATCTCACACAGCTGGGACTGCACAGCTGCCACACTGTGTAGAGGTTACAGAACAACCTCCTCCCTACAGCATTCATTAGCTTAATGCTGTATTGATAACCATACCAGAAAATTTTATGTGTTGGAAGATGATGTCGAAATTTTTTTTGTGGATAGGAAAGATGAAGAATGAGTGAGACCTGAAATGGAAAGAAGATCTCACACAGCTGGGACTGCACAGCTGCCACACTGTGTAGAGGTTAAAGAACAACCTCCTCCCTACAGCATTCATTGGTTAAATGCTGTAAAGATAACCATACCGGAAAATTTTATGTGTTGGAAGAAGATGTCGAAATTTTTGTAGATAGGAAAGATGAAGAATGAGTGAGACCTGAAATGGGAAAGAAGATCTCACACAGCTGGGACTGCACAGCTGCCACACTGTGTAGAGGTTACAGAACAACCTCCTCCCTACAGCATTTATTAGTTTAATGCTGTAAAGAAGAGTTAGAAATTTTTGAGGACAGGAAAGATGAAGAGTGAGTGAGACCTGAAATGGAAAGAAGATCTCACACAGCTGGGACTGCACAGCTGCCACACTGTGTGGAGGTTACAGTACAACCTCCTCCCTACAGCATTCATTGGTTACCTATGAATCTGCCAGGTCGATCTGAAAATACTTTATGATGCCTTTTTAGAACCTGTCTCAGTTCTTCCTCCTGATTGGCTGAAATCTTATCGATTTCCTGCAATTTAGTTTCTATTTTGTCTAAAATAATTGCTTCTTCTTCTTCTTCTTCGGTATTCAGCTTATTGTTATTAAGATTAACACCTTCGTCCCAATACCTCCTATTTTTCAGAACTCGTATAGGCAGCTCCCAAGTTTCATGATCAGTTACTACATGTTTATCACTAAAAGGTACTATAATTACTCCGGTTATTGGCAAGACCATTTTTAACTGGCTTCTTTCAAAATCAACAACACTCTGATATTTCGACAAGAAATCTATGCCAATTAAAACCTCAATACTGAGATTGTTTACAATTAAACATGGATGATCAATTAAATTACCATTAATGTTAAAGGGTAGTAAAGCTTCTTGCTTTATCGTTTTTGAAACCTTGCCAGTAGCACCAATTATTCTTAGTCCTGATACCCTCATTACTGTAAGCTTATCTTTACCAGGTAATGCGTCAAAGAAGGACTGAGATATTGCACTCACCTCACTTCCACTGTCTAAGAGACAACGAACATTGATACCCAACATATTCACTATTATTATAGGGTGGCTTATTCTAGGTTGTACAGGTGGTTCCTCAAATTCATCTAATAGTTCCTTTTGGATTTGTCTCCAACTAAAGTGATCAACATCTGTCTTCATTACATTTAGGTCACAGTGTGTAGGGGTTTCCTGAATTACATTTTCAGCTGCCTTTTCCAGTCTGTCTATTAATTTTAAATCGAAACACCGCACGACTTCATTACATTTAGTTTGCTGAACATGACCCAAATTACTGTAGTCTGAGCGATTCTGCGCCTCCAGACCGGGCATAACATTAGTTACAGCTAAACCACTTTCACCATTATCGTCGGTTTCCTTCTCAAGTGACAACTGGTCACAGCTACTGGGTTCATCGACCCCAAACAGCCTACCCTCTACATCCTCACTTATCTCCTGTCCTAAATCTATTAGTACATTATCAACATCCTGCACAGGCACTTTAGATAAGAGCACATCATCCTCATCGTAAATATAAGCATGAATTTCTTCTGCTTCTTCACCTGACAATTCAATATTTTGTAGCTCATCCCTACTGTTACACTGCTCCGCCTTCTCTTTCTCTTCCCACTTAGAAAGCGTCTCTAACACGGTATCTATCAAATACTGTGAGTGATCTAATATTTCTGTTGTATCCTTAGGTGCTACCGACTCTTCATCCACATGTTCAGTTTGAGTATTATGATCTGTCTTACCAATTCCCGTAACTACTGGCTTAGGAAAAGTAACCGCCTGGTGAGCGCCAGTGTCCTCATAGACGGGAACTAGTTTTCCTGCCTCGGCATACTACTGTTTCCTTTAGTTTCATTATAGTTAGCTGGCATAGCCTTACCTTCCGTACTGTTGTTTACATGCATATTTCTGTTTGGAACAAAATTATTATCCCTTGGACGCCATTGTTGGTTCGGAGAATTATTTCCCCAATTCCTACCTCTCTTAGGATGACGAACACCTACTGTTCTGATGTTTACATTGCCATTTTGCTCGTTCCTAAAATTACTACCATTATTATTAGCATTTCTATTATTATTACGTGCTTGCTCCTCATTGGCAGCAACACGTTCTACACGTTCCAAATATTCAATGAAACGATCCAGATTGTCTCTAGGGGCTGATATAATTCTAGTTTGCCAGTACCATGGCAGTTTAGCTTCCAGACCTAGTATAATCATTTCTGGTTTTAGCTTTTCCGCCAAATGTGACAAACGTGAAATCCATGACCTAGCAAACTCTTTAATTGATTCCTTGCCTGCATTGAAGCGTTTCCCACTCCAAAATTCTCTCAACACTTCATTTTGCTTATTGCTAGACCAATACTCATTAATAAAAGCTGTTTTAAACTCCGCTAATGTTTTACACTTCAACATAACATCAGCTGACCAACGCATGGCGTCACCTGCTAAATGGCTTCTAATAAACGAGATTTTCTCTCGTTCAGACCAAGTTGGTGGAATCACATCTTCAAAATCGTTCCAGAAATCTAACGGGTGGATATTTTTATCTGGATCAAACCGCAAGAACTGCCGACACCCGATAAAAGCGGCGTTTGCAGCTACAACTTGTTGTACATTACCATTACCAGAAGTTACTGAAGCTACTTTACTCTCAATGTTAGCAATGTTAGTACTAATATTTTCTACTTTCATTTCAACATTATCTACTCTTTGTACAATATGAGTAGTGTCAGTTTTGATTGCTTCTACTTCTGCTTGACATATGTTGACTTTAATATTAACATCTTTAAATCTATCTGAGCACAGTTCAGATTCCGTCTCGATCTTTTCTGTTAACTTGTGCTCCAGCTTCGCGTCTTCCATTTGGAAGTCTTTGCGAACCTCAGCAACTTCGGATTTAACTGTTTTATACATTTCAGAAAACTGTTGAGCAACCTTTTTCTTAATATCCTCATGATTGCAATCAATTTTATAATTCAAACTGTCCAGATCCTCTTTCAACTTATTGCAACTAGCCTTGAAAGAATTTTCTAATTCAGCTTTATTGGATTCTAATTTATTGTCCATTGCCTCAAACCGCATATTAAAATTTGTTTGGCCGGCCACAATCCTGTTATTTACTTCAATTATATCAGATTTTAAATCAGCTGTCATTCTAGCATTACTGGCAGCTATTGCTTGTAATATAACATTTAAATCAACAGCCCCAGCATCTTTGGGTTGCTCACTAGCTGGCTTTTTATCACACTCAGGTGACGAAAAACTAGCTCCAATACCAGAATCATCAAAATTAAATGAAACTTCTGATTGATTAGTCACATCTAACTTCTCCTTCTTAAACTCTACCATCTCTGATGACTGTTTCATTTTTAATTCATCAGAGAAACTATCATCCAATAAATTTACCATTTCTACTTTCCGCTTTACTACAGGGGTCTCTATTATTGAATCATTGCCCCTTCGCACACTACTGTCAGGAGACAATACTTCATATTTCACTTTAACATTACTACTTTCATGCATATTTACACTTGAACCGTTGTCTGGATTTACAGTTCCCTCAACAGACATAGGTTCTGATTTAAGTTTAACCTCAGTTTCTTTTGGCGGTTCCATCGCCGACAGTCTTTTAGTACAGGTTAGTAAAATTTTTAACAGCTTTTCACTTAACTTAGTTCCTTCTGCACGACGTATGGCGTTGCCGGCGCGGCGTACCAGGATTCCTGATGCGACGTGGCACGTTGAACTGCAGACGGCTCTCCGACGGCTGTAGTGTGTTTGCGTGGCCCGCAATTGCAGGCTCTGCGCCGGCTGCTCCAGCGGACGACTGCGGTGCGGCGAGACTGGCTTCTCGCGATGCCGGCAGCACCGCTAGACTCAGTGCCAGCTCCGTCAATCCAGATGTGTTGTTAATCCAATTGCGTCGTCCACATGCACACGTAACACATTCACTGTTTTATACTCAGTTGCGTGTCGCATTTCACTCGCGAATCCGAATAGTTAAAAATCACTTTCACTTAGTTGATTTCCCGGCCGATGCACCATATGTGGGGCGGCGGATAATTTTGTGTAAAAATATATTAATTTTCTGCATATAAAAGCTTGCGTGTTGAATCAGTTTCTAGCTTTTAGAATGTTGTTAATGCTGTCTTTTGCCGTTCTCAACACTGGCTCTCTATTTACTTCGTGGCCCCCAGAAAGTGATTTAATAAAACTTGGAGCCAGTAAATAGATATCCTAGTGCCCACTTTACCTGAGAATGTTCTTATAGCTGCAGCTTATAGCTCTGAGGAATTAGGAGATTGTCCGGGATTTCTAATCAAAAACGATTTTCCAAAATAGTTGAGTATATTCTGAAATTCACTGATAAACAACACAAGTATCCCTACAACCTAACTAACAGAACAGTCCAGAGTCTAATACGCTGATGCAACTATAAATGTCCGACTCAAATGTTAAAAAGAATGCTCGCCATAATTTGATGAAAATATTTCATCAAACGCCACGCTAAATATTTGGTAGAATGTCTGTCCCGCGACGGCACGTGAAAAATACGACAATACGCAAACTGAAGCTAGTTAATGAAAATCATCTCAGAATTAACACTTCACATAAAATGTCTTCATGGTTCCGCGTATCTCTAGTAACTTAATACGGCACCCGAGGCTGTTTGTAGCAGATACACTGATGCGACGCGACTACCGACACAGATGGCGTGTCATTCAGCGTCTGGAGAGAACTGGGGCCTTGCTTCCTCGCGCAGTGTTCTTATATATAAAGCCGCGGTGCGGACGGCGAAGGGAACGCCTGATCTTTCCGGCTCTCTCGACTAGCCGCTGGGCTAGTAACGCACCACTTCAAGTTACATAATAATTTATAGCTTCTTTGGCTGATGGCCGAAGAAGCTCTTAATTTAAACGTGCATTCAGCACGCAGGTAAGTATTGTTAATAAAATTTTGACGTGGCTAAGTTAAATATTTCGGGCGAGAGAATTAATCTAATTACACAGCACGCAGCAGATGAGCTCTGAACTGTCCCTTTTGAGATCCGCTATTGCTATAATTTTATAGGTATTAAAAAGAAACTTTACATATCTTCATAATCATAGCGGACCTCCAACCTATTTAAATCTAAACATCCTAGCCTTATTTACTAACCTACTTAATCTATCTTGCTTCCTTCAGTTTTGAGACGAAAACCAGAAAATCATGAATTTCCACTAAAGTCTTAATTTGTGAAATCCAAAGTACTGTTTTTATTAAATCATTATGAAAGATGAATCTAAATATAAATTTTGAAGTCTCTAGCTCTTTTCTGTTGCGCCAATGATTTTTCCAGAAAAACGTCCAAATCTCGGAAATGGCTGAAGTTATCGAACTGATATTTAACACACATTAATTTAGTATTATTTTTGACATGCTAGAAAAGTTTTAGTTCATTTGCTTGATTTTTAAGGTATTGCGCAACATTTATGACGTCAGAGCTAGTTACAGCAGACTGGCTGGCACATAATGGAAACTGATGTGACTTTACAACAGCGTGAGTAGGCTGCTTCCCTACAAATCGTTCAATTTGACAGAAGTGAACCTTCCACAGATAGCTGCAGATTTTAATGCTGGGCCATCAACAAGTGTCAGCTTGCGAACCATTCAACGAAACATCATCGCTATGAGCTTTCGGTGCCGAAGGCCCACCAGTGTACCCTTGATGACTGCACGACGCAAAGCTTTACGCCTCGCCTGGGCCTGTCAGCATCGACAATGGACTATTGATGACTGAAAACGTGTTGCCTGGTCGGACGAGTCTCATTTCAAATTGTATCGAGTGGATGGATGTGTACAGGTATGGGGACAACCTCATGAATCTTGGATGCTAGCAGAGGGCTGTTCAAGCCGGTGGAGGCACTGTAACGGTGTGGGGCGTGTGCACTTGGAGTGATATGGGACCCCTGATACGTCTAGATACGACTCTGACAGGCGATACGTACGTAAGCGTCCTGTCTGATCACCTGCATCCTTTCATGTCCATTGTGCATTTCGACGGGCTTGGACAACTGCAGTAGGAAAATGCGCACCACCCACGTCCACAATCGGTACATAGTGACTCCAGGAACACTATTCTGAGCTTAAACACTTCCGGTGTCCACCAGACTCCCCAGGTATGAACATTATTGAGCAAATCTGGGATGCCTTGCAGCTTGATGTTGGAAGAGATCCCCACCCTCTAGTAATCTTACGGATTTATGGGTAGCCCTGCAGGAATCATGGTGTCAGTTCCCTCCAGCACTACTTCAGACATTAGTCAAGTCCATGTCACGTCGTGTTGTGGCACTTCTGTGTGCTCGCCGGGCCCCTACACGATATTAGGCAGGCGTACCAGCTTCTTTGACTCTTCAGTGTATAACGCCTCATTCGATAACCGTAGCCAATTTCTAATTACTCGCAAGTGCCGTGTCTACATTGGTCGTTGTCTGTATTGTTCGATGCAGTAGTTCTTAGGACATGTGTGCATGTCATTGCATCGAACTATACAGACACTGACAAATATAGTCACACCACTGATGAATTTCATGCCAAAGCCAAAGCAAACTGACGATAATGATAAATCTCTCCCCGTGCAGAAATCACATAATTGTGCGAGCACTATCTACATCTACATATATTTAGATACTCTGCAAATCACATTTAAGTGCATGGCAGAGGGTTCATGGAACCATCTTCACAATTCTCTATTACTCCAATCTCGTATACCGCGCGGAAAGAATGAACACCTATCTTTCCGTACGAGCTCTGATTTCCCTTATTTTATAGTGGTGATCATTCCGCCCTATGTAGGACGGTGTCAACAAAATATTTTCGCATTCAGAGGAGAAAGTTGGTGATTGGAATTTCTGAGAAGATTCCGTCGCAACGAAAAACGTCTTTCTTTTAATGATTTCCAGCCGAAATCCTATATCATTTCTGTGACACTCTCTCCCATATTTCGCGATAATACAAAACCTGCCGCATTTCTTTGAACTATTTCGATGTACGCCGTCAGTCCTACCTGGTAAGGATCCCACACCGCGCAGCAGTATTCTAAAAGAGGACGGACAAGCGTAGTGTAGGCAGTCTCCTTAGTAGGTCTGTTACATTTTCTAAGTGTCCTGCCAATAAAAAAATTGGTTAGCCTTCCCCACAACAGTTTCTATGTGTTCTTTCCAATTTAAGTTGTTCGTAACTGTAATACCTAGGTATTTAGTTGAATTTACGGCTTTTGGATTAGACTGATTCATCGTGTAACCGAAGTTTAACGAGTTCCTTTTAGCACTCATGTGGATGATCTCACACTTTTCTATATTTAGGGTCAACTGGCACTTTTCGCACCATTCAGCAGATTCGGGGAAATATGGACATTTGGGTCGGTCCTGGAAGCGTACTCGGATGGCCTCTCGCGATAAGCGGGAAAGACGAGTTCGAGTCCCGATTTGGCCCAAATTTTCACACTGTTCCATTAAATTGAAAAACTGTTATGATACCGTATTCAGAGTTTTCGAATACATTTCGTGAATCGAATAACGGTTTCAAGTATGCCTCATGATCCGGCGAGAATGAAGGAAAATGATGAAACGGTCGCTAACTCCACTACACGCGTGGTTAGTTTCAACTCGTTTGCCACCTGTCGGGGGGTATCTGCCCCACAAGCGTTTCCGCGTTCTTGCTAGGCTGAAAGTTTTCCCGCACCACGAAGCAAAGATACATGGCTCAAAGTTTTGCCCCTGAGAACATGTCGAATAACGCTCCTTCATGCTACAGAATGACGAAGTTTTGCCCAGGAAAGGCAAGGTGACGCAAAAGCTTTAGAAAAATGAAAGTAGTGGCAAGTTTGCCAATATGGATACCTCCAGAATTACTTATTTCTGTCCCACAGGCTCTGCACAGCCTGCCAGATACTGTTACCTCCCCCTAGAAAAATTAATGAATTACTGTGCTGATAAACCCCTTACGTTATTTGGTTTTCAAACAGCTGAGCAAAACTGAACGTACTCAGACATTTCTCTCTTTACGTATTCTGATCATCACTAAACTGACACACAATATTTTTAGCGCAACGCAAACTGACTTTCAATAATCCCTACAAAAGAATGGCCCTGACTCACAATAAGCTATACCTTCCATGAATCACTTACCTCACAAAAATCTTCGTTACTCGAACTAGCGCAATACAACGAGCGCCAATACTGCCAGCTAAATAAAAGTTTTTAACTACTGAAGGCACTAACTACTGATAGGCATGGTTAGCAAATGGAAGATTTTGATAGAGAACAAACAATGTATTAACTTACCTTAATAATGTTCAAAAGTCATCATATATATATATATATATATATATATATATATATATATATATATCAGTTCATGATATCCAGTATTACAAATGGCTCTGAGCACTATGGGACTTAACATCTGGGGTCATCAGTCCCCTAGAACTTAGAACTACTTAAACCTAACTAACCTAAGGACATCACACACATCCATGTCCGAGGCAGGATTCGAACCTGCGACGGTAGCAGTCGCGCGGTTCCGGACTGAAGCGCCTAGAACCAGTATTACACATATACTCTTTGTGATGGACACACGTCCAGATCATCCGTACTCAAAATTCTGCCATCGCTCTCCCCACATCCACCACTGCTGGCGGCTTACCTCCAACTGCCCAGCGCTACGCGCTGTTCACATCCAACTGCCCAACAATACAATAGCGAATATTCCAACAATGCCAAACAGCCACAGACTGCACACAGCAGAGCCAGTGATTTTCATACAGAGCGCTACATGGCGTTACCAACATAAAAACCTAAACAGCCTACTTACAATACTACAGGAGAGTGCGAAGTGACGTCATACTACACACAACAACGTTGAACAAACCTTTTGGTGTACTTGGAACACAGCTGGTGACTTTCTAAGAGGTACTTCGTCGGACGTCATGCTCTTCTTAATTGCCTGAACTCCATCGGGATAACAAGCAGCCGTCACTTTATGAAGGCGGGGAGGGGAGACTGAAAAGGAGTGGCCCCCGGAAGACACGTGGCGGCGTCGGCGTCGCAGCCGTCGGCGGTCAGCGTGCGCGGCGAGGCGCGTTAATCTGGCCGTAATTGAGGCGGCAGGGTGGCTACAAGGCGCCACTATGTCGGCACTAATTGCGACATTGATCCCGCTGCCACCCGAGCGGGGTGCGAACCCAGGCCTCGGGAGGCGAGGCCACGCGGGACGCGCGCGGTCGGCCGCTCCGGCCGCGGTGCTGCCATCAATAAACAGTACACACTGATTGTCAGCTGGCAGGGACAATGGCAGGTTCCTCCTGTGTGCTCGACGTATAAATCACTTAGCGTTGTAAGGTATTGACGTGTAGAGTACAATAGTCCAATGTCCTCCAGAAGTCTGTGGAACATTTAAACAGCCAAAAGTAATTGTGACCTGGTGATAGTCAAGGAAGGCAGGATTCGGTTACCATTCTGGACGGGTCGTAATCAGTTACTGTTGGTTCCCTTTTGCAGTTACACACATTTATTTCAAAACGGTAGTTCCGGACTCAGCAATAAATAAATTAATGAAGGAATAAATAACTGTGTAATTAATAGTGCTTTCAGTGCGTTAAAATTTACCAAATGAGCATAAAATACAGACACAGCAAATAATGTTTTAAAAGCAAGCGAATGTCATCCCAATTAGATTTTTAACGTAAGTAACCACAGTCACGGCTGAAGGCCTTCAACACCAAGAACGGCAATTATAAAAAAAATTAACAAACATACTGTAAAACCGCAATGCAATAGGAAAGGTTAATTTAAGAATACAGGCAACTGAACACCAAGCGGGTGAGACGAAATGATGATAAACTTGGTATCACAACCATTTAAACTTGGTGTAACGCCAAGAATGGCAATTATATAAAAAAAATTAAACAAAAAGGGAAAATTAAACAGTAAATACAACAGCAAAGGTTAATTTAAAAAGACAAGCAACTGATCACCAAACAGGTGACATAAATAATCGTAAACTTGATAGCACAATCATTTAAACTTGCTTTAAAACCAAGAATGGCAATTATATCAAAAATTTACAAACATTCAATAAAACAGCAAATGCAATAAAAAACACAAGGGCCAGACGCAGACGGTGCACCAGGAATCGACCTCTGAGTAGATCTCGCAAAAACACTTTCGCGAGCGATGAGGTAGGCAGCCAAGAGTTGCATTCACTTCACAAGATGGTAACTCAGACTAGTGGCAGTGTAACGAATGACTAATGATAATCTAGCTGAGGCTACCTGACGTCCAATGAACCAAATCCAAAGATGTAAAAATACGCCAAAGTAGGAACCAGCGGTCTGCACTCCGCCCGCAGAATACTGTGCTTAGAGCACCCGGAACGAGAAGGGAATCACTCCCACCAGAGTAGAAGAATCGCCATCCAACCTACAACCCGTGATGGCTGGGTGTTGTGTGCTGTCCTTAGGTTGGTTAGGTTTAAGTAGTTCTAAGTTCTAGGGGACTGATGACCATAGATGTTAAGTCCCATAGTGCTCAGAACCATTTGAACCAACCTACAACCAAGAAAACTGTCACACGCCTACCGGACAGCAGAGGCAAGGCGAGGAAACGTACACTGCCGTTACATACACTAACACCCAGGGCAAGTAACTGGGGCGTCAGCGGCCACAAGGCAGGAAAATTACCGCTGGTTGAACTTAACAAACAGTAACAGACTGAACGCAATATATAGTAATTTGAAGTCCAGGAAAGCTAATCAGATCCGCCTTCCCCAAGCACTCCACTCACTGCTCTTTGCCTCAGCAACGCCACGAGCAGCAACACGAACCCAAGTCATTGGAGAATCGCAAGATCTCACAATGGATTGAATCCAAATGCACTCAAAGCTTGCAGGATTCGGTTTACGACAAGGTCGTGCACCTTCGTGACCACAGGCTTTCGGTCTGGCAGTCCATGCACGCCGCCAGCGGTCCCGGCGTGTTTCTCGCACTGCGCGGACCTGGCTCCTCCTGAGTCCCCCTACCGAACTGCACACTGACACGACCTAGAAGAACAACAACGTCGCCCCAAAGACAGGACCACAGTTACTACATATCGATAACCGCCGCTGCTGCCACTACCGCACCACCGGACAGGCAACGCTTGCGAAACTTAAGTGGCGCCAGTCAACACGAGAAGAAGACAAACAACCGAAACCATGTCAAATAAACGACACGCTCTGGCCTCAAACAGAGAACGGAAACCTACAAACAGCACCAACTCGAGCCGCAGCATGGCTCGGCAATATCAATGACATCCGATCCGAATACCTTTTGAGGACTGAGACAGTTAATTAAAATGAGAAAATTGACAGTTCTGCGTTACGGCGGAATAGCCGCGCGTGTTAGCAGGCGGCTTTCGGGATACTGGGAGCCATGCCAACTCTGGAGGGAATCCACGTGGAGGATCAACGAAGTGTGGCTAGCTCCTTGGATGTGGTTTCCCACCACATGCAGCTAGTGAATACCGGCCTGGTGACCAAGTCCTGGCTCAGTTACACCATTCGGAAACATCTGCGAATGACGCTTTCACTATTGCATATGGGATAATTCGAGACGCAGCCGGGTGGGGTATACAAATTCCGTCTTGGGGGGGGGGGGGGGCAAAGGGTGGTGACAGGAAGGCATCCGGGCCATCTTATGCCACTAACATGCCAAAACTAGTTTAATAGGCAGATCGCGTGTAGGTTCGGAACAAATGCCAAAGTAAAAGAAGAAGAAATACGTATTTAGATGGTTAACCGTTGTCCTCAGGTGGAAGCCTTATTCTGCGTAACTGTTGTTAGTGGCAAATATTGGTGAGTATTGGAAAGTTCTTGCAGCATCATGCAAAATGATCGTGAGGTTGCGACTTGCATGAGTAAGATGAACAGTGCTGGATCACGAATGTGGTCGCCACGGTGTGTAGCCTCTTTCATGGAGACGAAGTCCGATACACAGTGCAATGAATTTTTCGGATACAGTATCGAATGGAACGAAGTCCTTACCAACTATCGTGGCTTGGCATGTCGTTTATGGAAACACGTAGTGTCCCACACAAACACGGGGTGGTTCACCCATGTCTTTCAAACTAAAACGTAGAGCACGCTAAGGATGGCGTTTACACAGACTTCGACAAAATCGGTGCGAACGGTGACCAGAGAGCTGGAAATTTCTCTATCAAAAGCGTATAAAGTCTTTAATAAGAGCTTTCGTCTTAATGCCCACACGTTACAGTTGTTTCAGGCACCAAATCTGGTGGACAAACCTCAGTATGAATAGTTTGCTGCGGATAAGCTAACCAAGATTGACCCAGTTTCCTGGAAAAAAATTGTTTTTCCAGTGAGATAACTTTTCACGTGTCCTTCAAACTGACCCGTCATAATGAAAGCACACGGGTATCAGAATATCCTCATGTTGCGCATGAAATGGAAGAAAGCTTATGCGCAGTCAACAGTGACCTTTACCTGGACTTGTTACAAGAGTTTACTGTGGCACAGTTGGAACACCTGAGACATGCTATATTCCAGCAGGATGGGGCACCAGCTCACTGGTTGGTTCCAAAATTGCTGTCAGTTTCTGAATGAAAAGTCTCAGGAAATGTGGCTTGGACGAGACAGTCCGATTCGGTGGCTGCCATAGTCACTTAATTTACACTGCTAAATTTCTTTCAATGGAGAGTTTTAAGGGATCAGGTTTACAGATCTTGAAAACACGCATCCGAAATGCATTAGAACATACTATCGAGGTCCTGGGCGCATATGCAGAGAAATTGAATACCGACTGGAATTTGTCCGTTCATACATGGACATGTATCAGAGAGGAAAAAAGCTGTGTTGGTTATCTCGCCACATGCAGAAAACTATTTGACATTATTTAGTAAAATTCTCAAGTATAACACTACAAATGAAGATTACTGGTGGACCATGGGGAAATGGTTGAAACGTGTGTCACTGAAGTTGCTACGTTATTTGAATTGGCCGACAAGGGAAATGTACAGCTAACGGGTCGCTAATTTCGCTGATCTTTAGGACGGATGTAGCACATAATTAAATGCGACAAATGCTAATCTCTCTCGATGCAGAAATCAAGAGACTTTGAGAAATGGAAGCCCGTTGAATGTCATACGAGAGAGACAGACGTCAAGTAGCTGCGTTAGCAGGACCGTCTAAAACGAGAGATAGAATTCGGCCCTTCATGCGTTCGAGCCACCACATATTTTTTCTTCTTCCAAACACATGTAGCGCAACGACAAATAATGATTCTTCGAAAAGGTACAATAGTAATATCGGTATCCATCAAGATATGTTTGTGGGGGGGGGGGGGGGTGTAATGAGCGAATACAGCCCGATGTGATTTCACTGCGTTACGAGCGTATACGTTACACGTTACAACAGTGAGCTATATTGAAGAAACGGACATTCATCTGTCAATAAATTCATGCTTGTATCGCAGATTCACCGTATGTTATTGAAAGGGGGTAAGCCCCGGTACGACTTAACTCCGATATACGCCTGAAAGAATCGATAAATAAATGATCTTTTTATCACGTTTCCTTACTATACACTGAAGACACAAAGAAACTGGTACACTTGCCTAATATCCTATAGGGCACACGCGAGCACGAAGAAGTGTCGCAACAAGAAATGGCATGGACTCGACTAATGTCTGAAGTAGTGCAGGAAGGGATTGACACCATCAGTCCTGCAGGGCTGTCCATAAATCCGTAGGAGTACGAGGGGTTGGAGATCTCTTCACAAAGGCACATTGCAAAGCATTCCAGATATGCTCAATAATATTCAATCTGGGGAATTTGGTGGCCAGCGTCAGTGTTTAAAATCAGAGGAGTGTTCCTGGAGCCACTCTGTAGCAATCATGGACGTGTGGGGTATCGAATTGTCCTGCTGGAATCGCAAAAATCCATCGGAATGCACAATGGACAGGAATGGATACAGGTGATCAGACAGGATGCTTACATACGTGTCACCTGTCAGAGTCGTATCTAGACGTATCAGGGGTCCTAATATCACTTTAACTGCACACGCTCCACACCATTCCAGAGCCTCCACCAGATTGAACAGTCCACTGCTGACATGCAGAGTCCATGGATTCATGAGTCTGTCGCCATACCCGTACACGTCCATCCGCTCGAAACAATTTGAAACGAGACTCGTCCGACCAGGCAACATGTTCCAGTCATTAACAGTCCAGTGTCCGTGTTGACGGGCCCAGACGAGGCGTAAGGATTTGTTCGTGCAGTCATCAAGGGTACACCAGTGGGCCATCGGCTCCCAAAGCCCCTATCGATGACACTCCCTTGAATGGTTCGTACCCTGACATGTGTTGATGGCCCGGGCGGTTTGCACTTTTGTCACGTTGAACGATTGTCTTCAGTCGTCGTTACCGTTCTTGCAGGATCTTTTTGGAGCAGTGCAAAGGGAACGAAGGTACTCACAGTGGAGCAACGGGTGTTAGTTGTGGAAAATTACTTGACAGCAAAAACATGGAAACGATGTGGTCAGTTGTTCGCTGAGAAGTTTAATGGTGTCAGAGTGCCAGCAAACAGTGCCATGCAACGCTCAACCCGAAAACAGCGTAAGACAGAATCTGTTTAGAACAAGTAAAAGAAGAAAAAACATTCCGGAGCATGTTAGAACACCAGAAAATGAGGTTGCAGTTTACTAGAAAATGCTTCAGAGTTCTACCAAATCAACCCGATGCCTGTCGCAAGAGACCGGCGTATCACGTCGATCATGCGAACAAACACTCCACCTGGACCTGTACATGCATCTCCACTGAGTGTCTGTTGTTCATGCACTAAAACAAGCAGATGGTCCTCACCACCTCCAGTTTTCTGAGTGGCTGTTCATTGAGATGAGAATGAATGGCTTGGACGTAGGTGTGTTCTGTATGCCTGACGAAGCCTGGTTTCACCTGAATGGTTATGTCATCTCACTGAATCACAGGTTCTGGGCAGTGGAGAATCAGCATAACTTCCGCGAAACACTACTGCATGATCATAAAGTTGGGGTTTGGTGTGCAGTGTCTGTACTCCGCATTGTTGGTCCCACCTTCTTTCTTCAGACAGTGACTTCGGCGCATTACATTGCCAACTTTTGAAACCATTTGTGGCAGTATCAACGGACCAGATAAAGATTTACAGTTGCTTCCAACAGGATGGAGCAACTACCCATACAGCCGGCCGAACCTTGAAGCACATTTACCACAATCTTCAGGAGACAGTCTGGTCGCGGCACTAGC
The DNA here is from genome assembly GCF_021461385.2 of Schistocerca piceifrons. NCBI lineage: Eukaryota > Metazoa > Arthropoda > Insecta > Orthoptera > Acrididae > Schistocerca > Schistocerca piceifrons. The sequence continues at coordinate 379,829,858 of NC_060138.1, forward strand.
TGCCACCACGGTCACCTTATCTGACAGTGTGCCCTTACTTTGTTTGGGGAGCCCTCCAGTATTGCAACAACCCTCACAGTCTTCAAGAACTGCAGCAGAACATTTCGGATGAGATTGCAATAATTCCAGTAGTTCAGCTTCGATCCTCCTTCAGCAGCTTTATGATGTCAAGTGATGAATGGTGTCAGTTTCAACATCTGCTGTAGTCAGGTTAGTACTGTATTTCATTTCCACTGCTGTGTTTCTTCGTACCCTGGAACTCTGTTCTCCAGATCACTTTTATATACCCCACCCTGTAGAGAGAAATCCAATCACAATTTGAAATCAAAAACAAGCGCGCACCACATCCAAAAACCTAATTTCCCAGTACTTTGTAACTGACATGGTCGAGCTATTTAGGCACACTCTTATGTCCTATTTCGTGTACAACGGCCAGTATTACGATCAGACAGACGGCGTAGCAATGGGTAGCCCGTTGGCTCCAGCTGTTGCAAACCTCTTCGTGGAGAATATTGAGGATATTGCCATAGATACTGCGCCCTTGAAGCCGAAGAGTTTCTTTCGATACGTTGACGACAAGTTCGTCATTTGGCCATAGGGACGCGAGAAATTATACGAGTTTTGGAAACACGTCAATGGCATCAACAGTAATATCCAATTCACCATGGAGGTGGAAAAAGATAATGCATTGCAATTCCTCGACGTCCTTGTCCACCGTAAACGAAATGGGTGCCTTGGCCACAGCGTCTACAGAAAACCCACCCACACAAACCTGTACCTGCACGCCACCAGCCATCATCATCCAGCACAGAAACGCACAGTAATACAAACATTGATGCATCGTGCAAGAGTAATATCAGACGACGTCAACCTGCCCCACGAACTGAGCCACCTACGCAAGGTTTTCAGGAATAACAGCTACGGCGCCCATCAAGTGAAAGTAATGATTTATGGGAAATATCAGAATAAGACCACCGACGAAGAGCAGGAAAAGAAACTAGCTTTGCTGCCATTCTGTGGCTCTGTGTCGAGCAAGATAAGCCGCCTGTTGAAAAGACACAAGATCAAATCCATCTTCAGGCCTCTGTCAATTACTGAGACCAGTTAAAGACACAGTAGGTCTCAGAACACCTGGAGTCTACGAAATTCCTTGTGAGTGTGGCCAGAAGTACATCGGCCAAACAGTGCGCACTGTGGAACAACGCAGGAAAGAATACGAGAGGTATTATCGCCTACGCTATCCAGAGAAATGTGCGTTAGCTGAGCATGCGTTAGAAAACGGTCACCACGCAAAATTTGACGATACCTCTGTCGTGGCTCGCACTAACGGCTTCTGGGACTAATAAAGGAAGCTATTGAAATAAAAATTACCGCAAACATCCTGAATAGAGACGGTGGCTTGCAGCTCAGCGCTGCGTGGGATCCAGCGATCGCGCGGTTGAAGAAGGCACATCGAACGCCGACTCAAAACACGCCCATTTGTGGCAATGTCGCGGGGCACCAGTGACGTCACATCCGGCAGCTAGCGTATATAAGGGCGCACCAACAGCCCACTGGCAGTCATATCACTTGACAATAGCCAAGGAGTGCTTGGCCGAAAGCTCGTGTAGTTTTAAGCAATTGACGCGGTCGGAAACCCGAGAACATTTTATTCAATGTTATCGCCGCGAGACTCTGCATTCATACATGAAGTAATTGAAGCTGCAACTGCTAGAGGGCAGCACCTACTACAGATGTAAAGGGTGGCTGCATGTGTAGCTACTGTGAATACGCGACGAAATGAGAAAATCTTAGGTGGCTTCAGACGGAACCAAATCATCTGAAAGGTTTAACATGTGTCACAGCTCGCACCTGGAGGTTTTGTTTACTTTCGCGCTGGCGCTATTGCGAAACGAGTGTCGAGCTCGCCGCGTAACGCGTGGCAGCCGGCGCGGCGCGGCGCGGCGCGGCGCACGAGGCGAGTAATTAGCGAGCCGTGCGTGGCGTGGCACGCGAGTCCCCCGCAGGCCGGCCGGTAATCTTGGCGGCATCAGGGCGGTGCTCGCGTATGAAATGCCACGACCGTCTCCGATAACATCTCATTATTCTCCCTTAAGTAAGCGCACCACTTACATTAGCAGAGCAAAGAACCGGCCCATTACGTCCACATTGCATTTCCGCAACAGTGCAGGGAGCAACTTTCTTTAACGATGATGAATACGGCTGGCCTAAATGTCTTGCCAACAGAAGGTCGTGACTGATTGTAGTTTTGCAGAGGAGGATTGATGAATGCTGTGAAAAATGTAACTTGCCCTAGATTGCACTGCTGAATGTGGTCGACTATGACGTTCCGTTAACTGTCTTAAATATTCTAGTCGAACGAATATTTCTCTGGTATTTTGTTTCTTTAACCGCTCATACACTGTCAGATCTTCAATGAATGGTTAGAAAAGTAACCATCCGAAATACTGATCAATGTGCTTCTGCCGGCCGGGGTGGCCGAGCGGTTCTAGGCGCTACAATCTCGAACCGCGCGGCCGCTACGGTCGCAGGTTCGAATCCTGCCTCGGGCATGGATGTGTGTGACATCCTTAGGTTAGTTAGGTTTAAGTAGTTCTAAGTTCTAGGGGACTGATGACCTCAGCAGTTAAGTCCCATAGTGCTCAGAGCTATTTAAACCATTTGAATGTGCTTCTGCACGGTTGGAAAGAATCGCAGATTTTGGAGAGTGCGATTTAAGGTGTAGATTCTGGTGTCAGGATGATAATACTGTCTTAAGAAAAATGAAGTTACTGCGAAAATCATGTGGCTATGGAGTTTCGTCTCATTTGTGCGACTGGATTCGTAATTTCCTGTCAGAGACGTCTCAATTCGTAAAAATTGATGAAAACTCATGGAGTAGAACAGAAGTGACACCTGGCGTCCCCGAAGGAAGTGTTACAGGCCCTCTGCTATTCCTAAACTACATTAACGAAACAAATCACATCTCCCAAAAATAATTAATGTAGAGTAGCGAAATTTCGGGAACACATTTGTCTAGATAACATATTTCAGTGAATAACATTGCAAGATCACAGCTTAATGTAAGAGCGGGATAAGTCATCGCAGAAGTGAAATGCTGGTACTTTAATAACCGGTAAAAAAAATGAAATGTCGTGCGGCTAGTGCCTCCGATCGGCTAGACCCGTCGCCTGATGCAAGTCTTTTGAGTGGACGTCACTTGGCGACTTGCTTGTCGATGGGGATGATATGGTGATGAAGACAACTCCCAGTCCCTGAGAGGAGAAAATCTCCAACCCAGCCGGTTATCGAACCCGGGCCCCTTCGCCTGGCATTCCGTCGCGCTGACCACTCAGCTATAGAGACGGACAATAACCGGTGAAACCGCCAGAATACTGAATGTGAGCATGCAGAAGTGCATGGGTTGTGTTCTACAAGTGCCGGGTATCAAAATTAGTGAGATTGAATTTCAAGCCTCTTTCTCTTGGTCGGGCAATACAGGGACGGTTACTGCTGTTTATGGAGGACTCTGGAATTGTCTTCCGATGATATCCCATATTTGCTCGACTGGGGACGGAATGGTGATTATCAGGCCAGGCAACATATCGTCACTCTGTAGAGCATGCTGGGTTACAACAGCGATACGTGGGCGAGTGTTATTCTGTTGGAGAACACGCCGTGGAATGCTGTTCATGAATGGCAACATGACAGGTCGAACCACCAGACTGACGTACAGCTTCGCAATCTGGGTGTGTTGAATAACCACTAGGGCGCTCCTGCTACGATCCGAAACCGCATCCCAGGCCATAACTCCAGATGTAGGTACAATGTGTCTAGCGCACGAAAAGTTTGGTTGCACGCCCTCAATTGGCCTCCTTCTAACCGGCACACGGTCATCCCTGACACCGAGACAGAAGCAGCTCTCGTCGGGAAACACAACAGAGCTCCACCCTGCCCTCCAGTGAGCTCTCGCTTGACACCAATCAAGTGGCAAATGGCACTGGTTTGTGGTCAGTGGAATGCCGATTTGTACCAGATAGTTGTGTCACTGTGGTGCCAGCTACTGCTCAAATTGCTGCTGTAAATGCAGCACGAAGTGTCAGAGCCATACGGCGAACATGATGGTCTTCCCTCTCGGTAGCTCGACGTGCCAGTCCGGAGCACGATCGTCTTCCGACAGTACGTTCTCGTGGTCACCATTGCCAGCATGCATGTACAGTGGCTCCATTTCTGCCAAATATTTCTACAATGCGATTGTTTTTTAGCCCTGAAAATGGATAGTTTTTCTGCTTCTTCCGTTCCATTCGCGGCCACGGCCATACTCCACGCGCTTAGTGCCGTGTGGTACAGGAGTCAAATCTCTCGACGTATTACTCCGTAGACTTCCTCCGAAGCCTTTCTTGGCGGAAGCGAATTACTCTTATGCACGACTACACATACGAGGTGTGTCCACAAAATAAAAGGACAGATGCTGTCACAGAGTAAGTACGCATGTGCCGAAGTTGAAGGACCAATAGCTGTGTAGCATGAAGCCTTCTCAGTCTAACACGGTATCTCCGATGCCTGTAGACAAATCGGTGTGGCCGTGGCCTTCGTTTGTGTAAGAGCTGTTATTTTGTTTTGATAGTAAACAACAGAGCAACAAATTGAGTGAAGTTTCACATGAAATGGAAAAGGACTGCTACTGAAGCATATATTTTAATAAAACAAGTGTATGACGATGAGACTATCACGTACGCACGTTTTTGAGTGGTTCAAGCATTTACAGGGAGCCGAGAAGATGTTGAAGATGACTCACACTCGGGACGTCCGTTCACATGAATAAAAGATGAAAATATTGAACAAGTAGCTAACTTGGTTCGATCTGACCGTCGGTTGAATATTGGATCGATTGCTTGAACAGAAGGAATTGACAAAGAATGGGTAAGGAAAATATCACATAACTATTTTAACATGAAAAACAAAAAAGCTGGTGAAAATTTTTTCTCTGAAAATGACCATAATTTCATAGAAAGAGAGATAACACGTGACGAATGTTTGTTTTTCACATGTGATTCAGAAGCTAAGCACCCATCCACCCACTGGGAAGTTCCGACTTCACCGAGAGCGAAAAAAGCTCGAATGAACAAATAAAGATTCAAAGCGATGATGATAGTTTTTTTCGATATTCATGGAATCGTGTATCAGGATTCCAGAAGGTCAAACTATTAATCAACGTTACTGCCTTGATATTCTTGCTCAACGTCGTGAGAAAATAATAAAATAACGAGCTGAATTGTGGAATAACAAGTAATTCGTTCTGTATCGCTCATACCACATTTGTTAAGAGGTTTCTAGGGAAACAGAGCATCCCAGTGTTAGACCAGCCACCAGCTTGACCTAGCACCAAGTGACTTTTATCTATTTCCCAGGGTCAATTCTGCGTTAAAAGGAATAGATTTCAGTCCGTTGAAGCGGTGAAAGAAAAAGCGGCATGCCTTATCAAGAAGTTCATAGAGGAAGACTTCCAGCGCTGTTTCCCTCAATGGAAAAGTCGCGCGGAGCGTTGTAGGGATAGAGGAGGGGAGTATGTTGAGGGTGACAATAACTCAGTATGCATGTTTTCGAAATGAAAAGGCTTACAGCTATTGTTCCTTACTTTAAAGCCACAACACGTATATTGCCATGCGTGAAGAAGAGTCACCAGCTGCGCTTTGGTCCACGTAATGGGCTTTCTTTCACAAGATTCCCAAATTCGACACCTATATTGGAAAACAAGCACCGCAGATAGTCATAACACTATGTCCAGCCGTTTATAGTATCTCCCCCACACATAAATCTGAAAAACAACGGAACGGTAGCTGTTTTGGTCCTTCGACCTGTGTCGAGACGAAACAGAACCTGTGCTGCCTATCTTGACTATTTCCTCTTTGACCTACATTCAGCACATCTAAGACGAGTTGTCTTCAGAGGTTTGGATAGAACATGTCTATAGATAAGTTTCAGAAATCTGTGGAAGCTAGTTGAAATTATTGATCATTATGAAAGCGTGGACGTTTGGAAGACTTTTCTAGCAACGTGTTTAGAAAACTGGAGATGGTGCCAATGAAGTACCTAAACTGGTAGTCCAATATAATAATTAATAAAACATCGGCTATCGGTATATATTTTCTTCAAGTATTTTGTTCAGGTGTCAAGATGGCCGATGTAGCTACTCACCGTTCCCCAATGCAAGCTTCAGCTCTGTCTCTGAAGGTCTCGTTCTCGATGAGATGTTAAAAGATAACTCTCCACGTATCCCGAACCTGTTGGAGTCATAAACTTGACACTGAAAACAAAAAAGGCCTGGTTTCCAACCAATGACGAAAACTCTGATGGAAAAATTTTGCATGTTAAAATTTTTAACTTCTTTCTTACCACCCTGACTGTGACTTGTGCTTGGTGGGTATGGTGCGAAAAGTGGCAATTGACCCTGAATAAAGAAAAGTATGAAATTATTCACATGAGTACTAAAAGAAATCAGCTAAATTTTGATTAAAGTAACACAAATCTGAGGGATTACAATTACAAATAACCTATATTGGAAAGATCACATAGATAATAATGTGGGTAGAGCAAACCAAGGACTGTGATTCATTGGCAGAACACTTAGAAGGTGAAACAGGTCTACCACAGAGATTGCTTACACTACGCTTGTCTGCCCTGCTCTGGAGTATTGCTGTGCGGTGTGGGATCCGCATCAGATGGGACTGACGGATCACATCGAAAAAGTACAAAGAATGGCAGCTCGTTTTGTATTATCGCGAAATAGGGGAGATAGTGCCACAGACATGATACGTGAATTGGAGTGGCAATCATTAAAACAAAGGCGTTTTTCGTTGCGATGGGATCTTCTCATGAAATTTCAATCACCAGTTTTCTCCTCCGATTGCGAAAACATTCTGATGGCACCCACCTAGATAGGGAGAAATGATCATCACGAGAAAATAAGAGAAATCTGGGCTTGCACAGAAAACTTTAAGTGCTCGTTTTTCCCGCGTGCCGTTCGAGAGTGGAAGGGTAGGGAGACAGCATGAAGGTGCTTCACTGAACCCTCTGCCAGGCACTTTATTGTGAATAGCAGAGTAATCACGTAGATGTAGATGCAGATGTATATTGCTGAAAAAAGATTTTAGTTCACATTCTGCCCTCTTATTTTCTCTACGCAGCTGTGAAATGCTCTATGCCTGACAATATGGATGCTTCCGCCTGTATTTCACAACAGCGCGAAGAACGTGAAGTCATTAGAAGGAGTGGCAAGCGCACTATCGGGTAGATCTCGACACAAAGGACATAGAAAAGTGCCATGCCGTGGCACAGTGAATAGGCCTTGAAAAACTGAACACAGATCAATCGAGAAAACGGAAGAAGTTGTGTGGAACTATGAAAAAAGAAGCAAAATATACAAAATGAGTAGTCCAATCGCAAGATAGACAACATCAAAGGATAAGGTGAGCTCAGGAGCGCCGTGGTACCGTGGTTAACGTGAGCAGCTGCGGAACGAGAGATCCTTGGTTCAAGTCTTCCATTGAGTGAAAGGTTTAATTTATGATTATCACATCCAAAAGAAAACCTAAATCGGGCAAGGTAGAAAAATCTTATAACCCATTCGCCAAGTGTACAAGTTAGGTGGGTCGACAACATATTCCTGTCGTGTGACGCACATGTCGTCACCAGTGTCGTACAGAATATATCAGACGTGTTTTCCTGTGGAGGAATCGGTTGACCTATGACCTTTCGATCAAATGTATTCGGTTCCCATTGGAGAGGCATGTCCTTTCGTCTACTAATCGCACGGTTTTGCGGTGCAGTCGCAAAACACAGACACTAAACTTATTACAGTGAACAGAGACGTCAATGAAACAACGGACAGATCATAACTTTGCGAAAATAAAGAAAGTAAACTTTTCATTCGAGGGAAGACCTGAACCCAGGACTTCTCGTTCCGCAGCTGCTCATGCTAACCACGGGACCACGGCGCATGGACTACTCAGTTTGTATATTTCGCTTATTCTTTCATAGTTCCACACAACTTCTACCTGTTTTCTCGACTGATCTGTGTTCAGTTTTTTCAAGGCCTATCCTCCACTGTGCCAAGTTATAACTACACTCCTGGAAATTGAAATAAGAACACCGTGAATTCATTGTCCCAGGAAGGGGAAACTTTATTGACACATTCCTGGGGTCAGATACATCACATGATCACACTGACAGAACCACAGGCACATAGACACAGGCAACAGAGCATGCAAAATGTCGGCACTAGTACAGTGTATATCCACCTTTCGCAGCAATGCAGGCTGCTATTCTCCCATGGAGACGATCGTAGAGATGCTGGATGTAGTCCTGTAGAACGGCTTGCCATGCCATTTCCACCTGGCGCCTCAGTTGGACCAGCGTTCGTGCTGGAGGTGCAGACCGCGTGAGACGACGCTTCATCCAGTCCCAAACGTGCTCAATGGGGGACAGATCCGGAGATCTTGCTGGCCAGGGTAGTTGACTTACACCTTCTAGAGCACGTTGGGTGGCACGGGATACATGCGGACGTGCATGGTCCTGTTGGAACAGCAAGTTCCCTTGCCGGTCTAGGAATGGTAGAACGATGGGTTCGATGACGGTTTGGATGTACCGTGCACTATTCAGTGTCCCCTCGACGATCACCAGTGGTGTACGGCCAGTGTAGGAGATCGCTGCCCACACTATGATGCCGGGTGTTGGCCCTGTGTGCCTCGGTCGTATGCAGTCCTGATTGTGGCGCTCACCTGCACGGCGCCAAACACGCATACGACCATCATTGGCACCAAGGCAGAAGCGACTCTCATCGCTGAAGACGACACGTCTCCATTCATCCCTCCATTCACGCCTGTCGCGACACCACTGGAGGCGGGCTGCACGATGTTGGGGCGTGAGCGGAAGACGGCCTAACGGTGTGCGGGACCGTAGCCCAGCTTCATGGAGACGGTTGCGAATGGTCCTCGCCGATACCCCAGGAGCAACAGTGTCCCTAATTTGCTGGGAAGTGGCGGTGCGGTCCCGTACGGCACTGCGTAGGATCGTACGGTCTTGGCGTGCATCCGTGCGTCGCTGCGGTCCGGTCCCAGGTCGACGAGCACGTGCACCTTCCGCCGACCACTGGCAACAACATCGATGTACTGTGGAGACCTCACGCCCCACGTGTTGAGCAATTCGGCGGTACGTCCACCCGGCCTCCCGCATGCCCACTATACGCCATCCCTCAAAGTCCGTCAACAGCACATACGGTTCACGCCCACGCTGTCGCGGCATGCTACCAGTGTTAAAGACTGCGATGGAGCTCGGTATGGCACGGCAAACTGGCTGACACTGACGGCGGCGGTGCACAAATGCTGCGCAGCTAGCGCCATTCGACGGCCAACACCGCGGTTCCTGGTGTGCCCGCTGTGCCGTGCGTGTGATCATTGCTTGTACAGCCCTCTCGCAGTGTCCGGAGCAAGTATGGTGGGTCTGACACACCGGTGTCAATGTGTTCTTTTTTCCATTTCCAGGAGTGTATATCTGAGGGAGGGGCGGGGGGGGGGGGGTGCGATGAGGAGGCTTCCTTGTTAGAACTACTTAAACCTAACCAACCTAGGGACATCACACACATCCACGCCCGAGGCAGGATTCGAACCTGTGAGCATAGCGCTCGCTTCTGTGTTCGTAAATGATATCGTAGGTGGGTTATATACTTGCTGGTCCATCTTTGCCCTGACGGGTGAAATAAAGATGTAGGAAAATATGTAAAGAAAATTCATTTCTCGGAGACAGGTAGAGGCAGTTGGGGGGTAATTCCCTGAGACACCACTGATACGGATCCCGTGACGCAGCTGCTGCACTTGGGCAGTGGTGATCTGGCGGACGCAGCTGATGTGTGGCCAGATGGCACATGTGGAGTTGGCGGAGTATCGATTGTGCCGGGAGGGGCCACACCCTGGCGACCGCCCGCTGGGCCTCCGTGGCGGCACGAGACGACGGTGGGAAGGGCGGGGGTGGCGATGGGATGGCGAGGGAGGTGGGACGGGAAGGGAAGGGCCGGAAGGGAAGACGGGCCGCGGGGACCGGCGCGCCGAGGCGCCACGCCTACGCCCTGGGGAGCCGCCGCACGCGAGCACGGCAGGCCGCGGCCGCTGCGACCGCGCGGCCGCAGCCGCAGCCACGTCTTGCCGCCGGCCCACACCTGCCGGCCAGCTGGCGCGACCACCTTGCCCGCTCTGGGCAGCAACTAGAATCGTGCAGAATCTGGCTGCGCACTTGTTTTGTTTTCTCGGTGTCGAAGTCGATTTGTTGCAGAGGTCGGACGGTTGGATGGCATGCTGGGCGGCGTAAAGCGATCAGGCAATTCACGTAATACGTAGACCTATATTGTCGGAGTTAAGTATAGATCATCTGTTGGAATTATTTGACCGGAGATCACAGTGGGCGGAACAGTTAGCTAAGCTGATGGTATTGTCACGGTGATGTGTGTTGACTCTATCTGACATCGAAATAAGTCTCCAAGGAATAGAAAAGCAACTGAAATTGTAAGATGGCAAGAACTATGCCCCTTACATGAAGTCATTAAAGATCACCTAACTCACGTCGAGCGAACAGTAGGGCTGAACAAAAATGACTGACAAGGCACAATGCATCTTGTAGAGGGTATAGTATGGATGTATTGGAATAATTAATGTTGGGTGATGGTTTTAAAGTAATTCACACCACATGAAACACTTTGTGGAAACGCGTCGATTTACTGGAGGCTAGTTTATTGCAGGAAAGTATACAGAGTTGACCGTGGCACGTGGCTGGGGAGCGGCGAAGGGAAGTGACAATAGGCAGCTTAGGGCGGCTCAAGTTCTGAGAAAGCAGTAACGGGGCGCGGCCTCCAGCTGCCTTAAGATGAGTGACAGTGAGTGGGTGGTTGACCCTAAGCTGGTGTACCAGGAAGCAGACGAAGACCTTGTACGCCTGTTGATAAATGTCCATCGTCCCATTTTCAGTGAAACATGCGAGTCAGCCGCGCAAAGCTACAGTGGAGTGGTCAACAGAGGCCAAAATATGTGTGTTCGTGACTAGAGCAACCTCACACTGAATTCGCGGTCCGCAGAGTCTGAAGTAAATCAGATGAAGAGCGAGAGAATGAAATATGCCGGCCTCTGATGGGAACATAGGACCGAGGAATTCGAAGTACTCTCCTGGGAGTCAGAATTCCGGAAAAATTAGTGTTTGTGCAGACGCTAACCTTGATGGATGGCCTGGAAGGAGCTAAATAGCAGAAGTTGAGAGGAAGAGAAATTTTGATGGAGTTTGTTCACTTCCCAGGGTAGGCATTGGTCAGCACCAGGAAGTGACACATAATTGCACTGCAATTGGAGTAAGTGATTTTGCTGGAGAGGACTGGGAGAAGTCCCCGTAGTGGTCTTCCATTCCCGGCTTGCCTAGAGTGTGGACATGGCGTTCTTTACTCAGCTTGCCTGAGACAGAGTGAGGACTTAGCAAACGGAACGATTGAGCTTCGAGATAGAAAGTTTTCGTTCAGCTAGGTACTGAGCAAGATAGCTAGGAGTGAATAGACGAGCACAGCCTTGCAGCACCATGAGGTCGGCCGACGTCCACACAATGACGCCGCTCCGCCACGCTGTATTCGGTGATATAGCGCCTGCTCCGGCCACTGATTAATTTGTTGGATCATGTCGGCAGAGTTTCCACGAGGGTTCCATGGGTGGTGTATTGTAGAATTCTTCTCGCACTTCGCATTACGCCTGGGTCAGTCAATAGGAGTTACTTTTGATTTTTCGCGCTTTACTCCACGCAAACGCAATTTATTATCACTGCCAGTTAGGAGAGTCATGTAATGTGATGATTGAAGGTCGTGAGTTAAAATAAATCTGTGCTAATCGACTGCATCTGTTTTCAATCATGTAGTTGAAATCCCAAGTCACTTTCTTCATTAATTTTATGTTCAACATTTGCATCTGGTGTACAATAGCTGAATATAACATCAATGTGCATTTTTAATTATAGAGGGATCAATTCTGAATCAATTAATGTCAACACTGCCACCGCAGTTGAATCAGGAGTCACAGGGCCTTATTACTTTCTTTGTGTTAGCTGACATTGCGGCAGTTTTGCACTCTCTGTTCATGTGTTAGTCAATTACCTGGGGTGAACACACACCAAACCAGATAAGTGATGGGTGGGATGTTACAAAATCACTCAATAGAGGAAAGTCCACTGGACCTGACGGGATATCAAAATGTCTCTGAGCACTATGGGTCTTAACTGGTGAGGTCATCAGTCACGGGATATCAATTCGATTCTACACAGAGCACGGGAAAGAACTTGCCCCCCTTCCAACAGCCGTGTACCGCAAGTCTCTAGAGGAACCGAAGGTTCCAAATGATTGGAAAAGAGCACAGGTACTTCCAGTTTTCAAGAAGGGTCGTCGAGCAGATGCGCCAAACTGTGGGCCTATATCTCTGACATCGATCTGTTGTAAAATTTTAGAACATGCTTTTTGCTTGCGTATCATGTCGTTTCTGGAAATCCAGAATCTACTCTGTAGGAATCAACATGGATTCCGGAAACAGCGATCGTGTGAGACCCAACTCGCTTTATTTGTTCGTCAGACCCAGAAAATATTAGATACAGGCTCCCAGGTAGATGCCATTTTCCTTGACTTCCATAAGTCGTTCGATACAGTTCTTCACTGTCGCCTGATAATCAAAGTAAGAGCCTACGGAACATCGGACCAGCTGTGTCTGGATTGAAGAGTTTTTAGCAAACAGAACACAGCATGTTGTTCTCAATGGAGAGACGTCTACAGACGTTAAAGTAACCTCTGGCGTGCCACAGGGGAGTGTTATGGGACCATAGCTTTTCACAATGTATATAAATGACCTAGTAGATAGTGTCGGAAATTCCATGCGGATTTTCGCGGATGATGCTGTAGTACACAGAGAAGTTGCAGCATTAGAAAATTGCAGCGAAATGCAGGAAGATCTGCAGCGGATATGCACTTGGTGCAATCAGTGGCAACTGACCCTTAACCTAGACAAATGTAATGTATTGCGAATACATAGAAAGAAGGATTCTTTATTGTATGATTATATGATAGCGGAAGAAACACTGGTAGCGTTTACTTCTGTAAAATATGTGGGAGTATGCGTACGGAACGATGTGACGTGGAATGGTCATATAAAATTAGCTGTTGGTAAGGCGGGTGCCAGGTTATTCATTGGGAGAGTCCTTATAAAATGTAGTCCATCAACAAAGGAGGTATCCAGAATGAGATTTTCACTCTGCAGCGGAGTGTGCGCTGATATGAAACTTCCTGGCAGATTAAAACTGTGTGCCCGACCGAGACTCGAAATCGGGACCTTTGCCTTTCACGGGCAAGTGCTCTAACCAACTGAGCTACCGAAGCACGACTCACGCCCGGTACTCACAGCTTTACTTCTGCCAGTACCTCGTCTCCTACCTTCCAAACTTTACAGAAGCTCTCCTGTGAACCTTGCAGAACTAGCACTCCTGAAAGAAAGGATATTGCGGAGACATGGCTTAGCCACAGCCTGGGGGATGTTTCCAGAATGAGATTTTCACTCTGCAGCGGAGTGTGCGCTGATATGAAACTTCGTGGCAGATTAAATCTGTGTGCCCGACCGAGACTCGAAATCGGGACCTTTGCCTTTCGCGGGCAAGTGCTCTACCAACTAAGCTACCGAAGCACGACTCACGCCCGGTACTCACAGCTTTACTTCTGCCAGTACCTCGTCTCCAACTTTCCAAACTTTACAGAAGCTCTCCTGCGAACCTTGCAGAGCTAGCACTCCTGAAAGAAAGGATATTGCGGAGACATGGCTTAGGCACAGCCTGGGGGATGTTTCCAGAATGAGATTTTCACTCTGCAGTGGATACAAACGCTGGCAGAGCTGCCATACACCCACGATATTCACTAATTCACCAAAAACTCTACTTAGATGTGTTTAATTGACTGACCATCAGTGTCCCAATTACATTCTTCTGCATACAGATATGCAAACCACTTTGGGCGCTACCTCAACGACAGAGTCACGGTCTGTAAACACATCTGTTTCTGCTTCTCTGTCTCCGACGTCTCATGCACCTATACATGTCTGACCCTATCTGTTACTCATAGCTACTAGTGCTTGGATTAGTTACTATATACACAGACAGACAACTAAGTCACCAAACATCGATATGTAAACAGTAAGAATGCATCACCGCTACCTATCACGACTTCTCTGTTAACCAGCACAGAAATGAATATTCTTATTTTACTTCGTTTCCTTTGCCAGTATGTAGAACACGATCCTTTTACAGAGCCCAACACCATCAGTTCTTTTCTTCTGTGTGTCAAAACAAACTAACCACATCTCTATTGAAAGACACATCAGTTTAATTTTGGCGTTTTTAATGCCATGCAAAACATCCACAAGTACCTAAACAACCACAGAGCTTCTCCTGTCAAACATGACGACGATGAAATTGTTTCTGTATTACGCCATATGTTAGAAGTAGTAATTGGTTGCACATTTAAAGCAGTACTGTTGGAAGAAGGGTTGAAAATACGAAGAATGTGCAAACGAAAGCTTTACAATACAGTTAATGCGTCTAAATCGTCTAAATTTTGTTTTCGGGTAGTACAGTGTTTCCAGTAAACGTCTGCCTATTTCAACGATAAGGATGGAGCCGCTCATTCAGGGCTGTGCCACATGTGACGGACGTGCTTCATGTTTGTTGTGTGCACGAGATAACGATGATTAATGCCAGGGCACACAGAGACTGCAAGGCGGCGCTCATCACAGTCAATAATGGTTAAAGCTGCGCGGCGAGGCACCCGTGAATAGCTAGTGGACAGTCCCGTGTGTTAAATATCTAGGAGTATAAGTAAGAACCTATTTGTGCGAAGTGACCGAGAAAAACTAACTATCGTAATGGCAGGTGGCAGACTAAGATCACTTGGAATAATCCTAGAGAATTACAATGCAGCAAAGAAGAAGAGAGCTGACAAAATCTGCTTACGGACAATTCTTGAACATTGCTACGACAGGAAATTAAAGAGAATTGAGTAGATTAGTCCGCAGCTCGTGGTCTCGCGGTAGTGTTCTCGCTTCCCGAGCACAGGCTCCCGGGTTCGGTTCCCGGCGGGATAGTGGATTTTCACCTGCCTCTAGATGACTGGGTGCTGTTGTGTCACCTTCGTCATCATCATTCATCCCCTTTACGGTCGGAGGAAGGCAACGGCAAACCACCTCCATTAGGACCATGCGTAGTACGGCGGTGCGGGTCTCCCGCATGGTTCTCCTACGCTCTGTCAAGCAACATGAGACTTCATTTCTAATTCCAAGGTAGGTTAAAAACAGCTCGTTTCGTATAATAAGAAAGCATCATGGAGAAAATCAGCAATCTCCAGTACGCTGCAAGAGAGGCCGGGTCCATCACGGAGAAATTCACTGTTCAGATACCGAGAGCGTACATTGTAAGATGGGGAAAAAAAGGAAAAAATACTTTCCTCCATATAAATATCTATAAATGACCATGTTGATAAAATGATGGTCTCATACGAAGGCTTAACACCGAAACTGAATAGTAAACGAAGTGAGGAAATTCTAGTGCCCTGGAGGCAAACTAACTCAAGACGCACGAAGCAAAGTGGAACAATAAACTTCCGAATACAGTCAAAGAAGGCATTCCTCGCAAAGAGAAGCCAACCGGTATCAAAAATAGGACATAATTTGATGGCTGGAACAGAGTACGTTTTGAAAGTTAATCACGAACTACTGAAAATAGTAATCTAAGCGTTTGAAATGGAATGTTACAGGTGGAAATTGAAAATTAAGTGGACTGTTAGCATAAGAAATGAGGAACTCCACTGGAGAATCATCGAGGAAAGGGGTATGTGAGTAACAGTCTCTAGAAGAAGGGACAAGAGATAGAATACGCGTTAAGGAACTACCGAATAAGGGGGAACCCAGGAGATCAAAAACTGTAGACGGAGAAGATAAGGGCCACGTCGTACTAGTGAGAAGATGAAGAAAAGATCTACCAAAAATGATTATTCAACCGCTCCATTCGTGAATTTAACAGAGAAACGGAAAATGTTTGTCGCACACGAAGTACCAATGGTTCCAATGGCTCTGAGCACTATGGGACTTAACTTCTGAGGTCATCAGTCCCTTAGAACTTAGAACTACTTAAACCTAACTAACCTGAGGACATCACACACACCCATACCCAAGGCAGGATTCGAACCTGCGACCGTAGAGGTTCCAGACTGTAGGGCCTAGAACCGCTCGGTCACCTAGGCCGGCCACACGAAGTACCCTCAGAAGTAGACAATTCGTTGGCTTCTAGATTAGAGATGTAGAAAAAAATTTAACATTGTTGCTTGGTAGCCGCTGTTTGTGTTGGAAATGTTTAAAAGCGACACTGAAGGAAAAATAATCACAGCATCAAGAAGGAGTTATGTGATATAAACGAAAGTTGGTAAGTATGTTTCTCCATTCAGAGATGTTGTTTGTTCAAATTTTGTGCCACTCGCGTAAGAGCGGAGCTAGTAGCGCCCCTATAAGGATGCAAATCAGGCTTACTTCAAATATTCGCTAAAATGATCGTGCGCGTTAGTTACCTTCTAGACTGGACGTGGTAAGTCGATGTTAGTGAAGAATGCTTTCAAGGCGACAAGGATGCCTTTATCAACGTCCCACTGAATTTGAACAAGGTCGTGTAACAGGGCTACGTGAAAATGAATGTTCTTTCTGTTATACTGCAGAGAGTCTTGGTGGGAATATAGCCACTGTATATGAGTGCTGGCAGCAATGGTCACGAGAATGTACGGCCGCAAGAATATCGGCTGCGGACGGACAAGTGGCACTAACGAGAGGGAAGACCACAGTGTTCGGCGTATGGCTCTGGCGTATCGTACTGCATCTGCAGTAGCAGTTTGAGCAGCATTTGATACCACAGTGAGACAACGAACAGCGATACATCGATTGCTTCAAGGACAGCTCCGAGACAGACGGCGTGTAGCGTGCATTTCACTGACACCAAACCACCGCCGTTTGCTACTTGATTGGTATCAAGCGAGAGCTCACTGGAGGGCAGGGTAGAGGTCTGTTGCATTTTCTAATGAAAGATGATTCGGTCTCGGTACCAGTGACGGCTGTGTGTTGTATAGAAGGAGGTATGTTGGGAGTCTGTAACCAACGTGTCTCCGTGCTAGACACAACGGGTGATTTCGTGCGGAAGCGGGAGCACTCTCGTGTTTTCCCACGCACCCTGATAGCTTAATTGTTCGTCAATCTAGTGATTCAACCTGTTGGGCTGCCATTCATGAAAGGCATTCCAGGGGGTGCTTCCAAAATAATAAGGCTTATCCACATATCGCTGTGTTAGCCCAACGTGCTCTACAGGGTGTCGAAACTTTGCCATGGCCAGCTCGATTACTACATGTAGCTCCAGACGAGCACATATGGAACATCATCGGACGGCAACTCCAGCATCATTCACCAAGCGAGGTGGTGGATTGGTTAGCACATTGGACTCGCATTTGGCAGGACGACGGTTCAAACCAATGTCCGGTCATCCGGATTCATGTTTTTCGAGGTTTCCATAAATCACTTCAGGCAACTGCCGGTACGGCTCCTTTGAAAGGGAACGGCCGATTTCCTTCGCACCCTTGACACAATCCGAGCTTGTGCTCCGTCTCTAATTACCTCGATCGTGACGACACGTGAAACCCATTCTTCCTTCCTTTTTCCAGAGTCATCCACAACCAGCATTCACCGTCCCTGTTCTGACCTACCAAGTGAACGGGCATAGAATTCCATTCCACATACTAACACCCGTTACCTTCGCATTTGCAATGGCTTATCTAGCGGTTACGTTAACCTACGATCTTGCAATGTTAATCACTTAAATATGTTATCTAGGCAAATGTAGTCCAGAAATTCGTTACTCTACATTAATTTTTTTTGTTCCGGCTTTCTTCCGTCAGTGTATTTTGGAAACTTGATATTTCTTAGTACAATTGCTGAAACTCTTGCACCACAACATCTCTCCCGTTAGAGTTTTAGAGCATGTTGTTTGTGGAATTTGTTAAGAGTTGCCGGCCGGAGTGGCCGAGCGGTTCTAGGCGCTACAGTCTGGAACCGCGATGCTGCTACGATCGCAGGTTCGAATCCTGCCTCGGGCATGGATGTGTGTGATGTCCTTCGATTAGTTAGGTTTAAGCAGTTCTAAGTTCAAGGGGACTGATGACCTCAGAAGTTAAGTCCCATAGTGCTCAGAGCCATTTGAACCATTTTTTTGGTAACAGTTGATAGGTTTGCGGGGAAAATTACGTAGTCATGTGTTAGAAAAATGTCTTGCGTAGTAGGACTGTGTTAAAGTAGACAGCCTTAATGAATGTCCTGAGAAGACGTAAGGAATAAGGAGAACATGAATCTCTGTTTCCGTTCCACTCGGCCTCGTGTACGGATAAAATTTTTAATTTAGAGCACTAGGAATGCTGGGAACGTTATGTGTAAGACCAGATCTCTTCCCATTTGAGAAAGTTCGGAGCATTATGCGCATGGTCCTAAGACCAGCTCGGGACTTTCATGAACTAAAACACCAGTTGGACAGAATTTGGCACGACATACCTCAGGAGGACACCCAATTACTCTATCGGTCAGCGCCACCTCTGAATAAAATGGTTCAAATGGCTTTGAGCGCTATGGGACTTTACATCTGAGATCATCAGTCCGCTAGAACATAGAACTAATTAAACCTAACTAACCTAAGGACATCACACACATCCATGCCCGAGGTAGGATTCCAACCTGCGACCGCAGCGGTCACGTGGTTCCAGACTGAAACGCACAGAAGCACTCGGCCACACCGGCAGGCTCCTCTGAATAACTTGTCGCATCAGGACCAGTGGAGGGCCAACACATCTTTGACTTACTCGGTTTGTGTAACTCTTTCTCTGTAATAAATTATCCGGTTCTTCTGAAATTGTAATCATTAGTTTCCCTGCACAAGTACACCACACCCACCCATTTTCGTCCCATTCGGTTAACTACATTGTGGTCAGTCTTGCTTTGTACAACGTAACTAGAGAGTGTAGATAATAACTTGGCCCTTGCTTTCGCAGTCGGGACGTTAAGGAAGACAATTGCAGTGGTACGGGCTCTGCTGCGGGCGACCTTATGGCAGGGAAAGTGCAGCTAAAAAGCTATAGTTCACTCACAAAAACAAACTGTAAGCTACAGCTAGCGAGTCAGCAAACGTTCGTATTAACAGTTTATTTTGTACGTAGTGCAACCGCAGTTAAAGAAGTACTTAGTTAATATTTATGAATCTTCAAACAGTTATTTACTATAAGAGATTTTATGAACCGATGAGATTCACAGTGAATGAAGACTCTTCAAGTCTCTTAAACTGTTTTGTAGTCCCTTACTGGTAACTCTACCATTTTCGCATCATTGCAGGTGCATCCTTAGGTGATGCAATAATGATCAGCTCCCAAGCAATGGTGATGCAACGATGTCCCAGAGTTCAGTTGCAACCCGACTACGTTGATCGTTAGCAAGACTGGCATTAAACACCAGAAGGTGAATTTCAGACTAAGCACAAGGGATGATAAGACCATTGAGGAAATGTGAAAACGGCGACTATTTGTGAAGCCATTGCTACGGATTGGCAGTTGGTGGTGGTATACTAGAAACTCATTTGGCGAACATTCATCGTATGTTTGATACCATGCTTCAACCGGAAATCTTCCCAATGAAGGACTGTAAAACAGTTAAAGCCACTTGAAGGGTCTTCATTCACTGTGAATCCCAGCAATTAATAAGACCTTTTTTTAGTTAAAAACGGTTTGAAGGTTCTTAAACATTAACAGTTATATATGTACTGAGGGGTTGTAATAATATATTTTGAATTGTTTTCGGTGGAATACAAAGGTTTTCTGTGCGAACGCAAATTGTGCATCTGCCTACAGACAACGAAAAAAGTTAGGAGTCAAGATTTATATATGCCCTAAGAACGGTCAGACGGAACAAACATGGATAAATGCTTAAGTGATGATTGCTTATTACGTTGCTCATAGAGTCCAAGCTAAACACCCAGAATTAGTACATGTGTGTGGTAGTGTAACTGTTGACGTAAACATTATGGGAAGGATCTGCTTTTAAACAATTTCTAGATGAACTTTAGTGAAGGTAAGTGAATGGTTCATGAAAATCCATTCCTTTAAACTGGATAGAGTCAACGATTTCACAGTAATTTCACTGATAATAAATATAAAGTTTTCGAAAGAATAAAGGGTTTTATAAATGCGAAGCATCCAGGAATGAAAAACTCCGCAGTAACCAAAGCAATGTTGTTCGGACATGGAGGAGACACAGAGAGACAGGAATTGCCGATGACATGCCTCGCTCAGGCCACCCAAGGCCTACTACTGCAGTGGATCACCGCCATCTACGGATTATGGCTCGAAGAAACCCTGACAGCAACGCCACCACGTTGAATAATGCTTTTCGTGCAGCCACAGGACGTCGTGTTACGATTAAACTGTGCGCAATAGGTTGCATCGTGCGCATCTTCACTCCGCACGTACATGGCGACCCCGACACCATGCAGTGCGGTACAGATGGGCCCAACAACATGCCGAATGGACCGCTCAGGATTGGCATCACGTCTCTTCACTGATGAGTGTCGCATATGCCTTCAGTTAGACAATAGTTGGAGACGTGTTTGGAGGCAACCCGGTCAGGCTGAACGCCTTAGACACACTGTCCAGCAAGTGCAGCAAGGTCGAGGTTCCCCGCTGTTTTGGTGTGGCATTATATGGGGCCCATGTACGCCGCTGGTGGTGATGGAAGGCGCCGTAACGGCTGTACGAAACGTGAATGCTATCCTCCGACCGATAGTGCAACCATATCGGTAGCATATTGGCGAGGCATTCGTCTTCATGAATTCGCGGCCCCATCCTGCACGTCTTGTGAATGACTTTCTCCAGGATAACGACTTCGCTCGACTAGAGTGGCCAGCATGTTCTCTAGACACGAACCCTATTGCGCATGCCTGGGATGGATTGAAATGGGCTGTTTATGGACGACGTGACTCACCAACCACTTTGAGAGATCTGTGCCGCATCGCCGTTGAGGAGTGGGACAATCTAGATCAACAGTGCCTTGATGAACTTGTGGATAGTATTCCACGACGAATACAGTCGCGCATCAATGCAAGAGGACGAGCTACTGGGTGTTAGAGGTACCGGTGTGTACAGAAGTATGGACCACCACCCGTGAAGGTCTCGCTGTATGGTGGTAGAACAAGCAATGTGTGGTTTTCATGAGCAGTAAAAAGGGCGAAAATAATGTTTATGTTGATCTCCATTCCAATTTGCTGTACAGGTTCCGGACCCTTCGGATCCGAGGTGACGTAAAAATTTTTTTGATTTATGTATTTAATGGCGACCTGTTCTGTCTCTGCACGGGTAACACTAAGTATCTATGCCTGGACGACTTGTCTGGCTCTGCATTCATCTAAAACCTTCTTCGCGAACCAGTCTGACAGTCAAAGAAAACCACATCAAATTCCCTATGACAGTTTATGAAATAAATCTTCGCATTCGGATAGAAAAACGAAGCGGGCGACTTGAATTATAATATGTTAAGATTTACAGTTTCTGGTCAAGCTTCATTAACCTCTGGAGTTGCGACAGCTGTTTACTGCTTTTCCCGCCAGATACGGCCTCCTCTGTAGCTCGCATCATTACTATTAGATTTCAGTCCAAATGACAATAATATATGGGACATATAACAATACAAGTATTACAGTCTCATCATTCAATAATTAAAAATTATATACACAAATCTTCGAAGTGAAGAGTGTACCTATTATTGGGAACTGCATCAAAATCGTTACAGTCGTGTGAAGTACTGTTAGAGGGAAATGACACCATGAGTCCTTCAGGGCTGTGCATAAATCCGTAAGAGTACAAGAGGTTGGAGATCTGTCCTGAACAGTAAGTTACAAGGCATCCAAGATATGCTCAATAATGTTCATGTCTGGGGAGTTTGGTGATCAGAGGAAGTGCTTAAACCCAGAAGAGTGTTTCTGGAGCCACTCTGTGGCAACCATTACACAGCCTGCACCAGCTTGACCAGTCCCCTGCTGACATGCAGGTTCCATGGATTCATGAGGTACACGTCCATCCTTTCGATACAATTCTAAACGAGACTCGTCCGACCAGGTAGCACGTTTCCAGTAATTGTCGGTGTTGACTGGCCCAGGAGAGCGTAAAGCTTTGTGTCATGCAGTCATCAAGGTACACGAGCGGGCTTTCCGCTCCGAAAGCCCCTATCTATGATGTTTCATAGAATGGTTCGCACACTGACTCTTGTTGATGCTCCAGCATTGTAATACGCAGCAGTTTGCGGAAGAGTTGCACTTCTGTCACGCTGAAGGATTGTCTTAGTCGTCGTTGGTCCCGTTCTTGCAGACTCTTTTTCCGGCCATAGCGATCTCGGGGATTTGACGTTGTACAAGATTCCTGATATTCACGGCGCATTCGTGAATTGGTCGTTCGAGTAAATCCCCACCTCGGAGATGCTTTGTCCCATCGCTCACTTAAATCTTGATAATCTGGCATTATAGCAGCAGTAACCGATCTAGCAACGGCGCCAGACACTTGTTGTCTAATATAGGCGTTGCCGACCGCTGCGTCACATTCTACCTGTTTACATATCTCTGTATCTGGTTACGTACGCCTACACCAGATTCTTTGGCGCTTCATTGTAGCATTTCACATACCATATAAAAAAATATCCTACATAAATTTCAGGAAATAATTGAATACAAATTTGTGCAGCGAAAAAGAAAAACTTTTAAATAAAGACGTATAAATTTTTTTAACTAATAAAGAAATTGATGATAATAATCATAATAATAACATGTGTAAAATGTTCCAGTTAAAACTCATGTCCACACATTTTCGCAAACTGCCAAAAAAAGCCAAAACCTGGAGACATCCAAATCCAAACCTAGGCGAATTTCAACAAGATCACGTAGCCATATCTAAAAGGTACAGCACGGAAATTATGAATGTTAAAATAGTCAGAAATGGGGAATTCGATTCAGATCATTATCTCTTTAAGATTAAAATAAAATTTCTCCCATCTAAACCAAAAATGACGACCAAGAAAGTGATCAGGTACAACACCACTACAGTTAATATTACAAAAGAAAATATAGAAAAATTTAGAGAAGAAATTGAGACAAGTAAAGAAGGTGATTGGCGTGAACTCCAGATGAAAATAACTCAAGCAGCAGAGAAAACTTTAGGATTATCCAAGAATAAAAAGAAGACATGGTGGAATGAGGAGTGTGAAGAAGCACTAATACAAAGAGCTCAAAAATGGAGAAAAAGGAGATCTTCGAAAAAATAGTAAGACCTTGAACAATTCAGAAAACAAAGAGAAGAAACATCAAAAATAATCCGGAAAAGCAAAAGGAACTTTGAAAATTGTCAGCTTATTGAAATAGAAGAAAATTTCACCAAAAATAATTCTAGAAATTTTTACCAAACCTTTAAACACACACTTAAAGGATATCTGGCACCAAGTACTTGTTTCAAAGATGAAAATGGGAAAATTGGATTAAATAATAAAAAATTGTGAAATTTTAGCAAATTTTTTTCAATAGTTGTCGAACTGTCCAGTTCCAAGAGATAAATTAGAATTTCCAGTGACACCTCAAAATCTAGAGGAAGATTTCCCGCCAACGGAGCTAGAAATTCATGAACTCATCAAAACACTCAAAAACAATAAAGCAAGTGGTGAAGACTCCATTACAGCAGAATTATAGAAGTGATCACTACCAAAAATCATAAAGGATCTACAGCTGCTTTTTGAGAACATTTGGAAAAGTGAAAAGATTTCGGTTGAATGGATGACAGCATTAATCCACCCGCTACATAAAAAGGGAGACAAACAAAATATCAGTCATTACAGAGGAGTGTCACTTCTGCCAGTGGCATACAAAATATTATCAAAACTTTTTCCTCAACAGAGTGGTAGATACTTTAGAGAAACAACTAGGAGAATATCAGTGTGGTTTTCGAAAGGGAAGATCCTGTGCAGAACAAAAAATCAATAATTCGCCATAGAATGTTAACCAGCAAACCAATACTAGTGTCATTTATAGAATTCAAGAAAGCATTTGATTGTATGGACAGAGAAACGATAGATAAGGTCATTAGAGAATTTGGTGTTAAATCAAAACTAGCAAACATAATTCGTGAAACACTAACGGGTACAGTATCTAAAGTCAAATTTATGGGAGAAGTATCTCAGCCTTTTGAAATAAAAACTGGTGTTAGACAAGGTGATGGTTTATCACATTTACTGTTTAACTGTGTTCTAGAAAAAACTGTAAGGATCTGGAATTCGGTGCTAAAAAATCACAAAATTGAACCAATAACTCTGAGAAGGAAAACAAATGGAATTAAGGTAAACTGCTTGGTTTTTGCGGAAGATTTCGCAATACCTACAGAAAACCTGACAGAAGCAGTTACTCAAATAAACATTCTGGAAAAATTATCAAACAGAACTGGTCTCAAAATTTCAGCTGAAAAAACAAAATTCATGACAAATATAAAAAATGCACCAAAATACATAGAAACACAAATAGGTAAAATAGAGCGAGTAAATAAATTTAAATATCTTGGAGAAACTATACAACAGAATGGGCTAGAAAAATCTGCAATAGATGTAAGAATTAACAAAATGGAAAGAGCATATGGTTTGACAAAAATATTTACAAGAAATGTATATCTAGAAAAACAAAACTAAAACACTACACCACAGTAGTACGACCAGAATGTTTATATGGATCTGAATGCCTAACGATGAACTATAAGATGTACAAACTAGAGGTACTGGAAAGAAGGATTATTAGAAAAATAGTGGGTGCAATGAAAACTGCAGATGGTTGGAAAATAAGAAGTAATGAGGAGATCTACAAAAATATAGAGAAAATATCTGAAGTAATGGCCAAACGAAGATTAACCTCTCTGGGACATCTCTACCGAATGGATGGAAGTAGACTAACAAAATAATACTGCTATATTTCTGGAAGAAGAAATCGACAATAGCATGGATTACAGAAGTAAGAAAAAGATCTTGAAAGAAACAACATCAAAGAATCAGAAATAGAAAGAAACCGTTTTAAAAACAAAATACTAAATTTGGAAGGCTTTCAAAGCAGAAGAAATAAAAAATCGGGAACAACATGGGCAGAAGAACGGAAGAGACTTTATGGGGAGAAAATGAGGGAATACTGGAAAAATAGGAAACAACAAAGGAAGAAGAGGAACTAAAGTTGTTAACGTGATCCCAGTTGGTCAAACGATTGTAAAATATATATAGACTATACCATGAAATCCCTATTTTATGCATAATTGTGTTTGATTTAAACATGCGTGTGCGCTTTGCGAGTGTAGGCTTCTATGTGAGGCGAGAGGGTCAGCGGTGACGTCATCCATCACAGCGTATCTGCGTATGGGTGTCACAACGAGCCGTCAGCCACAGAGTTAACGAATTGTCTTTCCAAATGCTACCTTAGCTGTGTCTTGTTTTCTTTCGGTACAGCAGTGTACTTAAGATGGCATCGCTAGCCGGCTGACTACACGACTAGGGCTACGATGTGGAGGGAAGGCTGTAGGCTCCCCGGGCGCCCACTGCCGCAGCAGAGCAGAGCGGAGTCGGGAGGCGGCCCCCCGCGGCAGAGAGGCTTGCGTTGTTCGCCGCGAGGCGCCGCCCCATTACCGCCGTGGGGGGCGGCGCTGCGGCCGCCTTGGGTCACCGACTTCTGCACCGTCACCCCCTCGCTCTTGACATGGCCGACACTCAGAGAAAACGAAAGTCGCGATTCTGCGCCGTTTGACACGCGTGCCACTAAAGGGTTGGCAAGAGCACAGCGTGTTGGATTGTGACTAGAAACCCGGAACATATTACTCTCATCCGACCATGTGCCGCTCTTGTTGTGCAAAAGTCTCGGTGTGGGACGACATGAGTAAATTACTGTCTGAAATTGCTACGTGGCATAGGATCTATACTCGCCGCCCGTTGCTTCGCTCCTGTAGTCTCTACGGTCTACACAGGTTTTGTGTTTCTTTAATAGACATGCGCAGAAAAACGGACTAACGTGCGGTACTTTTAATGAAGAAAAATGGGCTTGTGCATAAATGACGCTAGAAAAAATGTTTCAAACTATTTTATTCTTTTTTTAAATGGAAATCTATACGGTATAAACCATCTACTGTTTCAAAAAAAATGGTTCAAATGGCTCTGAGCACTATGGGACTCAACATCTTAGGTCATAAGTCCCCTAGAACTTAGAACTACTTAAACCTAACTAACCTAAGGACATCACACACACCCATGCCCGAGGCAGGATTCGAACCTGCGACCGTAGCAGTCCCGCGGTTCCGGACCGCAGCGCCAGTCTACTGTTTCTGTTCTTCACATCCTTCATACTGGAATGTAACATGAAACCAGTAATTAATAAAGAAGATCAATTCTGTACATTATCAAGCATTCACAACCACAAATTACCATTAAATGTAGTAAAAAGCACTGTAAAAAGGGAAAATTGGTGAGATCAGGAATTCCTCACGTACACTACGGGCCGTTAAAATTGCTACACCAAGAAGAAATGCGGATGATAAACGGTTATTCATTGCACAAATATACATTATACTAGAACTAACATGTGATTACATTTTCACGCAATTTGCGTGCATAGATCCTGAGAAAGAAGTACCAGGAACAACCACCTCTGGCCGTAATACTGGCCTTGTTACGCCTGGGCATTCAGTCAAACAGCGCTTGGATGACGTGTACATGTACAGCTGCCCATGCAGCTTCAGCACGATACCACAGTTCAAGAGTAGTGACTGGCGTATTGTGATGAGCCAGTTCCTCGGCCATCATTGACCAGACGTTTTCAATTGGTGAGAGATCTGGAGAATGTTCTGGCCAGGGTAGCAGTCGAACATTTTCTGTATCCAGAAAGGCCCGTAAAGGACCTGCAACATACGGTCGTGCATTATCCTGCTGAAATGTAGGGTTTTCCAGGGGTCGAATGAATGGTAGAGCGCCGGCCGCTGTGGCCGAGCGGTTCTAGCCGCTTCACTCTGGAACCACGCGACTGCTACGGCTGCAGGTTCCAATCCTGCATCGGGCATCGATGTTTATGATGTCCTTAGGTTAGTTAGGTTTAAGTAGTTCTAGGGACTGATGACCTCAGATGTTAAGTCCCATAGTGCTCAGAGCCATTTTTTGAAGGGTAGAGCCACGGGTCGTAACACATCTGAAATGAAACGTCAACTGTTCAGAGTGCCGTCAATGTGAACAAGAGGTGTCCGAGACGTGTAACCTATGGCACTCCATACAATCACGCCGGGTGATACGCCAGTATGGCGATGACGAATACACGCTTCCATGTGTGTTCACCGCGATGTCGCCCAACACGGTTGCGACCATCATGATGCTGTAAACAGAAACTGGATTCATCCGAAAAAATGACTTTTTGAAATTCGTGCACCCAGGTTCGTCGTTGAGTACACCATCGCAGGTGGTTCTGTCTGTGATGCAGCGTCAAGGGTAACTGCAGCCATGGTCTCCGAGCTGATAGTCCATGCTGCTGCAAACGTCGTCGAACTGTTCGTGCAGATGGTTGTTGTCTTGCAAACGTCCCCATCTGTTGACTCAGGGATTGAGACGTGGCTACACGATCCGTTACAGCCATGCGGATAAGATACCTGTCATCTCGACTGTTAGTGATACGAGGCCGTTGGGATCCAGCACGGCGTTCCGTATTACCCTCCTGAAGCCAGCGATTCCATATTCTTCTAACAGTCATTGGATCTCGACCAACGCGAGCAGCAATGTCGCGATACTATAAACCGCAATCACGATAGTCTAGAATCCGTCCTTTATCGAAGTCGGAAACATGATGGAACGCATTTCTCCTCCTTACACGAGGTATCACAACAACGTTTGACCAGGCAACGCCGGTTAACTGCTGTTTGTGTATGAGAAATCGGTTGGAAACTCTCCTCGTGTCAACACGTTGTAGGTGTCGCCACCGGCGCCAACGTCGTGTGAATGCTCTGAAAAGCTAATCGTTTGCATATCACAGCATCGTCTTCCTGTCGGTTAAATTTCGCGTCTGTAGCATGTCATCTCCGTGGTGTAGCAATTTTAATGGTCAGTAGTGTAGATAGAGCCAATGGTCTCTATCATAGTCTGATGTCACAAAATAATGCATCCATTGGTGAAAGCAATGATCATAACAGAATTACAAGTTTTTGAATATTTTGAGTTCGTTTTCAGATTTTCATGGGCAATACTATCCTGTTTAACATGGAAATTCCTTTTGCTTCTAGTTCTTTCTTTTTCTGACCATTTTCTCACACAAAATTTGCGTCTTAATGTGATAACAAATCCCCTATTTCACCTCCTTAAGAGTAGATTTTCGAACCATCCCGTCTTAAACGATATCTACAGTACAAGAACAAAACCATCTGCAATTTCAAGTTTCTCTTCTTAGCGGTTTGGGCTGGGTGATGATGTTGAATTTGAATAGCAGTAAAATACGTATTTTTTATTTCTAACAGAGAAGTCAAATTCAAATTTAAATACATGTGACTTTAAATATGCTTTGATACTAAAATAATTTTATAAAACTTTCATCCTCTATTCCCCCTCCCCTCTCCCCCCCCCCCCCCCCGGTAAGAGCTGTATTTCCAAAAACACTGGAACCTGTGTTTTTTGGTTGGTAACTGAGAAGTCAAATACCATTTTTCATATATGTAGCTTTAAAAATACTTTACTAGCTCCTTAATAATTTATTTTGAAGAAGAACTTTCACTCATTAAATTTCCAGAAATCGTGAAACACCTATTTCTTTACTTCTGCCCGAGAAACCAACCACCAATTTTCGTAGGTCTAGCTTCAAAATTGCCTTACTGGTGGCACATTTTCAAAAATCCGTTCACAACCTGTTTCACCCCCTTAGGGGGGGAACTTCAAAAAAATGATTGCTTTAACGATGCCTACGTTATAACATCGACACCGTCTCCAAATAACATGTCTCTGTCCTTAGCGGTTTGGGCTTAGCGATGATGAGTCCATCAGTCAGGACACTGCCTTTTATGTATGAAGGTAAACTGTAAGAGATTAGGTACAGGGCACGAGTGGAAAAAACATGATTCCAGATTTCCTGCCTAATGACGTGACCAGACATCTGCATCTACATCTGCATCAGTACACCGCAAGCCACCTTAATGTGTGTGTGTGTGTGTGTGGCGGAGCGTACTTTGTGTTCCAGTCTCACTTCCCCTTCTTCCTGTTCCAGTCGCGAGTGGTTCGTGGGAAGAATGATTGCTGGTATAACCCCCGTGTGGGTTCTAATCTCTGTAATCTTACCTTGAGGGTCTTTTCGCGTGATGGACGGAGGAGGAAGCAATATACTGGTTGACTTTTCTAGAAATGTACGCTCTCGGGACTTTAACAGTAGACCATAGTGTGGTGCAGAACGTCTCTCTTGTAGCGTCTGCCACTTGAATTGGCCGAGCATCTCGGTGACGGTTTTGCGTCCTCTAAATGGACCTTAATGAAATGCGCTGCTCTTCTTTATATCTCTCTAATTCCTTTTTGAGCCTTTTCTGCTCCGGATCCCATACTGACAAGCAATATTCAAGTATTGGTTGCAAGCTACATTCTTTGTTGATAGACTGAATTTCCTAAGCATTCTTCCAATGATTCATCTATCACATGTCTTTCCCGCGATTAATTTTATGTGGCCCTTCCTCTTCAAATCGCCCCATACGTATACTCCTAAATATTTTATGGAAGTAATTGCTTCCCGTGACTCTTCTGCAACTTTTTTAATCATACAATTGAGGACCTTCCCGTCTATGTATTCGCAACTTTTTTTTTTTTTTATGCTGAGACTCAGTTGCCAGTCCTGCACCAAGCATCGATCGAGTGCAGGTTTTCTTGCGTTTTGCTACAATCCTGTGTAGTTATTAACATTTAGATAATTCTCAAGGTCTGGTCTCTTGCATACAAGAGTCTTTGTGGACACTAGTCAGTTGTTGCCCATGACAGCCTAATAAAAGAAAAACCGGTTGTAATAGTCTACTGTAAGTGGAACAAATTTGGTTTCAACCGTTAAAAACAAAATAGGAACGGAAATGACTATCAGTTTCTTAGATTTGTATCAGATTTATGGTCTCCCCCTGGAGCTATGAAAGAAAATCACAAAGAAGCAAAATCAAGGAGCTCGATCGATGATTACAACTCATTCCATCAGGTAACAGTTAAACCTCTTGCCCATTGTTCCACCTCTCTCTGCAGGGGTGGCACTGGTTGCCTACCTGTTTCGCAGAGTGGCAAGCACATGTAATACGGAATGCTTATCCGTGCTGAGCGTTTTTAAGCGAAACGACTACTTAAAACTAATCGCGATTAAAACAAATTCCAGACTGAGGTTAATTGGAAGAATCCTCAGGAAACATAATCCGTCATCAAAGGAGGTAGCTTACAAAAACCTTGTCCGACCAGTACTTGAATATTGTTGATCAGTATGGGATCCGCACCACATAGGACTTATTGAGGAAATAGAGAAGACCCAAAGCAGAGCAGCGCATTTAGTTACAGGTTCATTTAGTTAGCACGAAAGCGTCACGGAAATGATCAACCAATTCCAGTGGCAGGCGCTCCAAGAGAGGAATTCTGCATCTCGATGTGGTTTATTGTTCAAGTTACGAGAGCGTACGTTCCTAGAATAGATAAGAAATATTTTCCACCTTCCTATGTACATCTCGCGGAAATATCCCGAAGACGATTCGAGTTTGAAACGAGTGTCTTCTTGTTCCTAAGTTGCGTAGGAATGTAAAAAAATCTGCTGTTCCTACAGTTGTGGCTGCATCGGGGTAGTGAATCTTTGAGACAAAATGGAAATGGCCAGTTTCTGTGTCCCGACAGGCAGGTACTAGCTGCTTTCCCGCACGACACGTTGGAAACAGTGTCTAGTAGGGGTTCTTTGTATAGTCAAGGACCAGCAGTACTAATAATTTACAACACTGATGATAGCCGCATAGTGATTGATATCTAACCATATCTGCAATAAATAGATTATTAGCGACTGTTTGCTGTACATTTCTCAGTTTTAATACCGATAGTCAAGCCTGAAAGAGATCAAACAGAAATCACGAAGTTCCTGCCAATACTTGTTTTATACACAGAAGCGACGATTTTGGGAAAACTTTTAATAAATTGAATAATGCATTTCATCTACTTCAGAGCTCTTTTACGTTGAGATCAATAGGGCTTCACGCCATAGACAGACGCAGTTAATGGGTTAATGGAAGTCAAAATGTTTGTAGCTACCAATCTGAGAGGCAAAATGTGTGTCTTGGCATATAAGGAGCCTTCGATGTAGTTTCATGACTTAGTATCCATTTAACAAAGGAAAATAAGGGACAAAAATCTGGGAGTCACAAATTTTGCACAGTGGTCGGATATGAGCGAAGTGGTGAGAAAGGAGGTAGGGGTGGGAGGAGGGAGGGATCTTTAAAGGTTAATTTTTCATGTTTTTCTTGAACAGCTCGGAAACAGCGGCTTCTACCGAAAATATCTCCTGATTCAAGATTAAAATACATTAAATTTCACGTAAAAAAGATTCTATTCAGTATTTCCCGAGAACTAATAGCGTAGCTTTGCAGAGGATGCAAAACACGCAGATTGTTAAAAATTGTATTTTAATGGTGTAAAATTACTGTTTACCCTTAATAAAAGGGTAAATTGTGTTCTGGGAGTGTAACAGAGTGGTGGGCGTGGGTTTGGAGTGTAGAAGAGCGAAGGAAGGTAGGTTGCTGGATTATGGTCATACACTTTCCTCTTTCATGGGTCTGCATACTGTCTACCCTACTACGTCACAAGAAGCAACTACAGCATGTTTCACACAGTTGTACCGACCCTCCGCAGCTCGCGTTATGAATGACTGGCGACGCAGGGTGCAGACATGCCCAGGGTTTTTATTTTCCACAAAACGCATTAACACTACATTGAATACAGTAATGAGTTACTAATAATACTAACACAAGAAACGCATATGAATCTACTATGTAAATCTGTACCTAATATTCTTCACTGCTAGAGGGGACAATGATCATTAGTCATCCTGTACGGCAGATGTAACATTCTTTCGGGAAAGGCAACTTCGAGCACTGCTCGCTTTTCATTTTGCAGACAGACTATACATACCTGGCATTGTGAGTGGACAAAATGATTTCACTGAGCTTGCGTTTATATAGTGTAGATATTTCAGTTTATTAAATGACTACTAATTTAAGAAACCTTGCCTGAATTTGAATGTCCAAAGAATTACACACAGCTGCTTTGGCCACAGGATGGCAACTTTAACTGTCAAAAACCTTCGGAAAGAGAGTACAGCAACCGTGGGATTTTCACAGGGTCATGATGCGATCGACATCTCTGGGATAAATTACGTAATTCGTTACTCTGCTTGGCTTACTCAAACAACTCTTTCATTACTGCTTCAGTGAACGATCTAATTGTACTAACTATGGGGAAAAGCGCTCTCGAAATTGAGAACAACCGCAATACAGACATGCGGGAAGCCGCAAGTTGGGCTGATAGCGACAAACTTTCACTCAACGAACAGAAATCAGGAGTTATGCTCATCACCATGGAAAGGTGTTGTGCATCATCGAAAATTACAATTTACGTTAACAACAAAGAACTTCAACAGGTAGTTCATGTAAAATGCCTAGGTGTCATAATCGATTGTAAGTTTACATTCAACAAACATAATTGACACACTACAGAAAAGTAATCAGATTCGATTAACGCTCTCTTAAAATCACCTATACTCAACGGCGTCTGTTCATTGAGGCAGTACGACCTATTCATAAAGGATCGATGCTGCATATATTTTCACACCTTTCGCCGGTACGACAGGACTTGAGCGACACAACAGTCACATCAGAATTAGTACAGCACAACGATTAATCAGTTTATGGAGAATGAAAGCTTACAGGATGACATCCAATAAACTAAATGGGTCGTAGCAGGCCTCACGCCCCCAACTACTAAGATTCGAAATTTGGAAATTTGTGGTAAGGACTAGGGGAACAAACTGCTGAGGTCATCGGTCCCTAGGCTTACAAAATGCTTAATCCAACTTAATCTAACTTACGACAACACACACACCCATGCCCGAGGGAGGAATCGAACCTCAGACGGAGGGAGCCGCGTGAAGAGTGAAAAGCTGCCTCAGATTGCATGGCTATCCCGCACGGCATTTAAGATTCGAGAAACAGCCAAATCTCACAGAATAGTCAGTTCTAAAGACGCCAAAAGCCTGTAGACATCGTTCTAGAGTCAGAAGCTAGCCACACCCAGCAGATTTTTCCACAGTAACTGAACAGAAAGCAAATAAGTAATACTCTGTTGAAGTACACGCGAATGAAAGCAAATCAGGCAACTGAGTGGTATTTACCAGCCAGAACCCTGCTTGTCAGCTACGGCTCAGATTGGATAATGAATGTTCAAACAACCAAGCTGAACACTTTGCCGATCTAAATGCGCTGTAGTTGATAACCAATCTAACGATTATTGACAGAATTACTGTAATCCACACCGACAGCAGGCTAACAATGGTTAGTTACGAAGTATTAAGAATCATCTTGATTAGAGAAATTGTGACTCACAATTAGAAGATTACAGAAGCACATCTGGTAGACCTGGAGTGGGTTCACACTCATGCGGGGTATTGAGGCAATGAGCTACCTGATAATCTGGCTAAGAGACCAGCCCGATCATAGAAAACAGTCATTTGCAGCAGACTACCTATAATTGCAAATCAGGAACTAAAAAGCGGTGTAAACATGAAACCGTATTTGACCTACGATCCCACAATGTTTAAGGATTGAACTACAACTGACACTGAATTTCACAGCCACTTTTAACAGGCAGCGGTGAACTGAAGACGCACTGTGCACATGTAAAGTAGGAGACCAAACTATTGAACACTTACTTTTCGACTGCAGTAACTGAAACACAGAGACGGACGTTCTTAGGAAACAGTCAACAAAAAAAGATAAAAAAGAGGACGATCATCCCGCAATACATCAGACTAAGTTGATAAATACACAACAGGTGTTTTACAACTTCTGTAATTCCATTCCCAATTGTATGGTGACAGCTGTTACTTCATGCATGCCCTGAAACACCTGGATGGTTGGTAGAAGTTTAACAGATAAGTACTGCCATCTTATATAATCACTGACTTAATTATTAGATTCTTTCACCTCAGTTGTTGGACTGTTTCACAACACAAAGTGTTCATACCCATACTTCAGTGTTCATTTAAATTGTGAATATCTTAAGACGTATATCTGTACATGTAAATATAAACGTGACGTAATTGCATGGGCTACCGCGGCCAATCAGTTGACATAAAAGTTTTCTGAGTATTGTAGACGCAGTAGACTCGGAAGAAGGTCACTGTAACCGTGGTCGAAACGTTGGTTTCTCCAGCATATATATATATATATATATATATATATATATAATGCGCACTTCCTCGTCCGCATACCCTCCTTACATTCCAGCTTCCGTCCCCGCGTCCGATTTCAGTTGTACCTTTTTTGTGTAGGCCTGGAGGTAATCCTCTCCACAATTCCCAACTTGGAAGACCTGTGGCATTATGTGTGGATGCTTTTGCTAGAGTCGTTGTCTTCTTAACGGATTTTGACCCATCCCTAGCCATGTTAGGTGTGGTCCACCCTGAGAGTTTTATTTCCTCGGTAGCCACTATATTTAGTGAATGTCCCTCGTCCGTCATCTGAGGAGACGCTCAATGGGGGACTAGTAACTCCACATGGTGCTAATTATTAACTTAAATATCGCATTTATGAAATAAAAGTTGTCTGAGTGTCGTATTGTGTCATAATGCAATATGCTCACAAATGAAGGATAATGCTGATACATGGTGAAACAACGCTATGGCGGGCGGTTTGCGGGTTTCAATCACATCGGGGTATGACCATGCGGTGCATCTGACCTGCGGTTGTTCCCCGGTGACGCTGGCGGCAGTCCACATACGGAGAGGTGTGTTGGTGCATGTCAGCGTACGGTGCAGCCAGTAAGTGTGCAGATGTTTTCAGACGTGCTAATGGTGACTGTGTGTTGAAAATGGCTCTAAGAACACATATTGACGACGTTATGAGGGGTAGAATTCTAGGGCGACTGGAGGCTGGTCAAACACAGCAGGTCGTAGCACGGGCCCTCCGTGTACCACAAAGTGTGATTGCAAGGTTATGGCAAAGATTCTAGCACACAGGAAACGTGTCCAGGAGCTACAGTACGCGACGTCCACAGTGCACAAGCCCACAAGAAGACCGATATCTCACCATAGTGTCCGCAGACGGAAACGGAGTACTGCAGGTAGCCTTGCTCGGGATCTTACCGTATCCACTGGAACAGTTGTCTCCAGACACACAATCTACAGACGACTGAACAGACATGTAGTATTTGCCGGGAGACCTGAGAGGTGCATTCCACTGACACCAGGTCACAGGAGAGCCCGTAAAGCCTGGGGTCAAGAACACAGTACATGGTCATTGAAACAGTGGTCCCAGGTTACGTTCACGACGAGTCGAAGTATAGTCTGAACAGTGATTCTCGCCGGGTTTTCATCAGGCATGAACCAGGAAGTAGATACCAACCCCTTAATATCCTTCAAAGGGACCTGTATGGAGGTCGTGGTTTGATGATGTGGGGTGGGATTATGATTGGTGCACGTACACCCCTGCATGTCTTTGACAGAGAAACTGTAACAGGTCAGGTGTATCGGGACGTCATTTTGCACCAGCACGTCCGCCTTTTCAGGGGTGCAGTGGGTCCCACTTTCCTCCTGATGGATGATAACATACGGCCCCACCGAGTTGCCATCGTGGAGGAGTATCTTGAAACAGAAGATATCAGGCGAATGGAGTGGCCTGCCTGCTCTCCAGACCTAAACCCCATCGAGCACGTCTGGGATGTTCTCGGTCGACGTATCGCTGCACGTCTTCAGATCCCTACGACACTTCAGGAGCTCCGACAGGCACTGGTGCAAGATGGGAGGCTATATCCCAGCAGCTGCTCGAGCACTTGATCCAGAGTATGCCAACCCGTTGTGCGGCCTGTGTACGTGTGCATGGTGATCATATCCCATATTGATGTTGTGGTACATGCGCAGGAAACAGTGGCACATGTGTTTCGGGACGGTTTTCTCAACTTATCACCAATACTGTGGACTTGCAGATCTGTGTCGTGTGTGTTCCATATGTGCCTATCCTATTAGCGCCAGTTTTGTGTAGTGCCACGTTGTGTGGCACCACATTCTGCAATTATCCTTAATTTGTGAGCATGAGTGTATATAGCGATGGTCAAAAGCTGTGGAGAAGGCTAGGCTTCTAGGATAAGCAAACGCACATAGTGCCACTGGTCGTCCAGGTTGGCGACTGTGCAGAGGGTTGCTTCCAGGCTCACAAAAGAAAAGGAAAATTATAAAGACAAGAAAAAATTTAAAAAAATATATAACTGAAATAGGACGCGGGGATGGACAGTGGACTTCTCTTTTGGAAACTGGATTGTAACGAGGCTACGCAGACCAGGAAGTGCGCATAATATGTCCAAACAGCTAGAGAAATACAAGCTGAAGGCTGTAGCTCTCAAGGAGGTTAGATGGAAGCGTGCAGGATTAATCAAGATAAGCAGTGGGTATATCCTATAAGGGGACTGTGGCGAGCGCCATTAAATTCTATGTACGTGACTCGGTAATAAAAGTAGTAAAACAGTGAAATCCAATAACAACAGAATCTCCTACATTAAAATCGCTTTTCGGAACAGCGACGTATCCTTGATTAATGCACACGTACCCTGTGAGGATAAGGAGGAACTCATAAATGAGGAATTTTACACTGAATTGGACTTTGTTTATATCTCGTTACCAAACCATAATTTTAAAACAGTATTACGTGATTTTGAAGTCAGATCGGGTCAAGAAGACCTCTATAAATCAGTGATGGATAATGCAAATCTGTATCAAGAAAGCAGTGAAAATTGCGTCGATATGATCAATTTCACATTTGAAAATGACATCTGCATCGTGGCAACATGGTTTTAACATAAAAACATACATAAAGACTTATGGATGGCACCAGACAGGCAAACCATACATCAGACAGACCTCGCATGTATCCACAAGCGGTATGCAGACGGCATCAAAGATAGGCGAATCTGTAACGAAACAGACTTTGACATTGATCGTTTTCTGGTAATAAGTAAAATGAACATTAAATTTAAGAATCTGTGTAGAATAGCTAAGACATATAAAGAAATTAAAAGAGTATATAGATTAAATGAAAATATGAGTCAACATTTGCAGAAACCCTAAGGAAATGTCAGGAAAAGGTAGAAGACTGTGATATCAACCAAGACTGGTCTCAAATTAAGGAAACAGTAAACAGGTTAGCATCCGAAATTCCAGCCAAACGAAAGAGGTCAGGTAAGGTGTGGTTCAGTCGAGCATTCCACCAAAAAATTTAAAGAGAATGTTGGCTACGGAGAGATGATTAGAAAATATGATGGATTAGGGATTGAAAGAAAGGTGTATTAGAATAAGGAAGCAACCAGAAACTATACTAAGGCAGGAGAAACGGAAATATTTCAAGGAGCTAATAGAAAAGCCGAGGAGGACTGTAGCCATCAGAGGACAAGAAAAATTTATCAAAAAGTAAATAGAGTAACAAAGAAATATAAAAAAGTAACATTTTTAAACTTCCTGGCAGATTAAAACTGTGTGCCCGACCGAGGCTCGAACTCGGGACCTTTGCTTTTCGCGGGCAAGTGCTCTACCATCTGAGCTAACGAAGCACGACTCACGGCAACTCCTCACAGCTTCACTTCTGGCAGTATCTCGTCTCCTACCTTCCAAACTTTACAGAAGGTCTCCTGCGAAACAGCCCCAGGCTGTGGCTAAGCCATGTCTCCGCAATATCCTTTCTTTCAGGAGTGCTAGTCCTGCAAGTTTCGCAGGAGAGCTTCTGTAAAGTTTGGAAGGTAGGAGACGAGATACTGGCAGAAGTGAAGCTGTGAGGACCGGTCGTGGGTCGTGCTTCGGTAGCTCAGATGGTAGAGCACTTGCCCGCGAAAGGCAAAGGTCCCGAGTTCGAGTCTCGGTCGGGCACACAGTTTTAATCTGCCAGGAAGTTTCATATCAGCGCACACTCCGCTGCAGAGTGAAAATCTCATTCTGGAAACATTTTTAAAGTTACATAGGAAGAAATCCACACGAATGAAACTGAAGTAGAACGGGGATGGACGGAGAACTTCGCTGAATTACTAAACTGTGATGACCCCACCGAGTCTCTACCATATGAGGTACTTGACACCGTGGACATCAAAGTAGAGACCACCAATGAAGAAGAAATACGACAAATAATCAAAACCCTAAAAAACAAAAGGCTTTCGGTGAAGATCAAATTGCAGTAGAAGTAATAAAGAATGGAGGATCGGTATTGTTTAAAATAATGAAAAAAATTGTTAAAGATTTTTTGGGAATACAGGAGATTGCGTGATGACTCGCCAATGGCAATAATATGCACTATATTAAGTAAAGAATGACCCCTAGGTACGTGATAATTATAGAGGGATTACGCTCCTCACTGTAAACTGTAAAATACTATCATAGTGTTTACTTAAAAGAACAGTCCTAATTGGATGAGTTACAGGACAAGTTCAGTGTGGTTTCAGAAGGAACAGGTCAACTGTACAGCACCCTTTCACCCTCCGAAAGGTAACCGAGAAGAGTTGAGAACATAACGTTTGAAATTCAAGTGGTTTTTGGTAATTTCAAAAAAAAACTTTATGACAGCCTACACAGGGGTACTATCACCAATGCCTTGAGAGAGCTTCAGTTACCATAAAAGTAAATAAAGCTAGTAAGGGCGTGTTAAGGGGGACTCTACTACAGAGTAAAGATCACTACAGGAATGTCAGAGGATTTTGGAGTCAGTACTGGTCTTAGACAAGGAGGCACATTACCTCCAGTACTTTTAAATATAATTTTGGAAAAGGTATAGAACACCAAAAACTAAACAAAACTGGAATAAAACTAAGTAATATCACAATAAATAGGTCTGCATATGAGGACGAGGTTGTTCTAACAAGTGCTGGCAAAGAGGACATGCATCTCATGACAATATCTTACAGAAATATTGGAAATAAACCAGAGTTACAAATTAATCAGGAGATAACTATGTACATGGTCGTGAGCAACGCACACAATGATGTTGCCCCATCAAGAGTTGAAGTAATTTTTAAAAGACTAGACATAGTCAAATACTTGGGATATATTTTTGGCGGGCAAAACAGAATGGAAATTGGGATTAAGGCGAGGATCCCAGCTGCAGACATGTCATATTTCAGGCTAAGATACCTGCTGTGCACTACCGCATTTCCAAGAATTTTTAAAATGAGACTGTACCTGAATGTAATTCTCCCAGTAGCTCTGTATGGCCCTGGAACGTTTACGTTAAGGAAAACAGGTGAACAAAAACTTCTAGTCTTCGAGAGAGAGATGTCAAGGGAATTATTTCGCCCCAAGAGACCTATACTCACAAGCTGATGTTGTCTGAACATACGAGAAAAGAAGACTGATGTGGGCAAGACACATAATTAGGATGGAAGAGGAAAGACTATCACGAGAAGCATTCTCACACTCTGTGGAAGGCAGTGGGGTCCGAGGAAGGCCACAGACAAGATGGAAGGATGACATCGACGGGGATACGGAGACGAGGGGACTGAGAAAAAGGAAATGGACTATGAAAGCGTGGAACAGAAGTGATTGGTGGAGGAATGTAGAGAACACATATGGTCTCCCAGGGCAAAGCGACTGTTAAGAAGAAGTTAAGTTTTGAACATTCAGATTTTCAGTTGTATGATCCTTACTGATCTCATTGCTTTAGTTCCCCCTGATGTTTACAAGCACCCAAAGCGTCAAACAATTCTGCATGGTATTCCACAGGCTGTTGTTTCGTCAGTACGTGGACACACAGGAAGAACAGTAAAGACGACACAAAAATTGAAACGGTGGATAAAATTAAAGAAAAAATTGACATTTACAGCGTCAGAGGGACCAAAGGTTGTTGTACCACAAGACAAACAATCAAATTTGTACAACTAATTAGCTATACTTCCAATTAGTTATGCACGAAATTTATGAAATAACACTATACATGTCTCACCATGGACACTCACTACACAATAGTTGTATTACAAATTATCATAGTGCTGCGATTAATCACTGGAGGCGATTCTTACAGTAAATTCTGTTGCTCCTCCTAGCGCATCTTTTCACCAGGGGAATTATTGCTGTTTCGAATTCCTTCACCCAAGATGAAATTTTCACTCGTTGGTTGTTGTTACAGTTCATTGACATCCGCTATACGCGGGATTACTTAATATCCTCACTTGACTTATCTCCGAGTGTCCAGACATGCAAGGAACTTTCATCTGAATCATGACATTTCAATTTTCGTGATATGTGACAATCGACAATTACACTCTGTCTGCAGAATGAAGAGCGAGCAGGTGGGTTCCCAGTGTGTCGAGCTGTCACAAGGAGCAGCTGCGGCTATGCCACCATTTATACCAACCCTTCCACAGCTCGCCTTTTGAATTTGGCGTCACAGTGCTCGAACACGCGTGGAGACTGTTAATTTTTCATTAAACAAGTTAATTCTGTCCGGAATACAGAAATTAGTACTTAATATACCTAACGCAAGAATCGCACAGCGTTCTTCACGGAAAGGCCACTTTCCCTGCCACAAGATTATCGCTTAAGGGAAATGTACCAGTCCGAAGGCGTTATTGAGTAACCATTGGGTTCTCTCTTAGATGATCTTCGCAGGTTTGAAGTCTTCTGAATAGCGTTCGGTTCCTACAGCCAAGTTACCTGAATCAGTTCTGCCACCTCAACTCATCTAGAACACTGCCAAATACCACAAAAATTCAGTAAACGAAAACAGACGACTCACAAAGCGGTGAAAAGTGGTTGGACATTGCAAAATTTCATTGTGTTACTCTGAAACTCGTAAAATACAATGACATGAACAAACCCGACTATGCATCCCGTGCCGTGAAACTGGAGGTATCTCAGATAGACTGCATAAAGGGACGAGACGTTTCTTTGTTGTGTCTATTTAGCACGTGCTCTAAGCCCTCTAAAATGACAAGCAGTAATATGTAGAGAGCAGATAAACGAGCTCAATAGATTTACCATTCGTGAAAGAGCATAAAAAACAGGTTATGGTACTAGATTCCAGAAGCATGTATGTCAAGGAATTAAAACGAAACAGTACAATACTTAATAAATAACAACAAAATATGCTGAAGGGGTTGCAAACTTCTGTACAAACATTTTCCTGCTAAGTTTTGGCATGCTCAGGGCGTTTACTAGAGTAATAACTGAAAGAAAATTACATTGAGGAAATAGAATTTAGCTGTGCTGATGTACACATAGTTCATTTCACAACAGTCGATCTGGTAGATTTTGCTAGCATGATCTACAGTGTATTATGCTTGCACATGAAGACAGTTAGATCAGAACCGGTACTAGAATGCCAACTTATGGCAAGCACCTCCGGTGGTACCTCAGCAACGCATCTCTTGCAATGGATGTTCTTCCTAGAGCGAGCAAGAAAAATGAAGACAACGCACACTCGATTTGAAAGGATCCCTCCAGGTAGTGATAATTTTCAGTTAGAAAAATTTTGAAGGAAAACTCGACCATCTGCTAAAACCAAAGCTGCTTCTTTGTTAGAAACAAGAAGAGCTTGTAGGGCGGTTTTCCCAGCACACAGAATGTGGCATTCCCAGAACATACGTGGAAGCTTGGCTCCTACTCTATAGATATTAGTGTAAACTTGTTGTTCCAATTAAGTGCCAGTAATACTCATCAGCCTGTAGATAAAGTCCAGACGACAAAATAGGAGAGCTTCTGTAAAGTTTGGAAGGTGGGAGACGAGGTACTGGCAGAAGCGAAGCTGTGAGGACGGGGCGTGAGTCGTGCTTGGGTAGCTCAGATGGATGACGGCACGGTAGCTCAGCGTGTTCGGTCAGAGATCTGGCGTGTATCTGTAATAAAAGAAACTGAGTGAAAAGATCAACAACGTACTTCAATGGATGTCATGTGACGTCCGCATCGACAAAAAAAAAGTAAAAAAAGATGGTAGAGCACTTTCCCGCGAAGGGCAAAAGTGCCGAGTTCGAGTCTCGGTCCGGCACACAGTTTTAATCTGCCAGGAAGTTACAAAATAGAAGAAGGTAGCTTCCAAGTTAAGGATTTTTTACACAGCCCATTCATTATCTTCTACTGTATCCTTACAAAACATAATTCAAATCCAAATATCTCCCATTAAGATATTCATTCACTGCAGCTCTACATTCAGAACACGTAGCCAGATGCAGCGAAATCGGAAATTACGTCGGGGAATCCTCAGCAGATTTCCATATTTCTCCTCACTTACGTTTTGCTATAGTGGTCAAAAGGTAAATATTCTGTATGTGTAAACAGGCGAAAAATGTTGGTGTAGAAGACGACATATTATGAAAGACTTTGATAGGTGGGCTAAGCAATCTTAACAAACAGGAAAACGAAAACCATTGTGATACTCAAACTGAAGAATTGAGAACAAATAGTAGAAATAAAGCAGCCTAAATAAATTCTGATGTTCGGTTAGTGTAACGAGTAGTGTAAACAGATTTTAAGAAATGAGTTGTACGGGCCAAGCGTTTTTATGAATGAAAATAATCTATTCCAGTTACAGACGAAATAAATCGACACTTTAAAAAAAAAGCTTTTGTTCCACACTACTTTTCATCGATTCTTCCCGCTTTTATTCAAATTTGATTCAACCTGTTTCCGCAAGTCGTGCTGTCACAGAACTCCATCAAGATGACCGCTGCACTAAATGTTGTCTGATGCAATGTAATGTTAAATACTTCCTGTGTTTTGGGAACGAGTCAGTGACAAACGTTCACAAGAGACTGAAGAAAGTGTATGGGAATGATGCTACTGATTGCAAAAAAGTTAGTCGTTGGGCAAGCAGATTATCTGGTAAAAGTGGGTACCCAAATCCTAGGGATCTGAACTGCACAGACTCTTGATAATGTGCAGCGTATTCACAGTTTGACTTTAGCTGTCAGACGTATAACAGTGAAAGAATAGTGAATCCGAATGGGAGTTGGAGAAGCGAATGTGTGTACAATATGAGACAATTGAAGTGGAGAAAGGTTTGCGCCAGGTGGTTTCCGAGAATGTAGTTGGCTGACCGCAAAGAAACACGGAAGGTCGTGCGCAGTGAACGTTTGAAACAATACGAGAATGTTGGATATGACTTTCTTGCACGATATTTTTTGTTATTTTTTTTACTTTTTGAGTGGAGAGTCATATGTCTTCCAAGAGTTGACGGCTACTGTGGTTTTAGTTAAGAAGTGCGATTGCTTGTGGACATCATGCCATATGGAACCATTGTCAGTTCTGACACTTGTGTAACTACCCTTAAAAAGCTTAATTCTCGACAACATCGGCAAAAGTACAATGTTTCGGTGTCACATCATAACTCTCGGTCA
This sequence comes from Schistocerca piceifrons, assembly GCF_021461385.2. Lineage (NCBI taxonomy): Eukaryota > Metazoa > Arthropoda > Insecta > Orthoptera > Acrididae > Schistocerca > Schistocerca piceifrons. The sequence goes on from NC_060138.1 coordinate 379,873,645, forward strand.
AACATCAGTGAGAAAACCAGCACCGAAATCACAAACCTTAGGTGGACAGCATAGAAACACCCACCTAATATAGGACCATGCGACTTTCACTTCTTCGATAAGTTAAAGAAATCCTTTCGTGGAACGAGATTTGATGGTGAGTTCCCTTGTTAACTTCTGCTAGACAGTGGCTTAAAGGTGCTGGTCCTAAGTTCTAACGAGCAAGTACACAGGCCCTAGTTCCATGGTAGCTTGATGCAGTTGAAGGACAGAATACGTGGAAAATAGACATTTTGCCTCTCAGCAATGTATCACCATATTGCCAAAACATCAGAGATATGGAAAATGAATTGGATGATATTTGTTTATAAAAACATTGCGCATTACTTTTGGTGTTATCCTTGTGCTAGGGAAAAACGAAATTAGCAACAATTTTTTAATTCGTTTTGTACTCGAAATGGACTTACATACTTTTTCGAGAGATAAAATGAAATTAGAAGCAAGAGATAATTTGATGTAAGCGAAAAGAAGATTACGGTTTAACACCCGACTAACGAAAAGGTCGTAAGAGAAGGAAGGATTGTGGTGACGAGAAGGTTGATAAAAATACCGTGAAGGCAATGTAAATTAAACTAGAAGGCACTGACAGAAATAAAACACAAATGCACTGCTTAACACCGCAGAAGAAAAAGTCCTGACTGAGCACTTTAATGCAGCAACTTAACAAAAAGGTAAAATGTTTGTAACCGTAACACAACGATGGAAGTAGCATGAAACGAAGAAGAGTAGATGTATTGTAAGATTTTGCTTTCAGTGTGTAAAGCTGTGTTGTTTAACAAGACAACCATAAATTACGTTATGCAGTCGGTATCAATACGACGAAAAAATCCTTGTATTTGTCTGAGGCGCGATGTGAGTCTCTCATCTTTAGTTTGACAAATACATTCCCACATTTTAACTAAACTAATATCGTCTATACAAACGTTTAGTATTCCCAAAAAGCAAAACTTAACGTCAATGTCATGCTCCGCAGAAAGTTGTCTGAATGCTAATTTAAGGATTTACATATTAGTTCGTCGGTACCCACACGTATTATTATGTAACCTTTGTATTTATTTACAGTCTTATTTTTGTGTCCGTGTCGTGACTGTATTGACTGACGTTTTCAAAGATTTATATTCTGCATAGTCTTCAGTTGATCACACATTGCACAACATATTTCCAATAGAAAAGGCTTAATTGCTTCTGCCATAAAGATAGCTTTTTTGCTTTCTATATTATTTGTGTGACTCAGTTTTAATCATAAAAAGAGGGAACATTTATGAAATAGTGTCGTTTTTCATACATTATTTCTCTAACTTTACTGAAGGATGAGTAGCTATGTTATAAACGTGTACCGTGATTAGCGCTATGAAAAAGACCCGAATACGACAGAGTTCGTTAGTTATGCTAAACTGTAAGCATGTGAACAAATGTTTGTGAGATCCAGTAGGTGGCTTTAATATCTGGTGAAAGGGAAAGTCGAAATTGAAGATTTCTATAAAGCTCACTATCTTTACAGTTATCTACAAATTTACTTATTTCATTGTTGGATGGGATAGTGTTGTATGTAACTAGTATAGTGGGTATCGAAATAACAGAGGTATTTCAAAGAAGAGTACAGTATTATGAAGGTGAATCTTCAGAGCTCACGTGAACAGTGCATCAGAACTAAAAATATGAAAGAGTTACTGAGTCACGTCTAGCTGCGAAACGAAAAGCCTAATTCTAATATGCTTGAAAGATATAACAGTCGATGAGTCATCCATTTATTTTAATTTGTGCGTTGTAGAAAGAAATTTATACTCTATTTAACTTTCACGGGCGAATTTTAAGCGATGAATTCCCAAGCTTTAGCTTGGATATTGTTCTCTAAGCGGTTTAATAGTTCATATGGTAATCGTCATTACATCCGGAGATTTAATTGCTAAATTAATTCGAGCAGTGGAGGGAAATGGAGGTGAATAGAATTAGCTAATTACGAGGCGTACGCTGCATTTAGCGCCATATATGAGCGTATCGTCCAAGCAAAACATGTTAACACATGAAAAGGGCTACTGTCAGCGCGCGTTTCATAATAGCGGAATCTGTTTTCTTGTTAACGCTTCTGGTATGTCTCTGATGGTTTCTGAAATTTGTGTCCACAATCACTCAGTGTTCCGTTTTACCGTCGAAACAGCAGAATTTTTTTACCGAGGAATTACACATCCATCTACAGATCATTAGTGTTGCAAATCTCTCACTCTAGTATTCATTGCGTTACATGTTCTCGAAAAACTTTTGCACCTTTCGTTTCGTTCTTAGCATCCATTTCTCCGTGCGCAGTTTGGTCTTTAGAAACATATTGGTCTCAGCAAGATAATGTTTGAGGAAACAAAGCGGCTCCATTCTTTGTTTTCTTTGATATAAAAATATGCTTCAAATTGTTTCGAACAGCTGTATTCATCGCTTTTCTCACTTATATATTACTTTCCGTTCTCTGTCACACAAATCTCTTGTCGTGTGTTGTTTTCTCATATTGCGGTTAGCAGAGGAGAAAAGCAAACTTCTGAACATTTTCGAAGGAAACTTTCTCTCTTAAATGCACAATATACAAAGCGTTTACGCAGGAGAAAAAGCCCCTTTTGTGTGCATAGCAATGATGTTAAAATAAGAACTTTACATAATGTATGTAATTAATCGATAAACGCCATTTAGCTGATCGGGAAACGAAGATAAATAATTAATTAAATTATAATCTGTTGGTGTAATAGGGGAAGGCTTGAGGGCTGGAGCATCAACATGCCTTATTGTAACTTCCTGACAGTTTATAACTGTGTGCCGGGCCGAGACTCGAACTCGGGACCTTTGCCATTCGCGGGCAAGTGCTCTACCAGCTGAGCTAACCCAGCACGACTCAGGCCTCGTCCTCACAGCCTTACTTCTGCCTGTACCTCGTTTCCTACCTTCCAAACTTTACGGAAGCTCTCCCGTGAACCTTGCAGAAAGAATATTGCGGAGACATGGCTTAGTCACAAGCTGGGGGATGTTTCCAGAATGAGATTTTCACTCGGAAGCGGAGTGTGCGCTGATATGAAACTTCCTGGCAGATTAAAAGTGTGTGCCAGACGGAGACTCGAACTCGGGACCTTTGCCTTTCGCGGGCAAGTGCTACTTTCAGGAGTGAAAGTTCGCATGAGAGCTTCTGTAAAGTTTGGAAGGTAGGAGGCGTGGTACTGGCAAAAGTAAGGCTGTGAGGACGGGGCGTGAGTCGTGCTTGGGTAGTTCAGATGGTAGAACACATGCCGCGAAAGGCAAAGGTCCCGAGTTCCAGTCTCGTTCCGGCACACAGTTATAATCTGCCAGGAAGTTTCATATCAGCGCACACTCCACTGCAGAAAGAAAATCTCATTCTGGAAACATTCCCCAGGCTGTGGCTAAGCCATGTCTCCGCAATATCCTTTCTTTCAGGAGTGCTAGTTCTGCAAGGCTCGCAGGAGAGCTTGTGTAAAGTTTGGAAGGTAGGAGACTAGGTACTGGCAAAAGTAAGGCTGTGAGGACGGGGCGTGAGTCGTGCTTGGGTAGTTCAGATGGTAGAGCACTTGTCGGTGAAAGGCAAAGGTCCCGAGTTCGAGTCTCGTCCCGCATACAGTTTTAATCTGCCAGGTAGTTACATATCAGCGCACACGCTGCTGCAGAGTGAAATTCTCATTCTGGAAACATACCATATTGTTTATTAAGACTGTCCATCTCTCAGTACATATGTATCATTAAAAACCTAAGGTCGAATAAAACTAGTAAGTGATAATCATAGCTCTCAACATAAATCGAGTCAGGCAAAGATTATCTCTGTCAGAAGTGCAGCAGACAACAAAGTTTTACCGACAGAGGTCAATATCGCCTTTCGCTGATTGAAACAACACATAGACGGAGCACAGAGCAGTAAATCGGTCACTAGTTCACTGCAGGATAACAGTCACTGGCGAATAGCCGTTTCGTCCAAAAACATCTCCTCGCAAAGCCTCTGCAGTGCCCTTCGAGTATAGGGGAAAGTTCAGGTGGGATGAGGTTTAAATGGGAATTTGGATTGAGTGGGGAGGCGGGGTAGGGCACTCTGTGCAGCTGTGCAAAGCCAGTGCGTCCGGGCGGCGTAGTGGTGAGCGCATATACCCAGTGAGCAGGAGTGTGAGGTCCGAATCCCAGCTGTAGTACGAATTTTCATTCGTCACTTCATGTGTCAATTCCTAATGGACCAAACCTCTGAGGTCATCGGTCCCTAAACTTAAACATTACTTAAACTAACTTATGCTAAGAACAACACACACGCCCATGCCCAAGGGAGGGGGCGCGCTTTCCGTGACATGGTGCCTCAAACGGCACAGCCACTCCGCTCGGCTCATCGCTTCAGTCTGCATATATACATCATAGATGTTTAAGACTTGAAAAGGTCTCTGGAATCATACAGTTTCATTTGAAATGTGCGTTTGCTTACTTCACATATAATGAAGCGCTAGAGAAACTAGTATAGCCATGCGTATTCAAATACAATTTCAACAGATAGAGCACTTCGTTGCGGTCGGCAACACCTACATAAGACGAAAAGTGCATGGTACAGTTATTAGATCGGTTACTGATGCTGAAACGGCAGATTATCAAGATTTAAGTGAGTTTGAACGTGGTGTCGGCGCACGAGCGATGGGACACAGCATCAAATGGCTCTGAGCGCTATGGGACTTAACATCTGAGGTCATCAGTCAAATAGAACTCAGAACTACCTCAACCTAACTAACCTAAGGACATCACACATTCATGTCCGAGGTAGGATTCGAACCTGCGACTGTAGCAGTCTCGCGTTTCCGGACTGAATCGCCTAGAACTGCTCGGCTACCACGGCCGACGACACACAATCTCGGAGGAAGCGATGAAGTGGGGATTTTCCCGTACCAGCATTTGACGAGTGTACCGCGAATATCAAGAATCTGGTAAAACATCAAATCTCAGACATCGCTGTGGACCGAAAAAGATCCTGCATAAACGGGGCCAATGACAAGTGAAGAGAATCGTTCAACATGACAGAAGTAAATCCATCCGAAAATTGCTGCAGATTTCAACGCTGGAGCATCAACAAGTGTCAGCTTGGTAACCAGTCAACTAAACATCATCGATGTGGGCTTTCGGAACCGACGGCCCTCTCATGTACCGTCCGCAGCTCGTGGTCTCGCGGTCGCGTTCTCGCTTCCCGAGCACGTGGTCCCGGGTTCGATTCCCGGGGGTGTCGGGGATTTTCACCTGCCTCGAGATGACTGGGTGTTTATTTCGTCCTCATTATTTCATCATCATTCACGAAAGTGGCGAGATTGGACTGAGAAAAGGTTGGGAATTTGTACGGGCGCTGATAACCGTGCAATTGACCGCCCCACAAACCAAACATCATCATCATCATCACCATCTCTCGTGTACCCTCGATGACTGCAAGACACAATGTATTACGACTCGCCTGGACCCGTCAACACCAACAATTGACTGTTGATGGCTGAAAACATGTCTCCTGGCCGGACGAGTCTCGTTTCAAATTGTATCGAGCGGATGGACGTGTACGGGTTTGGAGACAACCTCATATCTCCATGGACCCTGAATGTCAGCAGGGGACTGATCAGGCTGGTGGAGGCTCTGTAATGGTGTGAGACATGCGCAGTTGGAGTGATATGGGACCCCTGATACGTCTAGATACGACTATGGCGGGTGACACATACGTAAGCATCGTGACGGATCACCCGCATCCATTCATGTCCATTGTGCATTCCGAAGAACGTGGAGGAGCAATTCCAGCAGGACAATTTGATACCCCACACGTCCAGAATTGCTACAGAGTGGCTGCAGGAACATTGGTCTGAGTTTAAGCACTTCCACTGCCCACCAAAGTCCCCAGATCTGAACATTATTGAGCATAACTGGGATGCCTTGCAACGTGCTGTTCAGAAGAGATCTCCACCACTCCGTAGTTTTACGGGTTTATGGACAGCCCAGCAGAATTCAGGGTGTCAGTTCCCTCCAACACTATTTCAGACACCATTCGAGTTCGTGTCACGTCGTGTTGTGGCCCTTGTGCGTGATCGCGGGGTCCCTACACGATATAAGGCACGTGTACCATTTTCCTTGGCTCTTCAATGTAGTATCGAGTACAGGATGTAACATCGCCATTCCTAACTTCACGCCCCAATGTAACAATTATAACTTATCCCACTCCACCTACTCTTACATTTGCAAGCGTACTCTCTCCTTTTATCCCCGGCCACAGCATAGTAACAGAACTCTCTATGTCATATCCCAACCATAGAAGATTTAAGCTGCTTCACCAGATCTATTATTTAATTCAGCCATCTGGCTGCTCATTCCCGATTTCACCTAAATGCCGCTGCCAAGTACTCCCATTTTACATTCTCGCTCCCAGATACTCTTGTTTGATCACACTCCAACTCCACCATGTGCAGCTTATTAGAACCTACTGTAGCAAACCTCAGTCATAAGCAAAAGTTTATCGCGTCACATTACACCAACCATTAGATTAAACCTTACAAATTACACTCTACAACTTTCTACATCAACTTCCCACTAACGTTCCGTTTTCCCTACTTTTGATCCCATTCCACAAACTTGGAGCTGGTCAAGATGCGGCTATATACCATTCTATAACTATTTTATAGAAGCAACACCGTCATCACCAGCCAGATTATCATCGAAGTCACAACGGCCACCTACAAAATAATCCTCGCCACCTTTAAATAATTAGGTTTTAGGTTCAAATGGCTCTGAGCACTATGGGACTTAACATCAGTCCCCTAGAACGTAGAACTACTTAAACCTAACTAACCTAAGGGCATCACACACATCCATGCCCGAGGCAGGATTCGAACCCGCGACCGTAGCAGTCGCGCGGTTCCTGACTGAAGCGCCTGGAACCGCTCGGCCACCGCGGCCGGCTAGGTTTTAGGTATCTGATCTAAATGTTTCCATTTTTTGTGATTTTGTTTTAACCTCATTGCATTTTAACAAAAGGTACGGCTGAAGAGCACTTAGTTTTGTTGCGTCTCTTTGGTGAAAAAAGTGACAATAGATAAGGGGAAGAAACACCGCTGTAGACAACAGTACTTAATAACTCCAATGTGTAACCGCCAGTATTGATACTATTAAAAATATATACCTGTGTTAGAGTCTTAAATTTGTAGGAACTATGGTCGTATATTTTATTAATGCTTTCAGCTGGCGAGCGGCAGTATATGAAATAACAATTACTAAAGAAGAAAAAGCACTGTCATTAGGATTTCCGTATTTGGTAAACGTTCGGCTGCGACCATAAGGTGCAGTAAAAGTTTCTCCATGCCAGTAGCAGGGGGCGAGTAAACCAAAAGGCAGTTACGGAAATGCAATACATTTGCCGACTCCGCACCATTCTAAAAAATGGTGGAGATATTCCCGTGGGATTGCGGGGGTGCGTGGGGTGGGGAGCAGCGGCTAAATTGAAATAGGGACTCTGAGTTTCACTCGCTTGTTTACCTGTAGACAATCTGCAACCGATCTGATCTTCAGCAAAGCGCTGCACCATCTCATCGATTTGGAATATGAACATCGGATGAGAAGTAATTGATTAAAATGTTCCCCACAACATCATTTACAGGGTGTCGTCCAATTCAAGTCGTTACAGTCTTCAGAATGAAACGTAGACTTTATATATATATATCACTCTCATCAAAATCTGTAGTCACAGTAGACCCTGCTTGAGAGAAAAGACATTGATTCAACCTACGTTTCCCACACTGAAGAATTTATACGTCACTGCTATAGATTCCATTACATTGCACCAGCATAGTGCAAGATTCACATTGTAAAGATGAATGAGGTATTTCAAGATAACTATTTTCAGCTATCTTGTACTGAGAAAAAGAAGGAGAAATACATGGAGCTGCAAAACCAATTTTGTTTCACTAACAACATTGTATTGTTTGCCTCTAGATGAAGTTCAGCAGCGAATTTAGATAGAGGGGGAGAGGGGAGAGGGAGGAACGAAGAAGCACTCAGGAGACAGACAGAGTTCGTAATCATTACAACGTGAATGACGGAGGTTATTCATAAACCTTATTGCTCTACGGTATACAAATTATCATCTTACCGTAGAAAATCTGCACACTGTTTAGAAATTTTATAACATAAGTAATGAACTTAATATGGTAGTAACTGAAGAGACAGTTCCGAAGGCGCCATCTGTAGGTGTCGACACTCCTCCAGAAGATGAATGAAGGGGTTATACCTTCGGAAATGTCAAGGGTACACTGCAAATTGATGCCGAAAGAAACCTGACAAGATTTTCCTACACTGACACGATACGAAAACGTTCAGTTGCATGAAAAATTGTTATTCAAGATCGAATACCAATTAGAACAGGATAGTAACCGAAAATAGTTGAATAGTTTTTGGAAATTAAATACGAGTATTTAAGCTTTCCCGTGGTGGAAAAAATGGACTTACACCCGGAAAAAAAAGAAAAAGAAATAAAAAAAAAGCGAAGCACACACGGAAAATGAATAACTGTTTTTCCGAACATACCTCGGAAGGCGGTACCGAGCGACCACAATGTCATGCGGTTATGGAAAGGCATGTCGTCAGCAGGCAGCTCTCCCTGCCATTGTCAGTTTTGGCGACTGGAGCCGCTACTTGTCAGTCAAGTACTGTAGCTTAATTGTCTTCACAAGGGCTGAGTGCAGCCCGCTTACCAACAGTGCTCGGCAGATGTGGAGGGCCACCCATCTAGGTGCTAGCGAAGCCTGACAGCGCTTAACTTCGGTTGTTTGGCAGGAACCGGAGTTACCACTGCGGCAAGACCGTTTGCGAAAATTAATAAGAATAGAAATAGCTGGCAACAAGACGAGTGTATGGTCGAATCCAGAACAGCGATAATACGACAGCAATGTGAATAAATGGGACAGCGGAAAGAGGATGAAGAAGGGTGATAGCTCAGTGAGAACACAGACAAAATATACTAAACTATTACCCTCGTGATGACGATAGTGCTAAAGACGGTGACAGATGAATTAATAGTAATAATTTTGTGTAAAAGAGAACTAACAAATTATGAACTCTAACACAGTAAGGGAAAGAAGGGTAAAATGGCCAGGTTGGGAAAAGTGGCCTCTGCTTATTTGATGTCTTCAACAGTGCTGGTTCCTACCGAGAACTTGGCACACTGGTTGCCATCGACGCCACTGGTGTTGTCATGGACGTTGGCAAAGGAAGTTTTCTCCGTTATCTTTCTGTGAAAACATTTAGGTTTTCCAATCATTTGATGTAAAGTAAGTCACTCATTTTCCTTTAGCTGCTTCACTTTTATGTAGAGCAATAGGTGTTCGAGGTATCATAGTTCTCGCAATGCCTTTCAGCTAACAAATGTAAGTCACTGTCGTTTCCTTCGGTTGTACTGTTTCGTGTGAGAGCCACTGATACAGGAATGGCGTTCGAGTGGGAAAATTGGCCACGCTACACGTCGGCTAAAGTGGCCAAGGTGGTCACTTTTCTCGACATATGGCCACTATTCCTGATAATTCATTGTCAGTCTGTTTTTCCCAGTGAGAGTTAGCTAATTACGTATTTTATGCGTAGTATAACAACTGAAATTAAAACGTTAGAAATCGTTTTGTGCTCAAAACTAATATCTATCATACTACTCTTATGCAAGCGATTTCAACATGCCAAGAAAACACATCCAGCAAACAGAGCAACAAACGTGGGATATTGTTGTGATGCAAAATGTAATTGATGCAGTAAAGAATGTACGTTGAAATTTAAATTGGTTGAAATGAATATGAAATCGTAATGATAATAATGAAACGTCCAGAATGAGCAAGAAAGATGTAATGCAGAAATTAGAAATGAGAAACAGGCGGATAGTGTAGAAAATCTTAGGCCCAGTCAAAGAAAATGGTGAATTCAGAAGAACTCCATACAAACCCAGGAAACATCACCGATCCTTTCGTGGGACGAGGATGGTTTTCTATTGCCACACTGCCCGTATGCTACAAGAATGAGCATTTGGATCTTGGTTCGGAAAGAACACCAATGAGTCGTGGTTCACTGTGATTGTTAAAAAATAGCGGCAACAAGTGGGGATAACACTGGAAGATATCCAAGAATGCATTCCTCTCAAGAAGAAACTCCGAGTTTCTGAGTGTGTAAGTTATAACTATTCTTCAAAAGTCGTGTATTGGACACTTCGGAACCACGTGAGAACTGTTACAGGCCGAAATGGATAATTAAGTAACTAGAGCATCGTACCACAGATTGTTGCTCTCGGCTTCATTGTAATGTAGACATTAATAACAGCCGCACAAACTATAAAAATGGATATACTTCTGTTTATATATATGTATGTACGTATGTATGTTCCACATCTCCTCCTTAATCGCTGGACCGACTTCAGCCAAACTTGGTACACAAATCATTTACTATCTGGACGAACTCCCATCTACCAAAGGTGTGGGGTGAAAAAGCAGCGTAGTCCACGACGAGAGAAAATCTATCCTTTAGTTATCCACTACCGTTTTTTGAGGATGAGAGCAGTAATATACTTGCAACAGACTTTACACATAATTTCAAACAATTGCGAAACTTTTTCTCTCTGTCAACTCCAACAACATGATTAAAGGAAAAAAGTTTGCCGCTTATTATATCTTCGCCGTTCATGCAGCAAAACTGCCACACGAAGTAGGACGTTTTAATATGCAGCTTCTTCATTACTAACGGTATCCGTCACAAATTTTGCAGACAGTGCTCACATATGCCACTGAATGTACCAAAAAAATTATATCATTGCACGACACTTGTTCAGCTGATACGACGTCATAAACACTGAATGCGTGAAAAATTATCGCATCATGCAAGACGTTTAAATCTGTTACTTCGTTACTACTACCTCTATTCGCAACACATTTCGTAGACAGTGTCCACATCTGCCGCAGAATGTTCTTACAAAAATACAGTACTAGCCATTAAAATTGCTACTCTACGAAGATGACGTGCTACAGACGCGAAATTTAACCGACAGGAAGAACATGGTGTGATATGCGAATGATTAGCTTTTCAGAGCATTCACACAAGATTGGCGCCGGTGACGACACCTACAACGTGCTGACATGAGAAAAATTTCCAACCGATTTCTCATACACAAACAGCAGTTGACCGGTGATGCCTGGTGAACCGTTGTTGTGATGCCTCGTGTAAGGAAGAGAAATGCGTACCACCACGTTTCCGACTTTGATAAAGGTCGGATTGTAGCCTATCGCGATTGCAGTTTATCGTATCGCGTAATTGCTGCTCGCGTTGGTCGAGATCCAATGACTCTTAGCAGAATATGGAATCGGTGGGTTCAGGAGGGTAATACGGAACGCCGTGCTGGATCCTAATGGCCTCGTATCACTAGCATGCATCTTATCCGTATGGTTGTAACGGATCGTGCAGCCACGTCTCGATCTCTGAGTCAACAGATGGGGACGTTTGCAAGACAACAACCATCTCCACGAACAGTTCGACGACGTTTGCAGCAGCAATGACTATCGGCTCGGAGACCATGGCTGCAGTTACCCTTGACGCTGCCTCTCAGACAGAAGCGCCTGCGGTGGTGTACTCAACGACGAACCTGGGTGCACGAATGGCAAAACGTCATTTTTTCGGATGAATCCAGGTTCTTTTTAGAGCATCAATATGGTCGCATCCGTGTTTGGCAACATCGCTGTGAACACACATTGGAAGCGTGTATTCGTCATCGGCATACTGGCGTATCATCCGGGGTGATGGTATTAGGTGCCATTGGTTACACGTCTCGCTCACCTCTTGTTCGCATTGACGGCACTCTCAACAGTGGACTTTACATTTGAGATGTGTTTCGACCCGTGGCTCTGCCCTTATTTCGATCCCTGCTAAACCATAGTTTCTGCAGGATAATGCACTACCGCATGTTGCAGGTCCTGTACGGGCCTTTCTGGATACAGAAAATGTTCGACTGCTACCCCGGCCAGAACATTCTCCAGATCTCTCACCAATTAAAAACGTCTGGTCAATGATGGCCAAGGAACTGGCTCATCACAATACGCCAGTCACTACTCTTGATGAACTGTGGTATCGTGCTGAAGCTGCATGGGCAGCTGTACCTGTACACGCCATCCAAGCTCTGTTTGACTCAATGCCCAGGCGTAACAAGGCCAGTATTACGGCCAGAGGTGGTTGTTCTTGGTACTGCTTTCTCAGGATCTATGCACGCAAATGGCATGACAATGTAATCACATGTTAGTTCTAGTATAATATATATTTGTGCAATGAATAACCGTTTATCATCTGCATTTCTTCTTGGTGTAGCAATTTTAATGGCCAGTAGTGTATATCAGTTTATAGAATTGAGGAGATACGACGCGTCAGATACTGAGACGCGAGAAAAATCTGTCGCGTCATGCACGACGTTTTAATTTATTCCTTCTTTGCTACTAACTTTATTCGTAATAATATATCCCCTACAGCATCCACATATGTCATTGAATGTACCTAGAAGAATGTATCATTGTAAAACACATAGTTCAGGAGAAACGACATAATAAACATTTAGCTACGTGAAAATGATACCGCAGGGCGAAATTCTCTAGCCATGCAGGTGAAATATATGTACAAATATGCCTAAAATATGTTAAATATGTGTGAAACACCCTGAGGTGATAAAAGTCATGGGATGGCGATATTCACGTGCACAGATGGCGGCAGTATCGCGTACGCAAGGTACGAAAGGGCAATGCATTGGCGGAGCTGTCATTTGTACTCACATTATTCGATTGTAACGGCTTTCTACGTGATTATGGCCGCACGACCGGAATTAACAGACAATGAACGTGGTTTGGTAGTTGGAGGTAGAGGCGCGGGATATTCCATTTCTTTAGGGAATTCTCGTCCAAGTCGTGGGAGATGGGCAACGGCACAAAGTAGGGGATTGCCTTTAGGGGCGATGTACAGCGGGGACTTCGTGTGCTCCAGGACCGCTACGGTAGCTGAGAAGGCCCTATGGAAACCCTGAAACGTGACGGCTAACGGGGCTCTGGTGAAGCTGCGATAGGCCTAGCAAGCCAGTAGTGGATAAATCAACTGCTTTTAAAAAGGGAACATGCCTCGGATCACGGAACGGATTTAAAGGAAACCGACCAAGCAATGGAAAAGGATTACGAGATGGTTTACGGCTGGGCACCTTAAACGTAAGGACTCTAACTGGGAAGTTAGAAGAAATTGTAGAAATGATGGAAAGGAGGAAATTGGACATCTTGGGACTTGCTGAGACTAGGTGGAGAGGAGTTGGTGAAAAACCACTAAGTAAAGGGTGTAAACTGTACTGGATAGGGAATGAGAGGGGAAGAAATGGAGTGGCAATAGTGGTAAGAGAGGGTCTGCAGGAGGAGGTGGAAGGTATCAATGATCGAATGATAAAAGCCAGAGTACGGGTGAAAGGAAAAAGCATTGAAATCATCCAAGCATATGCCCCACAGGTGGGGTGTACAAAAAAGGAGAAGGAGGAATTTGAAGATGACATGCAAAAGCAGCTAAATGGAGGAAATCAGATTATAATAGGGGACCTCAATGCACATGTTGGCACAGACAGGAAAGGATTCGAGGAGATAATGGGACCAGAGGGCTGGGGGAACCGAAATAGAGAAGGAAAATTGTTGCTGGAATTCTGCAAGAGGAATGGGCTGGCGATCGCAAATTCCTGGTACAAGAAGAGGAGTAGTCACAAAATAACTTGGTACAGTGGGGACTGGTCCCAAACTTCAGTAGTAGACTATGTACTAGTGGATAGGCAGATGATGAGCAGCCTCACAGATGTTAAGGTCATACCATCTGAGGCCTTAGACAGTGACCATCGGCTGTTGGTAGCCACCCTGAGAGAGAAAAAAGATAGGAGGGCAACAGATATACAGGAGAAAAGGTTGAAGACATGGATGCTGAAAGAGGATGAACGGAGGACCCAGTACCAGACACTGACCAGGAAGAAGCTGCCAAAGGAAGATCAGAGAACAGTGGAAGAAGAATGGGGCGATTTTAAGAGGGCTCTAGTTGAGGCAGCTGAGACTGTGTGCGGAAGAACTAGCACAAAGAGGAGAAGTAGGGAAACCCCATGGTGGAACAACATATGTAAAGAGGCAGTACTTCGAAAGAACAAAGCCTTCAGAGAATGGTTCCAGACCCGAACAGAGGAAGCTAGGGTAAAATATAAGGAAAGCAAGAAAGCGGCACAGACCATAGTAAGGGCGGAGAAGAAGAAGTGGATGGAAAAATGGACAAGAATGTTAGAAGAGGACAGTGAAGGGAACAAAAAAGTACTTTACACCATGGTAAGAAATAAGAGGAACGACAGAAGCGAGTGCCTGAGGATCATGGATAATAATGGAAGAGTTGTGGAGGAAATGCATGAGCTCAAAAAGATTTGGAAGGAGTACTTTGAAGATCTGTTGAATGCCGCCAAGCGGGTAACTAACAGCGATGGAGAGCCTAAGGCAGCAGATGATTATAATAGTGGGGAAATTGATGATCTAACTTGGAATGAAGTGGAAGAAGCCATAAAGAGGATGAAAGGGGGCAAGGCACCAGGTTGGGACGAAGTAACAGTGGATATGATACGAGCAGTAGGAGAAGTAGGAACCCAGTGGCTATACAGAGTGCTGAGGGTGGTGTGGAAGGAGAGCAGAATTCCTGAGGATTGGAAGAAAGGAATTATAGTCCCGATCTTCAAGAAAGGGGATAAAAGGAGATGTGAGAACTACAGAGGAATCACCCTGCTATGCCACTGTGGAAAAATCTATGAAAAGATGCTGGAGAAGAGAATAAGAAGCAGTATTGAAAGTAGACTGCAAGAGGAGCAGTACGGTTTCAGACCGGGAAGATCAACAACGGACCTCATATTTGCGGTAAGGCAACTGCAGGAAAGGCACTATGAGTACGGGAAGGACTTAATCATGGCCTTT
Source organism: Schistocerca piceifrons (assembly GCF_021461385.2). Lineage (NCBI taxonomy): Eukaryota > Metazoa > Arthropoda > Insecta > Orthoptera > Acrididae > Schistocerca > Schistocerca piceifrons. The sequence goes on from NC_060138.1 coordinate 379,888,683, forward strand.
TTGGATATTGAGAAGGCGTATGACAGTATCTGTAGGGACAAGCTCTGGGATGTGCTGAACGCAAAACGGGTAGATGAAGAGATAACACGAAAAGTCAGAAAAATGTATGAGGGAAGTGAGAGTTGTGTGAAAGTGGGGAGGGAACGTACTGCATGGTTCAAGCTGGAAAATGGGCTGCGACAGGGAAGTGCACTTTCGCCTTTATTGTTTATTATTGTTATGGATGAAATCCTACAGCAAGTATCAGATGCAATTGGAGATCATAAAATGAAAGCAGTGCTCTTTGCCGATGACCTGATGTTATGGGGAAATTGCGTGAAGGAGGTGCAAGAGCAGTTAGATGCATGGGAGGCAACGGCAGCACAATATGGAATGCATTTCTCTGCAAAGAAAAGTGAAATAATCGTCACAACAAGGAAGAAGAATAGGCCAAATGTGGATATAACTTGTGGAGGGGAAAAACTACAAGTGGTAGAGAACTTCAAGTACCTGGGAAGCGTGATTGAAAGTAAGGGGGGAAACGCAATGGAAATAAATGAAAGGTGCAGAAAAGCAGGGCAGTTCTACAAATGCATTAGGGGGCTTATTTGGAGCAAGGAGGTGCCACAGAAATCCAAGGGAATTATATACCGAACCTACTTTGTCCCCATATTGACATACGGAAGTGAGACATGGGTAATGCATAAAAGCGACAAAAGTAGAATACAGGCTAGTGAAATGAAGTTCCAGAGGAGCAGGTTGGGTGTAACAAGACGAGACAGATTGCGAAATTTGTATGTGAGGGAAAGACTAAAGGAGGAACCAGTACAGGACAGGATAGAAAAATCAAGACTGCAGTGGTATGGACACATGAAGAGAATGGATGAGGGAAGAATTCCAAAGAGGATGTTTGATCTGCAACTGGAGGGGAAGAGGCCCAGAGGAAGACCAAGAGATAGATGGGTGAAGGGAGTAAAGGAATGTGTGATGAGAAGAGGAGAGAACTGGACGAAGGTGGAAGAGAGGGAATGGTGGAAAGACAGAACACGATGGAGAGGCTTGTGTTCCCGACAGACCCAGCCAGTGGCTGGAAACTGTCCAAGATGATGATGATGATTCCGGGAACCACAGTGTAAGGGCGTGCCGAGAATACCAAGTTTCAGCATACCTCGCACAACCGGCTACGCAGTGGCCGACGGTCTTTACTTAAAGACCGAGAGTGGCGGCGCTTGCTTAGAGTCGTCAGTGCTAACAGACAAGCGACACTGCGCGAAATAACTGCGGAAATCGATGTGGGACGCACGATGAAGGTATCCGTTGGGGCAGTGCTGCGAAATGTGGCGTTAATGGGCTGAGGCAGCAGACGACCGACGCGACTTCATTTGCTAACAGCATGACATTGCTCTCGGCGCCTTTACCTTGGCTCATGGCCATATCGGTTCGACCCTAGACGACCGGAAAGAAATGGCTCTGAGCACTATGGCACTTGACATCTGAGGTCTTCAGTCCCCTAAAACTTAGAACTACTTAAACCTAACCAACCTAAGGACGTCACACACATCCACGGCCGAGGCAGGATTCGAACCTGCAACCGTAGCAGTCGCGCGGTTCCGGACTGAAGCGCCTAGAACAGCTCGGCCACCGCGGCCGGCGACTGGAAACAGTGGCCTGGTCAGATAACACCCGATTTAAGTTGGCAAGAACTGATGGTAACGTTAGAATATTTCGCAGAGCCCCTGAAGCCATGGGCCCGACTTGTCAACAAGGCACTGTGGAAGTTGGTGGTGACTACATAATGGTGTGGGTGGTGTTTATGTTGAATGGACTGAATCCTCTGGCCAAACTGAACTGGCAGTTGACTGGAAATGGTTATGTTCGACTAGCTGCATATCGTTTGCAGCCATTGATGGACTTCACGTTCCCAAACAACGCTGCGCTGTGTCAGTGGGCCACAGCTGTTCGCGACTAGTTTGAATAACATTCAGCTTATGACTTGGCCACTCAGATCGCCTGACATGAACCCCAAAGGACATGTATGGAACGTAACGGAGAAGTAAATTGGTGAACAAAATCCTTCATCGGCAACACTTTCGCGATTGTGGGCCCCCTTAGAGGTATAATGGCTCAGTGATACTGCATGGTACTTCCAACGACTTGAGTTGAGTCCATGTCACTTCGAGTCGCTGCACTACGTCGGAAGAAAGGAGGTCCGACTCAATATCAAGAGGTAGTTATGACTTCTGTCACCTTAGCGTATATTTGACATGTAAGTATGCAAACAAATCCACGTGTAAAAAGCTGATCCTAAACCCCTGGAACGAAATAAATCAGATGTGGTACACATAGGCTTATTAGTTACAATCTAGAAAGAAATACTGTGGTGGTAAGAAACATTGGTCTCCTATTGGGATGAGTGTGATAACGTGGAGAGAGAAAGGGAGACGAGGAAGAAGACAGACAGCGAGGGGAAAGGAAGAGATAGGCACAGTCAGGAGGACGAGGAGGAGAATAAAGAGAGAGAAAAGGGGGGGGGGGGGGAAATGGACAGAAGGAGAGAAACAGAGAGAGCGGGAGGAGGAAATGAAAAAGGAAGAGGAGGGGTTGGACAAAGAGCAACGAGAGGAGAGGGAAGGAGACATACTTAAAGATTATCCTATTCGATCCTGGCGTGGTGGTGCAGCAACTTTCTCTGCTAGTATTTTAAAAACAGCCGTAGGTCGGACAATGTTCCTTACTGAGTTAACAGTTACGCGTTTCTCTTGGATAGGGCATCCTGAGATAGCCTGATGAGCCTACCCGTGTGAAATCCGTCATTCTTAAGCTGATAAAGACCATTGTGCTACCTACGACTGATTCTGAAACAGTGATACTGCGGGGAGGAGGGGGGAGATGAACAGAGACGAAGAAGGAGAGGGACAGAGAGATGCGCAAGGAGGAGATGGACAGGGAGAGAGGGAGGAGGAGATTGATAAGAGAGGGGGAGATAAAATTAGAGGAGAAGGAGGAGATGGATAGAGGGGATGGAGCAGATAGAAAAGGGGGCGATGAGGAGATGGGCCGAGAGAGGACGAGAAGGTGGAGGACTGGAGAGAGGAGATGAGAGGACGAGGGTGGAGGAAATGGACAGATAGCGGGTGTGGGGGGGGGGGGGGGGAGGAATAGATGTTCAGAGAGAGGAAACGGTGGAGATAATTCACAGGTGCTGGCGGGATGGATAGATGAAGGATGAGAGTCTGACATAGGTACTGGGTAGCGAGAGGAGGAGGTGGAGGTGATTAGAGAGAGGGGAACGAGGAGGTGGGCAGAAAGAGGCGGGAGGATATGTCCTAATAGAAGATTACAGTAACTAAATACCTGGGCAACTACGGATTCAATAAGGGGCAGCTGCAGACTATGTAGCTTATAAAAATGGCGATAAATGTGAAAACTGCATTTATCCTAATGAAGGTGATCAATATCTCGAAACGCGTCTTGTGAAAAAAAGAAATTAAAAAATATTTTTGGCTTCTTCATTACTTCACATGATTTAACGCACGGCCGCTATTATCGTTGATAAAATAATTGGATGTCCAAGAGCTCCACTACCGAAAAAGTTTGGTAGCCACTGGAACAGACGCCTTCAACCAGCTGGCAACTCGGCGAGTCGAAGCCCACGCGAGCTCGCGTGAGTTTTTCCCGAGGAGCGCGCCGGCAACAAGTAGCGGCCGAGTTGTAGCCTCCTTGCTGGAAGCGGGCGTACCTGCAACTCAGCCTGGGGCCAAGAGCCCTCCAGGCCCTCGAGGAAAAAGTGGCCGGCAGCGGAGCTAACTTAGGAGGAGGGCGCGCCCTACAAGCTCTCTTACTGCGTTCAAACAACCTGCTGGCTACGGCCAGAGTTCCCCGAATATCCGTGTTTTTCGCTCCCGTAGCTCGTTCTCAGATACCGTGTGTGGAGATCTTCCCAGTCCACCGGCCGACAAGTCGTTCCTCATCATATGAAAATCCGTGGCTAAGACGACATTCTACGTGTTCAGAGTTCCGGGAACTGCAGGTTTACCGTGATATCAAACCGCCTCCTTAACCGATCTCATAACGCTAGCCTGTGCTGTAGCGCTCAACTCCAAGATATCCTCGTGCCAGAAGAAATATTCGTCAGTAACATTTTGCCGGAAAGGGAACGAAAGAAAGTTTGCAGTCACCGTACTGTGCGTCAATGTCCTGAAATAAATTCCAAACCTCTTCACAGTCTCTCACAGGGCAAAGGAAACGGTTAAAGATGACCAGCGGGATTGGGACATTGTGCCCAAAGGTACCTTTGGTGTTATTCAAGAGGAGTATACTACTGCCAGTTCTGAATTTCACTCTCTACCTCCTCTCCTCATTATATGACACTACCCTATACACACGCATCCATTAGTCGCCCTCACTCAACAGACATATCTTTGACATAACTCTAACAAACCCTCCCGACAGGAGCCATTCTGTGTGGCGGCAGAAAAGTCTTTTCGATTAGGTGGCTGAACTCATCTTTCTGTGTCTCCACAGCATCACTCTTTCTGTTTTTTTATCGTGATAATCAGTCTGTAAAATATTTATGCGTGCCCAAGAGGAGGTGTTTCAATAATTACTATCTAAACTAACAAAGCACATTCGCAAAGTAAGTTGTAACCAATCAACACTGCGGCGACAAAAACATTAACTGGGCAGACATTACTAGTTTCGAACCTAAGTTTATCGCCTTATGAGAGTATACGCATTTACATCCTTCTTTGGAGACATTCTGTGGACTACCAGCTAATGCTGTGTGAACTGCGTCAACAGCTCGTCTAACAGTTCTAATAACCGGGAAATTGCGGTTCTCGCTTGTGATATGCTTTTGTTATACCAGTTATTTCGACAATGCATGCATCCCCTGCTGATAGTACACAAAACTTGTCCGAACAGCGATGTAGATACAAATTATTTAACTGAAGATGGACCAGGGTCGGAAACAAATTACAATCGAACAGGTTTTTATGAAGCATTTGTGGCTAGAATTAGTGAGCTTCAATAATCTTTTGTTGGTTTATAGTCATTGAGATTAAAGGGAATCGTCATGCGCAAAATAACATTAAAATATTAATAGTTTGGACAACAATCAGTTAGTGTGGGGAAGTATAGAAACAGTGGGTTGTACACCGAAGCAGCAATTTCTTAATGTTACATGACTTGCTTAGAATCTTAATATATTTTCAGCTATGTGTCATCATCAGTCCATAGTACGAGAACACAAACGTGCACGAATATGAAGCATTAAGCCTCCGAAGTACATTGTATGTTTTAAAAAAATTACACTATGAGTAGTTACGATTTAAAATCTGCTACTTTTTACATAAGAAAGTATTAATTCCCAGAGTCACAACTTCTTTTTTTAAAGAACAAGAATGGTCACTAAAACGTAGGAGTACCACGCGGCATTGTTTTATTTTTTATCTTTTTAAAGAGTTCGCCTACTGACCATAGATATTTAAGTTGCAGTTTCCTCGACAGGGTTACTGTCATATGCCACATTCAGTTATTGGAGTAGCAGCACAATAAAAATTATGTGTTTGTGTAAATATTAGATGTACGCGCTTTGTGAAGGTGCGTGAATAATGAGTATTAGTAACTGCTGCATCCAGCTTGTCCGAGCTTCGTCCGAAAACTTTGAATCAGCCACTATGAAAGTGCATTGTGGGATCATTAAAACCATGCAGGTTAATTAATATTCCCTCGCTGATTAAACACTCCCCCGTCTCTGACACTCAAGAAAAGAGTTTATCAGCAAAATAACAAACGAATACTACATGAAATTAATTTCTGCATTTGAAAATGTAACATCCGATTGTCATTACAACTAAAAACGTTCGCTGGGATACCGATTGTTCATTAAATACATCGGATTCATCACAATATATAGTTTCATTTAAAAACTATATGTATTCTGTATATATTTTCTGTATCTTGATGTCACGGTGAAATGATAACGTTATAACGTTACAATATGAAAGCTAATCATGTTACAACACAGTCGCAGCAAAAAGTGTGACACTGATACAGGAATAAAATGCCTGAGTAAAAGAAACCAGTAGATTTTACATCTTTAGAAATTATGAGGTAAAAGCAATATTCTTGCCATTTCTGGTGGTAAACGGTACGTCTTTTTATTTCATAGTGGCTATTTGGTGTAGAGTCAGTACAGCTATAAAGACCTTGGTATTTTCTTCATTTGTGTTGGCATATTAAAAGTAACTACTGCACGATTTAGAGTATTTATGAGACTTCAAATCTCTAAATCCGAATTTATTTCACATTAATTTATAACATCGCCAGTTGTCTAGAAGTAAATAATTTATAATTAGGGTTTCTTCTAGATCTCAAAAGACAGTGAGCACAATTTTTACTGAGAACAATTTTGTCTGATTTCCTCTTTTACTCTGAAGTGTCGTTTGTATACACATTTCCAAGGTATTCCTGGGTTTGGAACTGATTTTTTTTACCTATTTTCACATCGTCTTGCAGCAGTACAAATTTCATAACGTAAATACGACAAAGTATTGCATCAATAGTGTTTATTTCCATCTCTTGGCTACACTGTGTCAGTGTCTTACGTGTCTCTAGTGTTGCTGCCATTTTATCTATTGGTGTTTGTTTTTACTTTATACAAAAAACATTCTTTTGATCTATGATCTGCCGTATGTGTACTATTTTGTTTTATTTATATTCTTAGGTATTTACATGTATTTATTAAAATACGTGAGAAGGGTAAAGGAGTAATGTGGGCGTTAATGATCTAAATGGGGACTCGTGAGAGGGGGAGATTGGTGGAGGGCAAAAGATGAGTACAGGAATGTTGTAAACAGAGAATGCAATAGTAAGGGAAGAAAGAATTGGTTGGCAACGTGATAGGCCTTCGTATTGCGTTGTAGGCACCAGTCGGCCGGTCGAAACAGGCTTAATAGCCTGATAGTGAGTAGTGCTTAGCTTCATGCTACATTTATGATAGTGTTGCGTTACCATCACGTTCGCCTTATTCCCATTGAATTCGTATTTCAGATTTTTACGTTGGGCAATACTCTTGCACTAGCTCATTGCATTGTGCACTTACAGTATGTGCATGACTTTTCTCGAACAGCGTGGAAAATAGTATTGGTTTAATGTAGTAACAGGCTGGTGGCAAAATAAAATTTATCCTACAATAAATAAGGCACCGTATATCCGCCCGTGAAATGACGATTAAGTTCGCGTGCTCCTCGCAAAACGACGTGCGTAGTCACACCAGCTAACCTTATAACTCAAAAAGAGAGTACAATTGTCAGTTAATTTTGACAATGAGCAACGTAGGTCCAACGTCACCGACCATGTCACCCCATTTATCTTACTAATAAATCGTTAGTCTCAGTGTTTCCTCCGAAACGAACAGTCTTTATACGGTGAAGTACGGACAGTTCTGAAGGGAAACCTTCATAAAAACAACTGTTCTATTCCCAACGGTTAGTGGTTATGTATCTCTCAGAAATGGTAACGGTCCAAGGGTTAGTAATTTAAGACACAATTGAAACTTCCTGGCAGATTCTGTAAGACACAATTATTTGTTATATTGACAGTTATTCCCTGTTATTCGTAACGGAACTACCATCACTAACTAAAACACGTCTGAAAGTCGTGTAAACTTATGTACTATATCTAGTGATGTATCCAATGTTAACGTCCCTTCGTAACGTGTACCGAAGCCTATGAGCCGGCCGTAGTGGCCGTGCGGTTCTGGGCGCTACAGTCTGGAGCCGAGCGACCGCTACGGTCGCAGGTTCGAATCCTGCCTCGGGCATGGATGTGTGTGATCTCCTTAGGTTAGTTAGGTTTAATTAGTTCTAAGTTCTAGGCGACTGATGACCTCAGAAGTTAAGTCGCATATTGCTCAGAGCCATTTGAACCATTTTTGAAACCTATCAAACACGTAAAACTAATTTCTCCCTAGTTCAGAAGTTCTGCCTCTGAACATCGGTCGTTAATCAACACCATTAAAGAAAATATGGCAGAGAGAAATCGAATGATTTGCTAAGTCAGGTTCAGAACATGGAAAATGAAGTAAATATGAAATGGTTTTAAACAGCAAACCATTAAGTATATCCTATTGTCACCTCTAAAAACATATGGTTTTTTTTGAAACGCATAATATATATCATCTGTAATATATAGCTCGGTGAATAAGGGATGTCAAACCAAAAATTTAAAGATTCCGCGTTCAATCGTCAACTGCTCTCATGATTTTTTTCTGTCGCTTATCGCTTTTCCATCCCTGACAATGGCATCTGCTTCTGATTGAATTTTCTCATTACAAGAGCACTGAAAGCGCGATCTCTTTTTATTGCTAAAAACTGTCCAAATGCCAAGATCGCACAAACAAATTTTTATTCAAGACAACCGGTTTCAGCAGTCTTAGCCGTCATCTTCAGGTCTTAAACATTTTTTTTGTAAAACATGTTCATTTTGCGCTGAACCTCATGCACAAGGTATGAAGTGGATCAAACTCAGCACATTATAAACATTTGTCATGTTTTACTACACAAAAATGTTAAGTCCTGAAGCTGACAGCTAAGACTGCTGAATCCGGATGTCTCGAATAAAAAATATTCAGTACAATCTTGGCTTCTGAATGGTTTTAACATCTACATCTACAGGGTGTAAGCGATAACTGTTTGTACGTAGCACAATGGTGTAGGAGTAATCGAGACGAAAGGATCGATGTAGCACACTTCTGGTCTGTCAAAACGCGAAGAAACCTCAAACTGGCGTACAAAAGCCGCCTAAGCTAAAGCGCGCCGATCGAAAACTTGAAATATCCATACGCCCTCTTCACGGCCTCGGCATAGTCGTGCGCTTAAAAAATTGTGAAACTAACGTCTCTATGAATTTTACCTCGTAGTTTTGTTACTTTATCGGAGTAAAATTTACAGTTGTTTCACTGGTCTTCTTACTACGAGACTACTGTGACTCTAAGAAAAGTATAGACCGAATAAGAAACATTAATAGTTTTCACAACGTGTTCAAAAGTTTCTTTTTCTTTTCATTACCCTCAAACGAAAGATTAATTTACTCATGTTTCAGATGGTATAAGGGGGAACGGACATTAAACATCTCTGTATCTGTAGCTTAGTTGCATTTCGTAGGCAAATCTAAGGTTATTTCCCAGATTGACAGTCCACTAGTGTCCTGTAAGAAAAGTATAGACCGAATAAGAAACATTAATAGTTTTCACAACGTGTTCAAAAGTTTCTTTTTCTTCTCATTACCCTCAAACGAAAGATTAGTTTACTCATGTTTCAGATGGTATAAGGGGGAACGGACATTAAACATCTCTGTATCTGTAGCTTAGTTGCATTTCGTAGGCAAATCTAAGGTTATTTCCCAGATTGACAGTCCACTAGTGTCCTGTATCAAATGACCGTCTCGATTTCCTCTAAATTGTGAACAGTTATCTTTTATAGCCTGTATATTACGCAAGCCACCTTTCGATGTGTGGCAGAGCGTATCTCTGCTTTCATCGATTGATTAATTTAATTTTCTGAAACATCAGTCTACTGACTGGATTGATGCAGCCTGTAACGATTTCCTCTCCTTTGCCAACCTCTTCATCTCAAAGTACCACTTGCATCCTACATTTCCAGTTATTTGCTGGATTCCAATCTCTGTCTTCCTGTACAGTTTTTTCCCTCTACAGCTTCCTCTAGTACCACACGTCTTGTAGTGTTTTCCATGTATTCCTTTCCTCCCCGATTCTCTGGAGAACATCCTCATTCCTTACTTTATCAGTCTACCTAATATTCAACATTCATTTGATGTAGCACTACATCTCAGATGCTGCGATTCACTTTTGTTCCGGTTTTCCCAGAGCCCATCGTTACTACCACACAATACTGATTTCGAAACATACATCCTCAGTATTTCTTCCTCAAATAAAGGCCAATTTTTGATTCCAGTAGACTTCTATTGGCCAGGAATGTCTTTTTTCCCAGTACTCAACTGATTTTGATGTCTTCCTTGCTCTGTTCGACATGGTTTATTTTATTGCCTAGGTAGCCGAGTTCCTTAACTTCATCTGCTGCATGACCATCAATCCTGATGTTAAGCTTCTCGCATTCCTCATTTCTGCTCCCTCTAATTACTTCATCTTTTTTTGATTTACTCTCAACCCATATTCCGTACTTATTAGACTGTTCATTCCACTCAGCAGATCCTGTGATCCTTCTTCACTTTTACTGAGGGTAGTAATGTCATCAGCGAATCTGATCATTGATGTCCTTTCCCCCTGAATTTCAATTCCACTCCTGAACCTTTCTTTTATTTCCACCAATGCTTCTTCATAATACAGATTGAATAGTAGGGGCGAAAGTCTACATCTCTGTCTTAAACCCTTTTTAATCCGAGCGCTCGCTCTTGGTCGTCCATTCTTACTGTTCGCTCTTGGCTATTGCCCATAGTGTATATTACCCGTCTCTCACTATAACTTACCCCCATATCTCTAGAATTTCGAACATTTTGTACCATTTTACATAGTGGAACCCTTTTTGTAAGTAGACAGGTCCCATGAGTGTGGCTTCATTTTTCTTTAAACTTGCTTCCATTATCAACTAAAACCTTAAAATTGCCTCTCTGGAGCCTCTGCCTTTCCTACAGCCAAACTTATCGTCATACAACACATTCTCAATTTTCCGTTCCATTCTTCTGTATATTATCCTTGTCAGCAACTTGGATACATGAGCTGTTAAGCTGATTGTGCGATATTTCTCGCACTTGTCAGCTCTTGCCGTCTTTGGAACTGTATGTATAATATTTTACCGAAAGTCCTATTGTACATCGCCAGACTCATATATTCTACACACCAAAGTGAACAGTCGTTCCGTTATCACTTCGCCCAACGATTTTGAAATTATGATGGAATGTTATCCATCGCTTCTGTCTTATTTGATCTTAAGTCATCCAATGTTCTTTTAAATTCTGTTTCTAATACTGGATCGCCTATCTTTTCTGTATCGACTCATGTTTCTTCTTCAATCACACAAGTCTTCCCCCTCACAGAGGTCTTCAATGTATTCTTTCCACCTATCTGCTATCTTCTTCGCACTTAAAATTGGAAATCCCATTGCACTCTTGATGCTACCACCTTGCTTTTAATTCCATGGAAGGCTGTTTCGAATTTACTGTGTGCTGACCCAGTCTGTCCAACAACCATTTCTGTTGCCAATTCTTCACATTTTTCACGCAGCCATTTAACTTTAGCTTCATTCTACTTTCTATTTATTTCATTCTTAAGTGACCTGTATTTCTGTACTACTGAATTTCCCTGATCATTTTCGTACTTCCTGCTTTCATCGATTAGCTGAAGTATTTCTTCTGTTACCCATTGCTTTTTCGCAGGTACCTTCTTTGCACCTATGTTTTCTTTCCAACTTCTCTGATTACCCCTTTTAGAGATGTTCATTCCTCCTCAACTGAATTGTCTACTGAGCTATTCATTATCGCATTATCTATAGCCTCAGAGAACTTCAAGCATAACCCACTCTTCTCTTACTGATTATTTTACGCTAGCCTCTTAAGCTTCAGCCTACTTCTCACCACTTCTAAATTATGATCAGAATCTATATTTGCTCCTGGGTATGCGTTAAAGGCCGATATCTGATTTCGAAATCTCTGCTTGACTATGATGTAATCTAACAGAGATCTTGTCATAATTAGTGGAACAAAGGTGCTGTGGCCCCACTCTCCATTGTTGCGAAGGTTACTCAAGATAGTGGATCCAAGGGGCAGACATACATGTGGCAACATTGCAGTGACATCGTGGTAGGAAGTCAAATGTTGGTGGGAAAATAGGTCAATTGTGCTACCTCCACTAACCTTGATGATGAGGCACAAGCAAGAAAATAAGTGTTTACCCAATATCAAATGCTCTCTCCGATGATGATGTACAGTTAGTCAGGATAAATGACTTAATGGCTTACAGTGTGGGTACACCCCAGTGGAAGTCAGTTAGAATCATTAATGACTAGAGGGCAAATGTTCTTAAGACTAATTTACAAGAAAAAACCTGGGACAAAATATATAAAGAACGAAATGCCAATGTAATATTTAATCTAACCCATGATAAAGTCGTGTCAGTATTTGAAAATAGTTTTCCACATAAGCTAATCAGAATGGAAATTAATCAGCCATGTAAAAAACCATGGATCACTAAGGGGATAATAATATCTTGTGAAAGGAAAAGCGAAATGTGGCTTTTCGCAAGAACAAGTAGAGACCCTGCAGTAGCTGTGCACTACAAAAACCACTCAAAATTACTAAGAAAGACTATTAAAAAATCCAAAAACATGCACATAATGTCAGAAATCAGTACTCTGACAACAGAGTTAAGACAATATGGAATATCGTGAAGCAAGAGACAGGACAACCAGCCATAGAAGAGGATAACATTATTATTGAATCGAATAGATGGTTTATAAATTACAAGTCACAGGTAGCAAATGTATTTAGTAATCATTTCTTATACATAGCACAAAGCATAGTGACCAACAATTCAAGAGAAAGATCAAAGAAATATGTTGAAGAAATAACTCTCCTAAAATTACATCATATGAATGTACCACTAACTTCTACTTCTGAAATTAAGAGGGTCATACATTCTCTCAAGAAGAAAAGCTCTTCTGGGGTTGGGTTGGGTTGTGTTGGGGGAGGAGACCAAACTGTGAGGTCATCGGTCTCATCGGATTAGGGAAGGAAGTCGGCCGTGCCCTTTTCAAAGGAACCATCCTGGCATTTGCCTGAAGAGATTCAGGGAAATCACGGAAAACCTAAATCAGGGTGGCCGGACGCTGGATTGAACCATCGTCCTTCCGAATGCGAGTCCAGTGTGCTAACCACTGCGCCACCTCGCTCGGCAAACTCTTCTGCTTTTGATGGTGTTTACAATAGAGTACTAAAGATTTGTTCCCATATAACAAATCTGGTATTGTCCGAAATATGTAATGCATCACTAACTCAAGGTATTTTTCCAGAGAGACTACAATATGCCATTGTTAAAGCCCTCTTAAGATAGGTGATAAGAGAGACATCAATTACTACCAACCTATTTCACTGCTGACATCATCTTCCAAAATTTTTGAGAAAGTGATGTATTCTACAATAGTATCTCACCTTGGCTACAATATCCTCAGCGAATCACAGTTTGGGGTCCAGAAGGGATGCTCTACTGAGAATGCCATTTACATGTTCACACAGCACATATTACAAGCATTAAATAATAAAATATCACGGGTAGGTATTTTCTGTGACCTGTTCAAGGCATTTGATTGTTTGAATCATAGTTTACTCCTAGATAAATTGAATTTTTATGGGATTGATGGTATAGCCAACCAATGGATCATGTGATATCTAACCAAAAGAATGAAGAAAGTTGTGCTTAACCAACAGAATCCAGGGACATAATTCTGACTAGGGAGAAATCGTGTATGGGGTTCCCTAAGGTTCAATCGTAGGTCCACTACTGTTTCTCATACATGTAAATGATGTAACATCTAATGTACAACAAACAGAACTAGTTCTTTTTGCAGATGACACTAGTATTGAAATCAATCACAGTATACACGCAGAAATGGAAGAAATGGTGAATTAAGTTCTCAGAAGTGTCATTGACAAGTTTTCTGCGAATGATCTCATCCTGAATTTCATAAAGACACGTCATATTCAGTTCTGCATCTCTAGGGGTACTGCACCAGTTATAAGTGTAACACATGGTAATGAAATAATACATAGGGTGGACATTTAAAAATTCTTAGGTGTCCATATTAATGAGAATTTAAATTGGAAAAAACACATACTGGAACTCCTAAGACCACTTACTTCAGACACATTTGCACTTACGATCATAGCAAATTTTGGGGAAAGAGAGATCAGTTCAAATGGTTCAAATGGCTCTGAGTACGATGGGACTTAACTTCTGAGGTCATCATTCCCCTAGAACTTAGAACTACTTAAACCTAACTAACCTAAGGACATCACACACATCCATGCCCGAGGCAGGATTCGAACCTGCGACCATAGCGGTCGCGTGGTTCCAGACTGTAGTGCTTAGAACCGCTCGGCCACCCTGGCCGGCAGAGGGATCAGTAAGTTGACATATTTTGCTTATATTCATTCAGTAACGCCATATGGAATAATGTTCTGGGGTAACTCATCTTTAAGAAAGAAGGTCTTTGTTGACCAAAAACGTGATGTAAGAATAATATGTGGCACTCACCTGTAATCATCTTGCAGATACCTGTTTAATGAGTTGGGCGTTCTGACTGCTACTTCAAAGTATATTTCTTCCCTCATGAAGTTTATTGTAAATAATCCTCTACAGTTCAGAAGGAACAATGAGGTACATAATTACAATACCAGAAGAAAAAATGACATTCATTACTCAACACTAAGGTTGTCTTTGCCACTTTCCAAGCATGGTGGAGGTGACTATGGGCACAGTCCTCAGCTGCATGATTACAACTGATATACCCATTAAACTACTCCTCCAGCACAGAATCTCATCTATTGAACCTAAAGTACACAGTAAGCAATTACGTCCGTTCTCTTGGGAAGATCCCTCAATTTTTTCCCCCAGACTGCCATAGTGGTTTACATCATGGGAGGGGGTGGGGTGGGGGTGTACTGTTCCCTTTGGTGGTGGTGGTGGTGGCCAGTTGGACACTAGAACACACTGGTAGCAACAGACTGACTCCTTTTCCTTTTTCCAAATGGGGGAGAGGAGAGGGAAAAGAAGGGGGGTATATGGAGTTAGGTTAGTGGAGGTAGCCCAATTGACCTATTTTCCCGCCAAAATTTGAACTTACCCCTTGATGTCACTGCAATGTTGCCGTACCTATGGCCACTGTCTAGGATCCGCCATCTTAAATATATTTGGCAACAATGCAGGGTGTGGTCATATCAGCTTTTTCCCACTACTGCCGTATCTCCTGGCCTTTCCAAGGTATACCACCTCGTCATGTGGTTCTTGAACAGAATATTCGCCTACTACTAGCTGAAATTTGTTACAGATCTCAATTAGCCTTTCTCCTCTCTCATTCCCAGTACCAAGACCACATTCTCCTGCAACACTTTCTTCTACTCCTTCCCCTGCTACAGCATTCCAGTTCCCCATGATTATTACATTTTCATCTCCTTTTACGTATTGAATTACCTGTTAAATATCCTAATATACTTTCTCTATCTCTTCATTTTCAGCTTGTAATGTTAGAATGTATATCTGATCTATCGTGTCGGTGCTGGTTAGCTATTGATTCTGATGAGAGCCCTAGCACTGAACTGTTCACAGTAACATAATCTCTGCCCTATCTTCCTATGCATAACAAATACTACTCCTGAATAAAATGTTCTCGGGTTTCCAACCGCCTCAATTGCTTAAAACTACACGAGCTTTCGGCCACGCAGTCCTTGGCCAAGGAGTGCTTGGCCGAAAGATGGTGTAGTTTTAAGCAATTGACGCGGTAGGAAACCCGAGAACATTTTATTCGATGTTATCGCCGCGAGACTCTGCATTTATACAAAATCCTACTCCTGTTATTCCATTTTCTGCCGCTATTGGTGTTACCCTATAGTCATATGACCAGAAATCCTTGTCTTCTTTCCATTTCAGTTCACTGGCCTCACTACATTTAGAATAAGCTTTTGCATTTCCCTTTTCAGGTGGTCTAGCTTCCCTACCATATTCAGAGTTCTGACATTCCATGGCTCGACTCGAGGAGTGTTGTTCTTTTCTTACTTATTCAATCTTTTTCTCAAGGTCACCTCCTCTTTGGCAGTTTCCTCCCGGAGATCCGAATGGGGAACTATTCTGGAATCTTTTGCCAATGGAGAGATGTGTATGACACTTTATCGATCACAGGCCACACATCCTGTGGATACATGTGTCTTTAATGCAGTGGTTGCGACTGCTTTTTGCATCCTCAAGCCGTTCATCACTGCTGATTCTTTCATCTGTAAGGACAGTTACTTATCCCATGGTCAAGGCAGTGCCCTGAAACTCTCTCCGCTCCTGCCCCCTCTTTGCCAATGCCGTTGGCAGAACGATAATGAATTCTTATGCCGGTATTCTTCGGCCGCGTCTACTACCACAATCTATTCCGTCCTTCTTTGTTGCATGTTTTCGTGATGTGGTACCACATATAGATTCTACCCCACAAGTGTCAAGGTTGACAACGGAACTGCACGTTTCCGTCAGAAGCTGATAGCGGTCGTGCGGGATCCACGTGACCCAATGGTGCACCCTCTGTGAGCCACGTCTCCAGTGGCTTCACACCACGAGGCCCTCTGGGTCACAATATAGGATGGCCGGCGGCAGCCATACAGCTGGCTTGGAGCCTCTTCGCTATGTGACACTATGCAGATGCTGCCTAGTGATGGCTCCAACACCATTGTCTGTGCTTTAGTTCAGAGAGCCTCATCCTTGTCGACATTGATGGCTGAACTCTATTTCTTGCTGCATCATTTGCAGTGAGTCTCAAGTAGATCAACTGTCCAATAGTCATTTCTGCCCCTGTCCAGCTTCACTTCGGCAACAATTGTTGCATCATTCTGCGTGAAGTCGTCCGCAGAACATGGCACGTACGTGAGAGGAAGTAATGTATACAAATTGTTAAGGTCCACCATGGTTTGGAGTTCAAATTAAACTGTAGGTTCCCCTACAACTGACAGGTTAAATCTCTTCAAACGTCAGATGAAGACAATGGGATATCCGTCCCAACAGAACCATGCCTAATAAATCAATTCAGTAAGACTAACTTCCAGTTGAAAACGGCTTTAGGTAGTTTACACATTACAATTAAAGTATGGAGTTCACTAGAAAGACTTAATATGGTGACTGTAAGAGTGGAACAAAAGAAATCTTTCTTGAAGGAGCGAGGGAGGAAAAGCACTGACGAGGATCGTTAATTCCACTAAGAACAGCACTGTCAAAGAGTCGATTGCTGAGTTCACTGTGAACGTACACAGTACAGTATCAACGGAAAGCGTGTGGTACAAACTGTTTGAACGAATGTCTTTTGTGGTAGCCAAATGCAAAAAGGAAGCTTCAGGGGCTCAAAAATTGCAAAGCTGAGGGTATCGACTAGTGAAAACGTGTAATATAGTGCAGTAATTATATTTTTCATACTTCTATGAGGCTGGATGTCACGAAATACGGAGAACAATTGGAAGAGCCTACAATCAGAGAAGTTTCTTCCAACTGTGAAATACGTCAGAGTGGGTAAAATGTTTTGGACATTTCTTATCATACAGTTCATTGGGACCTTAGATCACACTGAAATGAAAGATACCGTGTAACGGCTATAAAAGCAAATAAGCCACAAAGTGGATTAAATGACGGAGGGAAAGTTACATAGGGATGTGGTGGTGGTCTTTATCATAATGATCAAGTAAGAAGCCTTCTGTGGCCCCTGCAATCTTGTAATTAGAATATCATCGATGAATTGTGGGTCAGTTAAGAGTCTGTTGCCATCTACTTGTATATATCATTGGAATGAAATAGATTTTTAACAAGGTAGTTTAAAAAAAGTCTTAAAGATTTTATACATTGGTCTTATGGAAGATTCAAGCCCCCTCCCCCCCCTCCCCCTTTCCCCAACGACCGCCATCGCACCCCTTTGGAGTGCAGTGCGACTGCATGTTTTGCTCTTGTGTACAGTTTGAAGCCACTAGGGTCTTTTCAAAACCATCCGACGAAATTTGAACGCGATATGAAGCAGCAAATGGTGCTTAAACTTTTTCTGCCCTCGTGCTTCGCGCCCTCCTCTGAATTGATAGCAGGGGTTTGTGGGGGGAGGGGACATGTTTAAATGAATAAACGAATTGGGAAAGAACTCCCCCCCCTCCCCAGTTTCCAACATCCCCGGTGCCAGCGGCACACCTGCGTTGGGCACCTTATAAGTGTGCTTGCACAGAGACAACCGGACCAGTCTCCCAGACGCCTGCATGCAGGCTACGCTGCTGGTCTTGTATCTACCAGTAGGCAACCGGAATCGAAGGGGTGTATATGGGGTTCCCTGTCTTCTGCAACTGCCTAGGACTTTGCCACACGTTGTTTCTGAACAGGAGCATTTTGCTAGTGTTCAACAGATATAGGCAGATGGCGCAAGGACTGGAGCGTGTGCAGTTGTTGGACGCGCATTATGAAAAGTAAACAGTGGGACAATCACTTGATAATAGTTATTTATCTTGTTGCTGTGCGGAACAATAAACACTATTATCTTATTTACTTAGTACTTACGGATATATACATATTTCTGGCAGTAATTAGGAGTCTTCACTGTCTATAAGTATGAATCTTCCGTATATGCATCAATTAAAGTCGCGATAATTAAAAGAAAATTATAGGTTTATTAAACTCAATGGTTTTTCTAGCGTGGTAACACTTGCAAAGTGTGACATAAAACACCGCCAGGACTTGTAACTGGATAATGCACATATGACAGAAATAATATTACAAGGAAACTATCGCTCGTGCCATCAGTGAAACACATTCGAAGATTCACGCAAAAACATGCGAAGCTTTCTGTAGGCCAACTGAGCAGACAGCCTAGAAGTAAACGATTTGTTGGAGCCGTCATGTGAGCCGCCGAGTAATATTACAGCAAAGCTATCTACTCCTTGCGACACAGACTTTGGTGTTAATGACCGAACCAGCGACCTAGTAATAGCTGGGTGATGATATTAGCTTATTTAACCTCTGAAGCATGAAGTTTGCTTCCTTCTCAATATAGAGTGGTGTTCTTCCAAAAGGTCATTGAGAGTAAGGTTAATGAAGATGCAAGTTTATGTCTTGTTTTTGTCTTCCGCAGGATTATTGGTTGTGCGAAGTGACAGGATCTGTTTGTGGTGGAGGAGACGCGCCAGCCCAATAACCCAGATGATTCGCGGCATCAGCCCCAGGGACCGTCAAAGACAGAGCAAGCAGGCCAGGCCAGGCCGGCCGCCGCACTAAACTAAACGAGTCTCCTCGCCGCGCCGCGCCGCGCCGGATGTAAACCCCGGCAATAAAACACGGGTCGTTAAGGGCGGAGCCACCCCGAGCTGGCCAGGCGCCGCCTGTCAACAGATTACGTCTTGCAGGCCCGCGTGGCCCTTGTCTCGCGCGTAATATTGAGTCCTCACCCCCGCAGCACACAAGCCGCAAACAAATGTCCGAGCTTGATTGTGCACTCCAAGGTTGTTCCGCAGGACTCGTCCCGTGTTCCATCTACGTCTATTTCTGCCCCCTCTGTCTTGGTTCCGCACGTAGACGGTAAAGCATCCGACACTTTTGGTGGATCATAGGGCATATAGCATTTGCCTACCTCTCTGCTGGATATTAATCCGTCGTTCGGGGTCGGCTGTTTACCACTATTTTGGAAAAAAAGTAATTTTTATTTATCTCTGTGGTCAGATGCCTTTCCCCTTCAGCGTAGTCGTTAAGGGATGTCTTGGCGCTGTCTGTCCCTGAATCGTGAGGCTTTGTTTACTGTGTTATCACATTGTAACTGGTTGTGTATTGTATTTTTTTAGGCAATGATTAGTGAGCAGATCGACATTCCCTGAACAAGGGTGAAAAAACCCCAGGCCGGCTTGTCCACCAGAGGAGCGACCGTCAATCTACCGCGCGTATCCGATTCGCCTCTGGGTAACGACCATCTCTCACGAGTTATTGCCCTCTGCGTTAAGCAATGAGAGGAGGTTCAAAGTAAACACTTCTGTGCTTTTCCTAGATGCCTACTACAACAATACGATGGGCGTTTCCTATTCCTATCCTCATATAGGAGAATTACGCCGCCGTCCGTGATGACATGGACGTTGATGCAGACGGGGCTTTCAGCTTCACCTTTCATTTGTTATCAGTACTTCCTAACCTTAAATGTCATAAGACAACCATTCACGGACTTGTTTATTTTTTTCATTGCCGACGCGGAAAATTGGATAATTACTCGTCGTTTGTCTAAGCAGGCACTTCCTGACATTCACTGCTTTGAAATCTGGAGGTTGTGATACATTTTTACACAATTATTTGACTGCTTCAATTTGCCATTTTCATAGTTCAACCTATTGGGTGACCTTTTTCCTGATAGTTGAGGAAACCCGTAACCATTCACTCAGTGATTTTCTACGTATGTTATGGACTAAATATGAGTTCAACATACTCAGCTTATACCAAAATGCGTTGAGCAAGGTGGTGTAATGGTTACGAAAAGGGCTCGCATTCTACAGGAGCGAGAATGAAACGTCCGTCCACAGTTAGGATACCTATATCTATTAATATACGAGTTTCTCCTCCACGACGTGCAGACCGAAGGTCTACCGCCGTGTCATCCACTGACATGCACTGCCGTGCGGATTCGGTCCGGAGGGGCATATGGTGAGCACGTCGCTGACCCGGCTGTTTCGCGAGCTTTCCAGACCGCGGACCCGGCAGTACGCGGTCAAGCAGCTCATCAACTGTCATTACGACGCTGAGTGCACCCCATTTCAGTCCTTCCTCCAAGCAAAAAGCCTTGGCAGTAATGGGAATCCAATCCGGGTCCTCTCCATGGCAGCTATCTACGATGCCCAGGCAGCTATGAAGGCTGACTCGTAAGGCGAATGCTAGTACGTTGCCTTGAAAACGACATATGCAGTTTTTTCGTTGTCCTTACCCATTCAGATCTGTATCACTAATGAGGTCCTGGTCGATGGGACGTAGAAGTGTAATCTTCCTTCCTTTTTATATCGGCAAATACATGGAGGACTAGCTTGCGAGATGCAGGTTATCCCAGCGTTGCAAAGACGACTGGTACTCCAACACGCTGGTTAGCCTAACTGAGGCTTTGAGGCGCTTTCTTATTGACTTACGCGAATGTTAGACTCTTTCCTATTACTGGGTACTGTCAGAGGCATACTACTGTCTTAATATCAAATAAATTCAAGAGCTTCTACAGTAATACGAGGGAACAATGAGATAATTAAATAACTGATCAGTAAAAGAAACCCTTCCCCATTACCTCTTACACAAACACCAAAGTATATGAGGAACATCCAACAAAATGCACCACTAGACAGAAAGACTACGTCACTTCCTTCCCCTAACAACAGGTGCCTGAGGGTTTGTTGTACTGTCTTCAAAACAAGCTGCAGAGTGAGGAATGAGTCCTGCGAAAAATTTATAGGTTATTACTCTTGGTCACATTACAGGCTCTTTTTTGCACTAAATTCCACATGTGTCTTGTAACGTAGACACACATGGTTCCAAGCACAAAAAGTATTATCACGATCCATTAAAATCATAATGTAATGTAGAACAGAATGATTAAAATAAAAAGAAACTTAAACCGATGCGCAAATATCACAGAAAAGAAAATAAGGAAGAAACAAGAGAAGGAGACCGAGATAGAGGAAAAAAGCAGCAGGTTTAAAATGTCTGTGAGAATCCGTAACTTCAACACCTAAGACGTTACTTAATTTGTTCTGAATGTGTGGTTATGTGTTCTACCCTTACGTGGTGAGTCAAGTTATTCCATTACGTCCTATTTATGACGCAAGATTACTAGGCGTAATGCTACGTGGTTTATGATGAAGTGATTGACAGTGATACAAAAATAACGTTTAGAGTTTCTCGTAGGTTTTGATGCAGTAATGGTGCTGTATTTAAGGTGTGCTATATTTAAGGACAGATACATCGGTTTGTGATTATTGAGGAGACGATGTTGGAATGACAGTGTTCCTGAAACGCCCCTCAGGACAGTATTTAAATGCGTAGTTCTCAGTCGTTAGAGGTATAAGGTCATAGTAAAATATGTTGGGTATATATCTCACCCAGGAAGTTAACACGAGGTTAAGTTATCTCTCTATGGAGCTGTTGAAGACAGGAAGATAAGAAATGTTTGAACCACTTTTCTTTTCACATATTTTGAGAGAAGATCTGCGTTTTTATAAAATATGAGGTGCGTATGTTCTCTCTTACCTAGAACGGTGTGTGGAAGAGATACATGCTAACGAAAACTGATTAATCTTTTATAAGCTATGAAGATTGCTTTGCGTTTTGGTGGAGTTGAAATGAAATCCTGTTTCATCGGTCTGATGTAACCAGTTTGGAGTTCTCATTAATATATTAAATGGCTGCCTACAGATGGTAATCAGACGAAAGAGAGAGAGAGAGAGAGAGAGAGAGAGAGAGAGAGAGTACGAAATATATGGCTAGGGAAAATATCAGTGTTCTTAAAAAAGATCGTGATGTGTACGTTTCCATTGCACTACAATTTTTGTTGCAAACTGTGCTGCGACAGAAAATTCTAGATTCTTATTTTTCGCAATAGTGGGTGGAGATGAGAATTTTTGAAAGATATCATTTACATGGCCATTACCTATAAAACTCCGATAGACAGAGTATAAATAAATTACGTATAATCTTTTTATAGTGTTTACAGTGGTTTCAGTACTTAATAAGCCTCAAGTGTGTTAAATAGTTACGTCGAGGGCAGCACAGCTGCATCATAAAATGAGCGAGAAAAGGACGCGTGTTGTCCGATTTCATTCATTTGGTCACTGCCCATCCTACTCTCGGCATAATCTCTCAACAGGCTCCAGAATGTTCCAGAATTGCTTTTTTCTGTGATTCGTCTTTCCAGATAGATCTTTCAGGAGTTCAGCGATATTTGCGAAAAAAGTATGTTGGGAATATTCTAAATACCTGTCTTTATTTCTGATGTTCATAAATAATAATTCTTACAGTGTTACTCAATCTATAACTTGAGCAATCAGTAAAGAAAACCAAGACACATTTGAAAAAGGAATTAAAGTTCAGGAAGAAGGAGTAAAAGCTAATTTCTCTCAGAGACGGTGAAGGCTTTGGAAGAGCATTTGAACAAATGTGATCATATATGCAACAGAGGTGTCAAAATGAGCATCAACGAAAGTAAAACAAGGGTAATGAAATGTAGTCGAATAAAATCAAGTGATCTTGAGTAAATTAGTTTACGAAATGAGGCACTAAAGACAGTTCATTTGTTTTGCTATTTGGCAACAAAATAACTGATGATGTTCGAAGTACAGAGGATGTAAAATAGAAGCTGTCACAAGCAAGAAAAAGAGAAATCAGTTAATTTCGAATATCAGTTTAACCGGGGTAAAATCTTGGAGGTTGTTAGGCAGCGTCATGTTTCTGTTTAGTTTCTTCTTATACAATCGATGTTCCGATTCCTCTGCTGGGACCTTCTGATGTTCCCGGTTGAGCTAACAGGAAGACATCGATTGGGTAAAAAGACACTAAAGAGGAACATGACAAGGCCTAAGAATCTACAAGATTGTTTCCTCAGCGAGAATAGCAACGAAACCCTGCAGACACATAAACTTTTAGGAAGTCTTTCTTTTTTTGGGGGTGGGGGGGGGGAGGGATAATAATACATATCTAGAGACGTCAAGGAATTGTTAATTTTTAATAAAGTTAAGTATAGGGAGACCAAGCTTCGAATACAGTAAGCAGGTTCAAATACATAGATGTCGTTTGTAGCAGTTACGGAGAGATTAACAGCTTTCCACGGGACAGACCAGAGTACAGAACTGCATCAAAACAGTCTTCGGACAGAGGACCACCGCCACCACAACCACAACAACAACAACAACAACAACAACAGCAACAGAAGATCTTCTCTGGAAGCTAGGTTAGTAATAGTTATAATGACGTTGATGCACATATGCTCGTCTGACACGCAGTGGACTACTTTGGATATGTTATTTGAGTTGTTCGATGCACTCCATTGTCGATTGGTTTGGACAGCCATATGCATATCTGAGACGGTACTCATTTCTCTGTTGTCGATGGCATGTTGTAAATATGAAATCACAAATGAAGACAGATAAGTAGAATATTCAAACACGCATTACCTTTCGTAACTGGGTCTAAACCGTTTGTGTGAATAAAACTCCAACACAATTCACAAATTAGGAAGAGGTAATAATTAGGACAGACTACTTAACTTCTGTAGACATCCTGGCTATTATACGTTAGTATGTTCAAACAATACAAAAACCACATAGAAATTCTTAAATAAACAGCTGAAAGGACAGAGCTCTAAATACCATTAGAGAAAACAAAATACTTCTTTAGCTTGGTTTACATTCATAAGAGATTCTCTCTCATCGCACCGTTAGCAGAAAACAACGCATAACGAATAATTTCGTTAAATATTGACGAGAAATTTTCTCAGTTCAAATGATAAGGCGAAACCATTCAGGAAACTGGCCTAGAAAAAACTACTTTGGATATGTTATTTGAGTTGTTCGATGCACTCCATTGTCGATTGGTTTGGACAGCCATATGCATATCTGAGACAGTACTCATTTCTCTGTTGTCGATGGCATGTCTCCAAATGGAGTGAACTTCCTGGCTTACAAAATACATCTCTTGCAAAAAATGCATTTCAATATACACAAAACTGAGACCTCTCACACAGCCATCATACCGCAGTATCTTTGTGTGACTGAACCACCTTTTTTAAACATAGAAAGTAGTGATTCTCCAACAAAGAGGTTCCTACTCAATGGTCTGAAGATGACCACAGTAGTGGTCGAAACCGGTCACCTTATTAAATAAATTGTGGTCAAGACTGTTTTTAATAGTAATTATAGATAGAGATATCGAAAAAAATCTAGCAGAGAGACTGAAAAGTAATCAGGAAAATTTTAGGTCCACCTTATACTGAAGAAAGAAACGTAACAGTTTAAGAGCAAGTAAACAAAACTGAAAAGTATACCAATAATTATAAGGAAAAACACAGGATAAAATTTTGTGGTTATATTAACTAAATGCAACCAACTAGATTAACTGGAGAGGTTATGAATTGTGCGAAACTCTCAGGAAAACTAAAACTGAAACAGTAAAATGAACTGCTGAGGAAAAATAAGAGCTAAAAGAACCAAGAAGAACGCTACGTGATTTATAAGACTGAAAAAATCTTAGGCAGACAGTTCAAGACCGAACAGTTGTCCAGGCATGGAAGCAAAAGTAGTGTGTGGCAACTTACATGGGGACCGCGCCTACTCGTGATCACGAATTTCATCCAGATTTATGGTATATGCGAAGTTTGGCCGCAAATAGAAGTGTCAAAAGTGGGAGCTCCAGACTGCCGAGTGACAAAGTTTTTGGTACTGGGCGGACGAGGCATGAGCCATTTAAGTTAATGTAGTTTCCAGACAGAATGGTATTCCGAGGGGCGAGGGACTGTCTCGCTATGCGGAAATTCTCCTTTATTTTTTATTTTCAATTGTTACTTTATTTACACTACAAATGAACTGCAGTAATGCCCGGTATGTTGTATTTATGTATATTTTCATAAAAGACATGAAAAGGAAAGGCAAAGGACAGTTTGGGATTTCCAACAAATTCCCAGGATGGGATTATTCGGGTGCACATGAGAACTTCGTATATAGAATTAGACAATTTTGTCATTTTACAGTTGATGATTTATACGTGTTTGAGTGATGCTCATCATAAAACCATAGGGAGTAGCATTTTATCGGAATACTGCACACGTTGCAAGCGCATGGTTGTTTTTACGTTTTCTACAGAAAAAAGCTTGGTTTACGTTCATAAGAGATTCTCTCTCATCGCACCGTTAGCAGAAAACCACGCATAACGAATAATTTCGTCAAATATTGACGATGACAGCTGATGATGTACTGTGGAATGTATTTTTATCGGGATGTGAGTAACTACACTCTCTCTTTAAGAAAGTAGCAGTTATGAAGCTTTTTGATCTAATTCTTTAGCCAATGATTACGTGGGTCAATTAACAGAAGAAACTAGTTCTTCCGTACTTCGGATTTGATCATATCAGTCATAAATTTGCTTTTCCTAGATTCTATGAAACAGTAAATAAATATAGTACATTGAGCGCTATTTCGGTTTACTTGAGGTGTAAGTAACTCGACCCCACAAGCTTGGGAATACCGTTCTGTACCCTTTCCGCCGTGCCAACACCTCCCTGGAAACGGAGCTGACATAAGTGTCACAGGCTTTGTCAAACCTACGCCAAAAACGCTATTTTTGCAAAACGTTTAGCCATCTGGTGTTCCCAGCTACGTCACTTCATTTCTGGCCAAGCCCTGCTTATTACATAAATCCGGACGAAATCGATGATGTCGAACAGGCGCGGTCACCTTGTTAGCCTGACGAGCGAAAAAGAACCCATTGCAGGAGAATGAAAGTAATATGGATACGAAGAAAAGATAAAACAGTCTGAAAAGATACATCGTGAGGTCCAGTAAGGCCGAAACATGAATAATCGGTGTGCATCCGTACCCGGTATGTTCCAAATCGCCGCGCATAAGAACCGGATATTCTGGTACTCTACTCCGGTTCTAATGGAGGTAAAAAGGTATGTCTACACTAATGGGACAAAATGTGAATATTACGCGTCCTCCTGCGTAAGCAAATGGAGGAAATCAGTTGGTCCTTTTTGTATTTGATGTGGTCTACGGGGTGGCTTGATGAGAGGAGGCACCTTTAACTCATTGGCAGTTCATCGGAAAACCCACCAAAAAAGATTTTTCACTATATCTCAGCCGTCACCAGCGGATCAAATGCGAGTCAATCCAACGCGGACGGCTGGTGTGGCCGAGCGGTTCTAGGCGCTTCAGTCTGGGACCGCGTGACCGCAACGGTCGCAGGTTCGAATCCTGCCTCGGGCATGGATGTGTGTGATGTCCTTAGGTTAGTTAGGTTTAAGTAGTTCTAAGTTCTAGGGGACTGATGACCTCAGCAGTTAAGTCCCATAGTGCTCAGAGCCATTTGAACCATTTTTTGAATCCAATGCGGCTATCCACAGCAAGCGACTAAGATGCAGATCTCGAAAAGCCCTGTAGCTTTTCTTCATATCTTTATCCGTTTCCAAGATACAGGCGTTCAAAATTACGCTGCTTCCACACATAAAATACGATATGAGGTGAAATCTATATAGCAAATAACCACACCAAATTGCTCAAATTTTTAACGATATATTCCTTAGGCGTATGTCTAGAAGAGCCATATCCCCATTTTTAAAGCCGGCCGCTGTGGCTGACCGATCTAGGCGCTTCAGTCCAGAACCGCGCTGCTACTACGGTCGCAGGTTCGAATCCTGCCTCGGGCATGGATGTGTGTGATGTCCTTAGGTTCGTTAGGTTTAAGTGGTTCTAAGTCTAAGGGACTGATGACCTCAGATGTTAAGTCTCATAGTGCTTAGAGCAATTTGAACCATTTTGAACCCATTTTAAAACTCTATACTGTTTAACGAAAAACGTCCCGAAACTGGCTTTTTGGGTATCAAAACCCAGTCGCCGATTCCGAGATGGCTGTTCACGGCAAATGGCTGTAATTTTTACGATGTATGCCTAAGATCCCGATTTCAGATAACTTTGATAAGTTTCTTGATATCTTTATCCGTTTCCGAAATACACAGTTTCAAGTTACGCTACCTATTCACCTAAAATACACATGTAAAATCCGGTGTGAAGCGAAAACGTAGTTTATAGAGTGACACAGTACGGAGATACATGCTTTAAAATCTCTCCGTTATCATCTGGGGATGCCATGTTGTAGTACCGAAGCACATGCAAAATATTTTTGCACCTAAAATCCGGTCTGATGTGTTATTCCATTACACATAAGAAAATTATCTTAATTTTACGGAGCAATACATTTCTTTTTTTATGAGGTAACCAGAGGAAAAATGCTCCTTTCGGAGCACAAAACAATTTTCCCCTGTCTATTTAACAGACTCTGACCTGAAAGTGGGGTACCAGCTCCCTCGTTCTGCCTTTCTCGGCACCTTTAAAACTGTTCCCAAAATTTTTCGCGTGCGAACATATTTGCATCTTTTTATGCGGAGAGAAAAGAAGACAGTGGCAGCGGCAAAGAAACGTGTAAGTAATAAATATTGGAAGATAGTAGACACTGGTTCTGTTATAGAAAGATCGAAGGAGACAACGGCAGTCTGAGAGAGAGAGAGGGACATCGTGGCAGTGGAACATGTTGACGGTGACAGAACAGTGTTAGGAAAAGAGTGAAAGACACAGTGCCGTGGAGTGAGGGAGGTGGAGAGAGAGGAATAAAGAGAAAGTGGAAATAAGTGCGAGCTGGTGATAATGAGAGACGCAGTATATGACACTAGCAAAGAGGAAAAGAGAGATAGGGACGGTGAGAAGAGGCAGCAGCTGTAGGGAAGGACGAATGAGGTATGAGCAGTAACAGAGAGCAAGTGGGAGGCAGTGACTCCAGTAGTAGGACAGAACGGAGGAGACAGTGACTGAAGACAGGAGAAAATGCCAGAGAGACACTAAAAGATAACCACAATGAATTGGGATGAAAGAGCAACTGGGAGTGGATGGGTGTGAGCGATTTAAAGGGATGGACTAGTGAATTACAGTTAGGGGAGCTTGTGGATGTTTGTGGTGAGTTGCATATTAGAAAAAGCAACAGTATTTCGCACGTCAAAATTTTTAGGAAAAATTTGAAAGGTACTGAGGAAGGTAGAATGAGACAGCTGGTACTCCATTTTTCAGCCAGAGTCTTTTAAATGAACTAGAGCATATTCGAATTTGTAGTGCTGCGGTAGGAGCATTTTTCCACTGTTAAATAGTAATTATTGATAACTAGAGCGTTTGAATCAATATGTATGTATTAATAATGACGCAGTCCAGAACTAACTTCACAGGAGCACTTCGCCTTGCGCTTTTCGGAGATATATTATCGTTCTCTACATACACAAAAATCGTTTGGTGTGGAAATATAGTTTCATTTCAGAGTAAACTCGGTTACTCCTATTACTGTGTAGCACCATTTTGGCTACAAAACTCTCGTTGTATCGAAGTTAAATGAAGACGCACTTGATAACAGCAAGTCGCGATGTAACAAAAGAGTGATTATACGGAAGTGAGGTCATCTGCAGCGTCCGCGTACCGCGCAGGCTGCTGCGCAACTTCTTGAGCCAGCAGCGGCGGCGGCCGGCGAGCTCCCGGCTTGGCGGAAGCGAGCAGTGGCCACTTGCGGTGGGCAGCCTGGGCCGCCCGGAAGCAGTGGCCGTTCTTCCGGTGCGCAGCGCCTCAGCTGTGACAAAGTTTCGCCGGGATTAGGCCCTAATTTCGGCGTGCCGGCGGTGGCTGCCTCCCTAATGCCGGGCCCTGCGAACAATGAGTGACCCCAACCTGGCCGCTGTTCCGTCATCCCTCGCACAGGCCGGACAACTCCTGCTAATCCATCTTGTAACTCTCTTGCATCGCCCGACAGGCAACGCACAGAGTTCTCAAGTTGGCAACACTGAAAACTCAAAGCTTCCGGGAGGAGTTGCCTAACGGCGCGTCTACGATGTGGCAACTTTGTTCATATTTTGTGATCCACACGTTAGCGTGTCTCGAGGACATAATATAGCGCCACGGAGGAGCTTCGGTGCAAGTTAAGCCCCGAGTGATACGCGCCCACGTCAGCCTACGCGAACATCGTAGGAACTTTTTCTTTTCGGGGAACTTTAATTTTCGAACGACAACGAGGTCTTTAGCGACGGTGTGCAGCACGGTCTCATCAACTCACGTGTGATCTGGGTGGACTTAAGCTCCTCACAGTTTTCGGGGAAGGACGTTTCGAAGAGATATTCATGGTTACTAACATGTTGTCAGTAGTTGGAATACTATAAACACACTACCCTCCAACAAGGTTCACTTCTCCTGATTTGTAAATGACGCTCTCGTTTTTCATATAAATCAGATTTTACTATAATTTCGTAGTGGTAGTTTCGTGTGGAATGTTTCACCTCTTTTTTGATTTGTTATATGCATGTCAGTGAGCTGTGTAGCTAATCGTTTCTTCTTCATTTCTTCATGTTTCAGCTCTTTTTTGATTTTTTATGTTCATGTCAGTGAGCTGTGTAGCTAATCTTCTTCTTCTTCATTTCTTCCTCTTCATCTCATTTACTAACTTTCAGGTGATACAGATTTTGCTACGGTATTTGGTCGAAAACTGATATCTTGACAACCGTGCATGTAGTACAGTAAGGTCTGTAGTTGAAACAGAAACCAGCCACAAGAATAGAATAGTTTTCAGCTTCCTTAGCCAGGCAATGAGAATGTTACATGCTTTCAAGAAATCTAAGACTGATGCAACGAAAACTGTTCTTAATGTAAAATAGAATCTGATGTCTTCAAACTTTTGTTTATGTTTCTCAAGTGAAGCTGGGTCACGCTCTTTAAAATTTTATCGTGTGTGTTGCCATTAAACAGAGAACGGTGTGGTAGAAAGTGTTTTTCAATTAATTGAGAAGCACTCAAACGTCCACAAATGTGTTAATTTCAAAGATCGCAACAAAAAAACAGTTCCATTTCGTCACACAGGAGCATTCAGAACGTAAATTTTAACCATATTTCATGTCTTAATAACTTTAGAACCTTTTCATAAATGCTTTGATAGTCATAATGTAAACTTTATCACACAGTGAACAAAAAACTTTATGTCTATCTTAGAGCAGAAAACCAATAACGAAACAGAACGAGGCACCAGCAAGAAAACAATGAAGGTGTAGCGAACATCTTGAGATGGATTTGCAAAAAATCTGAAACCGGTCATGGTTTGATTCAATAAATCTTGCTAAATAATGCTAGTGGCTGATTGCTGTTTCAATTATAAACCTTACTGCTTTTTCTAGTTTCCCCACCTCGCCCTTAATCTTCCTGCAGATCATCATGAAGGGATTTATTACACAATTTTCTTCGGAGTGCCTGTCTCTGGCAGTTGAAAACCGCACTCTTTCCATTTAATCCAGCTTTAACGTTTTTATGATATGTGTTCTAGCGGTAACTTATCGGAAGTCGACTGTTTTCTTGATGTCTTATCTGAATGGAAGGAGATAGCAGCAGAAGACGTGATCAAAAGATTATTTTTTCTCCGTCGGGTATTTATCAGCTGACGTCCTCACCGTGTCCCATGACTATGGTAGCTACAAGGCTGTAACCAAGTCTTCAGCAGTTTTGCGGCACATACTGTGTACCATTTGTGGTTTCAGTGAGTTTTACGCTCCTTGCTCTTCAATAAATCAATTATCTGAACTCTCACTTCAGTGAATTACATGTCCACCGACATAACTGTATTGTAGGCCAGGCGAGGTGCTCTAGGAATTTTGTAGATTTTCGTATGGTAAAGTTCGAATTTTTAGTTTCATAGTTAGCTTCCAAATTAATATTTTATTTTGCTGAAGGATGGCTGGAATGGGTAGTGGTGAATGGAATCTGATTAACTGTTACATGTAATACATTTGCAACTTTGCATACAGTTATCATTGGCAATAAAAGAGAAGATATAAGATTGATATTTCCCACTGTTACTACATCAGCACGCATTCAGTTATGATGGCTGGGGCGTGACCCATGACTGAATCTCATGTGAATTATGAAACTTAAAAACTTTTTATTTACTTTAATGGTGTAAACCAGAGACTCTGAGGAACGTATGAGTGAGTTTCTGCATAATA
This sequence comes from Schistocerca piceifrons, assembly GCF_021461385.2. NCBI lineage: Eukaryota > Metazoa > Arthropoda > Insecta > Orthoptera > Acrididae > Schistocerca > Schistocerca piceifrons. The sequence continues at coordinate 379,920,197 of NC_060138.1, forward strand.
TTTCACCTCTTCCATTAAATGTAGTCCTGGAGCCGTCAGAAAATATCCCGAAACACTACGTCAGAATGATCGTCAATGCAAATATTTACGAGTTGCTCCGCTATGGGGCATATTTTTGGGGATACGTCGGCTGCTAATGTTATACAACTGGCCATTAAAATTACTACACCAAGAAGAAATGCAGATGATAAACGGGTATTCATTGGACAAATATATTATACTAGAACTGACATGTGATTACATTTTCATTCATTTGGGTGCATAGATCCCGAGAAATCAGTACCCAGAACAACCACCTCTGGCCGTAATAACGGCCTTGATACGCCTGGGCATTAAGTCAAACAGAGGTTGGATGGCGTGTACAGGTACAGCTGCCCATGCAGCTTTAACACGAAACCACAGTTCATCAAGAGTAGTAACTGGCGTATTGTGACGAGCCAGTTGCTCGGCTACCATTGACCAGATCTGGAAATGTGCTGACCAGGGCAGCAGTCGAACATTTTCTGTATCCAGAAAGACCCGTACAGGACCTGCAACATGCGGTCGTGCATTATCCTGCTGAAATGTAGGGTTTCGCAGGGATCGAATGAAGGTTCAAATGACTCTGAGTACTATGGGACTTAACATCTGAAGTCATCAGTCCCCGATAACTTAGAACTACTCAAACCTAGCTAACCTAAGGACATCACACACATCCACGCCCGAGGCAGGATTCGAACCTGCGACCGTAGCGGTAGCTCGATTCCAGACTGAAGCGCCTAGAACCGCTCGACCACACCGGCCGGCACTCGAATGAAGGGTAGAACCACGGGTCGTAACACATCTGAAATGTAACGTCAACTGTTCAAAGTGCCGTCAATGTGAAAAAGATGTGTCCGAGACGTGTAACCAATGGCACCCCATACCATCACCCCGGGTGATGCGCCAGTATGGTGATGACGAATACACGCTTCCAACGTGCGTTCACCGTGATGTCGCCAAACACGGTTGCGTCCATCACGATGCTGTAAACAGAACCTGGATTCATCCGAAAAAATGACGTTTTGAAATTCATGCACCCAGGTTCGTCGTTGAGTACACCATCGCTGGCGCTCCTGTCTGTGATGCAGCGTCAAGGGTAACCGCAGCCATGGTCTCCAAGCTGATAGTCCAAACTGCTGCAAACGTCGTCGAACTGTTCTTGCAGATGGTTGTTGTCTCGCAGACGTTCCCAGCTGGGGACTCAGGGATCGAGACGTGTCTGCACGATCCATTACAGCCATGCGGAGAAGACGCCTGTCATCTCGACTCCTAGTGAGATGAGGCCATTGGAATCCAGCACGGCGTTCCGTATTACCCTCCCGAACCCACCGATTCCATATTCTGCTAACAGTCATTGGATCTCGACTGACGCGAACAGCAATGTCGGACACGCTAAACCGCAATTGCGATAGGCTACAATCCGACCTTTATCAAAGTCGAAAACGTGATGGTAAACATTTCTCTTCCTTACACGAGGCGTCACAACAATGTTTCACCAGGCAACGCCGGTCAACTGGTGTTTGTGTATGAGAAATCGGTTGGAAACTTTCCTCATGTCAGCACGTTGTAGGTGTCGCCACCGGCGCCAACCTTGTGTGAATGCTCTGAAAAGCTCATCTTTTGCATATCACAGCATCTTCTTCCTGTCTGTTAAATTTCGCGTCTGTAGCACGTCATCTTCGTGGTGTAGCCATTTTAATGGCCATTAGTGTATTTAGTTATCCTGGAATCGGAATTAGAATATGTGGGCTTTATTCGGAGATTAGAAATAATTTCCTTTAAATATATGAAGCTGATATCCAGTTCTGTTAACTCTACGTCCATTTATTTCTGTATAACACAATTTTCCGCATTTCTGCATTAGTGGTTGGTCAGTTGCAAATAGTGTTTTCCGGAACAATAAACCGAGCTGACAGACCGGGCGTAGTGCAACTCGACTTGATATGGACTCAACAAGTCGCTGGAAGCCCCTGCAGAAACACTGAGCCATGCTGCCTCTACAATCATTCATAATTGCGAAAGAGTTGTGGCTGCAGGTTTTCGTGCACGAACTGACCTCTCGATTATGTGCCATGAATTTTCAATGGGATTCATGTCGGGCGATCTGGGTAGCCAAACCATTCACCCGAACTGGCCAGAACGTTCTTCAAAGCAATCGCGAACAACTATGGCCCGGTGACATGACATCGTTGTTAGGGAACGTGACTTCTATAAATGATTCAAACGGTCTCCAAGTAGCCGAACATAACCGTTTCCAATCAATGATCCGTTGACTTTGACCAGAAGACCCAGTACATTGCATGTAAACTCAGTGCACACCATTACGAAGCCACCACCAGCTTGCACAGTGCTTTGTTGACAGCTTGGATCCATGGCTTCATGGGCTCCGTGCCACACTCGAACTATACCATCAGGTCTTGCCAAGTGAAACTGGGACTCATCTGACCAGGGCTCGGTTTCCCAGTCGTCTACAGTATAAAATATATGGTCATGAGCCCAGGAGAGGGGCTGTATGTGATATCGTGCTGTTAGCAGAGGTACTCACGTCTGTCTTCTGCTACCACAGCCCACTAACGCCACATTCTCTTCGCACTGTCCTAGCGGATACGTTAGTCGTAAGTCCCACATTCATTTCTGCGGTTATTTCAAGCAGATTCGCTTGTATGTTAGCAGCAAAAACTCGACGCAAACGCCGCTGCTCTCGGTTGTTAAGTGAAGGTTATGGGCCACTACGTTGTCCATGCTCTAAGGTGACGCCAGAAAATTGGTATTCCCGGCACACTCCTAGCACTGTGGATGTCTGAATATTGCCTAACCAATTCCGAAATGGAATACCCCATACATGTACCTCCAACTATCATTCCGCGTTCAAAGTCTGTTAATTCCCATCGTGCGGTCACAGTCACGTCGGAAACTAACACACGTGAACCACCTGAGTACAGTGGACAGCTCCGCCAATGCACTGCCCTTTTATACCTTGTGTACGCGATACAACCGCCACCTGTGTATGTGAATATCGCTATCGCATGACTTTTATATATCCGCCGCTAATTGCCGCCGTAAGGCTTTGGGCATTTCTAAAGCTTCCGGAAACAATGTATTTGTTGGCTTGGAACGGATGGCTAGGTCCTAGACATATCCTGATGCAACTAAACTGGACTTTTTCTGTTTCGGAAATTAATTTCCTGTTGCCTCTTTAGGGAAATGTGTTGGTAGCTTGTTTCCCAGTCTACTGTGTAAACATTAAACCCTTTAGAAGTCAAACGGATTTCGCGAAAATGCCATCTCTATGTTTACTCTATGATCGTGGCATCCTTTTGGGTACTCTCCTCTCTACCAGTTGTGTAAGTGTGATGGAGCAACAAAACTTCTGTTTAATGTTTTATCGATCCAAGGTAATCTCGTCCGTCCCACGCATCTAATGACAAGAAAGTCAGAGGAAAAGGAGTCTGAGAGTTGTAAGCTTACTGGCCTGGAACTGCATCTCGAAAGTTATGTAAACTGTGTTTTTGAACCTTCATCCTAATATTAATGGTCTTGATGAACATTCGATAAGTGGAAATGAAAAACAATTTTCATAAAACCCGTCTTAGAATTTAGATCCAATTCAGAAAGAATATCCATGCAACAATAAAGTGCAAGAATAAAAGTTACACCCTCATAAACTGTCATGCACCTATAAATACTGACAACAGAAGAAATCTGAAGAAAGTAAATCAACTGTGGGATCTTTTAGAACCTGAAATTTCTATCATACCTAAAAAGAAAGTTAAAATACTACTTGGTAACATCAATGCTCAAATTCGGAGGGAAAAGAAATTTAGGACTATTGTAGGTGAATATCCAGCAACAACCAAACAGAAATGGTGAAAGGCTGATCAATATGTGCAAAATGTTCCAGTTACAATTCATGTCTATACATTTCCGCAAACTACCAAGAAAAGCCAAAACTTGGAGACATACAACTCCAAACCTAGCAGAATTTCAAATGGATCACGTAGCCATATCTAAAAGCTATATTACAGAAATTATGAATGTTAAAATAGTCAGAAATGGGGAATTAAATTCAGATCATTATCTCTCTAAGATTAAAATAAAATTTATCCCATCTAAAACGAAGAAGGCGACCAAGAAAGTGATCAGATGCAACTCCACTACAGCTAATACTACAAAAGAAAATATAGAAAAATTTAGAGAAGAAATTGGGACAAGTGAAGAAGGTGATTGGCGGGAACTCCAGATGCAAATAACTCAAGCAGCAGAGAAAACCTTAGGATTGGCCAAGAATAAAAAGAAGACATGGTGGAATGAGGAGTGTGAAGAAGCACTAATACAAAGAGCTGAAAACTGCAGAAAATGGATATGTTCGAAAAAAGAGGAAGACCTTGAACAATTCAGAGAAAAAAGAAAAGAAACATGAAAAATAATCCGTGAAATCAAAAGAAACTTTGAAAATTCTCAGCTTACTGAAATAGAAGAAAATTTCACCAAAGACAATGCTAGAAATTGTTACCAAAATTTTAAACACATAGTTAAAGGATATCTGGCACCAACTATGTGTTTCAAAGATGAAAATGGCAAAATGGGATTAAATAACAAAGAAAATCGTGAAATTTTAGCAAAATATTTTGAACAGCCGTTAAACTGTCCAGTTCCAACAGATAAATTGCAATTTCCAGTGACAGTTCAAAGTCTAGAGGTAGATTTCCCACCAACAGAGTTACAAATTCATGAAGCCATCAAAACATTCAAAAACAATAAAGCAAGTGGTGAAGTCTCCACTACACCAGAATTATTGAAGTGGTCAGAACCAAAAATCATAAGGATCTACAGCTGCTTTTTTAGAACATTTGGAAAACTGAAAAGACTCCAGCTGACTGGAAAACAACATTAATCCACCCACTACATAAAAAGGGAGACAAACAAAAAATGAATAATAACAGAGGAATGTCACTTGTGCCAGTGGCATATGAAATATTATCAAAAATTTCCCTGAACAGATTGGTAGAAACTTAAGATAAACAATGTTAGCCAGCGAACCAATAATAGTGACGTTTATTGCTTTCAAGAAAGCATCGGTTGTATAGACAGAGAAACAATAGATAAGGTCATGAGAGAATTTGATGTTAAATCAAAATTAGCGCATAATTCGTGAAACACTAACAGGCACAAAATCTTAAGTCAAGTTTATGGGAGAAGTTTCTCAGCCATTTGAAATAAAACTGGTGTTAGACAAGATGATGGTTTATCACCTTTACTGCTTAATAATGTTCTAAAAAAATTGTAAAGATCTGGAATTCGGAGATAAAAAATCAGAAAACTGAACCAATAACAATGGGAAGGAAAACAAATGGAACTAAGGTAAACGGCTTGGATTTTGCAGATGATTTTGCAATATTTTCAGAAAACCTGACAGAAGCAGTTATTTAGATATACCTCCTGGAAAAAATAGCGAACGGCACAGGTCTCAAAATTTCAGCTGAAAAAACAAAATTGATGCAAATATAAAAAAAGCGCCAAAATTCATAGAAACACAAATAGGTAAAATAGAGTGAGGAAATAAATCTGAATAGCTTGGAGAAACTATACAAGAGAATGGTCTAGAAAATTGTGCAATAGATGTAAGAATTAACAAAATGAAAAGAGCATATGGTGTGACCAAAAATATTTACAATAAGAAATGTATATCTAGAAAAACAAAAGTAAAAGACTACACCACAGTGGTACGACCAGAATGTTTATATGGATCTGAATGCCTAACGATGAACTATAAGATTGACAAACTAGATGTACTGGAAAGATGGATCATTAGAAAAATAATGGGTGCAATAAAACATGCAGATGGTTAGAAAATAAGAAGTAATGAGGAGATCTACAAAAATATAGAGAAATTATCTGAAGTAATGACCAAACGAAGATTAATCTTTTTCGGATACCTCTACCGAATGGATGGAAACAGACTAAAAAAAACAAATAGTGCTATATTTCTGGAAGAAGAAACTGACAATGACATGGATTACAGGAGTAAGGACAGATGTAGATAGAAACAACATCAAAGAATCAGGAATAGCAGAAAGAAAACGTTTTAAATACTACATTTGGAAGGGTTTCAAAGCAGAAGAAAAATAAAAATTGGGAACAACATGGACAGAAGAAAGGAAGAGACTTCATGGGGAGAAAATGAGGGGGTACTGGAAAAATAGGAAACAACACCGAAGAAGATGAGGAACTGAAAATGGTTTGTGTTAGTTGCGGTTCTAACAGTTAACAACTTGTTGCTGAAATTCTGTAAGCGTATCACACAAACGAAACGTAGTGACTCAGTGTTGTTGACCACTTTGAAAAAATAGTTTATTTATGGTATCTTGCCGAAAACTGACACTTTTGAGACCGTGGTCGTGTACAAAATACAAGCTGATTCTTACAAAGGAGAAAGGAAACAGGTATTATTAATAATGCTGTTTATTTACACAAATAGAGCCGTTACAGTTTCTGAAACGATATGTTCGTCATAAGATGGCTGTTCGCGTTTATGTTACATTTATTGTTGTTTGTGTTAATGTAAACAAAAATGAATGTAATATAAATGTAAACAGCCATCTGAAGATGAACATATCGGTTCGAAACTAGAGACGCAGCTATTATTGTAAGGAAATAATATTTTTAGCAATGGCTGACTGCTGTTTCCTTCTTTGCAACAATCGACTAGTAAAAACTTTCGTATTGGAATCAGAATAGTCAGTATCCTGATATGACCATAAAATGTTCTCAATAACACATTTATTCTGTAATTCATCTCATTATCTTTTGTGGTGTTCAGATGAGCAGCATAATTCTTTGATATCAGAATACACTCATTTTTTTGTGCACTAATCAGTTACATAAAGACAGAGATACGGTGTTTCTTTTCTTTCTCCTTTGAACTTTCTCCATATCCACTCTTCATTTGTCGATGAAACTATGGAACAATGCAATCTGTCCGTTCATGTTTATTGCCACATAATATTTTCTTTTTTGATGACCGACCTTGTGACTTCCACAGGTCTCAGTATTTGAACTAGATGTATAAGTTACACTAGCTGACGAACAACTTGAAAGTTCACTGGTGACAGACTAACGTATTCTTTTACACAACTGTGACAGTCATAGTGACTTCACATATTGGCAGTTCGGAGTACATGATGCTTACAATTTCATTAGCGTGAGGAGAACTGTAGGTGACATAAAAATACAACGGTCGTTCGCGACTTTGCTACTGACGCCTTACTGACGCAAACTCTGTAAGCGACACCTGTTTATAGACGCTCATAAAACTGAAAGTTATAAACTGGCCAAATGCTGGACTATTCTATTATCTCAACTAACATAAAAGATAGCAAAATTAAAGGACACAGAAATACAAGAAGCATAAAAGTACATTCGGTCGACTAAGATCGATATAGCTAGAAAACTGCAAAAATCCCTCTTAGAAAAAGGAATTATCCGAATGAGCGGATATCAGTAAATGTGATGATTATGTACAGACAAACAAATGATTAAAATTTCAGGAATACTGGATGATTTGGATGATTATTTAAGTGAAAGAGCTTCACACATTCAGCAGGTCAGTAACACGTTGGTCGATCTGTGCATACCTGGCCCTTATGCAATTAGTTATTCCGCTTGGCACCGACTGACGGAGTTGTTGGATGTCCTCCTGAGGGATATCTCCGAATTCTGTCCAACTGGTGCGTCAAAATTGTGAGCTGGCTGGAGGGCCCTATCCATCATGTTCCAATCTTTCTGAGTTGGCGAGAGATCCGGCGACCTTTCTGACCAAGGTAGGGTTTGACAAGCATGAACACTGGCAGTAGAACCTCTCACCGTGTGATGAAGGCACTATCTTACATAAATATTAGCCCAGGATGCTTGCCACGAAGGACAACAAAACGGGGCTTGAAGTTCTTTCTCTTGAATAAATCTCGCATTTTTTTTTTTTGAAATTTTAATCATTCGCCTGTCTATACATGTACATCACATACCGATTTTCATCCCATTTGGTTAATTGCTTCTTGGTGCATCGATTTTCTTTTATATTAGAATGTATAACAGGTACTATTACACGAGGGATTCCCAAAACTACCCGAAAGATTTTTCTGGTTGGACAAAGTAGCAAACTGACAAATTATATTAGTGAAATTGCGTATTTTGGGAAACAGGAAAATTAACGCTGCAAAGCTACAGTACAGAATTTTGGAAGTAGGCTAAGAGGCTGTGTACGCAGTCTGATGGTACACAGTGACGTGTAGCAGAGGGCAATATCAAGCAGGCCCTCTCCACGCTAGACGCCATTCATTCCTGATCTGTCGCCGTCTAGATGGCGTACATAAGCGAGCCTATTTACTTTCCGCCGCAGTACCTTCAGAGAGACCATTACATCTGCCTCTGGTTACGCCACATGTCACAGAAGCCGCTGATACCTGTAACGACTTTCTGCTCCCATCCACGATATGGTAAATGGAAGATTATTCTCCCGTTGCGGATACATGGAGACGCAGAACCTCGCTCGTCGTTTCATCCGTCCGTGCTGTGCTGTCACAGTTCGCCGCTGGCAATACTTCTGCCGTTTTCGGCCGCCGACGCAGTTCATCAGTTGCTGCCGTTAAAGACACCTGCTATACACTGATTGTCGGACAGAAAACGCCGCAGTGTCAATGTCATATTGAACGTTCAGAGCCAGAGCTCAAAACTGTTGTACACAGCAATCCGTACTGAAATTCAATGGATTAGAGAGTTCTCTTTCAGTATGTTAAGACATATTAACGTGTAGGGCTTGGACTAGAGCGGGAAGCATCGTTCATCACTCAAAGCTGTTTCACCGTGCACAGTGTTAATAAATTTTAATTAACTGTATGATTTTTTGTGCCCAAATATGTTTTAGATATAACACCCGGTGAGCAAGTCAACTACTAGCGTGCAAGCCAGCTAGCTACCTTGTACAGCATCGATTTTTCTGTAGCAAGCGCTCACTTCCTGTTACAGTCGATAGTGTGCATCAGACTTGTTTTTATGAATGTAACATAGGTAAATTTTAAGATTCGAACATTCTAGAACACGAAAATTATGAATAAAAATAAGTATTGAAGAATAAAGATTTCGGAAAAGTAAAAAGTTTACTGTGAAGAGTAGTATCAGGAATTTTAAATGAGCTACACCAGTATACAAACAACCATGTCTTTGTACTTCGAAAATTTCGCCTTCACGTGGTTTGTGTTTATAATGAATCACGAATACTTCTCTGACACGGGCGCCCACAGCGGGAGAAACATGGAGGAAATCTAGAATAGTTCTCGTACATTTCCATCAGTGACTCTGTCATTTCGAGAACGTGATGATTCACGGCCAAAATGGTTCAAATGGCTCTGAGCACTATGGGACTTAGCATCTGAGGTCATCAGTCCCCTAGAACGTAGAACTACTTAAACCTAACTAACCTAAGGACATCACACACATCCACGACCAAGGCAGGATTCGAACCTGCGACCGTAGCGGTCGCGAGGTTCCAGAATATAGCGCCTAGAACCGCTCGGCCACCCCTACCAGCTCAAGGCCAAGACTTGGGGATAAAAATTTATTTGTTGTGCAGCCTTCATATGCAAGACCAGTGTCTGGTACATTTTTACTACTGGCGATGTAATTCACATTACTACTTGACACAAGTAACGGCACGTGGTATTTTATTATTTTTCGCCCCTGATTTCACATCGGCTTGTATCCTGCTGTATTGAAAAATTTATAATAGCTGTTGAAATGGTAGTTACTGAATCATAAAGAAATTTTTGTCAATAACTCTTGGCGGAGAATGACAAAATTTTCAAATAATTGCGTGCTATGGGGCACCACCTTCTTGGAATGTATTAGCATTCTGTGATTGCACAAAATCACAGAATTAGCATGCCCAGCGCTATAAGAAGTGTGTTTTTTATATTCCCGTCTCTTCATTTTCAGGAGTTTTATTCCTTGTGTTTTTCTTGCAACATAAGAAGATATTTAAATCGTTTCGATTTACTCTATTCTATTTTTTTCCGTAGAAATTTCACATAATCTGGTTGTGAAGAAAAACAATTCTAATGAAAAACTTCTCTAATACCCCAAATATTCTCATAAGAAGGATGTAATTTCAGATCTTTGAATCAAAATCGTGGAATTCATATTTATGTCAATAGTATAGAAATATGTACTGATAAAATATGGTTAGCTTTTCAGTATCATTGAGTTGTTTGAGATACAACCAGTTTTGTGCAATTCCTGTCACTATATGTTGACAAAACAGTCGAATCAGTTATATAAAAATTGATATTTTAAAATCTGGACCCCCCCTTTTCGATAAACTTCTGCGGACGCCCATGTTCTTTGAACAAAAAATTTGCAGGTAAACTATAAACATTATTCTTCTTATAAACAACGTCTCCTTTTTTGCTGCAATGTATTTTATTTGTTCCACATGTGTTTTGCCTTTTATTATTATTATTCACTGTGGTCACAATAGGACCACGCGCGGTACACTCCATCAATGTCGCTTCTGATGATTGGCCTTCCTTTGTGTCGAAATTTGTTTCATCATTTCAGAATATAGGTTCTTTCTTTCATCAGACCCCGATGTTCCAGACGGTTTTCTAATTTCCCTCTGACCAACTTCCCAATCAAATATCTTTTGTCTGAATGTTTTTCTATCTGTAACGTCTGCCTGACACCGGTATACTTGAAGGTCCTCCTTAACCGCAGCGATCTATGTAATTGTCTCAGTTTTGCCCTTACTTCTGTTTTCGTAGATTTCTACTATTTGTTTTGTCAACCTAGTAGGTACCATTCTTTTAATGCGTACTTATAATTTAACACTTCGTTTTCTAATGTCACAATGTATGTCTGTGTAGTCTTCTACTTTATTATTACTTCTCGTCCTACAAGTATCTCCATTAGTAATTTTGGGGCCTAATATTTTCGTAGCAATGTTTCTTTCTTTCCCTTAAATTTCTTCAATATCCCTCATTCTATTTAAAATTAAAGTTTCTGTTCCATAAAGACATCCAGGTTTCATTACAGTATTGTAATGCCTAAGTTCACTGAATTTAGAAAGTGATTTTTAATTATAAATATTTTATTTTAATCTGAATGCGGTTGCCAATTTTTGACAGCGATCTTCGTTTGCTGCTTTTTCCAGACCGTTTTCTTGTGAGATTCCCTCTAAGTATTTAAACTAAGAAATCCTTTTTAGTTTTCTATAATTTCGCGTTCAAAAACTTTGGTGCATGCATGTTGCATGTCATATATTCCGATTTCTCGAAAGATAATTGTAGCCCTACTTTTTCCGCAACTTCTTACAGAATTTCAGTTTGCTTTTGAACTGTGGTAACATCTCTAGTTAAAATTGCCAGATCGTCTGCAAAGGCGAGGCAACCTACTCTAATATTACTTCTACCTAACTTGATTGACTAATCTGTATTTTGACTCGACTTTTGCTCTCACCATCCTATAATTGCCTTTTCCAAAACACAGTTAAACAGTAATGGTGAGAGTCCATCTCCCTGTGTAACAGCCGTCTTTACGTCAAATTGTTCAAAAATTTCTCCCACGAATTTAACTTTGTAGCTAGTGTCAGGTAACGTTTTCTTAATCAGTGTTATAGTTTCATTATCTAGCCCATCTTCCTTTAAACTTTGGAAAAGATATTTACGATCATCTCAGTCGTAGGCCTTTTCATAAACCACAAATTTACATCCAATATTGTTACCGGAAATTCTTTTGTGCCTAGGGATTAGTTTTAAATTAAGGGTTTGTTCTGGATAGGATCTGTTTGGTCTAATGCGTGCTTGGCGTTAGCCAATTTTAGGTTCTAACTGTTCTTGGGCTCGATAAAGTAATCATTGCGAGAGAATTTAGTATGTGACGGGGTAATTATTGACATCGATTCTGTATGCAATGGATAATTAGGGCAATTTTACAGTCCTCAGGTATTTTCTTAGTTTGCCAGATACATCCTATTAGTTGAGTGATCTCTTTTATTGTATTGGAGCCAGCTGATTTTCGTAGTTCAGCAATTATACCGTCTCCTCCAGATGCTTCATTGTTGTTAAGTCTCTTAATTTGCTTACTTACTTCGATTTCGTCAGGTTCTTTAGTGTAGGTGTTAGCAGTTTGCTGTGATTGGAATTTATACTCTGGTTCTGGACAGTTCAATAATTTTTCAAAATAATTAGCAAGTACCTTTACAATTTTCCCAGTTGGTGAGAACCAAACTGCCATTTTCATTTTTGAAGCTTTCTAACGTTTCCCAGGCTTCATTAGCTTCTTCAGGTTTTGACTGGTAGCCTCATTGGCTGGAATATAGGAGTTAATTAAAGTGCATGCTTTTTTGTGCATTTAAGAGAAATTGTCATTAGTCTCTTATTGATGGGATTTACCTCCGTTAATGAGTTTAAAATATTTTTGGAGACTGCAAGAGTAACTCCCAGATGTGGTGTATTATTAAATATTCTTTTATCAGTTTTACTTTTGAAAAGACTTTAACTGGCAAAATAAATGGTGTTATTGTCCAACATTCGTGTTTCTTGAAGTAGCTATACTTGAATCTTCTGTTCTTTTAATGTATCTCCCAATTTATGAAGTTCACCTGGCAGCAAAAGTGTTTGTTAAGTGTTGCTAAAATGTATTTGTTTTGGTTTTAAGTTGGCTAGAGGATTCCAACTTCCTCTGTTGAAGCACACTGCATTTTACCATGGCCGCCCCAGAATCCGAAAGACCAGTTGCGCCATAGCGGCCGATTGACCACCTGGGGCAATATTGTGATTATCAAAATGCTCCATAATGATTGTACCTGGAATCAGGTGGCGTAGAGTAGACTCACTGGGTGAACTCAGAGTGTTAAGACTGGAGGGCTTAGTTCCAGAATATGAATTTCAGCCGCACCACTGGTGAACAGACACTGGCCACTTTGCCGCTTGCTACAAGGCAACGCTGAGTGGATTTGGTTTTATTTTGCCTTGGTCCGAGACTCCTTATTCTGTGTTCGCAGATGACCACCATATGTGATGAAACGTTCACTGTCCGCCACCTGTGACCCGTCCAATAACCTAGGCAAGATCGGATTTTTAGACTTTTAGTCGCAAAGACTTGAAGCCTGGAGTTTCGCCTTTAACTTTAAGGCCTCTTCAATGGAATCTATAATGATACAGTTTTGCTTAGATATGCGATGTTCGTGCGACATAAAATAGGTCACTTATTGTTTTCATGTAATAAATAGATAAATTCGAGTTATTCGAGGTTTTCGCTGGCATCTGCGTTTCATCTCATGTGGTCACATTGTTGGAGGTTCCACTATAACATCACTTATGAAACATAATCGCATTCACGTCACCTACATTTTTCTTCGCATTTTCATGTTGGGCTAATTACAGTGGAACACTGCTATTCAGTAGTTGTATATACATGCATTCAAAAACGTTTTGCATCACTTCGGTTCCGAGAGTTCCAGAACCTGTACAGAAAATTGGAATAGAGATCAACATAAACATCATTCCCCCTTTTTGTTGCTCATGAAAACCACACATTGCATGTTGTACCACCATACAGCGAGACCTTCAGAGGTGGTAGTCCAGACAGCTGTACACGCCGGTACCTCTAATACCCCGTAGCAAGTCCTCTTGCTTTGATGCATGCCTGTATTCGTCGTAGCATACCATCCACAAGTTCATGAAGGCACAGTTGATCTAGATTGTCCCATTCCTCAACGGCGATTCAGCGTAGACCCTCAGAGTGGTCGGTGAGTCACGTCGTCCATAAAGAGCAATTTTCAATCCATCCCCGGCATCTTCGATAGGGTTCATGTCTGGAGACCATGCTGGGAACTCTAGTCGAGCGATGTCGTTATCCTCAAGGAAGTTATTCACAAGATGTGCACGATGGGGGCGCGAATTGCCATCCATGAAGACGAATGTTTCGCAATATGCTGCCGAAGTGGTTGCACTATCAGTCGGAGGATGGCATACACGTATCGTTCAGCCGTTACGACGCCTTCCATGACCACCAGCGACATACGTCGGTCCCACAAAATGCCACCCCAAAACAGCAGGGTACCTGCACCTTGCTGCACTCGCTGGACAGTGCGTCTAAATCGTTCAGCCTGACCGGGTTGCCTCCAAACACGTCTCCAACGATTGTCTGGTTGAAGGCACATGCAACACTCATCGGTGAAGAGAACGTAACCGCAATCCTGAGCGGTCCATTCGGGATGTTGTTGGGCCTCTCTGTACCGCGCTGCGTGATGTCGTGGTTGCAAAGATGGATCTCGCCGTGGGTGTCGGGAGTGAAGATGCGTATCATGCAGTCTATTGCGGACAGTTTGAGTCGTAACACGACGTTCTGTGGCTGCACGAAAAGCATTATTCAAGATGGTAGCGTTGCTGGCAGGGTTCCTCACATCCACAATCCGTAGGTAGCGGATATCCACATCAGTAGTAACCCTTTGGCGGCCTGAGCGAGGCATGTCATCGACAGTTGCTGCCTCTCTGTATCTCCCCCAGGACAGAACAACATCGCTTTGGTTCACTCCGAGACGCCTGGACACTTTCCTTGTTGAGAGCTCTTCCTGGCACAAAGTAACAATGCGGATGCGATCGAACTGCGGTATTGACCGTCTAGACATGGTTGAACTACAGACAACACGAGCCGGGTACCTCCTTCCTGGTGGAACGGCTGGACGGTATCTGTCTAGTAGGCGCTGCTCATGCATGGTTGTTTACATCTTTGGGCGGGCTTAGTAACATCTCTGAACAGTCAAAGGGACAATTTGGAAATTTGTGGTAAGGTCTTATGGGACCAAACTGCTGAGGTCATCGGTCCCTAGGCTTACACACTAATTAATCCAATTTAACTTACGGTAAGGACAACACAGACACACACACACATTCCCGAGGGAGGACTCGAACCTCCGACGGGGCAAGTCGTTCGAACCGTGACAGAACGCCTTAGTCCGCGCGGCTACTCCGCGTGACAGTCATAGGGACTGTGACTGTGATACAATATCCACTGTCAATGTCTATCTTCACTAATTCTGGGAACCGGGGTGAAGCAAAACTTTTTTGATGTGTGTATTTTACCTATGTCTCTTCCTAGGAACAGACATACAGAGAACACACAGTAGTTATGACTTTAAGTCAGAGTTGTCAGTAAAATATCTATAACTAGAGACAGAAGAGTAATTGGTGCGAAGATCTTGAAAATATTGAAGGAAAAAGTTAGTGATGTGTGAATGTGCTTACGTTTCGTAAGTGATGTTATAGTGCGACTTCCTACATGTGAGCAGATGAGAGTAAACGCAGATACGAGTCGAAAACTCGAATAACGGTAAGTAATCACTTATTAATCGAAAACTCGGATAACGTTAAGTAAACACTTATTAACGTAAAAAACCAGACGTAATTTTTTTCCAGTCTACAAATATAGCGTATCAAAACATAAATGTATCATTCTAGATCCCACTGAAGATGGCTTACAGAGCAAGTTGAAACGCGTCTGGAAGAAATAAAATACATTGCAAAAAGAAAAAGGTGGGTTTTCCTTAGAAAAGAATATTTCTGTGCCTGGTGCGGATTATGACCACGCAAACACATTTCTTAACTGTACTATTTTCATCAGAAATAAAAAAATTACAGGGGGAATAATAAAAAAAAAATGTTCAAATGTGTGTGATATCTTATGGGATTTAACTGCTAAGGTTATCAGTCCCTAAGCTTACACTCTACTTAACCTAAATTATCCTAAGGACAAACATACACAGACACCCATGCCCGAGGGAGGACTCGAACCTCCGTCGGGACCAGCCGCACAGTCCACGACTGCAGCGCCTTAGGGAATAATAAAGTTCTTTGAATTCTTACTTGAATAAATGGCTCTAAGCACTATGGGAATTAACTTCTGAGGTCATGAGTCCCCTAGAACTTAGAACTACTTAAACCTACCAACCTATGGACAGCACACACATCCATGCTCGAGACAAGATTCGAACCTGCCACCGTAGCGGTAGTGCCTAGAACCGCTCAGCCACACCGGCCGGCACTTGAATAAAAAATTGGCTATTTGGAGTATCTATACGAACAGTTAACAAAATCAGAGTACTGAAAGAGGAGTAAATAGTAATACCGAGAGTGACGTGGCGAGAAGTGGGATAGTCGATCACCTGCTGTGTTCCAGAATACGCGGAGTGTGTAACACAGGAACACAGGAGGTGCAGTACGCCTGGCCGGCTTGTACGTGGAGTCAGAGAGCGTCCCCCTTAGTCCGGCGAGAACGCGTCCCCCGGGCGACGTAAGAAGCCCCCGGGCGTCGCCTTGCCACCCGTGAGCCGTCGGGGATAATCGTACGATAATTAAATTGCCTGCCCGCGGTAGGCCGGCCGGACATTAAGATAGAACCGCGCGATACTATTTCTCCCGAATTTACTCCGTTATTGGGACTGTAAATTCGTGTTAAGCGGGCGGACGTCTTAGGACGGGCGGAACGGGCGCTGATAAGGCCCGGTGGAGGGGCGCGCGGCCTCCAGGGGGCAGCGGACGACTGGCAGAGTAACAGGACAACAGAGGACGCGGCCGCACTGTGGCGGGGGGGGGGGGGGGGGGGGGGGGGAGGGGGTCAAGCTTAACGGCGGCGGGTTTACACGGCGGTCAGTTAGTTAAC
The DNA here is from genome assembly GCF_021461385.2 of Schistocerca piceifrons. NCBI lineage: Eukaryota > Metazoa > Arthropoda > Insecta > Orthoptera > Acrididae > Schistocerca > Schistocerca piceifrons. The sequence continues at coordinate 379,936,928 of NC_060138.1, forward strand.
TGCTGCGCCCACCGCTGGGTTCAGGGATACAAGGGATCGGGGGCGGAATTCCTGGAGCATTATAAATTAGGCCCGATCTCTCAAAGCCTCGACGGTGGCGGCGGCGGCAGCAGCCAGAGGGAATTGGCCGGCAGGCAGAGGCCGCCTCCTCCTCGGCGGCGGCGCCGGCGACCGCGTGTGCATTGTGCGCGTGCCTGGGGCGCACATGCCGAGGCGCGGCGCCGCCCGATCACGGCTTTATTGCTTCTGCCGGGCCCGGGCCTGCGTGGCATCCGCGGACCTCCGGCCACGCGCGACGCACCGGCGCCGAGTTCCGTCTCAGCCGCCCAACGCGGGCACCGCCGTCTCCTCTGTCGTCGCTCGGTAGCCTGCGGCACAACACGAGAGGGTAGAGCGGATTATGCTTTGGATCTTTTGTTCCTCCCCTACTGGTGAGACCAGATGTAACAAGAGAGAATACTAGTGATCTCTGCACGATGAGCTACCAGCGCTTTTGGAGAACGTCACCTCGGCACACAGACAATACGGTGTGGTCGAGTGGTTTAGGCGCTTCAGTCTGGAACCGCGCGACCTCTACAGTTGCAGGTTCGAGTCCTGCCTCGGGCATGGATGTGTGTGATGTCCTTAGGTTAAGTTTAAGTAGTTCTAAGTTCTAGGGGACTGACGATCTCAGATGTTAAGTCCCATACTGCTTAGAGCCATTTGAGCCAAATAGTAGGAAAATCATATATAAGACTGAGATTCAGTGTAAGAATCTTGAGGAAATGTAACTCATCCACGATGTTGCCACACATAAAGACAAAAGCTTTACGCCTTCGTTACAGTCTATGTTGATCAGTCTGAAGCTGGAACTGAAGAAAACATAGAGAAACCCAAAATATTACGTGCTACATATAACAATGAATTCGACATGAGGATCCCCCTACCGTACAAATATTTGACCTGAACATCATACAAAGTCACAAAAGGAGCTACTCAAAGCACGCAGGATTTCAGGCGTTATTGGTACCGATATTATTGCCTCGGGCATGGATGTGTGATGTCGTTAGGTTAAGTTAGGTTTAAGTAGTTCTGAGGTCTAGAGGACTGATGACCTCACATGTTAAGTCCCATAGTGCTCAGTGTCAGTCAGACAGACAATATACACTGTGATGACAAAAGCCACGCGATACCTAATAATATACACGGTTTTCGGAAGTTCTTGCTACAGGCTTCTAGTATTTGTAGAGAGGACTGAGTACATAATATACTGAACAAATACTCATGTTCGGAAACGTACTGTTTCCGTGCTAAAGCCATTTGAAAACATATTTACTAGGTAGGTTTGTTCGTTTGAGCATCATTCACGTGTGTGAGTGTTAGAGGTGGTGTGGAGTGTTGGAAGTGGTATGGATCCAGTTGTTGGTCATCCACAGCACACCATACGCTGCTGGGAGTAACATCGATTGCACATACAACTGCACGTGTAAGCAACATGATACAATTCAGCCTCTTCCTGTAGACTTGATGTGTGCCGTGTGAAAATGGTATTGCATTGTATTCTATGTTAACTGGGGACCTAGAAACGACGGAGAGGCTCTTTCCCCGCCGCAGCCGTAGTGGTCCACAACCCCACAACTACCGCAGTCCACTTCACCCCTCCACTGCCCCACACCGAACCCAGGGTTTTTGTGCGGTTCGGTCCCCGGTGGACCTCTCCAAGGAACGTCTCACACCAGATGAGTGTAATCCCTATGTTTGCATGGTGGAGTAATTGTAGTGTACGCGTATGTGGAGAACTTCTTTGCCCAGAAATAGCCGGCATTGTGTAACTGAGGCGGAATAAGGGGAACCAGCCCGCATTCGGCGAGGCAGATGGAAAACCGCCTAAAAACCATCCACAGACTGGCCGGTTCACCGGACCTCGAGACAAATCCGCCGGGCGGATTCGTGGTGGTGACCAGGCGCTCCTTCCCGCCCGGAAAGCCGTGCGTTAGAGCACACAGCCAACCGGGCGGGCGTGAGAAATGGTGTTCACATTGAACATTTATAAGGTTCTTGGTAAAACTGTTTGAGTTGCTCTTTCATTTGACATATCATTTACAACTGTAAGTTTAGTGCAGTAAATATTATAAAGCGTTAAATCCCCGACATTCATCTATAAACACCCTGTATATTCACTCTCCTCCACAAGTCCTTGAAGTTTATAGCGGGAATTTCCCAACACTCTATAGCTTCGGAACTCCTTCTGCCATGCGCAGTACAGTACTCGATGTGACAAGCCCCAGACAGTCGTTGGAAGTCCTCTGCAGAAATACTGAGCAATGCCGCCTCTACATCCGTCCATTACTGCGAAAGTGTTGCTGGTGAAGTATTCTATGACTTCTCGATTATATCCCATAAAAAGTCGATGGGATTCAGGTCGGGCGATTGGGTGGTCAAATCATTCGCACGATTTATCCAGAATGGTCTACTAACCAATCGCAAACAGTTGTGGCCCACTGACATGGCGCACTGTCATCCATAAAAAATTCCATCGTTGTTTGGGAATAGGAAGTCCATGGATGGCTGCAAATGGTCTCCAAGTAGCCAGACATAACAACTTCCAGTCAATGATTGATCTATTTGGCTTAGACCCAGTGCACTGCATACAAACACAGCTCACGTCGTTATGGAGGCAACAGCAGCTGTGACAGTGCCTTGATGATAACTTGACTCCCTGGTTTCGTGTGGTCTGCGCCCTACGTTAACCCTTACCAACTGAAATCGAGACTCATCTCACCAGGCCTCGGTTTTGCAGTCGTCTAGGGCCCAACCGATATGGTCACGAGTTTTTCACTTTTGCGGGATGGATGAGGTTCCTGGAGATCTGGGAAATCACCATCTCCGCGAAGGTTTCTAAGCGACCACTGACACCAGCATCGTTGCGCAACTGAATGAATGTCGTCTTTTCAGGTGTAGTAATATTTTTCGGCACTGTAGTTTGTTATTCGAAAAGCAGTGATATCTAAATGTTGATTCGAAAGTATAATACATTTCTATGAAACAGTGGGTTATTTTTTTAAGAGGTTTAGCTTTTGATATGCACGATTCATGTATCGATTTTGTTCGAACTTTCAATGAGGTGCAAGGTTAAATTTCGAATATTTTTTTCAGATATTTGTCAATAGCACAAATATGTTTCACAGAATTCATAACACAAAGCTCTGTTTGGTTCTTTTATTGCACTACCGGTTCGGTTAATAACCATCATCTGGTACGAAACTCATACAAAACCACGCTACATATTACGTAAATGGAAACACAGGAATTGTCAGTGAATGCATTACCATGTTTCTAGTTTCGAAATATGTGCGCTGGTTTTGTTAGAGTTTCGTATCAGATTATGATTTGTAATCGAAATCGGTAATACAATAAAAGAACCGAATACAGCTTTGTGTTACGAATTTTATGCAAATTGTTTCTTGGCAGGTATTTTAAATGTCAGATATTTTGTAGCACTGTTTTTCAGTGATCAAACGTTGATCTAGATACAAAGTGAGTTGAGAGAAGTTCATTGGTGCTCTACGGCATTATTTATGAGAGCTAATATATGCACGAGCAAAGCAGATCCTGCATATTTATATAGGCCTATAGGAAGTGCTCCGAAAAGAAGGCCATGCCTATTTATTAGCGGGAAAGCAGTGGCACACTTTTTTTCTAACTCTGGGTGTTATCGTCATTGACTGCTTCTAAAACGGTGAAGTAGCGTCTTATTAATAAACGTTTCTCGATCGTTTGCTAAGTAAATTATAGAAACAGTGACCTAGATGGCCCCAAGACAAGGCACAATGTCACCCATTGACGCCGGCCGGTGTGGCCAAGCGGTTAAAGGCGCTACAGTCTGGAACCGCGTGACCGCTACGGTCGCAGGTTCGAATCCTGCCTCGGGCATGGATGTGTGTGATGTCCTTAGGTTAGTTAGGTTTAAGTAGTTCTAAGTTCTAGGGGACTGATGACTTTAGCAGTTAAGTCCCATAGTGCTCAGAGCCATTTGAACCATTTGAATCACCCATTGACCGTTGCAATGTTTCAAATATGTGAGCCCGGGCTTCGAAACAGTTTTCTACATTAGGCTTTTGTGTTTTTTTATTTTTTTCTCCTTGCCGTAATCTCTAAATAAAAACTTTGACGTTTGAAAATCACACTGTAAGTCTGTCAGAGACTACAAGTTACTGAGAAGGACATTTGAACGGAACGGACAGTGTCACGAAAAGGTATTATAAGATTAACATCAAAAAAAGTAAAACAATGGTTATGGAATGTAGTCGAATTAAGTCGGGCGACGCTGAGGGAATTGGTTTAGTAAATAAGAAGCTAAAAACAGTAGCTGAGTTTTGCTATTTGGGCAGCACAAAACTGATTATGGCCGAAGCAGAGACTGGCAACAGAAGAAAAACACTTCTAAAAGAGAGGAATGTTTTAACATCGAATATAAATTTAAGTGCTGGGAAGTCTTTTCTGAAGCTATTTGTCTGGAGTGTAGCATTGTACGTAACAGAAACATGGACGTTAAGCAGTTGAGGCAAGATGAGTATAGAAGCTTTGGAAACGTGGGTATACAAGAGAATGCCGAATATTAAGTGCTTAGATCGAATAACTGGTGAAGAGGTACTGAGTGGAATAGGAAAAAAAAAGAAATTTCTGGAAATGGAAATTTGTGGTAAGATCTTATGGGACTAAATTGCTGAGGTCATCGGTCCCTAAGCTTACACACTAGTTAATCTAACTTAAACTAACTTATGCTAAGGACGACATACACACCGATGCCCGAGGGAGGACTCGAACCTCTGGCGGGGGGAGCCGCGCGGACCGTGCAAGACACCTCTGACCGCGGGGCTACCCCGGGCGTCAGAAATTTATGGTACAACCTGACTAAAAGAAGGGGTCAGTTTAGTCATGGAAGAAGTGTATGGAGGAGGAGGACGGGTAAAAAAAATGTAGGAGGTTATCAAGGTTCGAATAATGTTAACACGTTGAAACAGATGTAGTTTTGCGGTAGTTGTGCAGAGATGAAAAGACAAGCATGGAAACCTGCATCGAACTAGTCATCAGACTAAAGACCATCACGACAACAACAACAACAACAACACAAGCACCTGGAAACATGACTTGAAAACCTTTCCATAGAAGGAAGAGCTAGTCTGTGCCGCAAACGAGAGTTACACAGATTTTTAAAGCTATGTCTTTTTGCAGGACTTAAAAAAATCTGTGTTGCTGAAAAAAATGAGGCACGTCAGTGAAGGATTTCGTTAAATAATGTTATTTATTATTTTTCCAGAAAACTTGGAACACCTGGCGAACAGTTTGCCAGGTGCGAGAGCGGACACTTTCCCAACTCTCCTGCACCCACCTGTGGTTGTTAAGACACGACCCCCCCCCCCCCCTCCCCCCTTACGGAGCCTCACGATGAATTTAACGAGGAGAGTGCACCAGAAGGTTTCGCGATCACAATGAGACACCTCTGGAAGTCGATGTAACACAGTCCGACAGGAGCATGTAATCCGACATTGAGGGCAGGTGCTAAGCTGGTTTTGTATATGTGGGCACTTAACCTAAGATAACGTTTGTGGATGGAGATGGCTTGTAGGACTTAATTCACTTTACAAGGATAACCGTTGAATGCCTTCTCCTGGAATTTCTTTCACAACTATGAAATGACACTAGGGGCGGAACTCAACTCTGAGAACTGACTCTGTGTCACAGACAGTGCGACGTTTAATGTGAATCTTAATGTCATCCGAATATGTTTACTGCGGTACGTTTCTCCCTCACAGGTTGAATATTATGTGCCAAACGCATAACCCGCAGTCTGAAGCTTCGTATCCACCTCTGCGTAACTGTCGTCCCAAGCAGGGGGGATGAGATGCAGGACTTGTATCTCGACGTACTCCGTTCCACTCCCCTGTTCGTCATTTCACGTTTTCCGCGGTTTCTACAGATCGATTAAGGTGAAAGCCTGGACTGTCCTTTAAAAGCAGCATTAATGTCTCTGCTTTTTATGTAATGAACTCAGCTTTAACGGATCGTTTTCTTTTTCTTTTTTTCCAGCTTTCTGGAAGGCCTGACGTCAGGAACTATTTTGGTTACCACATGATGCAATAAATTACAGAGAACCGTCAAAGTTGCAATATTAATTTCCTTTCTTACTTAGCTAGTTTGGAGCCTAAGTTCATTAACAAATAAGCTACGCAGTAACATATATTACGACAGCCACATAAATGTTGTTGGCAGTTAAACACATCTTTACTGTAAAGCAGCGCAGGACTGAACTTCATTCACATTACTCACTTCACTTAGGAGAATGAAGTTCAGCTCTCTACGGTTTAGCTACAATCAACACTTCTGTGGCTGTCGTAATGTATGTCACTGCGTGGCTTATTGGATGATTTGATAATGAACTTAGGCTCAAAACTAGTCAAGTAAGAAAGAAAATTAATATTGCAACTTCGACGGTTCTCTGCAATTTATTGCCTTATTTAGTTTTCACCCGATTGTTGAAGGCACAATGAGTAGTATGGCGATCGTGCAGCATGCAAGTTACGATTTTTTTTTATTTTGTCCCACCATTGTTCAGTCTGTACAGCATTAACATGGCAGAATACAGAGTGTCCGTGAAGTCCTGTAATCACTTCAGAAAATTATAAACTACTACAGTTTTTGTCCAGGCGTTTATCTGCTCATAAGTTTTTAGTTCCTTTTATCCTTGATGTGATTTTCACTCTGCAGCGCAGTGTGCGCTGATACGGAACTTCCTGGCAGATTAAAAATGTATGCTGGACCGAGACTCGAACTCGGGACCTTTGCCTTTCGCGGGCAAGTGCTCTACCATCTTTTTTTCTTAGTAATTTTATTTTTTTCCGCGGGCAAGTGCTCTACCAACTTTTTTATTTTTCTCTACCAACTTTTTTCTTGTTTTTTATTTTTTAATTTTTTTTAATGTAGTGGACCGGCGGGGGCTCGGGGGGCAAAGTGGGCAGGGGTCGAAAGCCGAGGCCTGGCCAAAGTGTCCTCCTAACCACCAGTGAGCCTGTCGTGCTTAGGGAAATGGGAGACACAGGAATCAACAGTAGTGGAAGGCGTTGTTATTTATTTATTGGAATGTGTTTTTGTAAGATTCACTAATATCATGAAATTATGTGAACACATCGGCGAAAGAGAAAAGAAATATAAATTCTGGCTAAAGAAAAAGAAAGGAAAAAGGAAAAGCAAAAAGAAATAAAATCCGCGCAATCTGCGACGCGCTCTCCCATCCGCCGAGGTCAGAAGTAGAATAGATCGTAGGCGGTTGAAACTCAGACGCCGCCGGGGGAGGAGGGGTGGGTGCCCTCTGAGCCAGGCACCCCCCAACTCAGTGGAGGTCTAACAAAGACCGCTCGAAGATAGTTAGCAAATAATGTTCGGTAACGTGGCGTGTTTTCGAGAGCTGCATGGGCTGTTCGTAAATAGGTCCAAAAGTCGAGGCGGGATTTAGGTCCCTCATGAAAGAGATAAGCGACCGCCCACCCTTTGACCCACGTAACAGCATGACATTTGGCGGCGGGAAAATGACGGTCCACCGGGTATAGAAACATTCGAGGTTCGATTGTGTCTGGTGGCACCCGGAGATAGCAGGCAATGATTTGCTGCACGAAGCGCCATACATCTTGCGATGAGGCGCATGTCAGACGGTGTTCATCATTGTCCAGTTGCTGGCAAAGGAGACAAAGAGGGGATTCTGACAAGCCAATGCTGTGCAGGCGTTGCTTCGTGGCAAATTTGCTGTTGACTATGTGATACCACAGTGCCCGGACGGTCGTAGGGAGGAAGGGCTGGTGGACGGCAGTCCACACTATGGGCCACTGGATGGAGGGATGTTTAGTCTCCATCACATTCCGGGGAACACAGCGCAGCAACAGGCTGTAAAAATCCTTAGTCCTTGGTGGGCGTGTATCTGGGAGACTGATATGTATGTAACTGTAGTCGACGAAAAAGGTCGAAATATGGGACAAATAAGGCACGATATGGCCGACAGACACCGGTGGTGAGGTGGAAGCAGGTAGGAGGACCTCAAGCAAGCTGCGTGTTAGAGATGTACACTGGCCCATCCACTGTTTTCTCGTGGTACTCATGTACAAGGCTGCAGCTCGCACACGGACATTGACGAGCCCGACGCCACCATACCGTGAGGGCAGGGTAAGTGTCTCATAACGGACTTTAAACATTCAACCAGCCGTGAGATAATAGCCAAAAGCCGCCTGAAGGTTACGCCCAATTGCAGTTGGCAGAGGGAGAACTTGCGAGATGTGAACCAATTTTGATGCCACATAAAGATTAAGAAACTCAACCCGTTGAAGTGTGTCCTGGCGGCGCAAGAGGATCTGGCGGACGTCGTTGCGGATGACGCGTAACAGGCGACGGAAATTCGTTTTCGCTGTGCGTGTGACCGTGGGGGTAAAGGTAATGCCCAAGTACCGGAAAGTCCGCACAAGCGGCAGGGGTGCCACTTCAACCTCCTGGAGGCCTCGTCCAATGTGCATTGCAGAAGATTTTGCGACATTCATGGCACTGCCAGCGGCAGCCCCATAACGGGTAATCAATTCGAGGACTTCCCGAATCTCAGAGCCGGAGCGAATGAGGAGGAGGAGGTCGTCAGCATATGCCCGACAGCGAAAAGTGTGTTGGCGTAGGGTGAGGCCAGAGAGCTTGATCGTCAAGCCACCAATAAGGGGCTCAAGGGCAATGGCATACAGGAGGGTAGTGAGGGGGCACCCCTGCCGTATCGAACGGCAGATAGGTACCGGCCCTGCTAAACGTCCATTGACTTGGACACGTGAACTGGCACTGTCGTAAAGACGCCGGATGACGTCGAGAAACGGAGGGGGGGATGCCCATTCGGGCTGCCACCGAAAACAGGAAACGATGACGCACTTTATCGAAGGCGCTGTCGAAGTCTATAGCGACGACTGCTGCCCGGAGTCTACAAGCCGCCGCTATTGCAATTAAGTCGCGGCATTCCCCTGTGGCAGTCTGTATGTTAACCTGTGCGCCAGGCGTCGTTTGCTCTGGCGAGAGGATATGAGGGAGTGTTGTTCGGAGCCGCATTGCCAGTAAGCGCACGAAAATCTTGTAATCGGCATTGATTAGGATGAGCGGTCTGTAACTCGTGACCGTCGAACCACGGGCTGGTTTGTGGACTGGTATGATGATGCCCTCAGCAAAGGCGGGTGGGATTGCTTGGTCAGATGTCATCAGTTCTTGATTCATAGTTGTCCACCGTGGTGCCATGAGGTCCCGAAAGGTACGGTAAAACTCAATCGGTAAGCCGTCAATGGCGGGCGATCTGTTGACTGCACCCTTGGCGATTGCGTTGTTGACTTCGTCTAGCGTGACCGCCACTGTCAAAACATCCGCCTCCGTGTGGGGGAGAGTGCGCGTGACGTAATGCAAAATGGAGTCGTCTGCTGCAGTTTCAGCGTTTCTTCACTATAAGTACGACGGTAGTGCTCGACGAATGCGTGGACGATGTCATTCTGAGTTGTCGTCTGCGTTCCATGAGGGGTGGTCAGAGTGCTGATGATCTGCCGACGACGCCTTCGTTTGTCGGACACTATATCATGCATGGATGGAATTTCTAAATCCGCGTAGTCGTGGCGCCGCGTCCGTATCAAGACCCCTTGCAGTTTCCGGCGTGCCAGCTCAATTATCTTCGCCTTAGTTCTTTGCCGTTCCAACTGGTTGTCCGGGGTTGGCGGTTGAGCGTCCAGATTTCGGAGAATCGCGTGATAGAAGTCAACAGTGGTGCGAAGCCAGTCGGCCATGTCCATCCCGTATCTCATCAGTGTCCTCCGGATCGCCGGCTTGGCGCAGTCCAACCACCATGTCAATGTCGAGTGGTAGCGGGGAAGGCGTTGTTCGCAGGCTGTCCAAGTTTCAGTGGCTTGTTGGCGACACGCCAGGTCATGCAAGTGTGAGGTATTGAGTTTCCATGGCGCACGGCTGCGCCATACTGATTGCGGCGGAAGGAGGACCGTACAGATGTAAACGCAATGGTCGAAAAGGCCCAGCGGCCAGCGTTCGGCGCCCCGTATCGCAGATCTGAGAGTTTGTGAGACATATATCCTGTCTAACCGGCTTGCGGAATGACTTGTAAGAAAGGTATGGCCACAAAGGTCGCCGTGTTGAACTTCCCAGGTATCGTGAAGCAGGAGGTCTCGCACCACTATACGTAGCTCCTGGCATGTAGTATAGTGGGGAATCTGATCTTTAGGATGCAGAACGCAGTTAAAATCACCTCCTAGTAGGCAATGGTCATAACGCCCTAAAAACAGGGGAGCGATTTCCTCGGAATAAAACTGGGCTCTGTCATGCCGTCGATCGGTGCCTGAGGGAGCGTAGACATTAATGATGCGTGTCCCCATGGCAGTGAGTGCCATGCCCCGAGCTGATGGGAGGAAGGCGACATCGGTCACAGAAATTCCGTGGCGGACGTAGATGGCCACCCCGCGGCCCATAGGATCACTCGCGGAGGCGTGGGCGGTATAGCCATTGATATCCGGGAGACTAGCCAAGTGAACTTCCTGCAGAAGGGCGAAATCAATATCCGAAGCCCAGAACATCTCCTGCATAAGGCGGATTTTCACCCTGGAACGGATGTTGTTGGTGTTGATGGTTGCTATCCGGTAGGCCTGGTGTCGGATTGCTGGAGGCTGGTCCACTCCGCCGTCCGCGCAAAGGCGTGGGCGTCGCAGCGGAACGTTATCCCGCTGGCCCGCAGGGGAGTCTGGGGAGAGTATTATTAGTGGTGCGGCAGTGACGGCTCAGGGTCCCGTAACGGAAACGTTGTTTCCTTGTGCGACCCTCCGTGTCCGACGATGGAAGGGAGTCACGTCGTTCTGGCAGAAAGGCCGCTGTAGGAACGATGAGCGAGTCGATCTCCATCGTGTTTCCGATGTCAAGGTCAGCGTCCGGTTGCGCCGGCATCTTCGAAGCGGCGTCGATGGCCGGCCGAGGCGGCGGGCCGTCCGAGGCGCTCTCCGTCGGTGTCTGGTCGGGCTCGTTGGTGGCGTCGTTTGAGGTGACCGGGCGACGTTGCAAAGCGGTAGGAGAAGCTAGAGCAGCGGCATAGGTCACCGATAGCACTGTAGGTTGCGACGTGGGTGGTTCTTCGGCAGCTGGAAGTTGCGTAATACGCCGTTGCAGGCATTCGGATCTAAGGTGGCCTTCTTTGCCGCACAAGGAACAGGTCCGAGGCTGGCCGTCGTATATAATTATTGCACGGCATCCGCCGATCTGTAAGTAGGACGGGACGTGGCTTCGGAGATCAATGGTGACCTGTCAGACCCCGTTTAGGACAGGATACGTCCGAAACTGTGTCCACTTCTCCGTAGTGTGGCCATGGACTGTGCCGTATGGGCGTAGTGCCGCGACGACTTCCTCAGCAGGAAGTTCGAATGGAAATTCGAAAATGCGTATCGTTCGCATACCTAACCCTGCGTGGTCGACGGTTACCTCCCCCACATTGCCATCAGCGTGACAGAAACGGAGCCGCTGTTTGGTCTCACGTAGTATGCGTTCTCACGCCGCGTCGTTAATGATTTTCACATAGACCGTGCTGCTCACGATGGACAAATGTATGCCGATAATATCGGTCGCCGGGATCTTCACTTCCTCCCGCAGAAAACGCTCCACCTCGAATACTTTGGGTCGGGCATAATCGTTGCAGAAAGTAAATCGGAGTGTTGATTTACGGTAACGGTTCGCCATGGATCGTACAAGGTAAGCCGGCACTTAAGCAACGGCCGTCAGAATGTAAACAAGGCGAGCTCGCGCTCCGCACGAAGTCAACACGTACGCGTCCGTTCTGTTGCCCTGCCGAAGGCAGACTCCCATCTGAGCTACCACTAGCACTCTTGGAAGAACGGACATTGCGGAGACATGGCTTAGCAACAGCCTGGGGGATGTTTCCAGAGTGAGATTTTCACTCTGCAGTGGAGTGTGCGCTGATATGAAACTTCCTGGCAGACTAAAACTTTGTGCCGGACCGAGACTCGATCTCGAGACCTTTACCTTTCGCGGGCAAGTTCTCTACCATCTGAGCTACCCAAACACGGCTCACGCCCCGTCCTCACAGCTTCACTTCTGCCAGTACCTCGTCTCCTACCTTCCTGTGGCTAATCCATGTCTCCGCAATATCCTTTATTTCAGGAGTGATAGTTCCAGAAGGTTCGCAGGAGAGCTTCTGTAAAGATTGGAAGGTAGGAGACGAGGTATTAACAGAAGTGCAGCTGTGAGGACGGAGCGTGTGTCGTGCTTGGGTAGCTCAGACGGTGGAGCACTGGTCCTCGAAAGAAAAAGGTGCCGAGTTCGAGTCTCGCTGCGGCATACAGTTTTAATCTGCCAGAAAGTTCCCTTTTATCCTTCCTTACCTATTTGACTTGGAGTACATCGAAATGGCGACAGAGCAGGAGAAGGCACAATGAGTGATCTGTCTCTGAAAACGAACACAGGACAGATAAACACATACGTGCTGTTCGAGTTTAGGATGGAATACCAACTGGGCTGCCGCATTAATAAGGCAGTCCATCAGCAGTATCAAGCCACTGTGCCAGGGCGGCGTAGTTGTTAGCGCATCTTCCTAATGAGCAGGATAGTCGGGTTCGAATTCCAGCCTTGGTATAGATTTTCATTCGTCGCTTCACTCTGCACATACAAAACCAACGGGATAGTCTGGAGTTCACTGTCTGCATGATCTAATGCGCGATAGGGTGATAGGCCCATTTTTCATGCGAAATGCTTTCCTGGACATCCTCGGGACAGTACCTACAACCACAGACCGAAGAGCTCCAACCGTCCGTCTTCCAGCATGATGGTGCATCCAGACATAGGAGGTTGAACGTACGGAACGTGCTGAATGATTCATTTCCTAAGAGGTGGATGGTCAGTTATGCTCTCGCGATGTCGCGCTTCTTTGAAAGGTTACGCCGAGGAACGCGTGTCCACAAGACCAGTCAGTGACTTTGCTGCCCTTCGTGTACGAATCGAAGTAGTATTCAGAAATCTAGATGTTGCAATGCTGGCCCGTACTTGGACAGAACTCGAGTACTACCTTGACCCTCTACGAGCGACGAGTGGGCACACACTGAAATTGTGACATAACAGAAAAAAAAGCTTCTGTATATGTTCTACAACAACCACTGTGCTCTGTTTCCAACAGTTGGTTATGGTTTTGTAGTGCGATAGTGGGAATTATGGACACTTTATACCTTTCGTTGCTCTCGAAGATCCTTTAACTTATGAGTAAAGTTTGGTGTAGAAGTCTTCCAGAAGTTTCGCAGAAGATTCACTTCTCGTGGTCCCTTGTTCCTGGTCCAGAAGCACGGCCCGCCCGGTGCGCAGCTCGGCAACGCCGCCGGAGCAGCAGCAGCCACTAGAGGTGGGCGAGGGGCGCTCCTTGCGGCAGAGCGACGCATTTACAAACCCCATTAATACTGCATCGGGCGCGTAAGCCAGCGGCTTTGCCGTTTGATGACGCGGCTAATCCTCCCGGGGCTCGAACCAATACCGCCGGGATCAGGCGGCGCGGCACGAGGGGCGCGCGGAGCAGCCCGTCCGCCGGCGCCGCTTCTTAGCGGCCCCGCTTCGGTACCCGGCGCGGGGCGGCGCCTGGCGCGCCACGCCGTGCCTCCCTTTGTTCCCTTTGTCCGACCGGCCGCGCACAAAGGCAGCGCCGCGCGCCCGCCCACGCCCACGCCCTCGCTCTCGCGCCGAAATTTGGAGCTCGCCAGCAATTCGGCGGCCGTTTGACGTTCCTTTCCGCGACCGCGCACAACGCCGCGCGTTCGCCGGCAGCTTCCCTCCTCTCAAAGGCCACGCTCCGCCGTGCTGTCGCAGCGGAACTTTTTGGAAGATTGAGTCTTGCTAAAATTCGGAGTAAGTATTAAAATCCATGGAGAGGAAATAAAAACTTGGAGGTTCACCGATGACATTGTAATTCTGTCAGAGACAGCAAAGGACTTGGAAGAGCAGTTGAACGGAATGGACAGTGTCTTGAAAGGAATATATAAGATGAACATCAACAAAAGCAAAACGAGAATAATGGAATGTAGTCGAATTTAGTCGGGTGATACTGAGGGAATTAGATTAGGAAATGAGACACTCAGAGTAGTAAAGGAGTTTTGCTATTTGGGGAGCAAAATAACTGATGATGGTCGAAGTAGAGAGGATATAAAATGTAGACTGGCAATGTAAAGGAATGCGCTTTTGAATAAGAGAAATTTGTTAACATCGAGTATAGATTTAAGTGTCAGGAAGTCGTTTCTGAAAGTTTTTGTGTGGAGCGTAGCCATGTATGGAAGTGAAACATGGACCATAAATATTGTGGACAAGAAGAGAATAGAAACTTTCGAAATGTGGTGCTACAGAAGAATGCTGCAGATTAGATGAGCAGATCATATAACTAAAGAGGAGGTTTTGAATAGAATTAAGGAGAAGAGGGGTTTGCGGAACAACTTGACAAGAAGAAGGGACCGGTTGGTAGGACATGTTCTGAGGGATCAGGGGATAACAAATTTAGCATTGGAGGGCAGCGTGGAGGGTAAAAATCGTAGAGGGAGATCAAGAGATCAATACACTAAGCTAATTCAGAAGGATGTAGGTTCCAGTAAGTGCTGGGAGATGAAGAAGCTTGCACAGGATAGAGTGGCATGGAGAGCTGTATCAAACCAGTCTCAGACCACAACAACAACATCCATGAACTCAAGAGATTTGGTCTTTCAGTCAGCGCGAATATTTTCGAACTCGCTCTCCAAGGACATTTTTGGCAGAATGCTTCCACATCCCTCCTATCCTCCTTTGATCGCCAACCCTAATGTTTTTTAATGTAATAAAATGGAGCAACTGCAGCCATCCTTCCGATATTATGTATGACATAACTACCAACTTCGGTGATTCAGTACATATTCAGGCTGTAAATGACGCTGAGGGAGTGAACTCCAATCGTATACACGATCTCATTAGTGGCCAACGTCTATGAACTACACTCATGCTCATAAATTAAGGACAATGCTGATACATGGTGAAACAATGCTCTGGTGGGCGGTTTGCGGGCTTAAATCACCTCGGGGTATGAGCATGTGGTGCATTTGGCCTGTGGTCGTCGCAAGGTGGCGCTAGCAGCAGTCCACAAACGCAGGATTGTGTTGGTACATATCAGACTACGGTGCAATGAGTAAGTGTGCAGATGTTTTCAGTCGTGCTAATGGTGACTGTGTTTTGAAAATGGCTCAAAGAACACATACTGATGACGTTCAAACGGTTCAAATGGCTCTGAGCACTATGGGATTTAACTTCTGTGGTCATCATTCCCCTAGAACTTAGAACTACTTAAACCTAACTAACCTAAGGACATCACACACATCCATGCCCGAGGCAGGATTCGAACCTGCGACCGTAGCCGTCCCGCGGTTCCGGACTGCGCGCCTAGAACCACTAGACCACCGCGGCCGGCACTGATGACGTTATGAGGGATAGAGTACTAGGGCTAATGGAGGCTGGTTAAGCACAGCAGGTCGTAGCACGGGCCCTCCACGTGCCACAAAGTGTGCTCTCAAGATAATGACTACGATTCCAGTAGACAGGAAACGTGTCCAGGCGCTACAGTACCGGACGTCCACAGTGTACAACACCACAAGAAGACCGAAATCTCAGCATCAATGCCCGCAGACGGCCACGGAGTACTGCAGGTAACCTTGATCGGGGCCTTACCGCAGCCACTGGAACAGTTGTCTCCAGACACCCAGTCCACAGACGCCTGAACAGACATGGTTTATTCGCCCAGAGACCTGCAAGGTGCATTCCACTGACCACTGATCACAGGAGAGCCAGTAAAGCCTGGTGTCAGTACATGGTCATTAGAACAGTGGTCCCAGGTTATGTTCACGGACGAGTCCAGGTATAGCCTGAACAGTGATTCTCGCCGGGTTTTCATCTAGCGTGATCCAGGAACCAGTTACCAACCCCTTATTGTCGTTGAAAGGGACCTGTATGGAGGTTGTAGTTTGATGGCGTGGGGTGGGATTATGATTGGTGCACATACACCCCTGCATGTCTTTGACAGAGGAACTGTAACAGGTCAGGTGTATCAGGACATCATTTTGCACCAGTATGTCTGAGTTTTCAGGGGTGCAGTGGGTCCCACTTTCCTGCTGATGGATGACAACTCACGGCCCCGCCGAGCTGCCATCGTGGAGCAGTACCTTTAAACAAAAGATATTAGGCGAATTGAGTTGCCTGCCTGTTCTCCAGCCCTAAACCCCATCAAGCACGTCTGGGATGATCTCGGTCTACGTATCGATGCACGTCTTCAAACCCCTAGGACACTTGAGGAGCTCCGACAGGCACTGGTGCAAGAATGGGAGGCTATACCCCAGCAGCTGCTCGACCACCTGATCCTGTTGTGCGGCCTGTGTACATGTGCATGTTGATCATATCCCATATTGATGTCGGGGTACATACGCAGGAAGCAGTGGCTTTTGTAGCACATGTGTTTCGGGACAGTTTTCTCACTTTATCACCAATACTGTGGACTTACAAATCTGTTCCACGTGTGTTCTCTACGTGCCAATGCTGTTAGCGCCAGTTTCGTGTAGTGCCACGTTGTGTGGCTCCACATTCTGCAATTATCCTTAAATTATGAACATGAGTGTAGTTTCCGTAGACTACTGCGACAGCGATAGTGAGCTGGCAGTTCGTTGTTACGGACACAACATCGCTATTACGGTAGTCTCCTGAAACTAGTTCATAAATGTTGGTCACTGATGGGATCGTGTATACGACTGGAGTTCACCCCTTCATATAAGGCCTGAAGATGGTGTACCGAATCACCGAAACTGGCTGATATACAATAAATAATATCGAAAGTCGGTGGCAGGTGTTCCATTTTATGACATAAGTTAGCAGCAAAAATCCCTCAGCCCTTCAAATACAACGATGGACATACAAAAACTAATGTTTTGCTGTCTGTTGCATTGTGGTTTTCTTTGTCTGTTGCTGACGCTTGTTACTGACATATTTTGTGGTCTCCTAGAGCGCGCCTCGTGGTCTACGTACTTGTTTTCTTCAATATAGTACACATAATGCGCACAGGAACGTGTCTGTTTTAACGATATTAAGTTTGATGAAATTGTTTGCAGTGGATGGAGGAAATTTGGAATTTTGTGTTTAGATCATATGGGACCAAACTGCTGAAGTCATCGGTCCCTAAGCTTATATACTACTTAATCTAACTTAAACTAACATAGGCTAAGGACAACACACACACCGATGCCCGAGGGAGGACTCGAATCTCCGACGGGGGGAAAAGCCGCGCGAACCGTGACAAGGCGCCTCAGTCCGCACTGACTGGAAATTGAGGAAAAAGATCGTATGAACACGTGACCGGAAATTCATTTTTGCCGTGGTAGATGGCGCTGACGAATGGAAGTTAATCTAACGAGCCGCTACGTGTTCCTTGTGTGTTGGAGGTCGTGTAATTGACGCGGCGTTCAATAATCAGCAGAATGTTGTGGTATTCATATTGGGAACAAGCCGGGATGGTGTTTGCGTATGCCCAAGTGGACAGAAACGACCGAGAGGCAGCATGGCTCTACCAATACAAGTACCCAAACATCATTTCAAGCTCTCTTTGGGAGTTTGTGTGATCGTGGGTGCTTTCTGGCACACGACCGTGCAGTGAGGCAGCGGACTGCATAAACCAGATGTGGACCGGGTTCTGTAGGATACTGAGACGAACACTAGAGACTGTATTTTAGTAGTTTAGTCCCTTTAAACAACAAACCAACTAACCAGGCAACCAACGAACTCTAGCACAAGCTCCAGAGATGTGGCCCGCGAACATGATGTAAGCCGTAGTACGATTATGAGTGTTTCGCATGACGACCACTACTGTTCCTATCACCTGCAATTACATAGAGGACGCTTTTGAATATTTCTTGTGACGTGGATCTAATGCAGCTCTGTACAGTGTTCAGGGACGATCTGTTGTCGTTGCACGCGCACCGTCCATTTTAGGATACATGTTCATAGGACTTTTTTCCTGTATTTCCAGCCAGGAATCCGTTTCCGCAGTTTATCGGTTTTATTATTCTTCTCCCTATAGAACAAGAAAGAGATGGAAAGGACGACGATTTTACAATAGCCAGTGATCACAGTTCTGCTAGTGGAGCGTCATTCAGAGGAAGAAGTTCTGGTGAATGGTGATGGCGCCCTCTGTTTCTCCAATAAGATACTTAAAGTATTAGATAAAATCAAATGTTTTCTCAGTAGAGATAAAGAAACTGTGGATCCCAGCACTGGATCTCACTTTTGAAGATTTTCTTTTTGTACATGTCGAGGGGAATTTTGATGTGCAAGTCTAAACACTAGTATTTAGTCGTATGTGAAAATTTGCTTGCTACAGAGATATTATAATTTTTCAAAATGTGGAATTAATTTCTCTGTTATATGCTTCATGTCTACTGTTTAAAAAAGCGCACAAAATGTGTGACTTCGTGTGATACAAGGTAAATTCCTGTAGAATTAATTTCTCACTGTAAGATCAACAAATAATATTTAAAGAACGCTTAAGTAATTATAAAACTAAATTTAATTAACTTAAATTTAAAATTTCAAATGGTTTTCGTCTTAAATCTCGGTTTAAACATAAGGGTCTCAGAGACTTCACCTCTTAATATACGTTACAGAATATTCACCTCGTGAGACAAGGGTTAACTATTGTCTTACTTTTCGAACAAGATAGGTAAAAGAGTCAACATAAATTTAGCAATAGCTATCCGGTTTGTGACCAAAGCTCGCTCTTGTGTGGGGGTGCTTTCTACAGCTACACCAGTATCCACACTCTGGAATCCTCTGTGAAGTGAATGGTAGAAGGTATGTCCCACTGTGCCTGTTATTAGGCCTCTTTTCGTTCCATTCATGGCGTAGGAGCAAGAAGGATGACTGCTCAAACGCCACTGTTCGCACTGAAATTATTCTGCTCTTATCCTCGCAATGTTTACTGGGGTGATGGAAATGCCGGCCGGGGCGGCCGAGCGGTTCCAAGCGCTACAGTCTGGAACCGCGTGACCGCTACTGTTGCAGGTTCGAATACTGCCTCCGGCATGGATGTGTGTGATGTCCTTAGGTTAG
The DNA here is from genome assembly GCF_021461385.2 of Schistocerca piceifrons. Classification (NCBI taxonomy): domain Eukaryota; kingdom Metazoa; phylum Arthropoda; class Insecta; order Orthoptera; family Acrididae; genus Schistocerca; species Schistocerca piceifrons. The sequence continues at coordinate 379,956,110 of NC_060138.1, forward strand.
TTAGGTTTAGGTAGTTCTAAATTCTAGGGTTCTGATGACCTCAGAAGTTAAGTCCCATAGTGCTCAGAGACATTTGAACCATTTTTTAATTACCTAACATTTATCTATATTTAGAAATAGCTGACATTCATCTCACCAACTACAAATTTTGTCTAAGTCATCTTGTATCCTCCTACAGTTACTCACCAACGACACCTTCCCACACACCATTATCATCATAAAGAGTCGCAGACTTCTCCTAACCCTGTGCGCCAGATCATTTACGTACACGGAAAATAACAGCGGTCCTATCATACTTCAGTGAGGCACTCTCGACGGTATCCTTGTCTCAGATGAGCACTCGCCGTCGAGCACAACATCCTGGGCTCTATTACGTAGGAAAGCAGACATGGGAAGGAATCTTCGCAGAAAGCTACCGGTCATGGAGCCCGACTAACACCACAAATAACACTTACGCAACAACAGCCTCTCTTTGATGACACATAGACGTAGACGAAATTATACAACTTGGCCACCTCTGTCTTCGTCCCCCTTTTCAGGTAATATAACTGATAACTTTTGCTATAAAGTAAGGATTTTTGAGGTCGCTGGAAGAGACGCACGGTTGACTATAATGGAAAGTTGATATACAATCTGAACTGCAGTGCTGCTGAAACACTGGTTCGCGCATCTTAGGACTTCGAGGGACGGGTATTAGAAATCTGCTCCACATCTACGCTCTGCATCGGATATAACCACTTGCCCTCCGAGCATGCATGTGTCTTCTGCCAGCAAGAAGCCCAGAAAAAAGACAGGACCTCTAAAGGAAATACTCGGTTCTCCATGAAGGAAAAGATTACATTAAAATTGTAAGTAGGCTGTTTAGGTTTTTTTATTGGTAACGCCACGTAGCGCTCTGTATGAAAATCACTGGCTGTGCTGTGTGCAGTCTGTGACTAGTTTGCATTGTTATCTGCCATTGTAGTGCTGGGCAGCTGGATGTTAACAGCGCGTAGCGTTGCGCAGTTGGAGGTGAGCCGCCAGCAGTGGTGGATGTGGGGAGAGAGATGGCGGAGTTTTGAAATTTGTAAGACTGGATGTCATGAACTGCTATGTATATTATGATTTTTCAACACTAGTAATGTAAATACATTGTTTGTTCTCTATCAAAATCTTTCATTTGCTAACTATGCCTATTAGTAGTTAGTGCCTTCAGTAGTTTGAACCTTTTATTTAGCTGGCAGTAGTGGCACTCGCTGTGTTGCAGTAGTTCGAATAACGAAGATTTTTGGTGAGGTAATTGATTTGTGAAAGGTATAGGTTAGTGTTAGTCAGGGCCATTCTTTTGTAGGGATTTGTGAAAGTCGGATTGCGTTGCGCTGAAAATATTGTGTGTCAGTTTAAGCACAGTCATGTATAATTGTTCAAAGGGGACGTTTCATATGTCGACCCTTAGCCGAGGATACCTCACTGGAATCTTCTGATTTTTTCTTGTCGTTTGTGTAATTAGTGTAGCTTTTGTTTATTGCTAGCGCGTAATTATAGAGAGAATTTCCTTTGTAGTTGTAGTTTTTCATTGTTGTACCCAGTTGTGGAATGCATGTAGATTTGCACCAAGTATTTCGCAGCTGCTCTTGCAATTAACTAGATATTACTTTCAATACTATGTTAATGTGTTTTGTTATTTTGCTCTTCAAATTGTGCTTTTCTGTGTTGTCGTGTGAAATATTGTGAGAATAATGGCGTGTGAAAAACGTAATACTGGCTTCAAAGTAAACTGAGAAATGACAGTGAAGACGAAAGCAGTGTGTTAGCGCCGCAGAGTAATGAATTAACTAATGTTCAAAGTATTAACTTGGTAATTGAGCATAGGGAAATGGAGCGGACTGCAAATAATGGTGTAGGCAGTGAAACAATTAGTGAACAGGGAAGCATTATTGATCGATCGGTCGGCAACAGCTCGCCTCAGGAATCCGAGATGACAGAACATAATATTGCAAATACTGTAGACTCAGGTTTTGGGTCCTCACCGTTTTCTCAAATGAGTCAAGACACATTTTCTGCTTGTCAAAACATGGATGTTACCGGTGAAAATGCACTGCCAAAAAGCATAGAGAAACACATTCCAGACACTAATACATTATTATTGCAATTAATGCAACAAATGGAACAAAATCAGAGACAAACACAGCAAAAGCTTCAAAAGTTAGACACAATGGAACAAAATCTTCGGAAGTTAGACACCACACTTGAACAAACACGTGAAGATTTAACTACTGAGTTACATAACATTGAATCGAAATGTCAAAAAGTCTGTAATGACGTAAAAACAAAAATTTGTGAGCATTTTCAACCTATTTTTTCGCGGCATGAAAATGCATTACAGAATCACGAAGCAGCCATAAAAGAACTGCAAACCATTGTTCACGAAAATAATGAGACCTTGTGGGCTAAAATTGACTCAGTTGCATCTACCGATTCGGTTACGCAACTTGCAAAAACTCAGGAAAACTTAATGGACACAGTAGATTCGATTTCAACACAAATGGACACTCTGAAACTTGGTTCAGAAAAACACACTGAGGAAATTTGTTCACTATCGGAGAAAGTAGCCGAACTTTCGGATCAGTTCACTAACTTATCTACGAAGGTAGATGATAATCTGAATGACACAAAACCGGTAGTCTTTAATGACACAGAAGAGTGCGAACAAATTAGGAAATTCAAACAAAATCAGAATCAAATTAATACGCAACACCAAAGAGAAATCCGGGAAGTACAAGATCAGTTGACACACGCAATACAAGAATTACATATTTCAGAGGCCACTCGCGCTCCAATACGGTAAGAGGGACATAGAAATACGGAACAGCCACAAAATAATAACTCAGGGCATTTCGGAAATTATGAAAGAAATTGGCAAGGTGCGCCGAATTTTGAAATGGAACCGCCGAAACGACGTAACAATGACCGATATGCGACTCGGCGACATGATGATTTTGACTATAAGCTGTTCATTACTACAAGTAAATTTAAAACATTTAAGAATTCTGGCAACGACATTCAGCCACAAGCACGGCTCCATCAATTCTCTTATTGTTTTCCTCCCAACTGGTCATTAGAGCACAGATTAGAATTTATGTGTGGCTACTTAGAGAATGAACCAGCTGTAAGAATGCGATCAGTCATTCACGATTGTCACAGTGAAGGAGAATTTTACCATGCCTTCCTCTCAGCATATTGGTCTCAAGCTACACAAGACCGAGTAAAACATAGCATCATGATGTTGAAACACTTTGAACAACCAGAATTTTCCAGTCTTGTCAAATATTTTGAAGACATGTTGCATAAGAATCAATATCATTCAAACCCATACAGCCCTTCAGAACTCATCCGCATTTGCTTAATGAAATTGCTTGAACATTTAAGAAATATTATTTTAGCAGGACGTTGCAAAGACGACACTGAAGCTTTTCATAGACTCTTACAAGAATTAGAAATTGACACAGACAGTCGCGGGATGCGAAAACAGGAAAGCAATCACTACAGGTCACATCCGTCCCAATTCCGTGACGACAGAAACAATAACTGGACACGACAAGTCTATTCTTACAACGTAAATCGTGAACAAAACTGACACCACCCATATGACAACCACTGGCAGAGTAATGGTTACAGAGATAGATCACATTTCCGTAGTAATGAATGTGACAGAGACAATCATAGAAACAGACAATATGGCAACCAGAACTATTATTGCCACGGGAGACAGAATAACTTCAGGCGCAACAGTCCACCGTGCAGTGATAATTCAGGGAGAAATTCTCCGCCAGTTAACCGACAAGAAAGAAACTACAGGAACTACCGACATGACGACAGACGATATAATCATAACGACAGACCTGAATTTCATCAGAACTGGCGAGCTTCAAACAGGGCAGGGGCTTCTCGTAAAGGTGAATTTGTAGAAGTTAGGTCTCCTAATCCCAATAACGGCGCGCGCCAACAAAGAGACAGACAAAGACTTGCACCACAGGCAGCTACGTGCGCCAGCCGGCTCAGCGAAAAATAACATAGACGCTAACCTTGAGAAAAATTTTAGCATTGCTTACCGACGTATACCGCATGATAATTGCGTTCAAGTTGAAACTTTGAGTACTATGAAGAGTAATGGATTGCACCACACTTCACATGTAAAACCATTTATTGAGAGATAATCCGTTTTTTTAACTTAATTTTTGCGACAAAATTTTTCACTTTACATTACTAGTATGCTTTGTCAGACTTAGAATCTGTTACCATGCAACAATGTTTGAAGTTAAATATCCAGTCAAGAACCAAGAGAACTTATTTAAAAAGAAATTACAAATGCATTGTTATTGTGAACAGACGACACAGTGTTATTGTGTGTGTACATTCTTGCTTGTTAGTTGCACGTTACGTAACGACTATAAGGCTCACATACTTAGAACATTTACCAGTACTGCTAATGAGATTTTAATGCAACATTTTGGTTTACTTGAAAATACATTCTGGATTTAAAGTACTTTCAGTGAGATACCAGATGACACAGTGGTTAGTTTATGTGACAGCTACACGACTGTATCATGACGCTACTAATGTGTGACACAATTTACATTGTTGCTTTGCGATGTATCTGTTTTATATCTGCACAGTTTTTCTGTATTATTCTGGAAAGTAAAACATGTTTTAGTAGTAACTTTTGTGGTATAGCTACAATGAGACTGCCTTTCCGTAGCACAACAATACGTTACAGCACAGTACTTTCTTCATCACGGCAATAAGCATAGTAACTAAGATATCTATATGCAAAGCATTTCACTTTTGTTTATCATGAGGTAAGTACATTGACTTCTGCAGAACTTAGCTTTCGGAGGACGATAACTACGACACTTCCACAGAGATTGTCTTACAACAAGATGCACAGTTTAGTGCTACAGTACACGTATTTGAGTGATTAATTTCACTTAAATAATTTATTTTTAAAGATTTTTGAAGTACGATGATACAAAGGTTTTCCGTGATACATTTCATTCCATTGCTGTAATCTGTAACACCTGAGGGTATAATTACATTAATCCTTAGGGGGGTACACACCTACTTTGTGTACCATGTGTTTGGCAAGCACAAGGAGCCCTAGCTAATATGGTATTTGCTTATACAACTTTACACGTCGGTACCATATTTCTCTAACACATAATTACACAGCTATCTGATCATTTAACTGAGAAAGAAGCCATTAGTGTGTGCCTTTCAGAGGCATAGGTGGAGAAGAAAAAAAAAGAGGCCTTATCCTCGCTATTGACATTCCTTTGTAGAAAGCATCGTAAATACGACACCCTCGAACTTGAAAACATGATTACACTGTAGAGTTGTTAATTTATGATATTTACTGAAATGAAATGATGAGAAACATTTCATGTCTATTGTCTTGCTAGTTGAAAGATTGTTTACTGCATTATGAAATGCCATATGGCTAGTGAATGACGTTTCACGCCTTGCTTTGCCTATTTTGTTTAATATCTAGTTCCTAGCTGCACTGCAGCATTGGTTAAAATAAAATTTTATAGATGTACTAATATAAATATTTTATGCCTACAGATCCAGTAAAAAAAAATTATGATCTACTTCCAAGAAAACGAGGGAACATAAATAGACATTTCCCTTCACAGGAACTGTATAAATAATTTTTTTACAATTTGGTAACTTGTCTGCTAGAGTACGTTCTCGTGATGCATCACCCTAGTGTTAAGATGTGACATAGGTATTAAAAATGGCCATTTTTACTGTAATATTTTTTCTGCTTGAGCTACGTCACGTTTAGATATAAGTTATTACATTTGCTGCTGCTGTTTGTCAGGCATAATGTTACTGAATTTGACTTTGTATTACGCTGTTAAGCCAGTTTTACTATGGATTTATTTTTCTTGTTTGCTGCACAGTACCTTATATTAGTTGTAATATTGCAATTGCTTTGCCAATTTGAATTATTTGTCATTGAGTCGGTCGGAGTGGCCGAGCGGTACTAGGCGCTACAGTCTGGAACCGCGCGACCGCTACGGTCGCAGGTTCGAATCCTGCCTCGGGCATGGATGTGTGTGATGTCCTTAGGTTAGTTAGGTTTAAGTAGTTCTAAGTTCTAGGCGACTGATGACCTCAGAAGTTGAGTCGCATAGTGCTCAGAGCCATTTTGTCATTGATGTTTGTGTTAATTGTTTTGTGCTGCTGCATTGCCTCATCCCTTAGTTTAGCATCTGAGCTCAGTAGATTCAAGTTAGCTTAAGAGGGGGTAGACTATATAAGAGAATGAGTTATGACGAATTGGAAGAAATGCATTGAGAAGCTATAAGAAAATGGTTTGGCCAAAAAAGTAGTGTACAGTGGAGAAAAACTATTTTTGAAAGAGGATATGAACAAAAAAGTAGAGTTTAGTGACAACAGGTTTAGGTAGGATTTTCTTGGAAATAAATGATGAGATAAGATAATGGAAAATAAATAATGAGGTAAGAAATATGTGAACATATAAATACAGAAAGCATGCTTGGATATGATTTTTTTGGTGGAAACAAATGTTGAAATAAGGCGAAAGATCTATGGAATGAAGTTTTGGGTTGGACTGCAGTATCAAATTTTACACTGAAAACAAACCCTGTCCTTTCCTCCTGTGTTATTCTGCTATGTGTTTGTATACTCTTGTGTATTTATGTTCTTCCTGTCTTTATATGTTTATCTGAGAAGACTTATGTTGTAGAATTTTTCTAATACTCAGCTACATTAACTATGATGAGGAATACTGTTATCCTCAAATATAATTTGCATTAATAATATGTTATTTACTTTGTAAAGATGTTAGTCATTATTTATTCTGTTTTGTTTTAATGCTCATGTGTGAAGTTGATATTTCAAAAGTTATTCTGATCTTTTATGTATTTACTTATGTCATAATTCCTGTAACACTGATGTATATGTTTATTTCTATTCTTTTGTAAAGCCCCTATTACTGCAAATTTTATCTGTATTATTATGTTTTTAATGATGTATTTTGTACCGTTGTTATTGTATTCTTATGTTATAAAATTGTAATTGATACCAGTTCATCATATTATTAACTTGTAAGTTACATTTCACTGCACACGTTTCTGTTGGTTGTAGTATATGGACAATATGTGAGAAGTAGGGACTGTTAGTGTTTGCAAGTGTGTTAATAATTCAGCAAGGGACTTGATAACAGCATTGCTGGTTCTAAGGACAATTCCAAAAACTTTGTGAGTGCACAAGTGGTGATTATGGACTTTCTATATTATCCGCAAGACTCTTCAATGGTGATTGTGCACCTGCACAGTCACAACAGATGGCTGCTGGTCATCTCTACAAGGACTACAGTGGGTCTGCATCTTTGATGACCCACTAATACCATTATTTCTACAAGGACTGCAGTGGGTCTACACCTTTGCTGACTCACCAGTACCATTATTTCTACAAGGACTGCAGTGGGTCTGCACCTCTGGTGGCCCACCAATACCATAATCTCTACCAGGACTACCTGTCTGCATGTCAAGAGTCAGCATTGTCTTTCCGTTGGAAGGACAATACTACTTCTTCAAGACTGTATGGAAATCCACTACTTCGGTGTGCATTTTCTTTTACTGCTCAGACATTGAGAAAAACACTGTTATTTTACTATGATGAACGATCAGGACTGTCTATATGGGCTGTGAGAAAATTTTAGCTTTTGACCAACACTGTATCAATAAGTGTGTGCATTTGATATCTTTCTTACTGTAATTATGAAAATTTTTTTCAAATCTGTATTGGCCAGTGCCCAAAACAATTTGTAAAATTTTTTGTGGGGAGCATGGGGGCTATGTAAGTAGGCTGTTTAGGTTTTATTATTGGTAACGCCACGTAGCTCTCTGTATGAAAATCACTGGCTGTGCTGTGTGCAGTCTGTGACTAGTTTGCATTGTTGTCTGCCATTGTAGTGTTGGGCAGCTGGATGTTAACAGCGCGTAGCGTTGCGCAGTTGGAGGTGAGCCGCCAGCAGTGGTGGATGTGGGGAGAGAGATGGCGGAGTTTTGAAATTTGTAAGACTGGATGTCATGAACTGCTATGTATATTATGATTTTTCAACACTAGTAAGGTAAATACATTGTTTGTTCTCTATCAAAATCTTTCATTTGCTAACTATGCCTATTAGTAGTTAGTGCCTTCAGTAATTTGAATCTTTTATTTATCTGGCAGTAGTAGCGCTCGCTGTGTTGCAGTAGTTCGAATAACGAAGATTTTTGGTGAGGTAATTGATTTGTGAAAGGTATAGGTTAATGTTAGTCAGGGCCATTCTTTTGTAGGGATTTTTGAAAGTCAGATTGCGTTGCGCTGAAAATATTGTGTGTCAGTTTAAGCACAGTCATGTATAATTGTTCAAAGGGGACGTTTCAAAATCAGACCCCATCAAAACACGTTCTGCCTCGCGTATGGGACTGGCCTCTTATGATCACATTACGGTCGGGGTACAAATAAGCGATCATGAAGAATCTTGACCGCAACAAAGTATTTTTAAATAGCAAAAAGTTATTAGTATTGTAGAACTAAATGGTATTGATTAGCGAAAGTAACAGACATAATAAAAATGGCTCTGAGCACTATAGGACTTAACTGCTGTGGTCATCAGTCCCCTAGAACTTAGAACTACCTAAACCGAACTGACCTAAGAACATCACACACATCCATGACTGAGGCAGGATTCGAACCTGCGAGCGTAGCGGTCGCGCGGTTCCAGACTGTAGCGCCTAGAACCACTCGGCTACTCCGGCCGGCACAGACGTAACAGTAACAATGTAGGTGGTCGATGGTGATGTTTTCCCTAATTACTGTTACCCCAGTCACTTCATTCCAAATAATGGGATGTAAAACTAGAATCAATCTGAGAGAATACTTACCATCATAGAATACTCGGCGACAGCGTATTTCAATCAGCCATTTGACACCCACACGCTAATGAAGGTCATTTCTCGACCTCTCCACGCTATTGCATATGGCCTTCAGCTATAAGCACTCGAATTCTTTCTACATCGTCTCTAATGCCAAGTATGTATCACCCATTGGGTCGTCGACTCCGTTTTTTATTTTATCTCTCGTAATTAAGTAGAAACCTTGTCTGTTCATCGACGATCGTTTCGCTGTTTCTGCTGTTAATTCCCACCATGCATGTGTCAATCTCTTGCTGTGTCAGTTTTTGGAAACTTTTCACATTGGAGCAATTTATGTCTCACTGCCGTAATTAAAAATTGATAATGTGCTCTGGTTGTTAATTTTCTGTTCCAGACACATCACAGGCTTAGTTTTGAAACCTACACTTAGACTAGCAAAAGTAAGTCAACCTACCGTTAATGTTCTATTTATTTTGTTTCCTTTACATCCGGTCACTGCAGTCAACGTCCTCAGCTGCCTTAGCTAATAAATAAATCAAGTGGTGGTTGTACGACTTCATTGTTAATTTATACAATTTTACTTTTCAATTTGCTGATTATACACTAATGGAAAATAATGAAGTACCCAGAATACGAAGGAGGGAACGAAATGAAACTTTGTCCATCGAGACGGTATGTGATGTTATTTTTATGATTACAAAATCGATTCAAATTTACGTACAATTTGTCCCCACCTATCAGTATGACGTTGCACACACTCTGGCCGCCACACTTTGCTTTGGTTCTGTTGGGAATCTCGTCATAAGGCCGTTGTACCCTTGTGCGAGCCAAGGAAGCCCAAAACTGTTGTAACGGGTCTTTGATATCCTGGAAGCTGGCACTGGGAAAACAGTAACCGTCCAAGGCTGACCACGAGAATACTTCAGAATCAGGCAGACATTTCATAGAGGTACGTGTCACGCGTGTACGGTTATCGTTCGGCTTAAAATTGGCACGAAGATACTGTCACATGAGGGTTAATAACCGAGGACGCAGGATGAACGTAACGTACTGTTGTGCTGTCATAATTCCCTCAAACACTACCAGCCTTCCTGACGTCCCACAGTAACACACATTATGACGCCAGGATTAACACCGCTGTGTCTGTCCAAAACATTGTAAGAACGACAGTACTGCCCAGGCCTCCCGTGGATAGTGGAGAACCGCGATTCATCGCTGAACACAATAGCGACGCCATTCATCAGCAGTTGTTGCTTCCCAGTCAAGGCACTGCTCCTAAGGCAGCCGTTTGTGTTACGGTGTTGACAGCAACCCATTGGTCGGTAATTCTCTAGTGTTGGTGCTGCTAGGCTCCTACCAATGGTCCTCGGTGACACACAGTATAGCAGAGGTAACATTACCCGATCTCGGATGGCAAACATAGATGTCAAGGGGTTAGGATGTGCTTTGTGCATAATCTGCCGGTCCGACGCTACGTGATCGAAAGTATCTGGAGACCTGGCTGAAAATGACTTACAAGTTCGTGGGGCCCTCGATCGGTAATGCTAGAATTCAATACGGTGTTGGTCCATCCTTAGCCTTGATGACAACTTCTATTCTCACAGACATACGTTCAGTCAGGTGCTGGAAGGTTTTTTGGGGAATGGCAGCCCATTCTTCACGGTTTGCTGCACTGAGGAGAAGTATCGATGTCGGTTGGTGAGGTCTGGTGCGAAGTCGGCATTCCAAAACATACCAAAGGCGTTCTTTAGGATTCTGGTCAGGACTATGTGCAGGCCAGTCCGTTACAGGGATGTTATTGTCGCGTAATCACGGCGTGGACGATCGTGTTGAAAGACGCAATCGCCACCCTCGAATTGTTCTTCAAGAGTGGGAAGCAATAAGGTGCTCAAAACAGCAAGGTAGGCATGTTATGTGATGGTGTCACGCAAAACAACAAGAGGTGCAAGCCCCCTCCATGGAAATCACGGCCACACCATAACACCACCGCATCCGAAGTTTACTGTTGCCACTGCACACGATGGCAGATGTCGTTCACCGGGCATTCGCCATAGTTCCACTGTTTATGTTTCTTAAACCAAAAGAGGCGTTGTTTGGCATTTACCGGCGTTCAAAAAATGGTTCAAATGGCTCAGAGCACTATGCGACTTAACTTCTGAGGTCATCAGTCGCCTAGAACTTAGAACTAATTAAACCTAAAACCTAACTAACCTAAGGACATCACACACATCCATGCCCGAGGCAGGATTCGAACCTGCGACCGTAATGGTTGCGCGGCTCCAGACTGTAGCGCCTAGAACCGGCGTGATGTGTGGCTTATGAGCAGCCGCTCCACCATGGAATCTAAGTTTACTCACCTCCCGCCTAACTGTCATAGTACTTGCAGTTGATCCTGATGCATTTTGGAATTCCTTTGTGATGGTCTGGATAGATTACACATTACGACCCTTTTCATCTGTCGGTCGTATCTGTCAGTCAACAGACGAGGTCGGCCGGTACGCTTTTGTTCTGTACGTGTCGCTTCACGTTTCTACTTCACTGTCACATCGGAAACAGTGGACCTAGAGATGTTTAGGAGTGTGGAAATCTCGCGTACAGACGTATGACACAAGTGGCACCCAATCATCTGACACGTTCAAAGCCGCGCGGGATTAGCTGAGCGGCCTAAGGCGCTGCAGTCATGGACTGTGCGGCTGGTCCCGGCGGAGGTTCGAGTCCTCCCTCGGGCATGGGTGTGTGTGTGTGTTTGTCCTTAGGATAATTTAGGTTAAGTAGTGTGTAAGCATAGGGACTGATGACCTTTAGCAGTTAAGTCCCATAAGATTTCACACACATTTGAACATTTTGAACACGTTCGAAGTCCGTGAGTTCCACGGCGCGCCCCATTCTGCTCTCTCACTTTTCTCTTCCAGGGGACTGGTTGCTGGTGTTGTCCTCTTCATTTCATCATCATCATCATCATTCGCAACAGTTCCTTGATTGGACTGTGAAAAAAATTGGACTGTGTAAATATTGGGACTGATTGCGCTGATGACCGCGCAGTTAAGCGCCCCACAAACCAAACATCATCGTCATCTGCTCTCTCACGATGTCTAAAGACTACTGAGGTAGCTGGTATGGCGTACCTGGCAGTAGGTGGCAGCACAATGCACCTGATATGAATAAGTTATGTTTTTGGGGTGTCCGGATATTTTTGATCATTTAGTGTATCTTAAGGGCACCAGACGTGATCGACCGGGTCCTTGACGGCGAGTATGCCTAGTTTCACTTTCCCATGCAGTCCATTCGGGGCCAGTATCACATCCGGATGCCCCACAAATCTGGATATTACATGACTCGACCAGCCGCCGTAATGGAGACCCACAAAGAGACCCCTTGCAAATTATGACAGGTGCTAATAACGCTGCCTCAGACAAGTGCATTTTATCCCCGTGTCTTTCGCTGTGATCGCTTACATCTGACACTGCTGGCGCTGCTTAGGTATCCTAGAAGGCCTCGGAACAACGCTAAACATGAGCTATACTGATGCATTCTGGTGGCTGTTCTTACTTTCACAGAAAGTTAACTTTTAATCGTATAACCCTGTCGTAGAGGGCCATGTCTCCTACGTCCTTCCTTTCTTTTTTTTTGTCAGGAAGTGCACGTTATTTAGGCTTACTGCAATTGTTATTGAGCTCTAATGCTCTGTTTAGTTAGTGGAAAATGAGTAAATAAAAATATATGTTGATGAAACTGTTTACTGTCGGAAGGAAAAAAACGCAAAATGTTACGAAATAATCGGTAGGGTAAAATAGAAATTTTTGTCTTCTATTGTAACCAACCAGCTCTTCCGTAATATCATGTAGTTTCAGGCAACAAATTTTGCATCTGTCCCGAGAAACATTTTTATCTATCACCGTGAGTGTAATCGTCACCAAAATTCTGTTGTCAGTGAGCATCAGCCGGCCTAGAGAAGAGCAGCGGAGACTGAGGCGAGCATGCGCAGTGCCGCGCGGCGCAGCGAGCGTCTCGATCAAACTTTAACCTCTCGTTAACCGAGCATAATGTGACTGGGCGCACTAATCCCTGTTAATTAATTCCTCCATAAACCATTGCCACTCTGTATTCCGGGGGCGGTAAGAGTGGCCGCCGATTATTGTGGTCAGAGTTATTAGCGCGATTTTCCGCGAGAGGGACGCCGGCAGTGATTGCGCGGTGCTGTCGTGCCTGTAATAACCTGTCCCGACGTGGCCCTGAATTCGGCATGCTGGCGCCGGTGGCTGTCGGACCCGGGCATGAAACGTTAAGGAGCCGAGCTCAACGGCGATCCTGTCCCACTGTCCAGACGTTCGGCTCCTTCACAAGGGACTCCTGCAATATCTGAAGTGGCTCCGTGTATACAAATGATACTACGTCTTCGCCGACTTACACAAGTGCTAAAATTTAACTTTAGGGGCAATCAAATCTTCGACGCTCCCGCTGAGAGTGACATCCACATGGAACAAAAACGCATGAATATGTGCATTACGCCGGCCGTTGTGGCCGAGTGGTTCTAGGCGCTTCAGTCTGGAACCACGCGACCACTACGGTCCCAGGTTCGAATCCTGTCTCGGGCATGTATATGTGCGATGTCCTTAGGTTAGTTAGGTTTAAGTAGTTCTAAGTTCTAGGGGACTGATGACCACAGATGTTATGTCCCATAGTGCTCAGAGCCATTTGAACCATATCTGCATTACATAGACCTTCTCCAAGATGTGCGGTGGTAGATCGAAACTTTCGTGTACCAACACAGCAGAAGACATTATGAAACTATATTGCCAAACATCCCCGTACGATCATGGTACTCTCCTGGTATGTGCCGCTTTAAACATGGACTGTTCCGACTACGCCTCTATAGGCTACAACTGACTCACCGTTATGTGCTTGCGACGCGGAGGAGGACATCGACCATATCATTTTTGGCTACCCATTGCGATGCCACGCGACAGCCTATTTATCAAAGTACTTAGTGGTTCGTGGACCTCAACTTCAGACCGGAACAAATACACGACTTACAATGAAAAATGTATCTTTATATCAATGTAGGTATAACTTTTTGCTGGCTGAACCTAGGATAATATAATTAACAGATTTACTACCCAATGTAAATATCCTATCAAATGCTTGAAATGAGAGACATGGGTGTTTGTGTGTGCTTAACTGAATAAGTCTTTTGATCACTAAAATAAATGTTAGTAACTATAATTTGTAGCGTGTGGCATCGGAAGTTGGCTGAGTAATCCCATCCGAAAAAACATTATTATGTAACATTATATAAGGAATTTTCCGTAGCCAAAATTGTGCTTTCAAGATACTATGCTACCAGTCTATTATGCTGAAGCCTTTATTTACTTATTTATTTATTTATGAGGGTCGATTGAAAAGTTTCCCTTCAAAGTGGGAGGTTCCTACCCCATTCTGTGGCAACTTAAAGTCAGGCCTACTAGATGAGTGGCTTGCCAAGCGAGTGCAACTATTATTCGTACATCAGAAATATTTTCATGATTATCATACCCATTGCAACTATGTTTGAAATATGAGCCCCTGTGACTTTCAGGTAAGCTATAATTTATTCTCGTCCTTACTTTTTAATGCAACGGAATGGATAACGCATATGTCTAAGAGCTAGTGCAGATTTCTGATGGACTCACTCCACCCTGGCAAGCCCACATTTCCTTCCTGTCGTATATATTTTATCCAAAGCTTGGACAACCCAGCAAGAAAATGGAGGTTACGTTAATATACCTCAACAAAATGGCTACCCACAACTCAGTAATCAAGACCACTATTGTCTCATATATCTCCTCTTTTATTACAATAAATTCTTTCAGGTTAATGTGGTAAAATTTCTTGCACTACACTTAAACACTATGGTAAAACAAGTGATTCTCCACCCAATTGGCATGATATAACATAAGCATTTTACTATTCTGTGGTCTCGTAATGTTTGTATCTATTGCTACTGTGCACTTTCTGGATTGGTAAGGAATCTTTTGCTACTTCATTCTCTCCCACACCCTCGTAATCTCATTCATTAGCAACATAAAGAATTTACTGACTTTAGTGCTGTACTGGGAAAAATCATGCTAGGCGCACTAAATTCGCTACTGTCTCATGCAAATCACACATATTAGATAGACATAATAAATCACACTGACAGTATAAAATACATCTCTAAAAACAAAATGTTTGGTTTTCTACTCGTTCTGCCTTCTCACATCAAACAGTAGTCATCCCAGAGTCACACATCACTGGCCCACTCAATAATTTTCCTACCACAAACTCTGGAGGATTTATTCACAACTCCCTGTGCAATGCAACCCGGTATCCGGCTTAGATGTATTAAATAAAATTGTGTTATTCTACAAAAACGCTGTTCTGACAAGAACAACAAAGTATGTTGTTGTACATCTTTTCTATGTCGGGCAGTACTGCACCCTTTCTAAAGGATGTAAAGTCGAGATTCGGTATGTCGAGATTTGATATGCCAGTCAGGCAAAATCGCCGTGACGATTGAGGCAAACATTAAACCGACGCACCAGATTGGGGCTACCCGTTTGGTAAAACGCTGTGTCTTGCTGTGTAGAGAAGTTCGTAACAGCCTGTTGCGCGTCCTCGTCCGACAGGAATCGTCTACCTTTCAAGGCCATTTTTTAGATACCGAAGGCGTGATAATCACATGGGAACACATCAGGACTATAGGGAAGGTGCTCGAGTGCCTCCCATTTGAGCTGGCGTACCTTCGACGTTACGAAATTTGCGGTATGTGGACGCAAGGTGGTTTTCGACAGACATGCTGCGCCATACACATTCTTCAATCTCTGATAGATGTCAGTCGGTGCCTGTCCTTCTGCAGCTAAGAAAAGAATAATAGCACGTTGGTTCTGTTTAGACGCATCTGTTAATAACGTCACCGTAGTTCACGTTTCCGCATTTTCCGCACGCACGTTGCAAAGACATTAACGCCACACTGATCCCTTATCTACATGTCGGTGCTTACACACCCACATCGGAGTCATGCTATGATGCACACACGCTGTAGCAACGCCCTCGAACCGAAAATCTTTGATTGCCCCTGTAACCCGAGGTTCTACATATTACACATTACATTCATTAAGATAAGGAATACAGAAATACCAGTCACTTAGTAATGAGATAGATAGGAAGTGCAGGGAAGCTAAGGTGTAACGCTACATGAAAAATGGGAAGAAATCGAGAATGAAATGATCACCGGAAGAACTGATTCAGCATGTAGTAAACTCAAAACTGCTTTCGGTGAAATTAAAGGCAAGGGCGGTAACATTAAGAGTACAAAGCGAATTCCATTGTTAAATGCAGAGAAGACAGCGGATAATTGGAAAGAGTACATTGAAGGCCGCGCTGAGGAGGAGGACTTGCCCAGTGACGTGGTAGCTTGAATAATGACGTGGTAGAAGAAGGAACATGGGTCAATAGGGAAGAAATGGGGGATCTAGCATTAGAATTTAAAAGAGATTTCGAAGAGCTAAGATCAAATAAGGCAGAAGGGATAGATAAAACATTCCATCGGAATTTCTAAAAGCATAAGGTAGTGTAGAATGTATGAGATTGGTGAAATATTATCGCTTCCGGAAAAACGTAATCCACACAATTCCGAAGATGCAAAAGCCAACAAGTGCAAGAATTATCTCACTACCAGCTTAACAAGTGATTCATCCAAGTTCCTGACAACAATTATGTACAAATAATGGGAAAGAAAAGCGAAGATCTGTTAGATGACGATCAGTTTTGTTTTAGAAAAGGAAACGGCATCAGAGATGCATTTCTGACGTTGCAGTTGACAATGGAAGCAAGACTAAAAAAAAATCAAGACGAGTTCTTAGGATTTGTCAGTTTGGAAAAAGAATCGACAATGTACGAGGGCAGTTCAATAAGTAATGCAACACATTTTTTTCTCGGCCAATTTTGGTTGAAAAAACCGGAAATTTCTTGTGGAATATTTTCAAACATTCCCGCTTCGTCTCGTATAGTTTCATTGACTTCCGACAGGTGGCAGCGCTGTACGGAGCTGTTAAAATGGCGTCTGTAACGGATGTGCGTTGCCAACAACGGGCAGTGATCGAGTTTCTTTTGGCGGAAAACCAGGGCATCTCAGATATTCATAGGCGCTTGCAGAATGTCTACGGTGATCTGGCAGTGGACAAAAGCACGGTGAGTCGTTGGGCAAAGCGTGTGTCATCATCGCCGCAAGGTCAAGCAAGACTGTCTGATCTCCCGCGTGCGGGCCGGCCGTGCACAGCTGTGACTCCTGCAATGGCGGAGCGTGCGAACACACTCGTTCGAGATGATCGACGGATCACCATCAAACAACTCAGTGCTCAACTTGACATCTCTGTTGGTAGTGCTGTCACAATTGTTCACCAGTTGGGATATTCAAAGGTTTGTTCCCGCTGGGTCCCTCGTTGTCTAACCGAACACCATAAAGAGCAAAGGAGAACCATCTGTGCGGAATTGCTTGCTCGTCATGTGGCTGAGGGTGACAATTTCTTGTCAAAGATTGTTACAGGCGATGAAACATGGGTTCATCACTTCGAACCTGAAACAAAACGGCAATCAATGGAGTGGCGCCACACCCACTCCCCTACCAAGAAAAAGTTTAAAGCCATACCCTCAGCCGGTAAAGTCATGGTTACAGTCTTCTGGGACGCTGAAGGGGTTATTCTGTTCGATGTCCTTCCCCATGGTCAAACGATCAACTCTGAAGTGTATTGTGCTACTCTTCAGAAATTGAAGAAACGACTTCAGCGTGTTCGTAGGCACAAAAATCTGAACGAACTTCTCCTTCTTCATGACAACGCAAGACCTCACACAAGTCTTCGCACCCGAGAGGAGCTCACAAAACTTCAGTGGACTTTTCTTCCTCATGCACCCTACAGCCCCGATCTCGCACCGTCGGATTTCCATATGTTTGGCCCAATGAAGGACGCAATCCGTGGGAGGCACTACGCGGATGATGAATAAGTTATTGATGCAGTACGACGTTGGCTCCGACATCGACCAGTGGAATGGTACCGTGCAGGCATACAGGCCTCATTTCAAGGTGGCGTAAGGCCGTAGCATTGAATGGAGATTACGTTGAAAAATAGTGTTGTGTAGCTAAAAGATTGGGGAATGACCTGGTGTATTTCAATGCTGAATAAAACAACCCCTGTTTCAGAAAAAAATGTGTTGCATTACTTATTGATCTGCCCTCGTAAAATGGTGCAAGACGTTCGAAATTCTGAGAAAAACAGGGGTAAACTATAGGGAAATACGGGAATATATAATATGTACAAGAACTAAGCGGGAGTAATAAGAGGGGAAGGCGAAGAACGAAGTTCTCTCGCATTAAGAAGCGTGTAATACAGGGATGTAGTCTTTCGCTTCTGCTGTTCAGTCTATGCATCGAATAAACAATGACAAAATAAGAAAAAGGTTCAAGAATGGAATTAAAATTCATGGAGAATCAGTATCAATGATAAGATGCGGTGATAGCGTTGTTATCCTCAGTGAAAGTGAAGAAAAATTACAGTATGTGCTGAATGGAATGAACAGTCTAATGAGAAAAGTATACAGAGAATAAATAAAAACGAGACGTAAGTAATGAGAAGTAGCACAAATGAGAATATCGTGAAACTTAATTTCAGAATTGGTAGTCACGAAGTAGATGAAATTAATGAATTCTGCTACCCAGGAAGAAAAATAATCAATGATGGACGGAGAAAAGAAGACATCAAAAATAGGCTAGTCTGGCAGAAAGGACATTCCTGGCCAAGTGAAGTCTACTAGCGCGAAACAAAGACCTTAAATTGAGGAAGAAACATCCGAGAATGCACGTTTTGAGTGCAGCATTGTCGATAGTGAAACATGAACTGTGGGAAAGCCAGAACAAAAGTGAATTGTATCATTTGAGATATGGAGCTAATGAAGAAAGTTGAAAATGAGATGGACTGATAAGGCAAGGAATGAAGAGGTTCTCCGCAGAATCGGCGAGGAAAGCAGTAAATGGAAAACACTGACAAGAAGAAGGAACAAGATATAGGACATCTGTTAAGACATGACGCAATAACTTTCATGGTACTAGAGGGAGCTGTAGATGGTAAAAACTGTAGAGGAAGATAGAGACCGGAAAATATTCAGCAAGTAATTGAGGATGTAGGTTGCAAGTGCTACTCTGAGATGAAGAGGTTTGCACAGGAGAAGAATTACTGGTGGGCCGCATCAAATCGGTCAGAAGGCTGATGACGAAAAATCCGTGCCAGATAAGACTAATAGATGACATGGAAAAAGTTCAGAGGACAGCTCGTTTTGCAATACCACGAGACAGGGGATGGATTGCAATGGGTATGACACGCGAGATAGGGTGGCAATCGTAAAAACAAAGACGGTTTTCCCCACCGCAAGATGCTTTCACGAAATCTGCATCACCAACTTTCTCCTCCGAACGCGAAAATATTTTGTTGACGCCCACCTAAAAAAGATGATAATAGACCTAGTAATAAAGTAAGAGGAATCTAAGCTCACAAGGAAAGATCTGATCGTTCGCCCATCGTGTTCATTGAGAGTAGAACGGCACAAAAATAGTCTGGTGTGATTTGATAAAACCGCACCCAAGCACATAAACGCGAACTGCATAGTCATGCAGATGTATTATTTGTTACCATCCCACTTAAATAGTCTTTCTAATCATTAGCTTTAGAACTGGCTAAAAAGAAGTGTTTCTAGTATGTCACTGTGTGCGCGTGTGTGTCTGAGTAAGGGGGGGAGGTTTTAAGTAAAAAAAAAAAAAAAAAAAAAAGTATAGGCGCTACAGACCTAGTGCCATGCGCCCAAATAAATATGCTATCACCGTCACCCAAGGTAAACAAACAGGTGACTTTGACGAACAGCGTTCTATGAAAGGGCACGGGCTGCGCCCCAGCACGCATCGGCGCCCTTATTCGAATACGCAACATCCCGGCTGTTGACGGAGCGAGCCTCTTTAATTGAAACTGCCGAGAGGCTGGGCCATCTTGTTGCGGCTCTTGTCGGTGACGGCCCCGAGGAGAGAGTCAACACAATAAAACGGGCAGGCAGGCGCCGCGGCGCGCCGCTCCGCCCTTTTAACTAGCGCCGCCAGCAACAGTTGGCCCTCGGCAACCGAGATCGGCCGCCCCTGCCCTCTGATCGATAAGGCGGGACGACAGACGGCCGCCGATAACGTGGTCGCCACACCTGCCGAGCGCCTGATGCGACTCTGCAGCGGTGCCCGTAACACTCTGATGCAAGGAGGTTTGCCTATGCCCAAGGAACAAGGAAGTAACACCCGGTGCTTCATGCGGTTCTGTGTACAGAAGAGCTTGTTCGCTTACTTTTTGTTTGGGGTTTGTTCCTCCACGGTGGGGCTAATAACACGATTTGGGAATTAATGTGAGTTACGTCCTCTCGATCAAAATACGAGCTTACTGAATACCGCGTCAGATTTGTGACTGGCTTGAGGAATTGTTTGCGGACAGAGCTCAATACATCACTCTTAGCGGGACAAAATCGACAGTTGCGAAAGCACTTTTAGATGAACATCCGCACCTACATCAGCAAGCCACCATATGGTGCGTGGCGGAGGGTAGCCTTTACCAATACTAGTCATTTCTTCTTCTGTTCTACTCGTGACAGTGGCTGTCTATATTCCTCCGTACCAGCCCAAATCTCTCTAATCTTATCGTCACGGTCCTTACGCGTATGTTCGTGGCAGTATAACTGTTCTGCAGAGAGCCTTAAATGTCGGTTCTCTAAATTTTCTCTATAGTGCTCCTCGGAAAGGACATCACATTCCGTCCAGCGATTCCCATTTGAGTTCCCGAAGCATCTCCGTGATACTTGCGTGTTGTTCGAATTTTCGGGTAATAAATGTAGCAGCCAGCCTCTGAACTGCTTCGACGTCTTTTCTTAATAGGGTGTGGATCCCAAATACTCGAACAGAACTCAACAATGGGTCGCACTACAGTTCTACATGCCATCTCCTTTTCAGATGAACCACTATTTTCTACACTGAAGTCGACCATTCGCCATCACTACTGCAGTCCTTAGATACTCATTCCATTTCATATTGCTTTGCAACGTTACGCCTAGATATTTAATCGACCTGACTGTGTCAAGCAGCACACTGCTAATACTGTATTCGAACTTTTGGGTTTGTTTTTCCCCACTCATCTGAATTACCTAACATTTATCTATATTTAGAAACAGCTAAGATTCATCACACCAACTACAAATTTTGTCTCCTCCTACAGTCACTAAACAACGGCACCTTCCCACACACCAGCATCATCAGTAAAGAGCCTCAGACTGCTGCTTACCATGTGCGCCAGATCGTATACGTATACGGAAAATAACAGCGGTCCTATCATACTTCAGTGAGGCACTCCCGACGATATCCTTATCTGATGAGCACTCGCCGTCGAGCACAACATCCTGGGCTGTGTTACTTAAGAAGTCTTCGAAGCACTCACACACTAGGGAAATTGTTCCGCATGCTTGTACCTTCGTTAACAGTCGACACTGCGGCACCGTGTCAAATGCTTTACGGATATCTAGGAATATGGCATCCTCCTTTTCCACACCAAGGAAATGTAATAGTCCCGTTATTGTCTGCAAAATAAATAAATTATCTAATGTATGACGTCGGACGCTTCAGAAGGCAGTTCGCTGATAATACGGTTGCCTATAAGAAGGTGGAAACGCCAGAAGACTACATAGAATTACAGGAATAATAGCATGGGTTTGATAAATGGTGCAGGATCTGAATGTTGAATCAGTACGTAAATACATGTAACGTGGTACCCAACAAAGCAAAGAAATTGCAAAAAAGCAGCAAATTAACTACATGAGACCTGGATAAACTGTGGGTCAGAAGTTGTTGAAAATTTCATTACAGGCATTGCACAACGTAGGACTGAAACACGAGAAAGTGGTATAATAGAAGACAATGACAAACCTGGGGAGGTGAAGCAGTGAAGGCAGCAGAGTATATATCCATAAATAACACAGGAGATATTTAATTTAAATGACGGAAGGGCAAAATTTAAAAAAAAAATGCAGCAAATGAAGAAGGCGGTAGGAAATATAATTTCTAAAAATGAAACTTCCTGGCAGATTAAAACTGTGTGCCGGACCGAGGCTCGAACTCGGGACCTTTGCCTTTCGCGGGCAAGTGCTCTCTTTCTAAAAATGAAGTTGGCAGTAACTGCAAAATTCCTAACCAGAAATGGCTTGAGGAAAAATGCAACGCTGTAGAAGCAAGCATAAATAAGGTAAAGATAGATTCGCCTATAGAGAAATTATAAAGATAGCCCTGGAAGAAAGTGAAGCAGCTGCAGCAACACTAAAAAATTCAGATGGTAAGCCAGTATTAAGTAAAAAGGGGCAAGGTGGAAGGAATATGCACAGTTTCTGTATAAAGGAAACAAACTTAAGGATGATATTATACAGCGAAGTGTCAAATAAACTTGTACAGATATTCGTATTTGAATACAGAGAGACGTAAACAGCCAGAATACGGCGCTGTGGTAGGCAACACGTATATAAGACATCAAGCGTCTGGCGCGTTAGATCGGCTACTGGTGCTAGAATGGCAGGTTACCAAAATATAAGTGAGCTTGAATGTGGTATTATAGTCGGCGCACAAGCGATGGGACCCACCATCTCCGAGGTAGCGGTGAAGTAAGGATTTTCCCATACGACCATTTCCCGTAAAAAATCAAATCTCTGGCATCGCTGCCGCTGGAAAAAAGATCCGCAAGAACGGGATCAACGACGACTGAAGAGTATCATTCAACGTGACAGAAGTACAACGCTCCCGCAAATTGCTACTGATTTCAATGCAGGGCTATTAGCAAGTGTCCGCTTGCGAAACGTTGAAAGATACACCATCGATGTGGGCCACTCGTGTACCTTTGATGACTCCACGACACAAAGCTTTACGCCTCGCCTGGACCTCTCAACGCCGACATTGGCTGTTGTTGACAGAAAAACCTGCTGCCTGGTCGGTCGAGTCTCGTTTCAATTTGTATCGAGCGGATGGAGGAGTACGGGTATGGAGGCAAACTCATGAATCATGGATCCTGCATGTCAGCGGGAGACTGTTCAAACTGGTCGAGGCTCCGTAATTGTGTGCGGCATATGCAGTTTAAGTGATATGGGACCACTGATGGGCAATTCCGGCACAACAATGCGACACCCTATACGTCCAGTATAGAGAGTGGCTCCAGGAACACTTTTCTGAGTTTAAAAACTTCTACCGGCCAGCGACCTCCCCAGAAATGAACATTATTGAGCATACCTGGGATGCCTTCCAACCTGCTGTTTAGAAGAAATCTCCACCCCCTCGTATTCTTACGGATTTGTGGACAACTCTGCAGGATTCATGGTGTCAGTTCCCTCCAGCACTACTTCAGACGTTAGACGAGTCCATGCCACTTCGTGTTGCGGCACTTCTGCGTGCTCGCGTTGGTCCTACACGGCATTAAGCAGGTGTATAAATTTGTTTGGCACTTCAGCCAAAAAGGAGAAGAGGAAGAAGATGGTTGGCTTGGCTCTGAGTACTATGCGACTTTACTTCTGAGGTCATCAGTCGCCTAGAACTTAGAACTAATTAAACCTAGCTAACCTAAGGACATCACACACATCCATGCCCGAGGCAGGATTCGAACCTGCGACCGTAGTGGTCGCTCGGCTCCAGACTGTAGCGCCCAGAACCGCACGGCCACTCCGGCCGGCGAAGAAGATGGTCCGATGGAATATACATATATCAGAAAAAGTTTTGTATCACTTCGGTTCCGATAGTTCCGGAACTTGTACAGAAAATTGGAATAGAGTTCAACATAAACATCATTTCCGCCCTTTCTATTGCTCCCGACAACCACACATTGCATGTTGTACCACCATCCACCGAGACCTTCAGAGGTGGTGGTCCAGATTGCAGTAGACACCGTTACCTATAATACAAAGTGGTTCGTCCTCTTGCTTTGATGCATGCCTGTATTAGTCGTGGCATACTGTTCACAAGTTCATCAAGGTACTGTTGGTCCAGATTGTACCACTCCCCAACGGCGATTCGGCGTAGATCCCGCAGAACTGTTTGTGGGTCACGTCGTCCATAAACAGCCCTTTTCAGTCTATCCCAGGCATGTTCGATAGAGTTCATGCCTGGAGAACATGAGAACATGCTGGCCATTCTAGTTGAGTGATGTCATTATCCTGGAGGAAGTCAGTCACAAGATGTGCATGATGGGGGTGTGAATTGTCGTCCATGAAGACGAATGCCTCACCAATACGCTGCCGATATAGTTGCACTATCGGTCGGAGAATGGTATTCACGTATCGTACAGCCATTACGGCACCTTCCATGACCACCAGCGGTGTACATCGGCCCCGCATAATGCCACTCCTTGCTGCACTCACTGGACAGTGTATCTAAGGCATTCAGCCTGACTGGTTGCCTCCAAACACGTCACGGACGATTGTCTCGTTGAAGGCATATGCGACAGTCGATCGGTGAAGAGAACGTGATGCCAGTCCTGAGCGGTCCATTCGGCATGTTGTTGGACCCATCTGTACTGTGCTGCATGGTGGTGTGGTTGCAATGATGGACCTCACCATGGAAGATGGAAGTGAAGTCACGCATCACGCCGCCTATTGCGCACAGTTTGAGTCGTAACACGATGTCCTGTGGCTGCACAAAAAGCATTATTCAACATGGTGGCGTTGTTTTCAGGGTTCCTCTGAGTCATAATCCATAGGTAGCGGTCATCCACTGCAGTAGTAGCCCTTGGGGGCCTGAGTGAGGCAGGTCATCGACAGTTCCTGTCTCTCCGTGTCTCCTCCAAGTCCGAAGAACATCGCTTCGGTTCACTTTTAGACGCCTGGACAATTCCCTTGTTGAGAGCCATTCCTGGCACAAAGTAGCAATGAGGACGCGATCAAGACCGCGGTATTGACCGTCTAGGCGTGGATGAACTACAAACAACATGAGCCGCGTACTCCTTTCTGGTGGAATGACTGGAAGTGATGGGCTGTCGGACCCCCTCCGTCTAATAGTCGCTGCTTATGCTTGGTTGTTTACATCTTTGGGTGGGTTTAGTGACATCTCTGAACAGTTAAAGGGACTGTGTCTGTGATACAATATCCACAGTCAATGTCTATCTTCGGGAGTTCTGGGAACTGGGGTGATGCAAAACCTTTTTTCATGTGCGACACTCATCGGTGGAGAGAACGTGATGCCAATCCTGAGCGGTCCATTCGGCATGTTGTTGGGACCATCTGTACCGCGCTGCATGGTGTCGCTGTTGCAAAGGTGGACGTCGCCTTGGGCATCAGGAGTGCAGTTGCGCGTCATGCAGCCTACTGCGCCCAGAATAAACTAATAGATCACTGAAAGACCTGGAATAGACGATATTCTAGAGATCCTTGGGAAAGTCAGCCACGATAAAACTATTCCACCTATTGTGCACGATACGCCCTCAGATTTCCAGAGGAATGTAGGAATAGCATTTTGAAAGAAAGCAGTTGCTGTTAGATGTGAATATTACAGAACGATCAATTTAAAACCATTGTTGCAAGATATTCACATCAACTGTTTATAGAAGAATGAAAACACAGATAGAAGCCTCGGGGATGATCAGTTTGGATTCCGGAGAAATGTATAAACACCCGGGGCAATTCTGGTACCACAGCTTACACCAGAAGACAGCATGAATGAAGGCAAACCAAGGTTTATCAATATTGGTCGATTTCAAGAAAGCTTTTGACAATCTTGACTGCATTGCATTCTTTGAATTTCTGAAAGTAGCAAGCATAAAGGCAGGAAACGAAAGATTGCTTACAACTTGTACAGAAACAAGATCGCAGTTATAAAGATCAAAGGGCATGAAAGTGAAGCAGTAGCATAGAAGGGAGGGAGACGGGATTGTAGCCTGTCCATGAAGTCATTAAATTTATACATCGAACAAGCCATAAAGGAACACAAAAGGAAATTGGAAAAACGAATTAAAACAGTAGCAGATCACGCACTAGGACCGGAAAACCACGAAATTCATTTCTCTGACACCATGAGTTTAGCAAAATCTATAATTACTGCGCCTGGATGTACAGAGAGTCCATAGAAATTCAAAAGCACAAATCGATCTTACAGAAAAGAAGCATTGAAAGTAGACAATTTGTCGGTCCCATTCTCTAAATAAAGCAAGCAGCGCCAATCCTTCCTCTATACATTCGTCGGCGCGACTATGCGCCCTTTGGTAGTGGTCTGACGACGTCACGAACCGACCATTGTGTATTAACAGTTTGGCTTGCTGAGCTTGTTTCGAGTCTGTGACCGCTTTCTGAGTCGTTTAAGTCTCTGATGAAGTCTCCAGTAGTGTACGACGAAACACTAGGCAGAGAATTATGCCTTCGACCACGGAATTACGCCTATAACTCCACAATATCGGAGTAACTGCGCCGGTAAAGAGATAAAAGCTTTAAGGTTTGTCTAAGATATTATATCTATTTTATAGACGGGAAATAATTTGGAAAGATAATTAAATGGAAGATCTAAACTACAGACGCAATAGCAAGAAAAGCCTTTTTGTAAAAGAGGATGTTGTTAACGTCTGACATCATTTTAAATTTATGGAAACGTTTCTGTAGATATTTGTCAGGATTGCAGTCTATTATGCAACTGAAACATGGGGATAAGCAGTTCAGGGAAGAAGAGAGGAGAAGCTTTTGAAATTAAGTGCTACAGAAGGGTATGAAGATTAGATGGGTTAACTGATGAAGACGTACCGAATTGATGAAAAAAGAAATTCATGGTGCAACATTTTGAAATGTGGATCATGAGTTTAGACTGGTTCCCAAAAGGTGCATATGTGACAAGATATATCAGTGAATATCATGTTCCCTCTGTTCTCAGCACATAAAAATGTTTTAACACAGATGTAAGATTGTGTTTAGGGTTTGCTGTAACATGACACGCAAATGTCATCAGCAGCAGAATCGCTGATGGCTCTGATGTATAATATTACAAGACAGTGAAATCTTTAGTAGGTGTCGGGCAGTTGTCTTTCTTTAGTTAACAGGTTCTGTGAGAGTGTCGCGTGCCACCGGTAATCGATAAATTTGTACCATAAGATCTATAACGAGCAGTTTTAAGTGTATGGCAGTGTATGTTTGCTGCCTGCTTATTACATGACCCAATGACGTAAAATTATATGGGAATTTATACATATTTCCATTAAATTTGCGTTAGTATGCGTAGTAAGACGAAGAAGTGATTAGTGTTTTCCCTGTTTTATAGAGCTTGATAAAGGAATAGTGGAATCCCGAAGCATGTTGTGGTAATTAAATCATACACTTGTTGCGTAATAATCTGCATGTTAAAAAAATATCATGTTGCAGTATATGTACAGGGATGGAATGTTAGAATTTTGAGACACCTGTAAAACGCCCTACCCGAGTTTTACGATATGACATCGCATATTTGCCTGATCGCCCTTTAATGGGCTAAGAATATTCTTCATAAGCACTCAGAGTTATCCCAGAATATGATACCACAGGAAATAATAAAATCAAACTAAGCAGTTTAACCTTTTTATGTGCCAATACTTTTCTTGACTTTGTGTTTCTGGCATGGAGATAAGAATCCACCTCCTTCGGTATAGGTGTTAGGTATGGAGAAGTTCCAAGAGTAGTTTACACGTACTGGCAGGTTTGATACTATGTTAGCAGTTGTGCGTCGTTAGCTCAGCCGATGAGAATGTTGATCGCGAAAAGCAAAGTTCCTGATTGAGGACGCGGTTCGGCACATAGCTTTCATCTGCCAAGAAAATTCTAGCCGACACGTGTCTAGACTTGTTTGGAGAGCCGCCTAGCAAGCACACTGACGCTATCTGGCGTGCAAAACCAATGCTCGTTAATTCTGCGCGCTGAACTATGCACACTAGTGTCTGAAAAAAAGTAAGAAAACCCCACGCAAATGGGTGCCAAACCGATATCGGCAAATGTGCCTGTTGTAACCACACTAAGCGCCAGAAATATTTATACTTATTAAACAGTCACAAAAATATGTCCTTCAAGGGTACATAAGAATCTCTACTAGATTCGACCGTTCTGATATCGGATTCACCTTCAAAATATTTGGTATCTGACGAATAACTTGATGAAACCAGAGGAAATAGATTATAATTAGAATACGTTATAATACAACTGTATACCGAAATAAATATATTTTCACGTATTATTTACTAGTGTATTAGAATTATATGTTTTATTATTATTTGTATCTGGCCGCTGTGGCCGAGCGCTTCTAGGCGCTTCTGCCCGGAACCGCGCGACTGCTATGGTCGCAGGTTCGAATCCTGCCACGGGCATGGATGTGCGTGATGTCCTTAGGTTAGTTAGGTTTAAGTAGTTCTAAGTTCTAGGAGACTGATGACCTAAGATGTTAAGTCCCATAGTGCTCAGAACCATTTGAAACATTTTTATTATTTCTGTTTTTTGCCAGTTATTGCTTTATTCAAAATTCTAAAGTATACATTATATTACGTAATTATTCTTTACGATGCGAATGAGCTCATAAGAAAGTAAATACTCTTAACTCTGAGATTCGAAAGGTCATATTTTTTAGTATAATTTAGTTGATTTGTTACGCTGCAATTCTTGTCGAGAGGAAGGATCAATTCTTGGTAAGAGCCGTACTTGTCATCCAACTCAGACTAGAAACACAGTGATGAACTAAAACATTATGACGACGTGCCTAATAGCAAGTTGTTGACATTCGGAAGCCATTGCAGTAGCTGCCCTACTTGGCGCAGAGTTCAAATGGTTCAAACGGCTCTAAGCACTATGGGACTTAACAGCTGAGGTCATCAGTCCTCTAAACTTAGAACTATTTAATCCTAGTTACCCTAAGGACATACACACATTCATACCCGAGGCAGGATTCGAACCCGCGACCGTAGCAGCAGCGCGGTTCCGGACTGAAGGGCCTAGAACCGCTCGGCCACAGCGGCCGGCGATCCGTTGAGTCCTTGGCAGTTTTCGGGGGTGTATGTTGCACAACATGTCTCTACGTACAGGTCGTACGATTCCAGTAAATAACGGGCTGGAGGTTTTTGGTCGCTGAGCTGGCTCCCTATAGCGTCCCAGATGCGTTGCATCAGATTCAGATCGGGCGAAACTCGTAGGGTACGTCTGGTGCGGAGCCTACGTCACTGAACAATATGCTCTGAAATTCCGTCATTGTAGTCTGTCATCAAATCTGCCACAGACAGGCACCTATCTCGCTCTACAGTGGGGGAAAGCCACCGACTTCCACGCTCTGTGATGATGCATCGGCTTTCATAACCCTGTCACTACTCTTGGTTTCAACGTCCTTCGACCAGTTTTAGTAGATGGACACCACAGTAGCGTGGGAACAGTCGACCATCTGCGCCATTGCCATGGTGGTCGTTTCAGGCGCTGAGTTATGACAGTCAGTTCTTCGTCAAAGCAGCGTATGCCAGTGGCTTTCTGCATTTTCAGTCCATGTGGCTGCTAGAATATTCGTCTCTGCTCTGCTTATACACCTTCTTTATTGCGTCTGGTGCCCGCAGTGCCACCAGGTGGCATTTATTGTCCCAGTGTGCAGTGGTAATAACGTTTTGGTTCATCAGTGTACACTCATTCTCATAAATTAAGGATAATTGCCGAATGTGGTGCCACACAACGTGGCACTACACAGAACTTGCGCTAATAGCATAGGCATATAGGGAACACACACGACATGGATCTATAAGTCCGTGGTATTGGTGATTAGTTGAGAAAACCGTCCCGAAACATATGTGCTACAAAACGACACTGTTTCCTGCACATGTATCCCGACACCAATGTGGGATATGATCACCATGCGCACGTTTACAGGCTGCACAACGGGTTGGCATACTCTGTATCAGGTGGTCGAGCAGCTGCTGGGGTATAGCCTCACATTCTGGCACCAGTACCTGTCAGAGCTCCTGAAGTGTCGTAGGGGTTTGAAGACGTGCAGCGATACGTCGACCGAGAGCATCCCAGACGTGCTCGATGGGGTTTAGGGCTGGAGAACAGGCAGGCAACTCCATTCGCCTGATATCTTCTGTTTCAAAGGTACTCCTCCACGATGGCAGCTCGGTGGGGCCGTGCGTTGTCATATATCAGGGGGAAGGTGGGACCGACTGCACCACTGAAAAGGCGGACATACTGGTACAAAATGATGTCCCGATACACCTGACCTGTTACTGTTCCTCTGTGAAAGACATGCAGGGGTGTACGTGCATCAAGCATAATCCACCCCACACCATCAAACCACGGCCTCCATACAGTTCCCTTTCAAGGACATTAAGGGGTTGGTAACTGGTTCCTACTTCACGGCAGACGAAAATCCGGTGAGAATCACTGTTTAGACTATACCGGGACTCGTCCGTGAACGTAACCTGGGACCACTGTTCCAATGACCATCTACTGTGTTCTTGACACGATGCTTTACGCGCTCTCCTGTAACCAGGGGTCAGTGGAATGCACCTTGCAGGTCTCGGGGCGAATAAACCATGTCTGTTCAGTCGTCCGTAGACTGTGTGTCTTGAGACAACTGTTCCAGTGGCTGCGGTAAGATCCCAAGCAAGGCTACCTGCAGTACTCCGTGGCCGTCTGTGGGCACTGATGGTGAGATATCGGTCTTCTTGTGGTGCTGTACACTGTGGACGTCCCGTACTGTAGCGCCTGGACGTGTTTCCTGTCTGCTGGAACCGTTGCCATAATCTTGAGATCACACTTTGTGGTTGACGGAGGGCTCGTGCTACGACCTGCTGTGTTTGACCAGCCTCCTGTCGACCTAGTATTCTACCCCTCATAACGTCATCAATATGTGTTCTTTGAGCCATTTTCAACACACAGTCACCATTACAACGTCCGAAAACGTCTGCACACTTACTCACTGCACCGTACTCTGACATGCACCAACACACCTCCGTGTATGTGGACCGCTGCCAGCGCCACCGTGCGACGACCGTAGGTCACATGCACCGCATGGTCATAACCCAAGGTGATTTAAACCCTCAAACCGCGCACTAGAGAGTTGTTTCAGCATGTATCAGCATTATCCTTAATTTATGAGCGTGAGTGTAGTTTACAACTACAGGATGGTGGGTCGACGGAGTATTGGAGGACCTTTAAATAGATGGGTCACATACACAAAGTTCATTGATAAGAAAGAAGAGTAAATACGGCGTCAATAATTGGTCCAGATAACAGATACATATAACACAATTAAGAGAGACTGGGACTCACATCTGGATGACCGATCTGTTACAAATGGGGTTAATTTGAAATAGAAATCAGTCTTGAGGGCCGACTGTTATTACAAAAATAGAATCACATGCGAATGGTGACCGGTTTCAATCATGACTAAATCATCATCAGATCTTGTCTCGTTAGGCGGTGAACAGAGGCGAGAGCGAGGCACTGACAAGTGTAGGAAGACACCTCCGGCAACTGCTGGTAAAAATGTTAATTTTTGAATTCATTCACTAACTTGCGTTTGTTCTGCGTTTTGATTGTAGACTTAACGACGAAAAATTTTACCTTCTCTCCCTCTAAGAATACGGTAGTATAGTGAAGTAGCGAGTAATAGAGTTACTTAATAGATACGTTCGATTGTTGTCATGCATAATCATGAGCGAAAACGTGTTTCGAAGTCATGAAACTCGGAGGCTCGCCGTTGCAATATTGGCATTGGTAGGCCTATAAATGGCCTCTCACTATTTCATAGCAAACTGCGCTGCAGAATTCCGAATGAACAGATGAACGCGGTGCAGTTAGCTGGGAGTAATTCGAGTGATACGCTCGGACCGGCCCATATATTGACCAGCCACGCGGCGCGGCCCGCTGACTTACGGCGTCGGGGCAGCGACACCGAACGCCGGCACCGCCGCCGCCGCTGCCGCCGCATCGGCCGAGTCACAGACTCCTGGGCGCGGGCCAGTCATCAACGTCAGTCTCCTCCGGAAAAGTGAGTAGCCGC
This sequence comes from Schistocerca piceifrons, assembly GCF_021461385.2. Classification (NCBI taxonomy): domain Eukaryota; kingdom Metazoa; phylum Arthropoda; class Insecta; order Orthoptera; family Acrididae; genus Schistocerca; species Schistocerca piceifrons. The sequence continues at coordinate 379,988,126 of NC_060138.1, forward strand.
AGGAAACCATTTCATACAACCAGCGAATGAGTAGCTTGAGAAGAATGTGTGACGTCCTCTCTGCGCCGCGTGCTGGTGTTGTCGACGCCGTGGAGCTGTTACTGCTACAACTCGGTCGGTGGAGTCGAGACGCGATGATGGATGTCTCCGTCGGTTAACGAGAGACAAGATCTGAAAAAGCTCTTAAGAAATCGTTCCTCGCGTAATGATTAAAATTTGATTGCGAGTCCGCACAGTTTCCTTATTAACGCCAACTGCGCACTCTGATTGTCTATTATGGTTTGAAGTTGAATTATTATGTGCCCGGTTAACACTTTAGTGCAGTAATTGGTGAATCTTCCCTCATGCGCATCGTCCACATCACCAAAAGCGAGGGAAAAGTTCAGTTGCAGATCGTATTGGTCGTTGTTTGTTCGTTGCTAAGTAAAATTGTTCGCTATATATGACGCGAGATACACAGATACTCTTTAGCAATGTCTTAATTGTCTTCCGTCTTAGTATTATGTACGTCCAAACCTTCCTTGTCACAACCACCAGTCCACGAATTCGTTTCCAAGTTATATAGTCAGTGTTCATTAACTTTTGATGAGCCATTACCAAATATTCATAGAATGATTGAGGCGACACGTTGAATTTCCACTTTTGATGAACAATATTATTGTTCCTTTTCTCTAAATACTTTATAAACGTCACGCCACACGCACACACGGTTAATTAGCACTGGCAGTTCTGTTAGTTTCAAGCATCGTGACAATTACGACAGCTTTAATCCTTGGCGTGATTGTATCTTCTTCATGTATTCGTGTCAGTGTCACCTACTCGAGACTAAACGTTTACCATAGTTTTTTGAAACTTTGTCCATTCCTTTCTACAAGTTCACTTATATGAATGTTGAGTCTACTTCCGTTAATAAAGTCCAACAACTCGGTATACACAGTCAGCATACTATCTCGGTTCAAGTCTCTAGTCTGAATATCAGTTCACAAAATCGGTGCGTCTGCATAACGTAAGAACGACTCTTGAAAGTAAACCAGTGTCGTCGCGCTCCGTTCGCTCAACTATGGCAAGAGCTGCTCTCGTATGACTTGATAGCGCGATAGCTAGCAAGCGACTTACTTTTCCCGTGAATGAGTATTGTAGACGCATTGAATTTGTTCGTTGCGTTTACAGCCCTCTTCCACATAAAAGTTATCTCTGACCGACATTTCTTTGGACTTAACTTTCATGGTATTAATTTGCAATTATTACGTAGATGTTTGGCAAATAACTAAAGATGACCTTTCTTTCTTCTTACTTTCTACCAAAACACACTCTGTAATGCTGAATGCTGGTGTTTATCAAGACTCTCTGGTGTTATATCATCGGCAAAGTAGTCGTACCTGTCAGGATAACTTTTCCCTACTTTACAAAATGGTTCGGACGGCTCTGATCACTATGGGACTCAACTTCTGATGTCATTAGTCCCCTAGAACTTAGAACTAGTTAAACCTAACTAACCTAAGGACATCACACACATCCATGCCAGAGGCAGGATTCGAACCTGCGACCGCAGCGGTCTCGCGGTTCCAGACTGCAGCGTCTAGAACCTACGTTACATCATGATGGTCTTTCCTAATTGGGTTTTGGGGTTCATTAGGGTGTTACAAATGGTAACCATTTCATAAGATTTGAAGATGTATGGAACGCATCAAACAACGTAAAAATGGTGGAAAATGTTCGAAATTCTCAGAAAAATACACAGAATTTATAGGAAAAAAAGTAGAATTATATATGTATAAGAACCAAAATGGAGTAATAAGAAAGCAAGACCAAGAGAGAAGGAAGTAAGATAGTATATTATTTTGGACATATCGCTAAAATTTTCACTGGAGGTGCACGTAATGATATGAGACTTGGCACCACAATGACCCAACGAACTGTTATAAACCCGTTACTTCAGGGAGAGCACCGAGCAGACGCCCTGTTGCGTGCATTCCACTGACCCAAAACCACAGCCGTTTGGCAGTTCAGTGGTGTCAAGCGAGAGATCACTGGACGGCAGGGTGGAGGTCTGTTGTGTTTTATGACGGACGATGGTTCTGCCTAGGTGTCAGTGACGACGGTGTGTTGGTTAGAAAGAGGCCAGTTCAGGGCTTGCAACCAACCTGTCTGCGTGTTAGATACACTGGAACTACACCTGGAGTTGTGGTCTAGGTTGCGATTTGATACGACAGCGGGATCGCTCTCATGGTTAGAACACCCACCCTGACAGCAAATCTGTACGTCAGTCTGGTGATTCGACCTGTTATGCTGCAATTCAGAAAACAATTCCAAAACAATAACGCTCGCCCACATGCCGTTGTTGCAACCCAAAATGATCTACAGGGTGTCGACGTGTTGCCTTGGATTGAGCCGTGCACGGCTCCTGCTCATGCCATTTATTCATTGTCATCTTCTATTACGGTACCGCCGCCTCGTTTTCTTATTACATTTACTGGCGTCACTAACTTCCTGCCTTACTTGCCCGTGAGCGGTAGCAGCAGCGCGTATCGATAAGTGCACTGTCGTACCATCGGTGGAGCGACCGATAGTATTTCCGTGTCGTCGTGTGTCTGGCAGTGAGTTGGATATGGACCAGCAGGGCAGTCGGGGCGCAGCAGTAGAGAAGTCGGCGACGGAGCGCCGGTGAGGCGCCGACAGCCAGTGCTCGCCGACCGCTGGCGACACACATGAACTGTCCGACGGTTGGTCGTTCGGTTGGTCGTCTCATCGGCCAACGTGTATTTGGTCCTTTTACCGTTTCCGGGCCTGGGCAGTTGGTAGACTGGCATGGAGTAGCGAGGGTTTCTCCGTGGTGCGTGCTGTGGCCGGGCCCGCTGGTGGCCTTTATGCGGTGTCGGGGTGTGTAGTGCTGTTCTCATTGCTACGAGGTTCGTGGCTCACCGATTCTGGACTGAAAGTGAGTTCTGACTTAATCTACCAGCAAGTCACGTCTGTTCACGTCGTTTGGAGTTCGTTGTCAGCTGTTGGGATAATCTTGCGAGCAACAATGTGTGTTCTCAAGTTGGCAAATTGTAGCCAACGTCCGGACGAGTTTAACTGTACTTGGTTATTTGAATTGTAGTGCACCAGCGGAATCTTGTGTCTTGTAGCCGTTAACATTCCTATTACCTGCCCTGCCCATTGACGTAAATTCAGGCAGTGTATTTTCCTCATCATGTTGTCGCTGTCCAGCATGGTGCATTGTTTGACAGCTCAACGTATAATTGGCTGTGGGTGCCAATATCTTCAATGTTGTTCCATTGAGTTCTCTGTTGTGTGCTGGTCGGGTTAAATGGAGGTTATATTGTCGGTGGGTCCGTTGACTGTCGGTCGGTTGGGTTTTCGCTGGATCGAAAATGGTTGGGCCGACTGCCTGTCTCACCTAAGCGAACATTAGTGTTTGAATTCCAGGCCGAACCTCGAAACTTCTGAGCGTCCTTTGGTGTAATGCCTTTCCTTGTTTGTTCTTGTTGTTTGTACTTTTATAGCTTCTAGCCGATTTTTAAATTAAGGTTGTTTTGCCCTTAAGGCGTCAGATGGTTTGGGCCTTCAGCCTTATTTAAGAACTGTTTTACGTGAAGCCTTGGCATTTTTAGAATTAATGTTATTGAGTAGTACGTGTTGGGCCTTCAGCTGATTTTGAATTTAAGTTGTTTTGCTCTTAAAGTGTCAGATTCTTGGAGCCTTCAGCAGATTTTGAAATTAAGTTGTTTGCTCTTAAAGTGTCAGATTCTTTGGGCCTTCAGCCTAATTAAGGATCTGTTTTAAGATAAGGCTTTGCCTTTTAAATTTCCGATTTTAGTTGAGGTTTAAGTTATTGTCTTTCAGCCGCTTTTAAATTAAAGTGGTCCTGCCCTTAATGCATGAGATTGTAGAGCAAATTCAGCCGCTAATTAAGTTCCAAAACTAAAGCTGTTTTTTTTTTAATTTTTCTTGGCTCTTGTAATGTTTGATCAAATAAAAAGTTGTGTGTTCGAGTGTAACTGACAGCCGTTTATTTTGGCCCCTTTCCACAACTTAAACTACCTGTCCTGTCCTGCGGACTTGGCACGGCATATCAGATATCATTGGACGACAACTCCAATGTCACAAACAAACAGAATTAACTTCCTTTGTACTGACCGATCAAGTGCAACAGGCATGAAACTCCCTCCCACAAAGTGCCATCCGGCACTTGTACAACACAATGCATGCCCATACGCAGGCTTGCATTCAACATACTGGCGGTTACTTCGGTTAGTAATGTACCATTATTTCATGCTTCATGGGATCTGTATTAGTAATCGGAGGCACATTGACATTTGTGGGTTACGTGCACATTATGGTGGACTACTTGTAGCCCTTACTACATGACGTCTTTCCCGGTGACGATGGCATCTTCCAGCACGATTGCTGTTCGTGTCATAAGGGCACATACGCGCTGCCGTGATTTGAGCAGCACTGCAATGAGCTCAGATGTCTTGTCCACCAGATCTGTCTGATCTGAACGCGATGGAAAAATATGGGTCGCTCTCCTTATTCGGCTATTTACACGCTGCTTCATTTATTTGTCAATGAGGCTAAAATTTTAAGCTATTCTCGAATTCTCTTGACTATTCTTAGCCCGTAAATTATACCCTCCGATGGATCTAATGGACTTCATCACTGGCTCATCTGTACAGAATTTGTCGTTTTGGATCAGTATCCGTCTTTAGCTTCCACCGGTGTGTACTGATGACACTGTCAGAATATTATAAAACTTGACCGTGCACCCACTCACTTACGATATTTCCATTCAATGTGGTAAACTTCGCCTTTGGTGAGCCACTATGGGCTATACAGTGGGGTTACTGAGCAGACAGAACAAGCATAACCGACGATGTCTCATAGAAACCGCCGGGAGCATGTCAACGACGGCGTCAGAAAGGGGTAAAGGCTAATCGCTTCCGACAGTGTTTTACAGGCTCATGGGTAAAAGCACTGGAAGCTACCAGATTTCAGGTAGCAGTCTGTGTAAACAAATCAGATGACGAATTGGTAGCACCCCACCAACAATCCGTTTCCTCTTGTTAGGCACCACCTGGAAGCAGGATCACTCTGTCTTGGACGGTACACTCGCACTGCGTCCGATTCTCACCTAGCGGATGCATAGGAAGACAGATCTGAAGACGATCAGTTTGGCTTTATGAAAGGTAAAGGCACCAGAGTGGCGTTGCGCTTGATAATGGAAGCAAGCTGAAGAAAAATAAATACTCGTTCAAAGGATCTGTGACACGATAAAAGTATTCCACAAGATGTTCGAAATTCTCGAAAACATTTGTGTGAGCTGGACGGAGAGACGAGTAACACACAATACGTGCACGAACCAATGGTGAGTACTAAGACTGGAAAACCAAAAACGAATTGCTCGTATTAAAAAGGAGGTAAGACAGGGATGCGTACTTTCGGTCCTACTGTTTGATCTATAAATCGAAGGAGCAATGAGAGAAAAAAAAGAACTGGATACAAATTTAAGGTGGAGTGACATAAATAATCAGAATCTCTGACGACATTGCTATCCTCAGTGTGGGTGATGAAAAATCACACGATCTGTTGAATGGAATAAACAGTCTGGGTAGAGAAAAAGGACTGAAAATAATCTGAAGAAGGGCGTAAGCAATAAGTAATAGAACCGAGAAAAGCTAGAAGCTGTTGTGACAGCGACCGGAACTGCTACGGGGTTGCCGTGAACGAAAGCGCGGCGGGACCGAACGGGAAAGGCCTGCGAACCAACAAGACGGACGAACGGGAAATGATGGACACACACAACGACAGACGACCGAGCAAGATACCAAGAACAGCAACACGCAAAAAGCAACAGAGTTACAAGCGAAAACCTCACGAAATCAGCAACGTCCACTCGGACACGGAAACATGCAAGGTAAACACAATGTCTGTAAGCAAGATATCGAGAGACTCATGCTAATATCAGACTGCCTCACTGAATGAGAGGCAGGCGTTTAAATACATGAAAGGGTACGTCGCTATTGGCCGCTGGGACCACGTACTCCACTGTGACCATCTGGTGTGGATCCGAAACCCGTGGCGCTCGGTACCAGAGAAGCTTTACAGCAAGATTTGTGACCACAAAGTAGACGATGTTAACAAAATCTTCTACGACCGAAGTGAAAATATCCATGATAGACACAGCAAAAAAATGGGTTCAAATGGCTCTGAGCACTATGGGACTTAACCTCTGAGGTCATCAGTCCCCTAGAACTTTTTTTTTTAAAAAAAAATCTTTATTCAAAGCCATTATGATTATACAAATATAACCCACTGCCTTAATTCATTAGTGGGTCCTAACAGTGATACATTTACATTAAATTTTGCAGCTTAGTGTACTTTTAGTGTGTGAGCTACAGTTAATGTTAGTAACAATGGGCATCTAATGTCTACTTGTACTACTATTTATACCTAATTACTATTACTAATTTAATTATATATGTAATCTGCAGCGTCACATGTGTGCCAGTGAAGAAGATATAAACCTACTTTTTCACGCCCTGCTCTTCGAGCTAATCCCGAAGAGCATGCCCCTGGCACTGGGCGGGCCTCGATGTTAAGTTCGCTGCAGTCCCTATCTTAATTTCCTATAACTAAGTCCTACAAACTAACCTATCCTACGTCATGTCCGGTGTGTGTGTCACAATCGGTAGTTGTTCCCCACTCCCCCTAGTCCTGCACGTGGCGGAACCCAACTTATATGTAGTCGGCCAGTCCACGCACAGGCGGTATGGGAATAGGGCTCTTGGACGCAATTGGTGGTTATTGTCGCTTATTGTTTACTGTATCTCTCCTAAATAGTCAATTAAAACTTTTCGAGATACCTCGTTTGCCAAGGTGTTTAAAGTCTGAAAAGTCTCCTCTCGTCTAAGTATTTGGTGTGTGTCTCGGTTGGGTAGTCTGTCTCGCAGTGTGTTGGTGATATCATTGAAGAGGGGACACTCATAAACTACATGCTCGGGCGTGCCTTCCGGATCGCCACAGTCGCACGCTGGTGTTGCCCTTTTCCCAAATCGACATAGATAAGTCGGGTAGGGTCCATGGCCAGTGAGAAAGTGGATCAACCCTCGCGTAGGCTCAAAGTACTTCATTCCAAGTCGTTCCCTCACATCGGGTAGGAACTGGAAGGTTCTTCGTCCAGTCTCTTCTGCCTCCCAAATCTCCTGCCAAAGCTCCTCCCCTCTTTTCCTTATCTCTCTTTTATCCCCCACTCTAGTACCCATAATATCAGCAATCTTCTCATAGTTTCCCTTCTTGGCCCAATACCAAGCCGCCTGTTCCCTTATCTTTATGTCCAGAGGGCAGAGCCCCATTATGACTAATAGGGCCCCCCCTGGAGATGTTCTATAGGCACCCACGGATCTTAATACCATGCTTCTCTGTACCCTTCTCACTGCCATGGCGGGCACAACCCTCGTGAGCCTGTGCGCCCAGATTCCCGAGCCATAGCCCACAACTGAGGTTAAGATACTATTATGATAAAGTCTAATTAGGTGTGGAGGAAGATGGAATCTTTTGTGGTCTATGGAAATTAGGTTATTTAATATCTGAAGGGCTCGCTGAGTGACAGTTTCAATGTGTTTTCCGAAGCTCCACCTCTCATCAATGATAACTCGCAGGTAACGTGTCTCTCGTCGTCGGAGAACTGGTGTTCCGTCTATTCTGACAGTCGGGTTTCTAATAAGATTTCCTTTTAGTAGTAAGTAGGTGGATTTACTGGGTGATATCGTCATTTTAGTCGCGTGGCACCACTGTCGGAGTTTGTCTAATGCTGTCTCTATTTTCGGTTCAATGTCTTCGCGGCTACGGCCGCCAACCAACAGGAGGAGGTCATCCGCGTAGGCTATCACCTCTAGCACCTCATCACTCTGTTGTAATTTATCTAATAAAGGCTCCATATGGATGTCCCAGAAAAGGGGGCCCAAGACGGAACCTTGGGGACATCCTTTGGTAATTATCTTTCTGATTCTTTCGCTAGATGATGATAACCATACCTCCCGATCGTTACAATAACTCCTCAGGCAACCATATAGAGGCCCTGGACACTCTTTCTCCCGCAAGCAGGAGAAGAGCGAAGGCCACCAAAGGTTGTCGAAGGCGCCACTGATATCAACCATGATGCCAACCACGTATTTGTGAGGGGTCGAGCCACAGACCTCGGCCGCCAGGGCGATTGCATCAGATGCTGACCGCCCCGGCCTGAACCCGAACTGCCTGTCGCTCACCCCACACAACACTCGATGTGCCGTCAGTCTGTCAGCCAGCAATTTCTCCAGTATTTTGCCAAATATATCCAACAAGCAAATCGGCCTGTAAGATTTTACTTCCGCAGGGTCCTTGTCCGGTCCTTTCTTTATAATAATTACATTTGCCGTTTTCCATCTCTTTGGGAATTTTCCCTGTCTGAGGCAGGGAACTTAGAACTACTTAAACCTAAGTAACCTAAGGACATCACACACATCCGTGCCCGAGGCAGGATTCGAACCTGCGACCGTAGCGGTCTCGCGGTTCCAGACTGCAGCGCCTAGAACCGCTCGGCCACTCCAGCCGGCTAGACACAGCAGACAAGGAGGGCATTCCCAGCCAGAAGAAGTCTACTTGCATTAGACATAGGCCTAACTTGAAGAAGAAAGATCTGAGGTGGTACATTTCGAGCAAAACATTGTACGGTAATGAATCTTGGTCTGTAGAATCGGAACAGAACTGAATCGAAGCGTTCGAGATGTGCTGCTATAAAAAAAAAAAAATAAAAATAAAAATAAAAAAAATGTTGAAAATTAAGTGGATAAATTGAAGAAAGTAATGAGGAAGTTATCTTCAGAATCGGCGAAGAAATAAACAAATATACTTATATGGATATGGTGTCTGTTCTTTCAGACATGTACGAAAGAACAGACACCATGTCCATGAAGTGTAAAGTTCTGACAATACCGGCCATGACCTTCCTCTTCTGTGCGGATGCACACATATTACCCAAACTCTTACGGGACATGGTAAGGATGGCTTCCACGAGTACTGAGTGCGTTGGGTAGGGACACTACGAATGTAGTGTGTGGACATATGAAGTGAGAATGAGTGTCTCGCGGGAGGCGTGCGCGAGAGAGTCCCTGCAGTCGCGCTATCCTCTGTGCCCCGGTGGCTTAGCTGGATAGAGCGTTTGCCATGTAAGCAGGAGATCCCGGGTTTTCGTGTCCCGGTCGGGGCACACATTTTCACCTGTCCCCGTTGATATATATCAACGCCCGTCAGCAGCTGAAGGTATTAATATATAATTCCAAAGAAACAAATTGAAACCCTGACAAGAAGAACGAACGGGATGACAGGACATGGTCTAAGACATCAGGGAGTGGCTTACACGGTACTATAGGGAGCTTTGAAAACTGTAGAGGAAGGTAGAGATTGGAATATATTCAATAAATGCTTGTTTAGGACGTAGGTCGCTAGTGCTTCTCGATGAAAAGTTTTGGCAGAGGAGAGCAATTCTAAGTGGGCCTCATCAAACCACTCAGAAGACTGACAACTCAAAAAAACAGAAACATTCTGCGTTCTGCTTCCTTAATTAGCTGGTTACTTATCACTGGAAGATCATGGCCGCCTGGCTGTCTCTTGGTCTAACCTACCCTGGCGTTCTACATTACATTCATTATGACAAGCGAATGAGGTCTTATATCTAATACAGAATAGAACATTTAGAAATAAATATGTCTTGAATGGAGGAAATAGTAGAAGCCATTTCAGATAAAAACTGTTTTCTTTTTCGTTCCTGAAGATTGGAGAAAAGGAAGTGACGTGACTCGTTGGAAAGCTAATGTAGAATTTTAGAGAAGATGGTAGGTTTTGTGTTACTGTTCGGTAAAGAGAACTCTTCATATATTTAAATTTCATGAGGAAAACTTATTAAGATCTAGTGCTTAATTTTTTTGTTCAATGCAGCGGCACATTCAACTAGGCAAAAAGTACAGGTTGAGTAACTTGCTTCAGAAGCGGAGAGTAGCAGCAAAGAACGGGCCTGCCACTACTTTTGGTTTAATGGACTGCGACAACTAAAATGCTAGAAGAGTGAGATCTTGCTAGGCGATTATAATCGGATGACAGATCCTTGCTCCTCTGATGCAATGCGCTATGGTGCATACGCACTGTAGCATCCCCACTATGTTTTGGCACTACTGAGTAAGCCAGCGATGCTGCCACGACTGACGACTGATGCAAAAGACCATGGAAGCAGGCGAACGATGAGCGCACCAAAATATCGTTACGTCAATTACAGCAATTTCACCGTCCGGTATAGGGGCCAGCAACGCAATAACTCGATACAGCAGAGAGACACGCACAGGATGGAGTTGTTACCCCACTGAGCGTCGCTAAAGGTTTTGTAGTTTGCTCTTCAGTAACATATATGACCAATAACGATGTGTCTTCGAGCGACCATCGGTCATATCCTGAGGAAACCCACCCATCAGCTCAACCTTGGTCGTCCGCCCTGGGCCACTATAGCACCGAGGTGACGGTTAAGCAGACATGGCATACATTGCATATAGTAGTAGCATGTCTGACTGCAATGAACCTAGCTGGGCATTAAGCACTTTCGTGGTCAAATAGACGGAAGTGACACACGCAAGCACTCATGGTTGCATCTAGTCAACTATACTTCCACTGTTCGTGTGGTGATGGATTACATGGCGATAGTGGATATTCGGCAGAACGAATGATTCCACAATTTCACGTTTCACATCCTGCGGAAGTGTCTTCCGAAACTTCTGAGTGCCTTAGAGGCAAGTGGAAGTCTTTCTGCATGTAGCGATTTTTCTGTCCAGATGAGGTGCGCATCCAACGTTACTCCCTAGTTCTTCACGTATTTTCTGATATGTTACTTGGTATACTACTTACTTGGTATACCACAGACAGTCTGGTCGGATGCTAAAACTACTTGGGAATTTTTCGCATTAGGTAAGACCCAGGTTTTGCTCTCGTATGACCCCTGTAGAATAATCGTCTTATCGATGGGGCCACATTGGATATCGACAAGTCTCGCATTTAAGCAAATCTGGAGGTTGTCGGCGCAGAAATGATGTTTATACGACAGACTAAACAAAGTGTCATCTACACTCATGCTCATAAATTAAGGATAATTGCAGAATGTGGCGAAATACGACGTGGCAAACACAAAAGTGGCGCTAAAAGCATAGGCACATAGGGAACACAGACGACACAAATCTGTAAGTCCACGGTATTGGTGAAAAGTTGAGAAAACCGTTCCGAAACACATGTGCTACAAAACGCCACTGTTTCCTGCGCATGTACCCCAACATCAGTATGGGATATGATCACCATGCGCAATTCCACAGGCCGCACAACGGGTTGGCAGACTCTGGATCAGGTGGTCGAGCAGCTGCTGGGGTATAGCCTCCCACTCTTGCACCAGTGCCTGTCGAACCTCCTGAAGTGTCGCAGGGGTTTGAAGACGTGCAGCGATGTGTCGACCGAGAGCATCCCAGACGTGCTCGATGGAGTCTAGGTCTGGAGAGTAGGCAGGCCACTCCATTCGCCTGATATCTACTGTCTCAACGTACCCCTCCACGATGGCAGCTCGGTGGGGTGGTGCGTTGTCATCCGTCAGGAGGAATGTGGGACCCTCTGCACCCCTGAAAAGGCGGACATACTGGTCCAAAATGACGTCCCGACAGATCTGACCTGTTACAGTTCCTCTGTCAAAGAGATGCAGGGGTGTACGTGCACCAATCATAATCCCACCCCAGACCATCAAACCACAACCTCCATATAGGTCCCCCTCCAGGACATTAAGGCGTTGGTATCTGATTCATGGTTCACGTCAGATGAAATCCCGGCGACAATGACTGTTCAGACTATACCTGGATTCGTCCGTGAACATAACCTGGACCACCGTTCCAATGACCATGTTCTGTGTTCTTGACACGAGGCTTTACGGGCTCTCCTGTGACCAGGGGTCAGTGGAAATGCACCTTGCAGGTCTTTGGGCGAATAAACCATGTCTGTTCAGTCGTCCGTAGACTGTGTGTTTGGAGACAACTGTTCCAGTGGCTGCGGTAAGATCCCAAGCAAGGCTACCTGCAGTACTCCGTGGCCGTCTGTGGGCACTGATGGTGAGATATCGGTCTTCTTGTGGTGTTGTACACGGTGGACGTCCCGTACTGTAGCGCCTGAACACGGTACCTGTCTGATGGAATCGTTGCCATAATCTTACGATCGCACTTTGTGGTACACGGATGGCCTGTGCTACGACCTGCTGTGTTTGACCAGCCTCCCGTAGCCCTAATATTCTACCCCTCATAACCCCATCAATATGTGTTCTTTGAACCATTTTCAACACACAGTCACCATTAGCAGGTATGAAAATGTCTGCACACTTCCTCGTTGAACCGTACTCTGACATGCACCAACACACCTCTGCATACCGCAAGTCAAATGCGCCGCATGGTCATACCCCTAGGTGATTTAAACTCGCAAACCGCCCACCAGAGCATTGTTTCACCGTGTATCAGAATTATCCTTAACTTATGAGCATGAGTGTATATATAGGACTGAGAGAATGCTTCTTTTCCTTCCCAGAGGCAACAAGCTGCTGTATGTTTTTCAAGTAGCATACTATCTGAAAATTTGAGCTGGTATTTTTCTGTGCAGTAAGCCAGTTAACGCAATGTGTGCTTGACACAATCGATGTATTCAGCTCAAGGACGACGCTGAAGCGGAGATACTTTATAATTGATCGCAATCACCGACAAGAACCGGGTGTTTCGTGAACGCCTACTCATGATAGGTCCTAATACCAAGAGGCTACATAGTCAGTTCCTTCGAGACCAAGCAGTCGAAGATGAGCATGACCACCAGGCATCGACTGCAATGAGATTCACACTCGGAACCGATGACTGTAAGGCTTTAGCCGCCAGCAATTTCGTTCCAGTTGTCTACCCTGCGGGCGATGAACACATTCACCTCGAGGAGCAGCTCCTGCCTAGACTTCTTGTAGTCTGGGCACAAGACAACGTCAGCACAGTCGTTTGGGACAGAAGAAACTTAGCAGCAGCTCTGCTGACTTAATGGCAGCAGGAAAGCGGGAGGCCTCAACAACGTGGACAACGCTCTGCCGAACCAGTTGGAACACCCCTATCACTCGTCACCGCTGATTCTGCATGAAGTCCCGATGCAAGTCATATCATTCAATTTACATGGTATGTGTCAGAGTTGCGGATTCCGTGTGGTGCCTGCTCTTTCGGACATATCCGAAAGAACAGACCCCACACGAACACATACAGACTTGAGAATGATTTTATTCTCTATGCTCTCTCTCTCTCTCTGATGTAATTATTTGCTGTCTCATACTCGTAATGAACTGCATGGACAAATTTTGTCACTTGATGTATACGAGTTTCTTCGAAAAAGATTCCAATCTTCATAAATCAAATAATGTCAGGTTTATGAATTTTTTTGCTGGCCCTGTTTTAAGAACGTTCAGTACTGATTTGAAATTATTGCCTAAGGAAATAAAATGTACATCCTACAAGACTTTCTTGCGACTTTTATGATACGTTACTTCCACGATTTTGCAGACATGTAAAAACACATTTTTGATTAATGAAAAATGGTTCAAATGGCTCTGAGCACTATGGGACTTAACATCTATGGTCATCAGTCCCCTAGAACGTAGAACTACTTAAACCTAACTAACTTAAGGACATCACACAACACCCGGTCATCACGAGGCAGAGAAGATCCCTGACCCCGCCGTGAATCGAACCTGGGAACCCAGGCGCGGGAAGCGAGAACGCTACCGCACGACCACGAGCTGCGGCCTTTGATGAATCACTATATTTCATTTAATACTTTTTTATCCTATCGTTTAAGAAAAAATTGGTTTTCAGAAGTAGATACAAGGTTCTTAGCAAAAAAAAAAAAAAAAAGTGTAGAAATAACCGCCGGCACTGAGGTCAATGTGAAGCTCATTGGATCAATACTGTTTAAGATTTCTCTAAATAGCTCTTCATAGTTCTATGATTAATAAGTATCATTTCTCTCTTCAAGTGTTTCTGCTCTGTATATGTAACCATGTAATGAGATATGAGAAACTCTGCATCATGATCTGTCGCTCTTTCACTACACGACAGGCATTTTTTATTTATCTTCACGACTGTCTTGTAATAAATGAACTGTGAAATATTTTTGTCTGCACTTCATATCTTGTGAATTTTGTGTGCCATGCAAGTATATGTACCAATATTCTTCCCGACAAGTTAACGATCTATTCCATTTCTGCAGAACAGTTGCTCCTACCCATTCATTTCGTTTGTCCGTGTTTGTCTTTTTCGTTTGGAGAAGGTAGAAGTACATACAAGTATATTAAGTACTCTTACAACTCATCAAGGAGGGGAAGCTCGAAAGAAGCAATGCATGTCTACAACGCTATGCAAGGGACACGAACTTGATGTTATAGAAAGAGAAGCTGAAGTAGATGGGGTGGATGTGGGAGATATGATCTAGTAAACCTAGTTCCACAGAGCACTGAAATAATAGAGTGAAAAAAGGTACCTGATGCAGATGACATTCACTCAGAAATATTGATATACTCTGAAGAGCCAGCCATGACATGACTAAATTATTCCACCTGGTGTGCAGGACATCTGAGACAGGTGAAATACGTTGAGTCTTCAAGGCATCTGTAATAATTTCAGGCGCTGAAACATACGAATATTACCGAGTCATCAGTTTAAAAACCCGTGGTTGCAAAATACTGACATGAATTATTTATTTAAGACTGAAAGAAACTGGATAGGTCGGTCTCGGGGAAGATCAGTTTGGGTCCCAAAAAATATAGGAACGCGGAGACAATAGTGACCCTACGGCTTATCTTAAAAGATAGACTGAAGAACGGTACACCTACGTTTGTAGTATCTGTATTTATAGAAGAGGCTTTTGACTATAGTGACTGGTACGCCGTCTTTGAAATTCTGAAGGATGGTGAGATAAAATACAGGGAGGGAAAAGTTATTTACAACTTGTGCAGAAACCAAATTGAAGTTATAGGTGTCAAAGGATATGGAAGTTAACAAACGATTGAAAAGAGTGTGAGGTATTCAATCTATGCGTTGAACAGGAAACTGAAGCTCTAAGACAACTAAAATTTTCAGTTTTAAATTGTTGTTCTGTCAGGGATGGCAAATAACTTCGAGAACCGTTGTGAAGAATGAACAGTGTCCTGAAAAAATGTTCTAAGATGAACATCAACAACATCGAAACAAGGGAAATGTTATGGCACAGCTTGTCTACGAGAAGAGATAAGGTGAAAGTACCCATTCTGAGACATCAAGGATACCTCAGTTTAGTAACAGACAAAAGCATAAAGAGGCAGAGGAATGCCTGACCGCCGTAAGCATGTTCGAACAGATGTTGTTTGCAACATTTGTGTCGAGATTAAGAGGCTTGCACACGATATTAAAGCGTGGAGATCTGCGTCAATCTTCTTCCAAAAGAAGACCACTACAGCAACAACAATAGTATTCTTCTAACGACGGATCTCTTTAGGTCCAGAAGGAAGATTAGGATCCAGCTTTTAATCAAGGACGATATGATTCGAGGTTTAACACGATCTCCGGCTGAAGAAGGATTGTAACCGAAATCGGCCGTGTGATTTTTGAAGTTATCTGTGTTTTCGCTGTAAAATATTTAGGAAGACCACGGGGAACCTAAATGTCAGTGGAAGAACAAGAGTTTGAACTCTCTTCTTTCAGAATACGACTCGAGCGAATTAACACGTGCGTCGTCCACATCAGACCTTAAGACGTAGTGGAAGAACCTACAACTTGGATAAGGATTTAAGAGCAAGAAACAGTGATGACGACTGCTTCACCGTTTGTCTCGTCTGTATTGAAATATTATACATCGCCCGGAGTCGAACTAGCTACTGTTTGTGCAGTTCAGTCACCTGAATAACATAGAAGGAACTGAAAATGTCATGACGATTGCGAACGATATTCAACTAACATTAGCTCCATACTTAACAATCATATACAACCGTTCGCTCGACGAAAGATCCATACCCGAAGACTGGAAAGTTGCACAGGTCACACCAATATTCAAGAAAGGTAGTAGGAGTAATCCACTAAATTGCAGGCCCATATCGTTAACGTCGATGTGCAGCAGGATTTTAGAACATATATTGTGTTCGAACATTACGAATTACCTTGAAGAAAACAGTCTATTGACACAAAGTCAACATGGGTTTAGAAAACATCGTTCCTGTGAAATACAACTATCTCTTTATTCACATGAAGTGTTGAGTCCTATTGACAAGGGATTTCAGATCCATTTTAGATCGATTCCGTATTTCTGGATATCCGGAAGGCTTTTGACACTGTACCACACAAGCGGCTCGTACTGAAATTGCGTGCTTATGGAATATCGTCTCAGTTATGTGACTGGATTTGTGGTTTTCTGTCAGAGAGGTCACAGTTCGTAGTAATTAAGGAAAGTCATGAAGTAAAACAGAAGTGATTTCTGGCGTTCCCCAAGGTAGTATTGTAGGCCCTTTCCTGTTCCTTATTTATATAAACGATTTTCGACACAATCTGAGCAGCCGTCTTCGGTTGTTTGTAGATGACGCTGTCGTTTACCGACTAATAAAGTCATCAGAAGACCAAAACCAACTGCAAAACGATTTAGAAAAGATATCTGAATGGTGCAAAAAGTGACAGTTGACCCTAAATAACGAAAAGTGTGAGGTCATCCACATGAGTGCTAAAAGGAACTCGTTAAACTTCGGTTACACAATAAATCAGTCTAATCTAAACTAAATACCTACGTATTACAATAATGAAGAACTTAAATTGAAAGTAACACATAGAAAATGTTGTGGGGAAGGCTAACCAAAGACTGCGTTTTATTGGCAGGTCACTTAGAAAATGTAACAGACCTACTAAGGAGACTGCCTACACTACGCTTGTCCGTCCTCTTTTAGAATACTGCTGCGCGGTGTGGGATCCTTACCAGATAGGACTGACGGAGTACATCGAAAACGTTCCAAGAAAGGCAGCACGTTTTCTATTATCACGAAATATGGGAGAGAGTGTCACAGAAATGATACAGGATTTGGGCAGGACATCATTAAGAGAAAGGCGTTTTTCGTTGCGACTGAATCTTCTCAGGAAATTCCAATCGCCAGCTTTCTCCTCCGATTGTGAAAATATTTTTTTGACACCGATCTACATAGGGAGGTACGATCAAAAAGATAAAATAAGGGAAATCAGTGCTCTTACGGAAAGATATAGGTGCTCATTATTTCTGCACGATATACGAAATTGGAATACTAGAGAATTGTGAAGGTGGTTCGATGAAACCTCTGCCAGGCACTTAAATGTGATTTACAGGGTATCCATGTAAATGTAGATGAACTAACATTCGATACTAAATCATAAAATTACCGCACATTTCAGTTAGATAACAATGAACTTGTGAGACCACAGACGACAATCGATATTTGACAGAGTAAACAGGCCATTCGTGGATTCGACGACACCACCCTAAAATCAAGTACCAAAGCGAAATGCTTCCCGAAACGTGAAAAGTTCAGGGAGAACTGGATGAGAAAAGAGAAAGGTGCGCAGTGGGTGTGGCAATATGCTCCGGTGGAGCACTCCTTGGTTGTGCACTTGACTAGACCTGGTGACAGTGGCGGCAAATGCACACACCCGCACCCACACACACGTGCGGACACACGTGGTCGTCGCGTGGCGCTGAGCAACGCCCACCGCAGATCGATAGGCGGAGCGCAGGCCGGTGGCGGCGCAGTCGCGATATTTTCCGCGTGCGCTTTCCGCGCCGCGGCCCACCCTACAGCGGGTCACGTGGAGCAGCTGAGGAAGTCGGCGACGCGCTAGCGGCGTGAGCAAGGCTGCGGCGGATGACGTGCGACGTGACGAGCGAAGCTGACAGTGGCAACAAGCGGAATGTACGTCGATCAGACACGTTCATCAGATTACCATTACCGAAACGATTACGAGATAAACTTTTGTCGCGGTAAAAATAATAAAATGTTTGTGACAGTTGCTATGATATCAGAAGAAGGAACGCACCATTCACATATTCCACGTGCCTTCTTAAACTGTAATTAAAAAAAAAATTAAAAAAAATTCGCTGTTGAAACCGACATATTCAGTTATTACCTCGAAGACTTTGCCTCACAACTTTATTTTTCTGTGTATTAGGCTTGCCGCGAATTGTTATGAAGTGGAATAACAAAAGCGATCTTACAAATAACAGGCAAATACGTCTAATCCATTCTAAATGCTGCACTAGCGTAAAACATTATTGAAGTTCTATAATATCCACTGTAGTCGTTAGTTTACTTCTAATGTTCCTTAAGAGATGTTGCTTGAAATTTTTAACTAAGGTCAACGCCAGTTATCCAGTACAATAACATAACGTTCAAGCTTTGTACTAAGACGAAGAAACAGGACTAGTTAAAGTGTAAGAGTACCGATGGTATTCAAAGCACGTCAAATCTGAACTGAAAATCACACATTTCGTGTATTACTTTCAGCCTATTCCTTAGGAATAATTACGACTGATGTTTGTGGCTATCTAAGTACCTGTTGGTGTTAACAGGCCTTGGATGTTGCTTGGTGGTAGTCTTTCCGAAAAGAAGTCGGAGTTGTGGTTTTTAGTTTACACGTTATCCTCTCTACCACCTCCAAGTTTCTCATCTCTACTGCTACACAAAATAGATATTTTCATTCTCAATACTATTCTGTTTGACGGATTTCTTGTGTTTATTATCCTAGTGTCGATGGTTTCACATTTGACGCTGTCACGCCATCAGAAGTTTGGGGAAAAATTATGTTTGCAGTACAATCTGTCAGCGACACGAGAGAGATATAGGATAGTCAGCTTCAAAGCAGATTTACAGTAACACCATGTACCAATCAGGATATCCGCGATCGTATCTAGCAGATAAGTTGCATGTTCCAAGTGTGGATCTGAGCCACCCATGTGCTATATATAAGTGAATATAGAATTCATTTTCACGCAAATGGGTAAAGCTGCCACCAACCAAGAAGCATATTTCAACACCACTGTGCTTTAATATACAAAGACTTATTGGCCTTCATCCTCCTCCGATCTTTCAAGTGACTCACACAACCAATTATCGGCCGGAGCAGCGAGTGGGGTGGGGTAGGGATGCTTACAATTTAACGTGAACTCAGTATTTAACACACTAACATACTTTGCCAGAGGTGAGACAAGTGATGACAAATAAATAGCATTTGACTGACAGGGGGCCGAAACAAAGATCTTACAGTTTGTTGTGTAGCCCTCAAGCACTGAGTTACCCTGATTCGCTTATAGTGTTGTAAAAAATATACATAATTAAACTGCAATATATGTAAGCGCAAGTACGACATGATACAACAACTGTTTTACGAAAATTCAACTACGCCAAGATTACTGAGGTACACGACCTACTCCTACGCGCTCTTATATATCCAGATGCTCGAGGAAGTGTGGCGTCAATGGCACTATGCCGAACGCGACATTGCTCAGAGGTGCCTGTGTGTATCGTATAGTTAACTTGAGCAACATAGATTAACTACACTGCCACGGGTCACGCAAATAGCGTCATGATCATTTTCGACTTCTTAGAACATCATCGTTTCGAGTCCGACATATAATAATTCCAATGCCAAAGAAAGTAGGTGTTAACAGATGTGAAAATTACCGAACTATCACTTTAATAAGTCACTCCTCCAAAATACTAACGCGAATTCTTTACAGAAGAATGGAAAAACTGGTAGAAACCGACCTCGAGGAAGATCAGTTTGGATTCCGTAGAAATATTGGAACACCTGAGGCAATTCGGACCCTACGACTTATCTTAGAAGATAGATTAAGAAAAAGCAAACCCACATTTCTAGCATTTGTAGACTTACAGAAAGATTTTGACAATGTTGACTGGAATACTCTCTTTCAAATTCTGAAGGTGGTAGGGGTAAAATACAGGGAGCGAAAGGCTATTTGCAATTTTTACAGAAACCAGATGGCAGTATAAGAGTCGAGGGACATGAAAGGGAAGCAGTGGTTGGCAAGAGAGTGAAACGGCGTTTTAGCCTCTCCCCGATGTTATTCGATCTGTACATTGAGCAAGCAGTAAAAGAAACAAAAGAAAAATTCGGAGTAGGTATTAAAATCCATGGAGAAGAAATAAAAACTTTGAGGTTCGTTGATGACGTTGTAATTCTATCAGAGACAGCAAAGGACTTGGAAGAGCAGTTGAACGGAATGGACATTGTCTTGAAAGGAGGATATAAGATGATCATCAACAAAACATAATGAGGATAATGGTAAGTAGTCGAATTAAGTATGGTGATGCTGAGGGAATTAGATTAGGAAATTAGACACTTAAAGTAGTAAAGGAGTTTTGCTATTTGGGAAGCAAAATAACTGATGAAGAAGAGAAATTTGTTAACATCTAGTATAGACTTAAGTCTCAGGAAGTCTTTTCTGAAAGTATTTCTATGGAGTGTAGCCATGTACGGAAGTGAAACATGGACGATAAATAGTTTGGACAAGAAGAGAATAGAAGCTTTCGAAATGTGGTGCTACAGAAGAATGCTGAAGATTAGATGGATAGATCATATAACTAATGAGAAGGTATTGAATAGGATTGGGGAGAAGAGAAGTTTGTGGCAGAACTTGACTAGAAGAAGGAACCGGTTGGTAGGACATATTCTGAGGCATCAGGGGATCACAAATTTACCATTGGAGGGCAGCGTGGAGGGTAAAAATCGTAGAGGGAGACCAAGAGATGTATACACTAAACAGATTCAGGATGTAGGTTGCAGTAGGTACTGAGAGATGAAGAAGCTTGCACAGGATAGAGTAGCATGGAGAGCTGCATCAAACCAGTCTCAGGACTGAAGACCACAACAACAACAACGTAGTAATTCCTCAGTTCAAAAAGCCAAGAGAAGTTCACGTTTGTGTAATCCGAAGGAAGAGAGCACACCCTCTCGACATCGAGGTCGTTAGAGGCGGGTGTGATCCGAGGCTGAGAACTACAGTAAAAGAATTTCGTAACTTTACCGTTTTCTTCTGCTTTAGATACCACACAGAGATGTGTGATATAACCGTAGCCAGCAACATATTAGCAAGAATGTAACCAGTCGTGCGTTTCTGCGTGAAGTCAGCTCCACGTGGCGGAGAGGGCGTCAGCTGTTAACGCCGCCGGCCGCGAAGCCACGCGTGACGGTGGTAGGGGCGCGCACCTTACCTGCGGAATCGCAGGTTGCCGGGGGCGACGCGCGGAGCCCTGCTCTGTTCTGTCCTGTGGCGCGGCGCGGGTGCGTCGCGATGCGACGCGGCGGCTCGCGTCACACTGACCGCACGGACGCAGCCGCCGCCGCCGCCGCCGCCGCCGCTGCTCCTCTTCCACTCTTTCGGGCCGGCCACGTAATTAATCAATATTCCGAATCAGCGATCGGCAAATAATTAAAAGAGAGCAAGCATGTGCATCGGCGGCCCACTCGTTGCTACGCGACCGCCTCGCTTCCCCTCCACTGCCGCTGCCTCCCCTCCTTCCAGCTCATCCCCACCACCGCCACCGCAGCTCCCAACTTGCATGTTTACGCCCTCGCTACAGCTGAATGAGTTGAAAAGTAGGGCGCAAACTGTAGTGCTGTTTTAGGGGCTTCTGAATTGCTTTAAGCGATACGTCAGGAACGCTTAGAACGATCTTTGGCGTCATTTCGATAGCGTTGTGCTGACATTTGTTCAAGCGTCCCGGAATTCCAACCCTACACACTCTTCTCCATGGCATATGTGTTTAATAACATGGTCGCAGCAGAACAGCAATATTTACTCACGAGGAGAACGCAGCGAGTGTCGCAGCCCTATTTCCCAGAGACTTGGCTCAGTGGAGGAGGAGTCTAAATAAGCGAACACCTGTCTCCGCTTATCCGTAGGTACACGACCGTTTCAGTGAGAATGGCCGTCAGAGCTGTCGAGATTCTTTACGTGCCCTTTAGCGATTACGTTGTTCAACTATTGTTGGTGGCACAGTGAGCTGTGTCTCGGCTTCAGCCTTTTGCCCGCCGTCTTCGTAGACCGATTACTATTTTTATTCTAGTTTTTCATTTATCTGTCCAAGTACTGCACGAACGTTTTCCAACATATACTCAAATAACGTTGTCCTAATTCCTCTACTAATTGCACGTCTCAAGAATAATTTTAAAAAAGAAACATTAAATGAACGAGAAAAATTATTTGAATCTGTTTTTCGGTGAAATTACTGTGGTGTATCTTGATTCATTATCAGCTACAAGCGACAGTTTCCGGTAAAGTTATCCGATGCTCGTATGTTTCGAATGCTTCTATGTTTCGAATTTTTCTGCGATCGGCGTAATCAAAGGAATGCACCAAATCTAAGTGAACAATAAACATAACAATCAGCCCTCAGAATAAAAATAAGAATTGATATGAGAATTAAATATGAGATTATGAGAATTTGGAAACACTGCACTATACACAATTATTGTGAAACTCATTTGTACACACATCAAAAAAAGTTTTGCATCACCCCGGTTCCCAGAACTCTTGAAGATAGACGTTGACTGTGGATATTGTATCACAGACACAGTCCCTTTGACTGTTCAGAGATGTCGCTAAACCCGCCCACAGATGTAAACAACCATGCACGAGCAGCGCCTATTAGACGGAGGGGGTCAGACAGCCGATCAGTTCCAGTCATTCCATCAGTAAGGAGGTATAGGGAAGTGTTTTTGTAGTTCAACCACGCCTAGGCGGTCAATACCGCGGCCCGATCGCGTCCGCATTGTTACTTTGTGCCAGGAAGGTTTCTCAACGAGGGAAGTGTCCAGGTGTCTTGGAGTTAACCAAAGCGAGTTGTTCGGTCACGGAGAAGGTACAGAGAGACAGGGTCGATGACATGCCTCGCTCAGGAAGCCCAAGGGCCACTACTGCAGTGAATGACCGCTACCTGTGGATTATCGCTCGGAGGACCCTGATAGTAAAGCCAACGTGTTGAATAATGCTTTTCGTGAAGCCACAGGACGTCGTGTTACGACTCAAACTGCGTGCAATACGCTGCATGATGAGCAACTTCATTCCCGACGTCCTTGGCGAGGTCCATCTTTTGCAATCAGGGCACCATGCAGCGCAGTTCAGATGGGCCCAACAACATACCAAATGAACCGCTCAGGAATGGCATCACGTTACCTTCACCGATAAGTGATGAGTGTCGTAAATGCCTTCAACCAGACAATCGTCGAAGACGTGTTTCTAGGCAACCCGTTCAGGCTGAACGCGTTAGACACACTGTCCAGCGACTTCAACAAGATGGAGGTCCCCTGCTGTTTTCGGGTGGCATTATGTGGGGCCGATGTACGCCACTAGTGGTCATGGAAGGCGCCGTAATTCAGAATTTTCCTTTCTTTGGCTTTTAGTTGTTCTACCAGGAACTTCTTATTAATTATGAGGCATATAGAGTCTCCTGTCAAATGACTGTACAATATTGTTCGAGACTGGTATTAGTAGACACCGATTATTCGCTGTAAGTATCTCTGGGTCGCAGATGTACTTTTACCAACTACTTGGTCCTTGACTTTATGAACGCTGTCTCTGAGATTTGGGCTATATCCAGCACCCTTCGTATTTAAATTTTCCTATTTGCTTCATTTTTTCGTAATTCTTCATTAATCCCTTGAACACTGATTTGAACCTCGCTATGGACTGTGGTCTCCCAATGAAGACTTGCAGGTCATGATTTGTTGGTTCCTATCGGCTTCAATCTTTCGTAATTCACCGTTAATTCCTTGTAGGCTGGCTTAAACCTTGTTTTGAACTGTGTTCAGTCAAGATCAGCAAACCGGCTCTTGTAAGTTCTTTCCCGTATGCTATGCAACAGCTTGACGGGCTCTTGCCTTTTTAGATCACTGTGACTCCACTGTTAGCCTTTTTTCCAATCTTTGGAGCTTCCTGCGGAACAGAGTTGAAGAGCAGACGTGAGAGTCCACTTTCTTGAGTTAAACCAGCCCTAATTTTAAAACTGCCCTGACTTTCTCTTCTTAATTATGTTTTGGAGTTCGTATGCAACAAGGGCTGTAGAATGATTGCTCTTGTTTTATTTGGTAAAAATTCCTCTATTAATTTATTTTCTCGTATCCTTAGGGCCATCCTAGCCAAAGACACTCGGTTATGTAACGATTATCTACACCAATGGGTCACGGAAATTGGAGACAGCATACACATATAAATCAATATACGACAAAATTTTATAACTATTGTAAAGAATCCATTTCACAGATAGCTTGGAAAAAATGGAAACTGGAGACAAAATATACAAAATGTCTATTAGAGACTAATAGATGGTGTAGAGGGGACTTGGTAAACAAAGTCTGATAAGGAATCTACATCAGGAAATGTACCGTTAAGAGGTAAAATAGGTTTGAAGATGGGAACACTTTCGAATCCCCAGCTTCCCTGTACGTCCGCAGCGGAGACATTGAAATCTGTCTGACTTGTGTGTTCCGCAGGAGCTGCTGGTACGCCTTCACGGAGAGGCACAGTGAACCCTCCTAGATGAAAACGCAACAGTTTCTCGCAACCATTAATGTAGTCAGATGAAAATAGTACGTGACAGACCGAGGCTATCCGGTAAATGTCCTCCAGCGATGAGTTGTGTAGTTCTAGTTGTGTAGTTCTAGTTATACCGCAGGACGATGCAAGACATTTCAGAGTGATCCGATCCTCAAACTTATTTTATATGAAACGGCACATTCCTGGACAGGGGTTCCTTGTCAGAACTTCATTAGCTAAGTCCCTATCACAAACTCTAGAACCCTGTAATAGATAGTGCAGAACATCCCACATTTATACTCGTAAATAAAAATAAAACAAAAGACTTCTGACTAATCTGAGGAAACTCTGCATAGAATGACACGAGTGTCTTTTTAGAAAGCTCTTAATCTATGATTTGAAAATATTTGGTTTATCTGTGATGTTTTCCATTTGTGTCATAAGGCTATTGGAAATAGGACCTATGTAATAGTAGTCATGGAGGTATACAAATAGAACTCTTTTTTTGTCAGGCGTTCACTGCCGAGGAGAACATGGCAAGTGCCAGAAACCAGTTTCTCAGAAACTTCGGTCAGTGGGAGTCATTGTAAGGGATCACGTATCTCCGCTTATCCGAAGATACTCGAACGCTTCTGAGAAACAGATAGTCATAATTTTCGACGTAATGAAGATGCCTTCTAGCACGCAGTAACGTCATTCCAAACCGTGATGCAGTGGCTAGCGTTGCGGTCTTTCACTTTTGTGGCCCTTACATGAAACTCGAGTACCGCTTTTATCTTTTTATTTTTCATCCACTCATGTCCATAGAAGGCTACTACACAAACGTTTCTTGTCAAATTAGGGTATACAAAGCGCTAAATTAATTTCACACATCAAAAAACGTTTTAAATCACCTCAGTTCCGAGAGTTCAGTAACCTGTACAGAAAATTGGAATAGAGATCAACAGAAACATCATTTCCGCCCTTTTTATTGCTCATGAAAACGACATATTGCATGTTGTACCACTATACAGCGACATCTTCACAGGTGGTGTTCTAAATTGCTGTACACACCGGTACCTCTAATACCCAGTAGCACGTCCTCTTGCATTGATGCATGTCTGTATTGGTCGTGGCAAACTATCCACAAGGTCATCAAGGCACTGTTGCTATAGATTGTCCCACTTCTCGACGGCGATTCGGCGTAAATCCCTCAGAGTGATTGGTGGGTCACGTCGTACATAAACAGCCCTTTTCAATCTATCCTAGGCAGGTGCGATGGGGTTCGTGTCTGGAGAACATGCTGGCTACTCTATTCGAGCGATATCGTTATCCTGAAGGAAGTCATTCACAAGATGTGCACGATGGGGGCGCGCATTGTCGTCTATGAAGACGAAAGCCTCGCCAATATGCTGCCGATATGGTTGCACTATCCGTCGTAGGATGGTATTCAGTTATTGTACAGTCGTTACGGCGCCTTCCATGACCACCAGCGGCGTACGTCAGCCCCACATAATGCCACCCCAGAACATCAAGGAACCTACATTTTGCTGCACTCGCTGGGATGTGTGTCTAAGGCGTTCAGCCTGACGAGGTTGCCTCCAAACACGTCTTCGACGATTGTCTGGTTGAAGGCATATGCGACACTCATCACTCATCGGTGAAGAGAACGTGATGCCACTCCTGAGCGGTCCATTCGGCATGTTGTTGGGCCCATCTGTACCGCGCTGGATTGTGCCTTGCTTTCAAAGGCGGATCTCGCCAAGGACGACGTTTTTTGAGTAAAAAAAAAAAAAAGAAACATAGCTTGCTTCCCAGGGGTGATGATATGCAATGAGATTTTCAAAAGAAAAAATTTGATACGCGACCGAGTTTCGCACCAAAAACAAACACGAAGTTGGGCAAAATGTGAACCTCATCGAAAAAGAATCGAAGAAACCGCGCTAATGTTAAGAATGAAGGTGTAATAAACGGATGAAATAATGAGTGTCTAGCTTGCCCGACATAGAAATGTATATTTGTTTCAGATTAAACAAAACGAAAATGGAAATGAAATGAAGGTTGACAGGATATGTAGCCAAGTAAATGTATCAAGAAGATGTTTTTCTGGAATGTAAGATATAAGTAATGATAGATAAGACGACCTAATGTAAGGTCGGTACATACTATGAAACTTGGATAGAGTAGCAATGACGCCTGTAGCTAAAAGCAGTAATGGAAGGAAAAGTGTGGACTGTTATCCAAGAGTCGAAATGGAAGAAGAATAAGAAGAAAAACGTCATTAGGTTGTAGTAAGTATCAGCCTTATGAACATTACTGCTATCGTATCAGGTATGAATGACGATCTATGTCGAGTATCATGATGGGCACAAGATGAGGTCTTATACTAAATTCTAAGTAGACACAGGTCATCCTCATATGACACCTGAACTTGATCAGCGAACGTTTTTGTGAGACAGTTCCTCGAAGACTTCTTTATGATACCCAGTTACAATATCAGAAATGACATTAGGACGATACTGGACGAGCATCGAAACTGGCAAGACGTAACTGTTGAAGCAAGCAGAAAATCTCTCTCTTGCCTTCATGCAAACCAAAATATTTACACTCCTAATTAAACAAAAATTAGACAAGTCTTTCGTCCTGCCAAATCTTTTCTTCTGCACTGTAGGGCAGAAAAGAAAACTTCAGACGACTCGAGATAACTCTGAACGCTTGCGTGAGATGTGTGTGTAACATTTGGCTGTTTGATCACATCAGTCGTCCCTATATCAGTTGGATTCGATGCGACCGGATAGGCAGCTTGATTTTCACACACTATATTTACTTCATTGGTATTTTAGCCACTCGTATCTTCAGTACGTCCCCTCACACACGAAACACCTGTCATCATTCCACAGCTGCAATACCAGATCGGATACGTCCAGTATCTTGGCTGTTCCTTTTCAAAACGGTAGATGTTCCTGCATGTCGTTCTCCATTTCAGCCACTTACGACTGTTAAACATATTATATCAGCACTGACTTTAGGATGAGACTGGATGAGTATCTAAACTGGGAAGAAGTAACTGTTGAAGCAAGCAGGAAATCTCTCTCTTGCCTTCATGCAATCCAAAACTTATTGCTGACAAGATGACTCTTGTATATACTATTATTTTATTATATTTGGAGATGCCGCCGCTGATTTTGTGTTTAGCATTTGACAACGGTACTATGGCTCCATAATAATAGGACATGATTTTATAAATCAGATCTGAAGACGGTCATTATAGATCCGAAATCTGTATCCTGATGGCAAAAAATTTGTGACCATAGACGTGAAGAAAGGAAATTTATCCATCTCTTTCTATTTCTGTGTTGTTCGTTGCGTTTCCTTTGCTAATCTTATCCTACTTTTTCTCGCTCTTTGTCTGACTGGGAACTTCTTCTCTGTATTTATTCACACGTTTCTGTTAGATATCACTACTCCCATTCGGTAAGAACATAACGAAGAAACTGCTTAATACTAATAATAATGAACATTCTCAAATGCCACATAGTTAATTAATTAGGTTAGTCATTAAATTACATACTAATTATGATTATGAGGAACGACCCACTTTACATGTATACATGAAAGAGAGTATAGTTTTTCAATCCTACTCAAGGTACTACATTTAAGAACTATTATTTTTACAGGCTACCAGATCTTAAATAAAAATTCATCTATGGAATGATGGAACTGTCCAGAAGAAATTATTTCATGTTATATTTGAAACTTGTTTTGCTACGTTACAGGCGCGTGTGCTACTGTGTAACCGATCAAAATTTTTATGGACTGATATTGAACTTATTTCTGAGCTATTGGCAGCTTTAATGAGGAATAATAAAGGTATCGATGCCACTTTTCGTCTCAAACTGTAATGGATTATTTGTGACCAATTTCGTTAGCGAAGATGTATATATTATGAAAGTGTGGTCAAGCCGGCCGCGGTGGCCGAGCGGTTCTAGGCGCTTCAGTCTGAAACCGCGCTGCTGCTACGGTCGCAGGTTCGAATTCTGCCTCGGGCATGGATGTGTGTGATGTCCTTAGGTTAGTTAGGTTTAAGTAGTTCTAAGTCTAGGTGACTGATGACCTCAGATGTCAAGTTCCATACTGCTTAGAGCCATTTGAACCATTTGAAAGTGCGGTTAGGACCACTATCTATTTGGAGAGGTACGTACAAGATGACAGCGGATGCACACCACGCGTTACTCCTGTTACTCGCTTTTGTGCAGTCAGTACTGTCTACTGTTACACATACGTGAAATCCGTCCACACTACCTGACGGGCTCGTCCATACCGAGCGACCGCCATGGCAGCTTTCGCCACTTGTGTCACTCGATATGGTATGGAGGGGATTGGGGCCAGTACACCGCTCTCCCGGCCGTTGTCAGTTTTCGTCACCTGAAGCTACCACTACTCTAACACGTAGGATGAGCGCGCCCCGTACCAGTCCTTTCACGAAGGCAAAATCCTAGGCAGTACTGGAAATAGAACCCGAGTCTGCCGCATGGCAGCCAGCCGTGCTGATCACTCACCTGCACATTCAGTGCTGTACATGCTGTTATTATTATTATTAATAATATTATAGGCTGTTTCACAATTCATGTCACACACTTCTAGACGTTGAAGAGGGGACGCAGTAGATGAAGTTTTACAGAGGAAGCCATGTCCGGAAACGTCTAAGTTAATAGGCGGTGGTGGTAAGTTCCTATGGGACTAAAGTGCTGAGGTCATCGCTTCCTAGACGTACACACTACTTAAGCCAACTTAAACTAACTTAC
The DNA here is from genome assembly GCF_021461385.2 of Schistocerca piceifrons. NCBI lineage: Eukaryota > Metazoa > Arthropoda > Insecta > Orthoptera > Acrididae > Schistocerca > Schistocerca piceifrons. The sequence goes on from NC_060138.1 coordinate 380,017,573, forward strand.
GCTAAAGACACCCATGCCAGAGGGAGGACTCGAAACTCCGACGGGGAGAGCAGCGAGAACCGTCGCAAGGTGCCTTGGACCACGCGGCTACCACGTGCGGCCGAATGTAATAGGCGCTGGCTTCTGTAAATGTATGTATAAATAATGTTACTTCGTGATGGTGTTTCAAACTTTCAGTGATGATGAAGGTGGATTAATGTATCAATCTGAGGTAGCGGTCGCTGGTTCAGAAACGATCGAGCCGAAAGTTACAAGCGAAAATCATTTTGATACCTGTGACACAGGAATACATGTACCGGTACCGTTTTTTATTGGAATGCAGAGCACGCAACTCCCATAAACGTGGGCTGTAAAATGCATAACTGAGGAGCTATGAGCATTTGTACATCATCGCTAGTGTGAAAAACATCTGCTCTTTTGAACATTTGCTCATAGGTAGTCAGGTATGCACTTTAGAGCTCATGTTAACTAGACATTGTATCTTGTTTTGGTCCATACTACGACCTCTGAAAGCTGCCTATCCTACAATTATAACAACAACACTACCAGTACTTGTATTAAACTGTCAGAACGGTTTTTGCTTGTAACTTTCAACTCATTCGTTTCAGGTACACTTACTCTTACCTCAAATTGATACATTTATCATTCTCCATCATTCTAGAAAGTTTGTAACAACGTCGGAATTACCCTCTATATACATACTTTACAGGCGCCGCTGCGTGTAACTCTGACGCGTTGTAACGTCTTTGGATGACGTTTCCAGACACGGGTTCCTGTGTAAAAATTGATCTAGTAAGCCTCTCTACAAAATCTAGAAATGTGTAACATGAATTGTGAAACACCCTGTAGTTTCGTTTGCTTTCATTTCGAATCTATTTTTTTGAGTGGTTTGACCTAGCTTTCAAATTGTGGAACTTCTTGAATGTTGCCAATTTATGTCTTGGTGAATCCTGCTGTTGCGTTATTGCAGGTCATGTACTTCGTATTTTCACAAGATATCTGGATATCGACTGAGCCGTGGTAAAACATTGCTGTTTTGAAGAGCGCGCCGCAGCGCGTAGTGTGAAGCAGTCGCCCTCCGTTTCTGGCGGTGGCGCCGCTGTGGCAGTCGAGACTTTGGTGTCTCCCTCTGGTGGGAAGGGGGAATGGTTGCCCGTTCACGTGCATTTAAGGGGCGCTATGAGCTCGCCAGTCGTCTTCAGAGGGTTGGATCCCCCCATTCGAAAGCGTCAGATTTCAAAGCCTGGGCTACTCTCAGGTTGGAATCTCCGTCTTCGAAGATTGTGTCCTTCTGTCTGTCTGTCTGTCTGCCCGTCTGCCCGCCGCTTACTGCTGTAACTGTTCGTTCGTCCGTCCGTCCGTCCGTCCGTCCGCCTGCCTGCTCGCTGTCCATCACCGCCGCTACCGCTGCTGCCTGCTGCCGTCCGTCCGTCCGTCCGTCTGTCAGTTCGCCGCCGCCGCCGCCGCCGCCGCCGCCTGGTCGCCGCCAGCCGGTGCTCGCCGCCGCCACCGCCGCCTGGTCGCCGCCGCCGCCGCCGCCCGACCCTGGTCTTTGGCCGTCTTCGTCTTCCTCCGTCCTCGTCTTCCTCCGTCTTTGTCTTCGTCTGTCCCCTGTTTGTGTCCTTTCCTTTTCGTTCTGTGCGTTATTGTTTCTCCCTGACGTCATGTCCACCCCCACCACCACCGCCACCGCTACCACCACCGCCATAGTTTACACTTCCCCTTCTGCCGCCTCCACCACTATAACGTGGTGGGCCCAGTCCCACCCCCCTCCTTCCATCCCACCTCTTCTCACTCTCCCTTCGCCCTCGCTCTTTGTCGCCCCCACCCCTTCACCTACCACCACCCTGCCGATGTCACCCATGCCGCCTCCTTTCTCCAGCAGACCTTGTCTGAGGCCGTGGAGGCCCACGTCCCTACTGTCGCCATCCACTCCCACCGTCCTACCTTACCCCCACAGGCTGTCCTCCTCCTCCGTGAATCCCGTCGTCTCTTCCGTGCCTTCCTCCACACGCGTGACCCGGACACACTACGACGCCACCGGCAACTCCAGCGACACATTCGTAATTTGCTCGTGGCTAAGAAACGCCGGGACTGGCGACAGACATGCACCCGTTTAAATGCTACCCTACCCATAAACTCGTCCAAGTTCTGGTCGGCCTTTCGTCGCCTTACCAGAACTAAACCCTCCCCCTATTATCCTCTTCTCCATGATGATCACCCTGTCCCTGACGTCCTTAGTAAGGCCAATCACTTTGCCTCCTACCTCTCCGATGTATTTTCCATCCCCGATGATCCCCAGTTCGATTACTCCCTCTTCCCAGATATCCGCGATCGAAGTGACACCTCTGCCCTCCCCTCGCTCCTGGTTTCCAGTACTTGGACAACATTGCACACACGGAACTCAATGCCCCTATCACTACACAGGATCTCATTGATACACTCCGCACAAAACGCAACACCGCTCCTGGTCACGATCGTGTCACCTACCGTCACCTTCGTGAAGCTCCTGTCTCTTTCCTCTCCACCCTGTCCACCGGTTCCTACCCCAACCTGTGGAAAACCTCCCGTATCCTCATGTTCCTTAAACCTGGCAAACCGCTGTCCGCCGTCTCCTCCTACCGTCCCATCAGCCTTACCTCGGTCTTCTGCAAGGTCCTGGAATCTATCCTCACACGACGCATCCACCAGCATCTCCGCCAGCACCGCCTCCTTCCCGTTACCCAGTGTGGCTTTCGGCCGTCCTTCTCTTCCGACGACCTTCTCCTCCACCTCACTCCTCTCCTTTCCGACCAGCTTAATTTCCGTCGCTCCGCAATCTTCCTCTCCCTGGACCTCGAACGTTCATATGACCGCGTATGGCATTCCGGTCTCCTCTTCAAGCTGCAAACCTTCGCCCTTCCCATTAACTACGTCCGTCTGATCGGCTTCTTTCTCTCCCGCCGTCCTTCCTATGTCACCAAGGCTCCGTCCTCTCCCCTCTTCTGTACCTTTTGTACACGGCGGACATGCCGCCGCCGTCAGCCCCCGTCCACCTTCTCCAGTTTGCCGGTGACACCGCCTTCCTTGCCCTTGCCCCCACCCTCCAGTGCTCCCAACACCTTCTCCAATCCCATCTTGACCGCTTGGTGTAACCAGTGGTTGCTCAAGGTCAATCCCTCCAAAACCCAAGTGATCATTGTAGGCAAAACCACCCCTTCCTTCCACCTCCTTGATTTCTCTCTCACCATCTATGGTCGTCCTATCGCCCTCACTCCCACCCTTAAGTACCTTGGCGTCACCCTTGACCGTCGCCTCTCCTGGACTCCCCACCTCCGGACAATCCAAGCCAAGGCACGCTCCCGACTCAGTCTCCTCACGCTCCTCTCTGGCTGTACGTGGGGTCTGGACCCCTCCACCATCCTCCACACCTATAAATCCCTCATCTGCCCTATCCTTTGTTATGCCCATCCGGCTTGGATCTCCGCCTCCCCTACCTTTTATAAATCCCTCCAAATCCTTGAACGCCATGCTCTCTGCCTCGCCTATCTCATCCGTCTCCCCTCCCCTACGTGGATCCTGTACGACCTCATCCCCTTCCCCCACCTCCTCCTTTTCCTTGAAAGGATACGGATCCTGTACACCTCCCGTAAACTCGACCCTCCTCACCCGCTCGTCTCCCCAATCCTCTCCCACCCCCGCCCGCTGCCGCGCCTGTATTCCCACGTCCCACCCGGCCTCCATCTCTCCACCCTCCTTACCCTCTCCCAAGGTGGCTTCCGCCAGCTCCCCCTCCCTGATGATGTCCTCCTCCCCTCCATCTACCCCTCCTATCAACTTTGACCCTGCCCCGCCCCCCACTACTGGTGTCCCTTCCTTTAGGCACCCTCCCTCCCTTCTCTTCCCTTCCCTTCTCATTCCTTTTCCCCCATCCCCTCCCTCCACCCCTCTTCCCCTGGGCTTCCCCTCCCCCTTCCTCCCTCCCCCTTTCTCCCCTGCCCGTGGCATCTCTGCTCTCCCCTCTCGCTCTCCCACTCGCCTTCCTCCTCCTCCTCTCTTGGCAGGTCCCCGGACTCGCACACGCATAGTGAACATTCGCGCGCCGGAGATCATCGCCGTCAGTGTCTTGTGTGTGTGCTTCGTTTTGTGTTTCGTGTTCTTTCGCAGTTACAACTCTACTGTTCACATGTGCCGTCGCCGTTCTCCGTGTTTTGTGCGCCGTGTCAACTAGTGTCAGTGTTTTTCTCGTCCAGCGTGAACGGCTTCATGTTTATTGTTTTTTGTATCTCCATTTTTTGCCCGCCGTTTTTTTTTTGCATTGTCTGTATCACCTCTATGTCATGTTATTGTTCCACTTAAGGCTGAAGAGCAGTGTAATATGTTGCTGCCAGCCCGCCTGTATAGGTGATTGAAATTACAATAAAGGAAAAAAAAACTCGCCAGTCGGGCAGTCTGGGTCAGTCTCTCGTCCCCAGCTTGCTAGTCTGGCTCTCGTCCGCATATGTTAGGCAGTTAGTGTATGTCTGTCGTTCGGAGTGCTAGCCAGCAAAATGAGTCTTTCCACTCAGCCAAAGACAACTCAGCGACTGGTCGCCCGGACGGGGCTTAGTTCCTGCATCTGAGTCTGCGCGTTAGGCCGCCAGTCTGCTCGAGTTTGCTCAGGCGATGACCATTGGCGGTTGGATCGATCGGTTGGTCGGTCGCCCACTGAGACACAAGATGACTTGTCTGTCTTGAGCGTCGGCGCATGTGAGGTCGTCACGTGAGTCCAGTGGGCCGCGGCGTATAGCGAGGGTTAGTGACTTCGCGGTCGACACGAGAGCAAGAGGAGTCAACCCACGACATCAGTCTGGCCGGTGCGAGCTGTGACGCCGTGAGACGGGAGATCGGCCCGCCTTCCTGCGTCCGTTGAAGCGGCTGGCAGCGGACGGTTCGGGAGAGCGACTTGGGGGTGCTGCGCGAGGTCTTCTAGAGAAATCGCAGTTATTAGTAGTTAAGTGATTGGTGATATCTTGTTTGATTTACTCTAGTTAAATTCTACTGGTTTTCTTGGTGAGGTCACCAGCCGTTTTGTTTTGGGGTCGTCCCACCATTATTCTCCGTTTGCCCACCCGCGGGAAGGTGGTTGTTTATAAATTGGGTGGTCCGTTTTTCCCTTGTGGAGTAGGGGCGGGTTAGAGCAACCTGCGGTTCGGGTTGTTCGGTAATCTCCCTATCAATCTACCGTACGTTAGTGGCTGCCTCTGTCATGTTTGACGGATTTGGTGTGTTAACGAATTTATAGCTTGGAGTGTAACGGCCTAATACCGGAAATATGTTTTGATCTTTGGAAACATTGATATTACTGCGTATGATCTTGAGAGGGGGTATCTGTGTACGGTAGAGCATCTTAAGCATTGTTTAGCCAACCTTGTAGAACTTTATATAAGATTGAATTTCATGGGCCTTTATTTAAATGGTCGTTTTAGTATATAAAGTTGCCACCCTTTCACCGTAAGACTTTTCTTGGAAGTTAAAATCAAGTAGCACCTCCGGTGGCAATGTTAATGTTTTAATTGTCAGTGTTTTGTACCATTTCCATCCCTCCTACGGGGGGGGGGGGGGGGGGCGGGTGCATGGTTTGTGTGCTTGTGTAAATTGTTAAAACTCTTCGTTTAAGGATATCTGGTGTGTTGCAGATTTGCAACAGTGCAGTCTTTCAGAGGCTGTAGTAAGCGGTCGTAACTACGGCCGTGTCAAAAGGGAGCGGCAAAGTTCTCTGCCCGAAAGCTCATACAGTCAAAACTTGTTTCTTTCTGCCTCTGAATAAATTGTAACTTTGATATTTAGAGGGTGCTTTCTGATTATAATTTTAAATCTGTCTCTTTTAAAAAATGCTTTTAGGGGCTATTAAAGTGAATAAAATTCTCATTTGTTAAAAGGAATTTGGTTATGATTTCATCAGTTACTCCCTGGCGACTACTTCCATGTTTACATAGTGTGATTAAATATGTTAATGTTCTTGATGGATCGCTAGTAAATAAAATAAATCCTTAAGAATATTCTTTGAAAATAAATCACGGTTCATCGACTTTTTCTGCTGTTTTGTCCGAGAGTTCAAGCTGATTTCGGGGTGATGAATGTCATTACTACTATTACGTTCTTCATGTGCTACACTTGCTAACGATGTATGATTAGACGCAAGAGAGGGCTTATAGGACCTAATCTTGCCATGTCAAATAACTGCATAAATAAATGAAAAATGAATGTAGTGTAGCACAGGATGCTGTCTCTCTCTCTCTCTCTCTCCCTCTCTCTCTCTGTGTGTGTGGGGGTGGGGGTGAGAGTTGTGTGCTGGGGATGGTGGTACACAGACTTTGTGTGATACGTTAGAGAGGGAGTAAATGGAGAGAGAGAGAGTGAGAAAGACAGACAGAGAGGGAGAGACAGGAGAGACAGACGTGGCTATGTTTGCACGCTGGAGCGCGTTGCTTAGGGTAGGGATTAGCTACGGGCGGCAGCGGCATCCCAACTTGGGCGTGGACGGCGGCCGCCGAGGCAGAGGCTAAGGAGCGGGTGGACACTGGAGAGCGGCCATCACCGCAGTCCGGCACGGCACTCGCAGACGGCCGCAAGTAATCCGCTGCTGGGATCAGGAGATGGCGTGACCGCAGCCGGCGCCGTGCGCCCCAGGCCCACCCAGATTACGACTGGCCGCGCGTCGTCCGGATACAGCTGCAGTATCGGAGCGTTTGTCTCTGCTGTCCGCCCTGCTCCCGTATTCAGCCCAAGTCGCGACATGTATGGCTATTTTGACAAGCCATGTGAATGCTATCCTCTCGGATTCACTGAAGTTCAATCCTGTCGGCAGGTCCTACAGACTTCAGTCTGAGAAAATTTATGCAACTGAGATGTTTTTAGGGTTTTGATACCGGAGTCATTCCTGCTCTATGCATTTATGTGTACAACATACGCACACACCTGGATGTTGTGGGTCATTCAACTGCACCTACCGATGGGTTTCGTCCAACCCGCTATGCCTTCAAATAGACTGCTGGCCGTTAAAATTTCAACACTAAGAAGAAATGCAGATGGTAAACGGGTATTCATTGGACAAATATATTATACTAGAACTGACATATGATTACATTTTCACGCAATTTGGGTGCATAGATCCTGAGAAATCAGTACCCAGAACAACCATCTCTGGCCGTAATAACAGCCTTCATACGCCTGGCCATTGAGTCAAACAGAGCTTGGTTGGTGAGTACAGGTACAGCTGCCCATGCAGCTTCAATACGATACCACAGTTCATGAAGAGTAGTGACTGGCGTATTGTGACGATCCAGTTGCTAGGCCACCATTGACCAGACGTTTTCAGTTGGTGAGAGATGTGGAGAATGTGCTGGCCAGGGCAGCAGTCGAACATTTTCTGTATCCAGAAAGGCCCGTACAGGACCTGCAACATGCGGTCGTCCATTATCCCGCTGAAGTGTAGGGTTTCGAAGGGATCGAATGAAGGGTAGAGCCACGGGTCGTAACACATCTGAAATGTAACGTCCACTGTTCAAAGTGCCGTCAATGTGAACAAGAGGTGACCGAGACGTGTAACCAATGGCACCCCATGCCATCACGATGTGTGATACGCCATTATGCCGATGACGAATACACGCTTCCAATGTGCGTCCACCACGATGACGCCAAACACGGATGCGCCTATTACGACGCTGCAAACAGAACCTGGAGTCATCCGAAAAAATGACGTTTTGCCATTCGTGCACCCAGATTCGTCGTTGAGTACACCATCGGAGGCGCTCCTGTCTGTGATGCAGCGTCAAGCGTTGTAAGTAGGCTGTTTATGTTTTCTCTATGTAAGTAGGCTGTTTATGTTTTCTTATTGGCAACGTTACGTAGCGCTCAATATGAAAATCACTGGCTGTGCTGTGTGCAGTCTGTGGCTGCTTTGCATTGTTGTAATACTCGCCATTGTAGTGTTAGGCAGCTGGCTGTGAACAGCGCGTAGCGTTGCGCAGTTGGAGGTGAGCCGCCAGCAGTGGTGGATGTGGGGAGAGAGATGGCGGAGTTTTGAAATTTGTCATGAACTGCTATATTTATATATGATGATATCAAGGTAAATACATTGTTTGTTCTCTATTAATATCTTTCATTTGCTAACTATCCCTATCAGTAGTTAGTGCCTTCCGTAGTTTGAATCTTTTATTTAGCTGGCAGTAGTGGCACTCGCTGTATTGCAGTAGCTTGAGCAGCGAAGATTTTTGTGAGGTAAGTGATTTGTGAAAGGTATAGTTTAATGTTAGTCAGGGCCATCCTTTTGTAGGGAATTTTGAAAGTCAGATTGCGTTGCGCTAAAAAATATTGTGTGTCAGGTTAAGCACAGTCATGTATAATTGTTAAAAAGAGGAAGTTTCATATGGCGACCCTTAGCCGAGGATACCTCACTGGAATCTTCTGATTTTTTGTTGTAGTTTGTGTAATTAGTGTAGATTTTATTTATTGCTAGCGCGTAATTGTAGAGAAAATCTCCTTTGTAGTTGCAGTCTTTCATTGTTGTACAGTAAAACAGTTGTGTCATGCATGTAGATTTGCAGCAAGTTTTTCGCAGCTGCGCTTGCAATTAACTAAATATTATTTTCAGTGGTATGTTAATGTGTTCTCTTATTTTTGCTCTTCAAATTGTGCTTTTCTGTGTTGTCGTGTGAAATATTGTGACAATAATGGCGTGTGAAAAACGTAATACTAGGCTCCAAAGTAAACTGAGAAATGACAGTGAAGACGAAAGCAGTGTGATAGCGCCGCAGAGTAATGAATTAACAGACATTCAAAGTAGTAATTTGGTAACTGTGCATAGGGAAATGGAGCGGGCGGCAAACAATGGCGTGGACAGTGAAACAATTAGTGAAGAGGGACGCATTATCGATCGATGGGTCGGCAACAGCTTGCCTCAGGAATCGGGAATGACAGGACACAATTTTGCAAATACTGTAGACTCAGGTTTTGGGTTCTCACCGTTTTCTCAAATGAGTCAAGACACATTTTCTGCTTGTCAAAATGTGAATGTTGCCGGTGCAAATTCACTGCCGAAAAGCACTGAGGAACATGTTTCAGACACCAGTGCATTGTTATTACAATTAATGCAACAAATGGGACAAAAGCTTGAAAAGTTAGACACAATGGAACAACACCAGAGACAAACACAGCAACAGTTAGACACAGTGGAACAAAATCTCAAAAAGTTAGACACAGTGGAACAAAATCTCAAAAAGTTAGACACTACACTTAAACAAACACGTGAAGATTTAACCACTGAGTTACATAACATCGAATCGAAATGTCAAAAGGTCTGTAATGACGTAAAAACACAAATTTGTGAGCATTTCCAACCTATTTTTTCGCGTCATGAAAATGTATTACAGAATCACGAAGCAGCCATAAAAGAACTGCAAACTATTGTTCATGAAAATCATGAGACCTTGCAAGCTAAAATTGACTCAGTTGCATCTACCGATTCGGTTACGCAACTTGCAAGAACTCAGGAAAACTTAAAGAACACAGTAGATACCCTGAAAATTGGTTCAGAAAGACACATGGAGGAAATAAGTACACTATCGGAGAAAGTAGCCGAACTTTCGGATCAGGTCACTAACTTATCTACAAAGGTAGATGATGATCTGAATGACACAAGACCCGTAGCCTTCACTGACACTGAAGAGTATGAACAAATAAGAAAATTCAAACAAAATCAAAATCAAATCAATACACAGTACAAAAGAGAAATCTGGGAAGTACAAGATCAGTTGATGCAGGTAATACAAGAATTACGTATTTCAGAGGACACTCACGCTCCAATACGGGAAGAGGGACATAGAAATACGGAACAACCACAAAATAATAACACAGGACACTTCGGAAATTATGAAAGAAATTGGCAAGGCGCATTGGATTTTGAGATGGAACCGCCGAAACGAAGTAACAATGACCGACATGCGACTCGCCGACATGACGATTTTGACTATAAGCTGTTCATTACTACACGTAAATTCAAAACATTTAAGAATTCTGGCAACGACATTCATCCACAAGCATGGCTCCATCAATTCTCTCATTGTTTTCCTCCCAACTGGTCGTTAGAACACAGATTAGAATTTATGTGTGGCTACTTGGAGAATGAACCAGCTGTAAGAATGCGATCGGTAATTCACGATTGCCACAGTGAAGGAGAGTTTTACCATGCCTTCCTCTCAGGATATTGGTCTCAAGCCACACAAGACCGAGTAAAACATGGCATCATAATGATGAAACATTTCGAACAATCTGAATTTTCCAGTCTTGTGAAATATTTTGAAGACATGTTGCATAAGAATCAGTATCTTTCAAACCCATACAGCCCCTCAGAACTCATCCGCATTTGCTTAATCAAATTACCTGAACATTTACGACATATTATTTTAGCAGGACGTTGCAAAGAAGACATTGAGGCTTTTCAGGGACTGTTACAAGAACTGGAAATTGACACAGACAGTCGCGGGATGCGAAAACAGGAAAACAATCACTACAGGTCACTTCCGTCACAATTCCGTGACGACAGAAACAATAACTTGAGAAGACAGGTCTATTCTTACAACGCAAATCGTGACCAAAATAGACACCACCCATACGACAACCGTTGGCAGAGTAGTAATAATTACAGGGAAAGATCACCTCTCCGCGGTAGTGACTATCACAGAGACAATCAGAGAAACAGACAATATGGGAACGAAAATAATTATTATTACGGGAGACAGAATAACTTTAGACGCAACGGTCCAGCGCACAGTTACGATTCAGGGAGAAATTCTCCACCACATGACCGACACGAAAGAAACTGTGTAAACTACCGACAAAACGACAGACCTGAATTCCATCAGAACTGGCGAGCTTTAAACAGAGCTGGGCCCTCTCGGCAAGGCGAATTTGTGGAAGTTAGGCCTCCTAATCCCAGTAACGACGCGCGGCAACAAAGAGACAGACGATGACTCGCACCGCAGGCATACACATGCGCCGGCTGGCTCCGAGAAAAATAACATTATATCTGGTACTGCTAATGAGATTTTAATGCAACATTTTGGTTTACTTGAAAATACATTCTGGGTTTAATGTACTTTCTGTGAGACACCAGACGACACAGTGGTTAGTTTAAGTGACAACTACACGGTTTTATCACGACGCTTCTAATGAGTGACAATTTACAATGTTGCTTTTGTAGTGTTTCTGTTTTATATCTGCACAGTTTTTCTGTATTATTCTGGAAAGTAAAACATGTTTTAGAAGTAACTTTTGTGGTATAGCTACAATGAGATTGCCTTTTCCGTAGCACAACAATACGTTACAGCACAGTACTTTCTTCATCATGGCAATAAGCGTAATAACTAAGACATTTATACGCAAAGCACTTCACTTTTGTGTATTATGAGGTAAGTACATTGACTTCTGCAGAACTTAGCTTTCGGAGGACGATAACTACGACACTTCCACACAGATTATGTTGCAACAAGACGCACATTTAGCGCTACAGTACACGTATTTGAGTGATTAATTTTGTACTTAAAACATTTATTTTTAAAGATTTTTTGAATTACAAAGAAAGTTTTCTGTGATACATTTCATTCCATTGCTGTAATCTGTAACACCTGAGGGTATAATTACATTAATCCTCAGGGGGGTACACACTTACTTTGTGTACCATGTGTGTGGCAACCACAAGGAACCCTAGCTAATATGGTATTTGCTTATACAACTTTACACATCGGTACCATATTTCTCTAACACACAAATTACACAGCTATCTGATCATTTAACTGAGAGATAAACATTTTTTTTACTACATCAGTGACAGGTGTTTACGTAATTACACAGTTGGATAACTTCACACTTATGAAATTGTATTTTGTCTGTACTTTGTAAACTGTTCATATTTTTTTTGGAACCATTGTGATAGTATGAGAGCTTTGAATGATGTATTTGGTATGGATTCATGATTTTTAAAGTACGTTTGAGGCAGATGACACTTTTGACATGAACAGAGAATTTTTTTAATTATTGGAGGAAGCTACGACGATTTTGAGATTTGACTGAGGTGTTATGATGTTATTTTTACGACGACGATGTGTATTATGCTGCTGAGGTATGTTTATGATTAATAGGCTGAGGCTATATATGTTATTTGATTATGCTTCATATTTATAATGACGAAATATTGACGAGTGTCGATGGATACGTATATGTGTAATAAGGTAAGGAGTAATGAATAGTGGGTAGGGACTCTTGACTTGTGAAAAAGGATGTTGGAAACCGAGAATCGTACTTTAAGAGTTATGAAATGTGTGTGTAAATGCGTAAATGTATCACAATGCCGGCTAAAATTTTTTGGACACTGTTATATTCATAGGATTTTGTTTCTACACACTTGTGACGTAAATTTTCGACCTGTGAAATTTTCATATGAGACTGTCACTGTAGCGGAAACTGGTGTCGTAAATATTTCCGTAAGAAAGATAAGTGACCACCTGCACGTAATGCGTCACGGGCACCCACCTGGGCGACAGCCGCCCGAAAAAAAAGCCATTAGCCTTTCAGCGGCACAGGTAGAAAAAAAAGGGAGGCCATTATCCTTTGTAGAAAGCATCGCAAATATTACACGCTCATTACCTGAAAACATATGGTTACTCGTACTTTGTGCTAATTACTGAAATGCTTATGAATTGATGGGAAATATTCGTACATCTGCACACCTGATTATGACAAGTGTCTTTCTACGAGAGTTGAGAGCTACTGACTTACGAAATGCCACATGACTATTGAATGATATTTTTATGCTTTGGTTTGCGTAATTGCTTATTTCATTTGACATCTGTTTTCCAGCTGTGTTGCAGCATTGGTTTCATAAAATAAAATTAAATGCATTTGCTAATGTGAACACTTTCTGTCAACAGATCTGTTAAATAATAATTTTGTGATCCACATTCTTCAAAAAAGGAGCACTTGGAAAGGAAAGAACAATAAGAAGGGACTAGTAACAGTAACTGCATACATAATATTCTTTTCAAGTACATGGTAATATTTTTTTTACAATAAGTTGTTGTGGTGCACCACTTTAATTACTTAGACATTAAGATGTGATTATACATTTCCCTTATCTGCATTGTTATCTTTAGTGTACTATTTTTTTTGCTTGAGCTATGTCATGTTTAGATATAAGCTGCTGTTTGCCAGGCATAGTGCTACTGAACTTTAATTTGTGTTACTCTGCTAAGCCAGATTTATTTTTTTGTTTGCTGCGCATTGCCTCATATTAGTTGTAATGTTGAATTGCTTGGTAATTTAGATTTACTGTAGCTTGCTTTGCGATTTTCCATTTTTTTTCATTGCTGTTTATATTAATTGTTTTATATGCTGCTGCATTGCCTCATCCCTTAGTTTAGCATCTGAGCTCAGTAGATTTAAGTTAGCTTAAGAGGGGGTAGACTATATAAGAAACTAACTGTTATAAATTTATAAGAAATAGGATACTGTACAGTGGAGAAAAACTATTATTGACAGAGGATGTGAACAAAATACAGAAGGCAGGCTTAGATAGGACTTTTTGGGAATAATGATGAACAAAGGGAGATCTCCATGCAAAATACTGCAGTAAAACAAACCCTGTCCTTTCCCTTTTGTGTTATCCCACTATATGTTTGTGTACCCTTGTGTATTTGTTTTCTTCCTGTCTCTGTATAGTTTCCTAGAATTTTTTCTTCTTTTAATATTAAGCTACATTCACTATGATGAGGAATACTGTTATCCTCGAATATAATTGGCATTAATAATATGTTATTTACTTTGTAAAGATGTTAGACATTATTAATTCCGCTCTGTTTAATGCTCATGTGTGAAGTTGATGTTTCAAAAGTTATTGTGATCTTTTATGTATGTACTCATGTCATAATTCCTGTAACATTGATGTATATGTTTATTTCTATTCTTTTGTAAAGCCCCTATTATCTACAAATGTTATCTGTATTATTATGTTTCAATGATGTTTTCTGTATCTTTGTAATTGTATTCTCATGTTATAAAATTGTACTTGACACCAGTTCATCAAATTAAGTAACTTGTGAGTTACATTTCACAGCACACGTTTCTGTTGGTCATAGTATATGGACAATATGTGAGAAGTTGGGACTGTTAGTGTTTGCACATGTGTTACTAATTCAGCAAGGGACTGGATAACAGCATTGCTGGTTCTAAGGACAATTCCAAAAACTTTGTGAGTGCACAAGTGGTGGTTTATGGACTTGCTATGTTCTCCGCAAGACTCTTCGATGGTGATTGTGCACCTGCACAGTCGCAACAGATGGCTGCTGGCTGTCTCTTCAAGGACTATAGTGGGTCTACATCTTTGATGATCCATCAATACCATTATTTCTACAAGGACTGCAGTGGGTCTGCACCTCTGGTGGCCCACCAATACCATTATCTCTACCAGGACTACAGTGGGTCTGCTCTGTGATGACCTACCTACCAATATTCTTCAAAACTTCGACTGACTCTGCTGTGGGTTTGCTCTGTTGTGGCCCATTACCTGTACGCATGTCAAGAGTCAACACTGTCTTTCCGTTGGAAGGATAACACTACTTCTTCAAGACTGCATGGAAATCCACTACCTCTGTGTGCATTTTCTTTTACTGCTCAGACTTTGAGAAAAACTCTGCATTTTTACTGTGATGAACAATCTGGACTGTCTTTATGGACTGAGAAATTTTTAGCTTTTGACCAACATTGTATCAATAAGTGTGTGCATTTGATTTCTTTGTTATTGTAATTATGAAAAATTTTATCAAATCATTATTGGCCACTGCCCAAAAAAAATTTGTAAAATTTTTTGTGGGGACCATGGGGGCTATGTAAGTAGGCTGTTTATGTTTTCTCTATGTAAGTAGGCTGTTTATGTTTTCTTATTGGCAACGTTACATAGCGCTCAATATGAAAATCACTGGCTGTGCTGTGTGCAGTCTGTGGCTGCTTTGCATTGTTGTAATACTCGCCATTGTAGTGTTAGGCAGCTGGCTGTGAACAGCGCGTAGCGTTGCGCAGTTGGAGGTGAGCCGCCAGCAGTGGTGGATGTGGGGAGAGAGATGGCGGAGTTTTGAAATTTGTCATGAACTGCTATATTTATATATGATGATATCAAGGTAAATACATTGTTTGTTCTCTATTAATATCTTTCATTTGCTAACTATCCCTATCAGTAGTTAGTGCCTTCCGTAGTTTGAATCTTTTATTTAGCTGGCAGTAGTGGCACTCGCTGTATTGCAGTAGCTTGAGCAGCGAAGATTTTTGTGAGGTAAGTGATTTGTGAAAGGTATAGTTTAATGTTAGTCAGGGCCATCCTTTTGTAGGGAATTTTGAAAGTCAGATTGCGTTGCGCTAAAAAATATTGTGTGTCAGGTTAAGCACAGTCCTGTATAAATTGTTAAAAAGAGGAAGTTTCATATGGCGACCCTTAGCCGAGGATACCTCACTGGAATCTTCTGATTTTTTGTTGTAGTTTGTGTAATTAGTGTAGATTTTATTTATTGCTAGCGCGTAATTGTAGAGAAAATCTCCTTTGTAGTTGCAGTCTTTCATTGTTGTACAGTAAAACAGTTGTGTCATGCATGTAGATTTGCAGCAAGTTTTTCGCAGCTGCGCTTGCAATTAACTAAATATTATTTTCAGTGGTATGTTAATGTGTTCTCTTATTTTTGCTCTTCAAATTGTGCTTTTCTGTGTTGTCGTGTGAAATATTGTGACAATAATGGCGTGTGAAAAACGTAATACTAGGCTCCAAAGTAAACTGAGAAATGACAGTGAAGACGAAAGCAGTGTGATAGCGCCGCAGAGTAATGAATTAACAGACATTCAAAGTAGTAATTTGGTAACTGTGCATAGGGAAATGGAGCGGGCGGCAAACAATGGCGTGGACAGTGAAACAATTAGTGAAGAGGGACGCATTATCGATCGATGGGTCGGCAACAGCTTGCCTCAGGAATCGGGAATGACAGGACACAATTTTGCAAATACTGTAGACTCAGGTTTTGGGTTCTCACCGTTTTCTCAAATGAGTCAAGACACATTTTCTGCTTGTCAAAATGTGAATGTTGCCGGTGCAAATTCACTGCCGAAAAGCACTGAGGAACATGTTTCAGACACCAGTGCATTGTTATTACAATTAATGCAACAAATGGGACGTTTCAGCGTAACCGCAGCCATGGTCTCCGAGCTGCTAGTCCATGCTGCTGCAAACGTCGTCGAACTGTTCGTGCAGATGGCTGTAGTCTTGCAAACGTCCCCATCTGTTGACTCTGGTATCGAGACGTGGCTGCACGATCTGTTACAGGCATGCGGATAAGATGCCTGTCATCTCGACTGCTAGTGATACGAGGCCGTTGGGATCCAGCACGGCGTTCCGTATTACCCTCCTGAACCCGCAGATTCCATATTCTGCTAACAGTCATTGGATCTCGACCAACGCGAGCAGCAATGTCGCGATACGATAAACCGCAATCGCGATAGACTACAATCCGACCTTTATCAAAGTCGGAAACGTGATCGTACGCATTTCTCCTCCTTACATGAGGCATCACAACAGTGTTTCACCAGGCTACGCCAGTCATCTGCTGTCTGTGTATGAGAAATCGGTTGGAAACTTTCCTCATGTCAGCACGTTGTAGGTGTCGCCACAGGCGCCAACCTTGTGTGAATGCTCTGAAAAGCTAATCATTTGCATATCACAGCATCTTCTTCCTGTCGGTTAAATTTCTCGTCTGTGGCACGTCATCTGCATGGTGTAGAAATTTTAATGGCCAGTAGCGCACCACCCACAAGATTTTTTAATTTTCTTGCTCGCTTCCCTAGAGGCATAGTTCGTGGATAATTCAAGAGAAATGTACAAAAGCGAGCGCAAACGCGGTTTTCTTCAATAAATCTGAAACCGTGGCATCTGGCGAAAATGTATCCCGGTACAGAACTAAACGACATTAAATTTCCTACAAAAGGTCCTTTCATTTATCTGTAGGACTAATAGTGTGCACATAGCGAGCGAGAGAATATCAAATATCAAAACCTCGCGTGTGGTTTTTGAAGGTGTTGCAGATTGTATAAAACACAGCAAGCAGTAAGGGCAGTTGAATCACCTTATACACGTGTGTGTGTGTGTGTGTGTGTGTGTGTGTGTGTGTGTGTGTGTGCGTGTGTGTATGCGTGAGACAGTGAGTGAGAGAGAGAGAGAGAGAGAGAGAATGGAGGAAGAGACAAGAAGAGACGGTGACAGATAAAGAGCGAAGCAAGAAAAAGTTCGTGGTCAGTTACGTGGTCTCAATCATTTTGCACAAGGTGGCGAATGTTTTGTATCACAGCGCGGATCTTACCAATCGAAGGGTATGTTACGAAACACTTTCCAGCTTTCGTAAAGCTGTGATGCGTAATAGCCGTCGGAGGAGAAACGGACTGCCAACGTACGCACGTACGAGCTCACACGCACGTGACTACAACAGGTTTACGCGCTGCGCCGCGGGCAATTACCTAAACCTATCGCGTCTGAAGCGCACTGCGCTCTATAATGGGAGTAATTGCTCTGATTCGCGAACAGGTAGCGCGGGCTTTGGCGAAACGAAGCGCTGGCCGTGCAGGGAAAGCAAGTAGAGGCCCTTATTTATTGCAGATTAGCTCTTTGGCAATTACGCAGGTGGGTGCGGCGCACGCTTTGATTTCAGACGAGTGCGGGCTCAACCGTGTGCGCGTTCTGAGTGTGGTGCCGGAGGTAAGGATTAAGGAGAGCGGGCCTTCTACCGATATTACCAGACAGTGCAACGACCACTTACTGCACCTAGGTCGATACCGAGAAGGGTTGTCTTCGGCGGCCTCTACTGACGTCTCTCCGTAATGTTAATCTCAGTGCGTCCATCAGAACATTTGTCAGCTTTTTATGTCAAACAAATTATGAGTACACTAGGCAGTTTTCCAGTTGCACGGAGAGTCTTTTTAGCACATTTGATACCGGAAAGTCGTCAGAGCCGTATAAAATAAACCACTGTACTCCCATTTGGAGAAGAAGTAATAATTTGTCTCTTGAGCACGGTGGCAATTATTGAACTATATGCAATAAAACCGTCATAACTTCTGAACGGTTTGAATTAGGACATTCAAACTGCATGGTTGGCCGCAGGGCACGATGGGAATTATTATGTGAATATGGTCTGGTTTAGCGACGAAGACCACTTTCATTTGGATGGGTTAGTCAATAACCAATTGAGATCGAGAAGTCTCTTCACCCTTCACGGGTGACTGTGTAGCGTGCAGTGTCCAGTCATGGAATAATCAGTGCGATATTCCTTGATGGGACGATGACCATCGTACGGTACGTGAAGGTTTTGGAAGATTATTTCATCCCCATTATCGAATGTGACCCTGACTTCGACAGGATGTGGTTCGTGCAAGACTGAACTCGGCCCCATCGAAGCAGGAGAATGTTTTATGTCCTGGAGGAGCACTTTGGGGACCCTATTCTGGCTCTGGGGTACACAGAGACCTCTGGTATGGGCTTCGATTGGTCGTCATATTCTCCTGATCTGAACATATACGACTCCTCTTTGTGGATCTATATTAAAGAAAATGTGTGCAGCAATAACCCCAAAACCAGTGCTGAGCTGGAAACAGCCATTCAAGAGTTCATCGACAGCCTCGATGTTCCGACATTTCAGCTGGTCATCCAGAATTCGCTGTTCGCTACGGCACATCATTGCCAATGATGGCAGGCGTATCGAACATGTTATAATCTGAATCCGAATATCTGTAGTAACGTGTGCATGTTGAATAAAGTGTGTGCACTCCGTAGTTTGTAACTAATTCACCCTGTATAAGAGTTTACACAGTACACCATATAATTTCGGCTTACGTAATGTTCCTAAGCTAGTACAAGGCAGGTTTTTTTTTTGTTCGAGTAATACTCGTAACGTCTTCATCCAGAGGTGCACCGGAGCAACTAATACGGTATTCGATTCAATAATGCTAACTTGCTACGTTGGCAGGGGACCTTTTCGTGAACATAAGCCATGAGTGTTCTTAAATTCTAAGAATTGTTATTGGCAACTGTCTGGGCTCTACTGGCACCATTGTTCACGGGGTAGTGAAAATGGAACAGTGTCTTACAGGAAGTGTATGTTGCCAAATGCTAGAACCTTTCTGGATATGTTCTCGGAAGGTTCACTTCAAGCCTTGCGAAGCTTATATCATTACATTTTCCTTCTCTATAAGTGTAGTAGAAAGGTACAATGGCCAATAAATAAGTTCATATGTACTTCAACATTTTGACAAATAAAAAGTTGCAAGTGGTCAACTGCATTCGAAAATACTTCAGGGGTAGAGTAAAATCACTTGTCGAAAATATTTCTTTGATACTTTAAAGCGTATTTAAAATATTTTGAGTGGCTGAATTAAAGTGTGAACCACATATGTCGTCCGTTCATGCTGCAGAAAGTAGCGCAGAACTTTGCTTGCTACTAAGACAATACTTCGTCTCTAGTTTCCCTCATGAACATCGACGGAAGGTATATCTGACAGTATGTTTTTGTATGAAGCCTAATACCTCTAGCTTTAATCAAGTCGAAATAATTGGTTAACATTAATGACATAACAAAAAATTGCTGCTTCAGTCCGTTTACAACCTGCACCACGAAAGTAACGAGGAACCCTTAGTGGTTCGCCATCACAGTTTTTTATCTTAAATATTTTTATGACTAATGCCCTTTTGGCATATTTATTATTTTATAATTGACATATAAGTACTGCCAGTCTTTCACGATAATTCCGTACTTATAATTTGTATCATACTTTTTAGTCATAATTCTGTGACCATGTTATAGACCATTCTTTGGTGTAAATTCTGAGGAAGACACTCCTAGCAGTGTCGAAACCCCGTTAATTTGTTAAAAACTAGTGACCGAGGGCTGTTTTATTTTAATTGTAATAGTTTTATCATATTGTATTCAGCTAAGAACATTTATTTGAACCATTATTATTCTAAGAATTATTATTGGTGGTATGTATGTACCGAGGAGCATCGTTATCATGTACACCAATTATACTTGAAGTTGACAGAATATCGTTCTACGCTCTCTTTGTAATATTTTCCTTCAAAGTTTTATGAAAGTATTCATGGTTAGCTAGTTAGTTACTTACTTCGGTAGTCACATCTTCCATAGGTCTTTTGAACGATTCTTCTATCGAAATGATGTGGAACGAATTAGTTTACACCCTTTCACTCTATCTTCCCTCATTCCGACTTAGCAAAGATTACAATTCAATAACGCTCGTCCTGAATGATCACTTGCACTATACCGTGAAAGAATTCAAATTCAGTAAGCAGATTTGTCTGTTACTGCTAGTCGAATGTAATCAAAGCAAAGTCGCGTGTCGGCGTAACAAAGCAACACATATACGCCATCACAGACGCATTCAAATGCCACTTGAGATTCACGAAACAGTAGCCAAGAGCAGACAATATGTTCTCGTTTGATTCGTGGCTTTTAGGACGCAAAGGAAACTGTTGACGGATCATCAAGGTCTGGTCGGCGACCAACAATCAGCGAGAGACAACATGGAGCCACTGTAAGAACAAATACTGGCGCAAGATTGGCAAGGTAACTTCTAAATGGTTCAAATGTCTCTAAGCACTATGGGACTTAACTTCTGAGGTCATCAGATCCCTAGAACTTAGAACTACTTAAACCTAACTAACCTAAAGACAGCACACACATCCATGCCCGAGGCAAGATTTGAACCTGCGACCATAGCGGTCGCGCGGTTCCAGACTGTAGCGCCTAGAACCGTTCTGCCACCCCGGCCGGCGGCAAGGTAAGTACCAGAGGAATTGGGAAGAGAAAAGATAATGTTAACATCATCATTTCTAACGATATGGTCAAGGGAAAGATTTTTCTCCGTAAAATACTTCTTGGTGGTAGACCGCATCATTTTATAAAGATATATATCAGTGTTTTCGTCACTATTGTAAGCCATGAGGGTTTGTAAATATTCGAGGGTCACGATAGATAATTTTTGCAGTACAAAGTACTCTTAAAATTACCTTGGATGAATCTATATGTAAATGGCAGTGTTCGAGGATGGATGGACAATTAATGTCTCTTGTGTCACAAAAAGTAACAATGAACATGTAACAGCGGAATTAGTACAGACCACAGCCTGACCGTCCTCTACACAGAAGCACCATTCAGCAGAGTCACCATGCATTTGTACAAATTTTCGTCACTGATCTAAATCATTTGGGAAGAAATCTAGGTTACTTTCCACCTCATCTGTAAAGAAAGTGTATGGGGATGTCATAATGGACATCAACAATGTGCGGCGTTGGCTGAAGAATTTTAGTAATGAAGAACTGAAATCGCAGAGAAGCCACGCAGTGACCGGTCGACAAAATGGCACAGATAACAGTCGAGGCGTGCTGACGAAGACAGCCGCATTAGAGTTCACAATCAACAACTTTAAAATCACTCTGAGAAAAATGGATCACGAAGAAAGGTCCTGAATTTTTCCAAACTGGTTTTGATTCCTGGGTTCAATGACGGCGCAAAGGCCGGCCGGGGTGGCCGAGCGGTTCTAGGCGCTACAGTCTGGAACCGCGCGACCGCTACGGTCGCATGTTCGAATCCTGCCTCGGGCATGGATGTGTGTGATGTCCTTAGGTTAGTTAGGTTTAAGTAGTTCTAAGTTCTAGGGGACTGATGACCACAGCAGTTAAGTCCCATAGTGCTCAGAGCCATTTGAACCAATGATGGTGCAAATGTGTATAAATGCTTGATGACTACGTTGGACGATAGTGATGTGCAGAGCTATGATCTGTAACAGTCCTGCTGTCATATAATCGTAATTAAGTTTCTGAAGTTAAAATCTTCCGGGTTATTCGGCCGCGTCATGTTTCTTCTAAAATGTTCGACATTTCGACCCCTCTGCTGGGATCTTCCTCAGGATCTTTTGGTGTCCACTACTGCTAGAACACTGTGTTCTGAAAGTTTCCATCCAAACAGTAAGTCACTAACTTAGAGCGGTTTTGACAGATAAATTCATTACAGGTAATTAGAATTTTTCTTGTTAAAACGATCGTTGGAGGTGTTTCTCTATGGCTTTGAGGCTTCGAAGACATACGTAAGATAATCCTGCTTCAACTGGGACGTCCAGAAAGTAACACCTCCTGTTCTTCATCTAATAAAATACTGCAGTAACGTAATAGATATGACCTTGGTTCTTCCGTATGAATGTGATTCGTCAGCTAGAAGAATTCATACAAATTTTGTTCTCTGACTTACATATCAGATTACAGATCGTCAAATATGGAAGTCAATACGGATTATTTTTCATGTATTCGCTGAAAATTGTTTAGCGTATGCTGCAGAGGGTATCAGCTCAATTAGGGGACACGTACGCCGCTCTAAGAAATTTCTGGTAAACGCTGTTGCCTGATCTACTAGTAAACTGGAGTAGCGGTGACTGTACGGACAATCACGAGGACGTGATCATAGATGATTAGTTGGAGAAGGAGTTAGACATGAGCTCTGTGTAATACTTCGTCATCCATAAAAAGTTTAAGCATTTCTTCACGAAGTTGGCACATCAAACGTACTGGTGATTTTGCATGAGAATCTGAGCGCATACTCCTGCTAAGATTTCAACACGTCCTTGGGATGTATTGCCTCATCCACCAAATGAAGTAACGTTAATTGGAACCACTTAATAAAGATCAACGACACTTTCGTAGGTGTGGAGGCTACGTAAATCCGAGTACTAATGTACTTAGAATGTAGGTAGCAATTTTTAGTGTGTAAGCATAAATGACTTAAACTGGAGGATAATACAACTGTTGAAAAAGACGGAGATTATGTTAGCAAATAAACGGTCATAATCGCAGTCGAAGATAACACATTCTGTATGTATAATTTAGTTTTCGTACAAATTAAAAGAATTAACAGACGACAGAAGATCGGAGTATAAAATCCGACTAAGTTATTAGAATGCAACACTAGCTCCGAATTGGGAATGAAAATCGACAGTGTTGTTTCGGAGGAAACGTCCCGGCATTCGCATTACGAGATTAGGTGATATTACGAAAAATTTAGACATGTGTGACTGGACGGGTATTAAAACCACCATCCCTCCAAATATGAGTCCAGTTTTTTAGCATTAAAGTATGGTGGGTCAATTAAAAGAGAAATAACCTAAGAGGTTACTCTAGCATCCAAATACAGCAGTTTTCCTCCTAAATAACAAAACAAAATACTAACGGAGACAGTAATATTTTAAGATGTGGTTAATTTGAATTAATATTGGCGAACTCCACCCAGAGTTAAATAAAGATCGCCGCTTATTTCAGCGGCAGAGGAGTTAATACTGCAGCCACTGCGGGGTGGGAGGCTGCGAAAGGCTGTATGCCTTCTTGTTTGTCTTCCAGTGCTGACAACTTATGATCGTGTGTGCCTCTTACCAGACAAATGGGATTTGTGAATGCGCACTGCAGAGACGATCGTCTTCAAATGAGGCACGTACTTGTAGCGAGAAACATGAAATAAAATTTGGGCTGATGTAATATATCTCAATGAGTAGAAGAGTCATGCGAAACATTTATCTAACATTTGTATATGTGTGTCGTAGTACATACTGCATTTAAATATAAGTACGAATGCTGTTATTTATCAATTAAATTTCCTCTGGCACAGCCAACAGAACAACAGCTTGTGAAGCAACTGCTCTTTCATAACTTCGGGATCGCTGAGGGTGACAGTAACCTGAAACAGAGAACAGTCGAGAAGAAGTGTTCCGAATGGCGCCAACTTATAACTATCGATACTTGGGCTCCGATGGCCTACTTAAGCGTCCTTATTATAGCTAGTGTATTGAGGGCTTGTAACACACTAATTTATTTAGGTTAGCAATTAATAGTAATATCGATACATATGAGGCACGAGGTGCTGCACCACAGTGTCAGTATTGGTTCTTGAGCGAAAAGCTTTGATAACTGCTGCTTAATTCCACACTTGGCATTATCGTCTTATGTCCTATACAGCAATTTCTGTTTCCATAATGACGACGGTTGAGGTCACTGTGTTCCATTGGATGGATATCAGACTGCCGTGTGTTTGAGGGGGATGTTCATCTACAACAGCATTAACCTTAGCCGCGGAAGAGTTAGTCGTAGTGGTTCCAGAAGTAAGGTTTGGTAAAGCAACGAGCAAGTATTTCGGCCGGATATAAGATTAACGCACCGCACAGCAGCAGAGGGCAGAGACGCCTAGGAGGGGACCACCCAGCAGAACAGTGACGGAGAAGCGACTGCGACGGGGGCACTAATACTGAAGGGTCAACTTGTGCATCCTTAGGCAAAGTCCCAGACCAGTAATTTATGGAAATCAAGATTTGGCGCGCCCTGTGCAGAACGCCTCCGCTTGCGTAAACTTGGGTTTGCCCGGTGGAACCGTGGAGGCGTTCGAGCTAAGTCGGAATGGCCACACGGCCAACTCGCAAGTGATTATAACACCAGCGGCCGCGCCGGCCAAGTTTGCCTAATTAAGAACTGGGAGTCGAGGGCGGCCGGCGCGCATCTTAAGGCCCTCCCCGAGGCGAGGCGAGGCGAGGCGACCGCTCGTTATTGTTGCCGCCTTGCGAACGGCGGAGCTGTGGAAGGCGGCGGAGGGCTGAGCCGCTGGATTACCGCAGACTCTGCCCGCCCGCCTGCCGGAACACGTATTTTTACGGCGTGGCGCGGAACCTTGCTCTCGGAAACAAAGCAGCCCCCCACTCCACTGCAGGAGCGAAGATGGGCTTCGCCGTATTAAAGCTGCGGCAACGACGCTCGCGGTGTGCACAGATCTGCATTACGTGCGGCTCGCTAGGCAAGAGAGCGGGCCTGAATGAAAAGAATTTGTCCCATTGCGCGGGCTAGGTAAATATTAATAGGCCATCGGGATCTCATTTTATTGTTCCATCCAGTACCAAACTGTGGGAAGGTATGGACTACGATCCTTCTTGCAGGGAACGACTGATTTGGATAGATTGTATTCAATTGTATGTTAACTGGGGACCTAGAAACGACAGAGAGGATCCGTCCCCGCCGCAGCCGCAGCCGCAGTGGTCCACAACACCACGACGACTACCGCAGTCCACTTCACCCCTCCGCCACTGCATACCGAACCCAGAGTTATTGTGATTTCGGCCCCCGGTGGAGACCCCAGGGAACGTCTCACACCAGACGACAGACGAGTGTAACACCTATGATTGCGTGATAGAGTAATGGTAGTGTACGCGTATGTGGAGAACTTGTTTGCACAGCAATCGCCGATATAGTGTAGCTGAGGCGGAATAAGGGGAACCACCCCGCATTTGCCGAGGCAGATGGTAAACCGCCTAAAACAATCCACGGACTGGCCAGTTCTCCGGACCTCGACACAAATCCACCGGGCGGATTCGTGCTGGGGACCAGGCGCTCCTTCCCGCGCGGAAAGCCGTGCGATAGACCGCACGGCCAACCGGGAGGGCCGATTTGGATAGATACTGGTGGAAAGGTGATAGAAGTCGCAACAGAAATAAAATATTTAGAAAGTAACATAAAGAGATATATTCTGAAATAAGTACAGAACAACGTACTCTTCACCGAGGGCAACCTCCACTGACTTATGACATATAGAAATAGCAGTCACCTATAACTACTAAACTTTAACTGAGAACATTTCGGGAAGAGAATACTGAACCATTGAGAGCTAGGTTTCGGCAACAAAAGCGGTACAATATCGTATGGCTCGCACTGCTGCTCTCCTGTACTCGCGATCGAATATGAGCATCATTATTAGACAGTGGCTTAAGTGGATAAGGCTCGTGGGCGAGCCGGCAGCTGCTGGACCTTCAAGGAAGCCGTTGCAGAATGTGACGGACGGCGTTGCTCAGGGATTTTGTTAGCTGATCCGTACCACACACTAGTGTGCATATGGCTGAAGAAAGCAGTTCTGGTAACAACTTCGTGGGTCGTCAAGAGACTAACTGCTCCCTGTTGGACTACAAAACTCGGCACATCCTTGTTGCACCAGAAGTTTCCGAACGTGGCGCAGTCTCGGCCGTTGGGGAGGAGGGATTTCCGTAATCGTGCGCGCCTCAAGACAAAGAAGAGGCCCTGTTTAAACTTGCATCTTTTTAAGGGCTGCCGCTGTATTGAATAATTTATTAACTCAGAATGGTGGCAGGTGAAATCTGTATGTGGAAAATTCTTATTACAAGGTGGGTGCACACACACACACACACACACACACACACACACACACAATGAGAAAGAGTTTTGAGACAGATTCTATTCCTGGTATAAAAACGATGTCAGAGCAGAGACTACGGTGGTAGCCTGAGGTAGCAACTGTAAACAAAAGATATGAATCACATCCATTCGACCAGTCAGTTGTGAGTAGATATTTTTAAGTAATGGAGTGCGACCGTAGTCTATTAACGATGTTGTGTTACAAACGATAATGGAGCTTCGTCTCTAAATCAAGTGTTCTAGATATTGTCTGGGACCCTTGGCGAAAAAATCCGGGAATTAACATCCTGCTGTGTATGCGGAAGATATTGGCTAAATAAGCAACTTCCACTTGTCGCGGCTGATTATATTGAGATGCATGTATTAAGCCACAACGTGAGGAAAAGTTCTCTTTTACTGCATAACGACAACCCAGACGAAAGTCGACGCTGCAGGGTGATGCCAGGACAAGTTTAATGTTTTGCAAAGTGGCTATAATTTCGCACCCTACAAGCACTCATCTACACACTTTGCTGTGATTTACAGCCGGAATTAGGTATCATATGATAGCTTGTGAATCATATATGAATATTTAAAGAAGCCTGACATTGTCACGTACACCTTGTAAATAGTTCTTAACGCTTACTGCATGGAAGGTAATGGATTGTCTTTATTATCAAAATGGCGTAATGAATGATTGCCTATACTAGCAAAGGCTGGAACGCCAGTGGAAATGAAACGGCAGGAGTAGCTCAAGCCCTGGGTGGAAAAGCCCACACAGGTGTGTTGGTCCTGCTTAACACAAGAAGTAGCCCAAGACGGACGGTCGGGGCACCTGAGCCCTGAAGCACAATACAGAGGCGGCCGGCCATTATTGTAGCGAGGCCGGAAGGATAACCGGATAATGCTTCGGAAACTCTGAAAATCTTGGACGCAGCAGAGAGGAACAAGGAAGCGTTACCTCGGAAATCACGCAGGCTGGGTTATTTCCAAGGATTTTTACCCTGAGAAGCGTACCATTATATGGATTCCTAATTGACGTGGATAGGTATTTCCTCACAAACTTTCCGCGATAGAAGACAAAAGACTAAAATATGGATGGTCAGCGTTCGGAAGAATCTGTAGAGAGGGAGAAAATTCCGTGCCTTCGAGAATATGATCCGCCTTCTGCGGTTGTGGGGGAGGGGAGCCGAGCTTTGCTGGGAAGCCAGTGGTGGAGAGAAAGAGGTCTTCCGTTTTGAGTGCCCATGTTTGATGGTCGCTCAGTATCAGATTTTGTTGGTACAGACGGACTTTCTGTCTTTGCTCTCAGGAGATTTTATAGTTAGAACGGTTACGCACTGTGCTGTTGCGAACTTATTCGATTGTGGAGTTCGTCTCCGGGTAGGATGTCGTCGTTGAGCGCGCGGTCTACAGTGATTGAGAGCGCTTCTTCTGTCCTGATGTAATCCAGGACAGAAACCTCAAGTTGAACTAACGCTTCTACATACCTAGATTGTATTGGATATGTCTCTTTATAATTACGTGCAGTCTACATGACTAATTATAACGCACTGATGATAGCTGTACTGAAGGTTGATATATAGATCTGCAATGCAGTAAAATGACAGATGACATGACGACCGATACTGACCCTCTTTGTACCATGGGTTTGCATTAGCATTTTGTAAGTACTCACCTTGTTAGACAGGTGTCATTTTCCTAATATCTTACTGATGGACCGAGGTTGCCCACTGCCTTACGTACGAATTAGTCAAAGCGATAATTCCATTTCATGTCATTCTAAATTTTACGTGGTTTGACTTATTCCAGTTCTGTTCCGCTAATGTTGTAGTCACAAGATATTACGTTTTTTTCGGTTTGTTAAGTGCATAGTTTTACATATGAACATTTCAAACATGTTGTCAGTCTTTGCATTAATTTCAGGCCAGCCCGTGTGGCCGAGCGGTTCTAGGCGCGTCAGTCTGGAACCGTGCGACCGCTGCGGTCGCAGGTTCGAATCCTGCCTCGGGCATGGATGTGTGTGATGTCCTTAGGTTAGTTAGATTTAAGTAGTTCTAGGTTCTAGGGGACTGATGACCTTAGAAGTTAAGTCCCATAGTGCTCAGAGCCATTTGAACCATTAGTGTCAGATCCATTCAAGATCTGACGGTATATTTGTTGAGTTGAGTTTAGTTCCAATTCATAAACATTCATTTAAATTTTTTTCATAAGCTTTTATGGCTTTGGACGTATCACTGCCATTTTAATATTAGAAGTAAAGCCATGTTCCTATTACTTTAGTCCGTATCCAAGTGTTGTGAGCACCGAAGAGAAACGACCGGAATTTTTAGAAGGCGCAGACTACCAATGAATTAAAGAAGCTCAAGTCCTGGAGTTGCACGGTACGGAGACTGTTAGGTGGGAAGTATTGCTGCACTGATTCATCCTTCAGGTTTAACGTTCTTACAAGCGGAATGTCTAGATCAGGAACACGGAAGAAATTGCCGCACTACACATTTTCTGTATTATTTTGCACACACTGTATCTCATATTAAACAACGCTTATTCATGATTTTGTGGAAAAAAATCTTAGAAAAGATGCTACAACATTCCGTCAAATGGAGTTTTTCATCTGTTTACGTTTAGTTTACAAAGATTTATTGCCCTATAACTGATTTTTTCTTAAACCATATATTGAATTCCTTGTTGTGTTTGTTAAGAGTTGCCGACTACAAGATATCGAGTGGGAATTATACTTGTACCACTTCAGTATTTCATTGGTGACGTGGGAGTGAGTCTCATACACATGATGTTCAAGAATCATCTTAAAAATAAATCTTGTGCCAGTCAGAGAGCATTAAGGACCACCCAGGAATGCGATACTGGTGTCCTGAAGAAATTCATAATGCTGTGTTCTTCCATTTAGAACAATTGATTAATCTAAACCCTCAACGATATCTCAAGCTTTAATATTTAGAAGTGAAAGATCCTTCGGTAGTAGCTGTTCCACATTCGGCAACACGCGATTCCTAAGGACACTATTCCTGGTGTCTCTGAGTGCCCCCAGAAAATGTACTCCACAGCAAACCCGATTAAGATCATGGAATCGGAGAAGAGCCTAATAAAAAGAAAAAAGTCGAGGCGGCAATGTTTCAGCTGTTTTACTTAATGACGTGATATTTACTTTTACTGCTGTTTTTGCTTTTGTGATACTAATGAAATTTCGATATTTGTGCCATTTTAGAGATTAAGATTTTTGACATGCAGGTTGGCGCTAAAGTAATGTTCCCGTTGTTGTTATCCACCAGTCAGTATAAATGGGAAACACAGACCTCCTTTTTGAATCATTTGAACACGGAGGCGTTAGATTAAATGTCATATCTGTAACATTTAAAAACTCAGATTAAGAGCTTTACAGTGAGAGGAAAAAGATTCTTCTGAACTAACCGTAAACAACCCAACGCTTCTGTTTGACTATCAACTGTTAAAGAAACAATGGTACTGATACATGCTAAGCAATATCAGGTACTAATTTAAACATCAGGTGCAGCTCTGAAATAACATACGTGATCAAAACTGCTAAGAAATACGTACTTACCCTAAAGGCACGACGCACCGCCGTTAACACCACCAAAGGAGCGCCACCCTGCATAAAACAAAAAAAAAAAAGTGAGAACGAGCTATTACCTTTCTTACTATTGTTAGTCACTCTTGAAACGTATGAAAAAATGACCTAAGTGGACGGAATAAGAAATGCAGTATTTTTCCCTGTAAGTTATTTAAATAATTCATGATATTATGTTGGTAAATTTGGAGGAAAAGCCAAATGAAAAGAGACAAATTGCGCAACTATTAAGTCGTTGTTTCACTTCACTTAGGGCTTTTATAATCAGGGAATCGTCCTCCCTCAAACATTTAACCAGTCCAAATATATTGTAAGCAAAGGTGCCAAAGAACCATGTCAACTAGATAACAGAGTAAGTCTTTAGAGAAATCGCGATTTCAGAGCACAGCACTGACCAGCTTCCCACTTCAGGGAACAGAAAAAAAATGTAAATTTCTTCCCAAATTGCTGAAAAAATTGTTATTGATTGATTTTGGGAAGTTCGGCTGTTTGGAAAAGTACGATGGAGAAGTGTGCAGATCAAGAAACATGAAACAATCTATGAGAGTGACATTAAACTTATGGTGGAAGAGAGACAGACTGTGTTGACGCTTTTATGAGACGACGAATAGAAACGCAGTGAAAAATGCGATGTCTCATAAACCACCAAGTCTCATGCGTAGGATCACTACGACATTCACGTTCCCTATTTCTCCAATCATATCACAAATTAAATATCATTGAAAGTTCTATAACGTCAGTAACTTACAACCGTAAAGGCACAGTACAGAATGTATCTTAAATTTAGGAGGAGACAGGTTTGATGGATACCACACATAACGATAGCAACAATCTCCGTGAAAATAATCTGTTTTCTTGAAACGAGTGAGACACCAACTCCATTACCGCACGTCTTTACGAACAACTGTAGGGTACAACGAGAAGACTTGATGTTTTGGGTTGTTACCGTCGTCTATACACGTTATGTCAGGTGAGCGTCTCAGAAACCAGTTTTACCTCAAATTATACCAAAACATGTAAACCACTGAGATTAAAATAATGTAGCTAACTCGATACTGGTCACTGCTGCAAAACGCAGGTCTCTTCTCATTCCAATGCGATCACCGTTGGCACCACGTGTACAAATTTGGTCATCTAAATCACTATCCGAGCGAAAGTTGACGTTTTTTTTTAATTCCATACGAGAGTATGGTCGATCATCAGAAGAAGGTAGGACAAAAGTGAATGAAAATTAATGTCATCTTTACCTTCGAAGGCTTTTCACTTCTATCTGCTTCGAGAACATATCTTCATTGTTACGGGAACCTCCTTCGTTTCATGATGATAATGCTTTATACGAAGGATACTTTCTTTGCACTTCAGTGATCGTTGTTTAAATAAGCAGGATTTGTTTGAGTACAGATTTTTAAAACAGATTGCGATCTTAACGGAATGAAATTTCTGGTAACTCAGAACGTCACTGGTAGAGGAGTATAATGTTGAAAACACATTATAGACTCTTCGACTTATTTACATGTTCCTACTTCGGTACTCTGTGGCTTGTAGTTAAACAGTGTTTCCATTTCAAAGCAATGTTTCCGCTGATTGGAACGCGATTCAATTTAACTTTTAACGAAACAATACATTCAGGAAAAAAAGTTGCAGAGTTTTAATTGCTTCACTTAAAACAGACGAAATGAAATTACCGTTAATACCCGAGGGATAATTTCTGAACCAAGGAAACAAAGTGGGACGGAGTCTAATGCATTTTCTCTGCAGCAAATACATATTCTGCATATGAGTGCGTCACAGTTTCGTAAGATGTCGTCACTCGCACAGGAGTCATTAGCACTAAGTTTCTTTCAGTATAAGCACGTGCAATAACCACTTATGTCGAGACAGTAATAGTTTGAATTCATAGCAAAAGTGATAACTATTGATGAAAGGACAACAAAGTCCTGAACAGAGATCAGTGTCGTTTTTTATTCATGTTCCTTTTGCCGGAATACCACTTTCGTTTAACAGTGGAAAGATAGAATTACAAATCTGTCTGTTTTACTTTACTCAGTCATTCAGAACTTTTAATATGCAGCTGTTACTTTAAACAATACAAACTACTTCAGTACAAGATATTACAAATCTGTCTGTTTTACTTTACTCAGTCATTCAGAACTTTTAATATGCAGCTGTTACTTTAAACAATACAAACTACTTCTGTACAACTTATTTTTTAACGTTATTTGCGAGATGCTAACTTTCCGTTTCAGGTTGTGGCTGCTTACAGCTTACCTTTTATCTACTGGTTTAAGGAGAATTTCAGAGAAACTTAATTATTATAAAAATTCTTCTCAAGCAATACATATGATTATCCAGATATAAATAAAGAAAGAAGAAATACTGTTACACGATTAGTTAGAAGATCTCACAAAGACGCTTCAGAGCTATACAAAATTAATATAGAAAACGACGTTAATGGACACTAGATGATATGTTATAAACTTCTTAAAGCACTAGAGTAAACATTGAAAAAACTGGGTAAATCTTCATGGTATGATAAAATGCAGCATGTAGTATCTTGAAGGAAATCAATATTTACAAGACGAAGCATAGAGCTGACTAACACCAGTACAGAAGGATTGACGGTAGCTATAAACGTCATGGAACTAGGAAAGCAATAAAGCAATCGGTATGGATGAAATTAATGAAACAGTTAATTAAGTACGGGAGAATACTGTTCCATTGTAGACTATTAAATCTTTTTAATACATCTTGGGAGCAAAAGAAAATCCCTCAAAACTGAAAGAAGGAAGCAGTGATATCCCTGCACAACAAATGTGACAAAACAGTATGAGGTAACTGCAGAGGAGTAAGCCTGCTTGACACAGCTTACAAACTGTGTGTCAGAATTATAAATGCCATATCAAAGCTATGGTTAAGTTTTTGCTTCCTGGAGAACTAACAGGTTTTAGGAGAAGCAACTGCTGCTATTTTTACTTTACAGCAATATACTGAAAAACAACGAGGGTATATACGGATGTTTATAAATGAATATCGGGGTTTTAACGCTTTATAATATTTACTACACTAAACTTACAGTTATAAATGGTATGTCAAATGAAACAGCAATTCAAACAGTTTTACCAAGAACCTTATAAATGTTCAATGTGAACACCATTTGTCACACGACACACATCAAGTGTATAGCCCAAGCGCTGCATAGACCGCAAGGGGCCCAATGACAGGGCTTGCTTTGCATGGCCTCCACATTCACCCGCCTAACTCCAAGCGATTTTTTCCTCTGTGGCTTCATCAAGGATCGTGTGTACGTGCCTCCGTTACCAGCAGATCTGCCAGAATTAAGAAACCGGATTGAAGCAGCTGTTGCTACAATCACTGAAGACACACTTATCAACGTTTGGGAAGAACTCGGCTATAGACTTGATGTGTGCCTTATGACAAATAGTGTTCACACTGAACATTTATAAGGTTCTTCGTAAAACTATTTGAATTACTCTTTCATTTGACATATCATTTATAACTGTAAGTTTAATGTAATAAATATTATAAAGCGTTAAATCCCCGATATTCATTTATAAACACCCTGTATTTTGGAAAAAATTCCGATAATGGTCAATGACAGATATTTTATCAACGTGAGGGGAACCACACTGAAATAAAGAAAAATAACAATTCACAGGATATTACGCAAGATATTACGGTAAGGTGGCACCAACGGCACGCTCCTGGTTTTCATTTATATTCAGTTGTGAGGCAGTCGGCTGCTTTTGGCAGGATATGGTGGGCTTAATGTGGTGTGCTTTCGGCACCTGAAAGTGGAGTTATAGAGAGATGTTCAACCCGAGGCAGAATTTCTCGATTCAGCATGAGTATTACAGCACAGCTTTTACCTCAATTCATCACAGAAACGTCACAATCAAGACAAACGATAAATAGCAGTAACAAAACCTGCCAAGTGACAAGCTAAAATGAAGAATATTTCTTGTGTTACTTGGTGTTTGATTTTTCTGAAATTCTCCCAATATTGCTACATCGGCACCGAGTGAGCACTTACCGTGGATCTGGCCGTTTCTACCAACACAATGTTACTCTAATCTAGAGAAAAATTATGTTACGCTGTCACTTTATTCGTAAATCATGTAATTTCTATTCGGTTACTTCTCGATTCGAAATCCAGTAGACTGTGTGAGGCGTTTTTTGAGGTTTGGAAAGAGAACGTGCCTAAAAGTCATTTGGGCGGGCCCGGGGACCTGCTTGGGAGCATACGCAAGCTTGCTAATTCACTCCGCCAAGTATTGTTTATACGGTGCGCTGTTTAATCTGGTCAAAGGTTACCTCCGTGGTTCACAACCTTACAACCACATATTACGCTGTGCGAAGTGCTCCAAAACGGTATCAGAACTTAGTGCATACATATATTTCCTGTTACAAGCATTTCCTCGCTCCCGTGGAATATGGTACGAAATGATCCAGTAGGATGATTCCCTTAAGGTCACAGCACAAAGCTTGCTAATCAGGTCTTGTCCAAAGTAATGACGTAGTTGACTATCTTTTTACTATATCTGTACATACGATTCGAGATAAAATAATAATAAACGAATAAATTCTCTTTTCCTCCGTCCTTCATTTCGTTTCTGGCATAACGTAAGATTCGGGTATGTTGCAGGTAGAAAACACGTGAACTAGGAACCTAGCTCTCAACTATGTTATTTTTAGCCTAGAAATGATTTATAACTTACGTGTAATAATTTTTAATGATTCGAATTTTGTGTAGTGAATCACATCTTTTTATAATTTATTGCTTTCAAAGTCTGGAGATCCAGTAGGACACTACAAGTAATCGACGAACGTCAAAAAGACAATTTGTTCGAGCAGAAGTAGGTATCAGATAATATGGATAGGAATGCCAAAATTAATTGTGAAAAGAATTTTAGAGAATTTTACACAATGGTCAGGACAAAACTTCTGCCCGGTGGAAACGCAGTTAGCCACTTATGGGACGACTTCGAGAGGTCCTAATCGTGTACCAACAAATACTAGATCTCCATAAGATAATACTAAAATTGTTGGACTCCATGTTTACCCAGAATGCATAAGATTAGTTGTTGAATTCATGTTACGACTACTTGTTGGACTTCATTAAAAACACAATATTGTGTATCGATACTGTCTCTTTCACCATATCAGCAGTCGTCGTCTATGGTTTCGGACTTTTAAATCATCTTCACTGGCAAAAATGGGAAAAACTTTATTTTATAATACATCGTCGATAGCACGCGAGCGCGTTGAAAAGAAACGAGTAAGTTCTCCAAGACATAATATTGGCTCAGACTCTACTCAATGATATTTGTTATAATTAAAACGCATGAACGCTGCTACAGTTAAAGACAAAAAAGTATTGCCTTAAAAACAGGAAAAGGATCCATCAAGGGCAGCACTGAATGATTCTGATGAATCTGTTCTATTTCTTTTCTCGTACTATTATCGAGTTACAAGCGCCGTATTCAAGCTATAGCTGCCAGCGGCACATACGATGGGATAACAAAGTAAGTTGACATCTAGTGTTTGGGTCCTGAAAAACGATCACTTGATGGAAGTGAGTGGCGCACAACTATTAAAACGGGTTTGTCAACGTCGTATGTTATAGTAAATTATTATACTTTTCACTACTGTTATCACAATAATACCAAGGATCGAATCTTATCTATCATTTAAAGAATGAACTTCTCGCTCCCAGCGTAACGTTAAACACCATGCACGGAGGTAGGCATACAAAGTCATCTACACTATGTGATCAAAAGTATACAGACACCCCCAAAAACATACGTTTCTCATATTAGGTGCATTGTGCTAACACCTACCGCCAGGTAACCCATATAAGCGACCTCAGTAGTCATTAAACATCGCGAGATAGCAAAATGGGGCGCACCATGTAAGTCACGGACTTGGACCGTGGTCAGGTGATTGGGTGTCACTTGGGTCATACGTCTGTACGCGAGATTTCCACACTCCTAAACATCCCTAGGGTCACTGATTCCGATGTGATAGTGAAGTGGAAACGTGAAGGGACACGTACATCACAAAAGCGCACAGGGGACCTCGTCTGTTGACTGACAGAGACCTCTGACAGTAGAGGAGTGTCGTAATGTCTAATAGGCAGACATCTATCCAGAACATCACACAGGAATTCCAAACTACATCAGGATCCACTGCAAGTACTATGACAGTTAGGCGGGAGGTGAGAAAACTTGGATTTCATGGTCGAGCGGCTGCTTATAAGCCACAGATCACGCCAGTAATTGCCAAACGATGCCTAGTTTGGTGTAAGGAGCGTTAACACTGGATGATTGACGAGTGGAAAAAAGTTATGTGGAGTGACGAATCACGCTACATAATGTGGCGATCCGATGGCAGGGTGTGGGTATGGCGAATGCCCAATGAACGTCATCTGCCAGCGTGTGTAGTGGCAACAGTAAAGTTCGGATGCGATGGTGTTATGGTGTGGTCTTATTTGTCATGGAGGGGGCTTGCCACCCTTGTAGTTTTGCGTGGCACTACTACAGCACGGGCCTACATTTATGTTTTAAGCATCTTCTTGCTTCCCACTGTTGAAGAGGAATTCGGGGATGGCTACTTCATCTTCCAACACGATCGTGAACCTGTTCATAGTGCACGGCTCTAACATTCTGCGTGGTGTCTGTTTGTTCTATATCGTGTCTCCCTACCACTTTCTCGCAACGACGCTCTGGTCGTGTTTTTTAGGGAATTGACTAGTTTGAACCTGGGACCTGTTGCTGGTAAGGAGACGTCAGACCACACATGACATGTAGAATTCAGAAGAGTTCAGTGAGACTACGATGATATAACCAAATACTTAATGATTTCAGCGTCAGCTCAACTGCACTCCCTGTAAAAGAATCTTAATATTAACTAAATTTAGTGGAAGGGGTTCAAGGCTTTCCTATTTTTAGTTAGCTGGTAAAATAACGTCGAAAAAGCAGTTAAGTTTACCATTGGAAATTTTATTCTACTCACAAAACATTGTTTATAAATTGTACTATTGATAAAAGGAAATGTTTTGATACAGGATGGTGAAAACCAACTGCGTTCAACAAAATGGGTTTCCAAGTTCTACAATGGATCGAAGGATGACCTATACCATATCACATCTATAATCTAGGTTTAAATTACATTTCACAAGAGAGAAAACTATCAAAATGGTCTACAGTGACCCTCAATTATCTTTAATTACTTATCTAACTTGTCGTAAATTGCAGTGGCTGACGTGGCTTCTCAATAACTATATAACAGAAAAATCATCGCGTTTCAGATTTTTACTTCAAGTGGCAAATGTGAACACCATGAGCTTTAATTGACGATCGACACTGGTATTACGCAAAAAGGGGGTGTAACAGATGAGACTTCTGCAGTTCTGAGTGAAGCTTTATGCGCTGTTATGCGGCATCGCGTGCGTTCATTACCTTGTCGGTGTTCGTCAGGGGGCGGCGGGCAGCACAGCTCCGCTCACCTCGCCTTCTCGGAAGCAACTCTCTCTCCTAACTTCTCCTTACTACAATTTACCGAAGTTGGTTTTCATCTGACCAGTCAGAGTCTCAATGTTAGCCTTAAGGTCCGCCTACAAAAATTCTGTTTGTTCAATGAGAAACTTTGTACTTTTCGTGGTGGGGCAATGTTTTTAAAGTTTGCGACGTAACAGAGATGCGAAAAAGTCTCACGCTAAAACTTGCAGCTGGTGTGGTCCTTTTAGCGTTATCGTAAGATCTATACTGTTCTTCTGGAGGGCTCTATCTTTCAACATGGGCCGGGGGGTGGTCCTGATGTAACAGAGACGCGAAAAAGTTTCACGCTAAAACTTGCAGGTGGTGTGGCCCTTTTTGTGTTATTGGAAGATCTATACTGTTCTTCTGGAGGGCTCTATCTTTTAACATGGGCTGGGGGGTGGTCCTAATGTAGCAGATACGCGAAAAAGTCTCACGCTAAAACTTGCGGGTTGTGTGGCCCTTTTTGTGTTATCGTAAGATCTATACTGTTCTTCTGGAGGGCTCTAGCTTTTAACATGGGCTGGGGGGTGATCCTGACGTAACAGAGACGCGAAAAAGTGTCACGCTAAAACTTGCGGCTCTGGTGTGGTCCTAGTGGTTAGCTGGCGACGTGGGTGTCCGTCCCTTATCGTAGGGCCTTCAGCTTAACACGGTTCTGCTCTCGGCTTCTGTTCTAGTTTCTCCCCTCGGAACTGTGTCTGTCTCACAGTGGGAAGGTATGACATGCATTTAGGCATTCTTGTGTTAGTCTGTGGTATTCCATTTGCTCACTCGTTACTCGTATTACTTTGGTTAATTTAATGTCACGATTAATTCAGAGCTATGTGACATACTACTGGATTTGCTTATCATGTCAGGGTTTTCATGGAAGGTGTTGGATTTGCCTGACACCTTACATACCACCACCCTTCGAACTTAATTTTTGCACTTAATTTAGGCAATGATTGAATCGTTGTCTAAGTCAGTAAAAAATTATTCTGTTACCTAAATTTTGTTGCCTACTGTTCAGCCACGTTATGTTCTATACTAGTTTGTATTACTAATTTATATTTTTATATTCTTCCACATTATTCTCAGAAATGACAAAAGAAGAATATTTTCATGCCATTATTAATTTTTAATTATTTTCTTTCTTTATTTAAGTGTGAAGTTAGTTTTTTAAGAAGTTTGTTATCGAAAGTGAGGAGTCTTTCTCATAGATTTTCTTAGAAATACATTTTTTTTTATAAATGTAGTAATTAAGTAAAATCTATTCCTAACAGATGTTTTAAATATCATGTACAAGTAAAATGTTTTTGTTTCTAGACACTCATTTCAACATTGTTACATTAACAAATAAGAATTATTTCCTAGAATTGCTTTGACAAAGAAATATACATACACAAGTATTGAGATATTATCCTAACAAATGGTACAAATGTTAAAAAAAAGGGAAAACATCCAACAAGATAATTTTTTATTCTTTGTTTTTATAAGAAGAAAATAAGTAAAATATAGTTAATCTTTTATTTTTATGAGGAGAAAATAAGTGGCAAATAGTTTTAGTGTTTATTATGCCTTACTTTTGTTCTTCATATTCTGTCCATTTCAGAACTAATGACTTATTTTTATCGATAGTCTATTTTTTACTTAAGTCCATAGTCAATGACTGTTATTTTGTAGTTTATTAGCTGTCTGGTGTGCTTAACTTATTTAGTTTTTCACACATTTCTTTTGCACAATTCCTAAATCACATAATTTGATATCACACATTCACACAATCCTATGAATGTTTAAGCATGAGGTTGGTGAATGTTTTTGCACGAAGGTGGTGGACTTGAGCGAGATGGATGTGGGCAAGTATTTGATGTACAGCTTCGTTCGTCATTCCTTGTTGGCTTTGCAAGTGTGTGTTGCTGTTGTGGAGGTCCCATAATGGAATGGAGCTGTGAGGGCAGAATCTCGTGGTTTACTGGCTTTGTATGTGTGAAAGTCATCGTTATGTGTCGCTGAAAGCGGTCGTTTTTCGTTGTAATACTTCGCGGACGACTAGTTTACAATAGGATAGGGTTTTGGGAAGGTACGTCGTCTATTCTTCACCCATCTTCTATCTTGGTCTCAATCTCGCGGATCTTCAACTTCTGTTCTTCCTGCTTTTTCTCTGCTTCTTACTTGCTTCCTGGTTCTTCTCTGGGCAGGATATGGAAATATTTATTGATAACTAGTCACTTTGAAGTTCTCCTCTTGGTAACAGTTTGATAAATGGTTTGGGCATGTCATTTCTACTTTGTGGACGTTTTCTTCAGTTTCGTGCACCAGCGTGCTGTTTAATAGCGGTAGTGTGACTTTTACACAGATTTGTTGCCAGTGGTGGCTTGCCCAAGCGGTCTTCTTGTCTGGCCGTTTTTTGCTTGCTCCGCTGAGTGGGGGCATCCCGGGGTTTATGAGCAGTGAAAGTCCAGTGTTCGCTGGTCAGTCCCTGCACTGGTCCTTTCAGCAGTAGATTTACAAGTTCCTTTTGTTGGTCTCACTGTCCTTTCCCTTCTCTCGACGCTTCTGCCTTGTAGGAATCGTGTCTTGTTAATTACGTCCTTTTCTTTCTTGATACTTCTCGCATTGCAACTAGTGGGTCGTTGCATCTCGTCCTTGCTGGAGTTTTTACAATGGTTCTTACAAAAAGTTTTACTTATAATCATCTAACATATGTCAAGTACCTACATTGTTTTACGCCTTCTTGAGAAGCTTTACAAATTTCGGCGCCCTTTTCATGCTACAAATCTAAGATATTTTGTGTCTTAACTTCCACAAAAATCCTCAAATCCGTTTTTTTTTTGTTTAGTGTCGTGGTGTATAGCATTTTAGTATTTCATGTTGTTAGACTATCTACGCTTTATCCCTTCACCTTAATCTATGGTACTATTGGTGTTATTTTTGTTTTTGTTTTTATTGAAACTACTTTGTTTTTCCCACCTTCCTGTCTCTTCATTCTTCTTTCTCCTGACGATCTTATCTGCAACATAATCTTGAAATATTGTGCTGATTATTTACCAGTAATAAAATTAATCTTCAAACTTGTACTGAAAGTGTTTAATACTGCCAGTCTTAGGTAAAAATACCTCTGCTTTATCTCGTAAAATACCCTCTAATTCTCTTTTACTGTGTTGCGAAATACCTTGAACTTCTTGCAATTTTTCGTCGATTTCTTTATGGACTTCTAACATGAGTTGAGGCGATTCCCCCTTTTGTACATACCATTCCAATTCTTCATCCTCTTTATCTCGCATCATTCTTAATTGTTTGTTTATAACTGGTATTTCTTCTAATTTTAGCTTTTGCTCAAAGAGAAGTGTGACATTCCCGAATGTTACGCTACCTTTCCCCATATCTGTTATCGCTCGTCTCTCATTTAAAAAATCTGCACCTGTAATCAAATCTACAGGTAGTTTAGGTATAATCATGAAGTTGGCTTCGATCTTTTGACCTTGACACGAAAGAGTTATCCTTGTTTGTCTCGTAACTTCCGCAGCATTGTTTCTAATAGGACCTCTTACTTTAATCTTACGTGTTTTCAGAACTGGCAATTCCTCATTGACATTACACTGCATGAATAAAATTTCTGAGATCGCAGTCAGTTCACTTCCACTATCAGTTACAATATTGACTGGAATATGCTTTACCATGGCCTTCACAATTGGTTGAATTAGAAAGGGTTGGTTCTGTTCTTCTTCTCCTTGCATCAACGAATCCTCCACTGAATCATACATGAGTCTTTTTAGGAATTTCCCTTGTGAATTCGAACTTTCTGTAGGATAAGCTTCGACTGCTACTTCTCTCTCTTTTATTTCCTCTTCTCTATTTCTTCCCTCATTTACGCTTTCTTCAACATCCTCTACTTCTTCCTCATCCTCGTCTATCTTCTCCTTCTTCGTCGCTACTTCCACATAATCGCATCTAAATGCTCTAATTATCGCTTCATAACTTCCTTCATTATATACGTTGGGTTGTGTGCACACTCGTAACTTATTTTCAACTTTTGTCGACTGCGCATTATCCTCATTGAATTCGCTTTCCCTCGTTTCCATCTCAAATAGCTCTGCAATACTCATTACTTTGTCCTTTCCTCCTACATTCTTTGTGCATGCCTCTGGTAATTTATCTTCCTCGTCAGTATTCTCCCAATTAATTTCGTCCCAACACGATATTGTAATTTTCTTGTCTTCATTTTCATCTGGTCCCTGCGGATTTGTTTCTTCCTTCATCTCTTCTCGTGATAAGGTATTTACTTCTTTGTTCAAGGTGCTGCAATTGTCCTGGGTCGGTGCGTCATTTTCTTTGGCATGGGCGCTTAGCTCTCAATTCGAACGTTTATCGGGGTTTGGTGGTCTTACCTCCACCTCTTCTATCTGTATTCTCTTTTCTTGTTCATCTTGTTGATAGTGGTTTCTTTGTTGATAATTTGTCGGTCTATTGGTTCTCCAGTACCCACTCCGGTTGTCGTTATTCCCTCTGCAATAGTTGTTGCCGTTCCTGGGTGAATTATAGTTATTGCCATATTCTCTTCTAAATCCATAACCGGTTCTTTGTTGAAATATATTGTCGTTTCTTGGTGCGAAGTTATCACATGGTTCGTAATTATTGCTTCTTTGTATTGTGTCTTGTGGATTCCACTGCTTTTTGCTTTTGTTTTCAAGTGCGCTTCGTCTTTTTCTTGCGTCATCTTCCGAAAATATGAACTCTAGTTCCCTTAGAATACCTTTAAATGCTTCGACGTCATTGCCTCCGCGACCTACTAATGATTGCTGGTATTTCAATGGTAGCGTCATCGCGCATAATTTAATCAACTCTCCGTCACTGT
Organism: Schistocerca piceifrons; assembly: GCF_021461385.2. Lineage (NCBI taxonomy): Eukaryota > Metazoa > Arthropoda > Insecta > Orthoptera > Acrididae > Schistocerca > Schistocerca piceifrons. The sequence goes on from NC_060138.1 coordinate 380,059,890, forward strand.
GTGGTACATCTAAGCATTGATTTTTCTTTGCCATTAATTCGAAAAATTTCACGGGACTCTTCTCTCCTGAATTTTCAAAATATGGGTTCTGTAATAATTCGTACTTCACTCTGTTCTGTGCTTCGCTGGACCAATATCGTGAGAGAAACTTCTCTCTGAAATCTTCGTACGATCGACATGTCTCTGCAACATTGTGTATGGTTTCTGCGACTGTTCCTGACATGTGTGCACATATAAAGTCTAATTTGTGTGCTAGCGTCCAGTGTTCTGGTAATCCTACTCGGAATTGATCAATAAAAGTTCGTGGATGTAATGAGTTTCCTTCTCGAAAGTGTTGAAATTTTCTGACTGTGAGGAAATGATCGTTGTCGTACTTCGTCATAGTTCCATATGAAATTCGCGATTCTTCGCCACTTTTGTTTCTGATCATTTCTCCCGTCGTTCTTTCCGGTTGTGGTAGATCCATTGGATATTGTCCACTGTAACTTTCGCCTACCCTTGCGCCGTATCGTTGGAGTGGTACACAACAATTTTCTTCCATCGGCTGTGAACGTGTAGCTGAATGCATTGCAGTGTACTCTTCGCGACCTGGCTGTCCATTGTCACGTATTGATTGGGTATCTTGTCTGACTAACCTTGCCGCTTCATTGCACGATCCAAACTGTCTTGAAACATACATTTGTGGTTCCGCATGTGTTTGTGATGACGTTTGGTCATCAAGAATTTCGAAATGTGTTTGTTGCTGTGCAGGCTGTCTGATTTCACGTATGTTACTTTCCGCCTGTGATTGGAATCGCAAATGCGTAATATCTTTGTTAATTGCTTGTTTTTCCGGTGCTGTTACGGATACGGATGTGGTTGCAGACTCTGTGCTTGTTCGATCCTGTTCACTACGCTCTTCAATGGTTTGCAACAACTTTGTTCGCAATTTCTGAAATTGTCGCTTCGTTTGCGCTTCTATTTTGACTATGCGGTTATCATATCTTTTCAGCGCTGCTTTTGTGATACGTTTGTGTAACACACTGTTTTCAACAATTTCACGCGCTGTACCTGCTGCTTGTCTAGCAATTTCGTTTATCTGTTTCTCTAGTTTCTTGACTTCTCCCTGGGTGTTGTTACGTAATGTGTTGATCTCGTCCTGAATGTCATTACGCAATGTTTGTACGTCCGCTTGTACCTTGTCAATGTCTGTTCTCAATTGATTGTCACCGGTTATTAAGTTTCCTATCACTTCTCGAGATTCTTTTGCCTCATCTTCAATATGACTTAGGTGTAACTGAATTTTTTTGTTTTGTTCTTTAATCTCACGCATCTGTCTCGTGATTTCTGCAATTTGTTTCGTCGTTTCTGCATTCTGAATTTGAATTTGGTCCGCTATGTCTTTATTTTGCCTTGTCGTGGTTTCCGTAATTTGTTGTAATAATTCTGCCAGATTGGTGGGTCCTATTGCGTTTTCTTCCGACGTCCTACGCTCTGTGTTTTCGCCCAAGTGTTGGTTCGCAACCGATTGCATTGATCTGTGCTGTGACACGTTTCTGTTCGCATTCCTTGTACTTTGTGGTGACGGAGCTCTGATTACTTGCACTATGGGTTCTACGATCCAAGACGCAAGTTTGAATCCTCATCGGCTGTCTCTCTACTTTCCTGCTCCTCTGTCGTATGCTGACTAACGTTTTCTATGCCTCGACGTACATTATCCTCATTATGGTGCGTTATATGTCGTATTTCTCGCGATACTGCATCGTCTGTTGTACTGTCCTCTATTCTCTGTCCATTTTCATGCTGGGTCTCTACCTCAATTCGGTCAAGGTCTCTATCTGCCATTGCTAATCTTTCCGAATCCCTTATTTTCTGTTTTAAAAGCAATTCACGCGCCCTACTTCGAGTCTACATGCGCTCAAACGATCTCACGCGTTTCATAAACCTTTTGTTCACACGACTTGACAAACCATTCACTTACATGTTGGGTCAGAACCAACTTGTCAACGATGTATCCGCCACCTGTGCGCTTGCATTGAGGAGAAAACTTAATTCTAACAATTTTTAAAATTCATAACTTAATTATGCTATTGTCACTGCTAGAATGTCTCACTGTCTATTGAATACTTTCTTACTATCTATCGCTGCAGCTACTGTTTTCGACTATTTATAACGTTCAAAAAAAATTTTTTTAATCACTCATATTTTTCAACAGAATATTTTTCTGACCTAGTTAGGCATGTGGTCGACCTTCAATCATGGTATTTTACCATCCTGGCAGGATCGCCATTTTCTGACAATCTGCATGGTGTCTGTTTGTTCTATATCGTGTCTCCTTACCACTTTCGCGCAACGACGCTCTGATCGTGTTTTTTTAGGGAATTGACTAGTTTGAACCTGGGACCTGTTGCTGGTAAGGAGACGTCAGACCACACATGACATGTAGAATTCAGAAGAGTTCAGTGAGACTAGCAATGATGTGACCAAATACTTAATGATTTCAGCGTCAGCTCCACTGCACTCCCTGTAAAAGAATCTTAATATTAACTAAATTTAGTGGAAGGGGTTCAAGGCTTTCCTATTTTTAGTTAGCTGGTAAAATAACGTCGAAAAAGCAGTTAAGTTTACCATTGGAAATATTATTCTACTCACAAAACATTGTTTATAAATTGTACTATTGATAAAAGGAAATGTTTTGATACAGGATAGTAAAAACCAACTGCGTTCAACAAAATGTAAACGAATGTTCCCTGAATGGGTTTCCAAGTTCTACAATGGATCGAAGGATGACCTATGCCATATCACATCTATAATCTAGGTTTAAATTACGTTTTACAAGAGAGAAAACTATCAAAATGGTCTACAGTGACCCTCAATTATCTTTAATTACTTATCTAACTTGTCGTAAATTACAGTGGCTGATGTGGCTTCTCAATAACTATATAACAGAAAAATTATCGCGTTTCAGATTTTTACTTCAAGTGGCAAATGTGAACACCATGAGCTTTAATTGACGATCGACACTAGTATTACGCAAAAAGGGGGTGTAATAGATGAGCCTTCTGCAGTTCTGAGTGAAGCTTTATGCGCTGTTATGCGGCATCGCGTGCGTTCATTACCTTGTCGGTGTTCGTCAGGTGGCGGTGAGCAGCACAGCTCCGCTCACCTCGCCGTCTCGGAAGCAACTCTCTCTCCTAACTTCTCCTTACTACAATTTACTGGAAGGTGGTTTAAAAAAACTATCTGGCTGTGTTTTCATCTGACCAATCAGGGTCTCAACGTTAACCTTAAGGTCCGCCTACAAAAATTCTGTCTATCCAATGAGAAACGTTACACTTTTCGTGGTGGGGCAATGTTTTTAAAGTTTGCGACGTAACAGAGATGCGAAAAAGTCTCACGCTAAAACTTGCGGATGGTGTGGCCCTTTTTGTGTTATCGTAAGATCTATACTGTTCTTCTGGAGGGCTCTAGCTTTTAACATGGGCTGGGGGGTGGTCCCGACGTAACAGAGACGCGTAAAAGTGTCACGCTAAAACTTGCCGCTGGGGTGTGGTCCTAGCGGTTAGCTGGCGACGTGGGTGTCCATCCCTTATCGAAGGGCCTTCAGCTTAACAAGGTTCTGCTCTCGGCTTCTGTTCTCGTTTCTCCCCTCGGAACTGCGTCTGTCTCACGGTGGGAAGGTATGACATGCATTTAGGCATTCTTGTGTTAGTCTGTGGTATTCCATTTGCTCATTCGTTACTCGTATTACTTTGGTTAATTTAATGTCATGATTTATTCGGAGCTATGTGACCTACTACTGGATTTGCTTATCATGTCAGGGTTTTCATGGAATTTGTTGGATTTGCCTGACACTTTACACGGCCTGTGGCGGAGTGGTTACACGACAACAATATCACTGTAATGGACTGGCCGCCACAGAGTCCTGACCTGAATTCTACAGAACACCTTCGTATGTTGTGGAACGCCGACTTCGTGCCAGGTCTCACCGACCGACATCGATACCTTTTCTCAGCGCAGCACCCCGTGAAGAATGGGCTGCCATTCCCCAAGAAACCTTCGAGCACCTGATTGAACGTATACCTGAGAGAGTGGAAGCTGTCATCAAGGCTAAGGGTGGGACAAAATCATATTGAATTTCAGCATTAGCAATGGAGGGTGCCACGAACTTGAAAGTCATTTTCAGCCCGGGGTCCGGATAATTTTGATCACACAATGTATGTCATTTGGGATGCTTGTCAGTTTTTCTACACAGGCGAGGTTATGGAGGTATATGATTCAGTACGAAGGCGTCCAGCAGATAGAATAACCTTATATTGAAATTGATACTGCAGATTTTTCTTTTCTCACGCATATCCCGACTGCTTTTTGAAGAAAAGATTATTTGATAGTGTAAATCCCAGGGAAATGCGCACTGTGGCTCTTCCTTTAATGAGCAGGAGAATATTCTCGAAACATCACTTGCTTATATTCAGCAATACCAGATAATTTGTAGCAAAAGTCCTTTTCATTAGAGTATAACTGTTAAGAAATGACATTTTTGTCTCATAGCGAATATCGTTTAACTTCGCATCAAGGAGAGTCAAAAGTAATCCTTTGCACCTCGTTCAGGGCACTCAAACTTTACGTAAGATAATCACCAGATATGTCTGGAAGGACGTTTGCAGTCTAAAAACGATAATTCTTCCTCATTCCTCTGGCCAGCCATTGCTATGCTGTGGCCATCACTACAACCCTTAGTAGTTATTCATCAGTGACGTGTACTTCGATCAGTTTAAGAAGAGTTTATATGTGAATCGAAAATTCTCATGGTTGTTCTATACCCCGTTGGATCAACGGCCACCCATCTACAGGGACGGATTTTTTACTTGAACTCCTGGCCTATTTTCAGTTTAGCTTTCGCTGTAAATGTGCGGTGTTCCTTCAGCTCAAGAAATTCTTGTGCAACGAATAGAACGTAGTGAAGTGTATTTTCCAGTGTAGATCTTACTTTCCTGTAGTAAATCTGTGAGCGGTATACGTTTATCGGTTTTTGAAGCTCTAGCAGTAACCTTTGTTATATTTTGTCACTTCACTAAAGACAGTGTTTGTGTTGCTTAGTATGTTAACTTGATTTCCCTTCAGTTTGGCTCCAGATTTGAACGTCGTTTGCTTCCGCTCTCTCTCTCTCTATCTGTCTGTCGCCATCTCTATCTCTCTCTCTTTGTCTGTCCTTATCTCTACCTCTCCCTCTCTCCCTTTCTCTCTCTCTCTCTCTCTCTCTTTCTTTCTCTCTGTGTCAATGTATGCCTGCGAGTGTGGCTGTGTGTGTGTATCTGCTTGTGTAGTCTTTTTTGTACATCTCCTTTTGATATGTTAAACAGTGTTCCCTTGAATAGCGCATAGTATAGTAATCTCGTTTCTTCTGTTAATTCCTTCTGCAGGAGGAAGTTATCTTGTATTGTAAGTATATAGTGTAAGTTGTGGCTGGATTTTATAATTTTTAAATTTGTTTCTATTTCAGTTGGGTGATGGACATGGGCTGTTAGGTTGTCAGGAAATGTGCTATGAGAGGTTTTACTTTGTAGAGCACTGAGGTGTTGTGAACACCTTGTTTAAATGTTCTTGCAAATTTGCCCTATATGCGTTGAGAAGAGATACATGTAAATTCGTACACGCCTGATTTGTTGCATACGGAACAGGCGACACACCACAGAAAAATCTCGAAACACAGGAACCACCGACTTATGAATGGAATTCCACAAAAACATGTATCTTGTTTGTGCCTGCATTTTGACAACAGATAGGAATGGAGTTTTCGAAGCTAGTTAAGTAATAACAAAATAGGGCCAGGAAGTATTTTCGAGGAGCGAAATTATATTTCATAGATACAGTGCTTTGCTAAATCGGCAAACAAACTCCTAGTCTACCTGTATACCGTAACCTATAGAAGGTGTTACAAAACCCAATAATCTAAAGCAACGAGATACTGACTACAAAAGAAGTGAAAAGTTACTAGACCCAATTTAGTTACAATAATTGTTACTTTAAGTATGTTTACATTTATGAAACTGAATAAAAGTACCGACTGATAATGACACACTGGTAATGAAGCATATTTCGGCGTCTAAAGCAACATTTTTTAGCATAATAGGTGCGTCTGAAATAGAGTTAACGTTCTTATTATTTCTTTATAGGTGATACCTGTCTACATTATCTCTACAGCTATCAGTTCAAACACCTTTAGATGGTGTAATGTTGTGGCACATGTAATTCTTCCTTATACTGTAACAAAACCTACAGCTTAGTTATTCTAATTTCTTCCTTCACTATGTTTATCTGCTCTGCAAACCTACCTATCTCAGAGGCGAGAACGAGGACGCTTATTTTTCACTCCATCTCCAGCTCTTTAACGTTTACTTGATTTATACTTCTCCCGCCTTCAGTCCACATATTGAACAGTACCCCCTTCCGCCTTCCCTCGGCCTCTCACTCCAAAGTAAATAATATAAAGTCTAGAAACAGTTAACAATTTTTTGAGGTGTCATTCTACGGAATTTTCAAGTTTCAGAGTTTCTTTATGCTGCAGCTCTTGCTGTTTAATCCATTATTTTATCCACTACACTCGTTTATCTGGAAACTACACTCAAGAAACAAACAAGATGGACGGTGGGAGATAGCCTTCGGCTAAAAGACTAGCGGTGATACTGTCTCACTGCGAAAGCTCTGGTGTTTTGCCTTCGACGACGAAAGCGCAAAATCGTGGAGGAAAGATACATTAAAAGCGCTAATGTGTCTAACTGTTAAATTCATTTTGTCTCCCTGCCGACATTCTAAGAGGTATTTTGCAGTTTAGTGGAATTAAATTACAAAGAGAAAAGTCCACTAGAAGCCCAGAAATCTGACGTAGCATTCTACGAGAAAAAAAAAAAAAGAATGAAAAATATTATACAGGGAAACTCCTTCCATTTCGTAGAAGTTCTCTCGGACGCCGGCTCGAGTCGTTAAAGAGCAACTTGCAGCGCCAACTTCACCTCCATTTATAGTTTTACGCCTCTTAGTCTGAAAAGTATTTAAATGTCGCACAAGCTCCTCGCAAGTCCGTCGAAAGAGGATTACGCAGTACGAAGACGTAACTGCGGTCCGCTCGCGTAAGTCGCGCCGATCGGGAAAAGCAGGGAGGACACAATAAAGTTGCCGCCGGGCAAGTGGCGATTGTTTAAAAAGAGGATCAGGTGGGAGAGTGGCGAGGGCTAACGACGGCGCGGCATTCTTCTGCAGGCGGCCAGCTAATTGGCTTAATGAGCAGCGGAGCTTAGGCTGGCAAACAGGACAGCCCGCGCCCCTCCTTCTCTGGCCGGCGGGGAATGACCACTCGACGTTGCCGATCAAGTTCTCTAATAGGCGGAGTAGCTACTTATGTCCACTATGTTTCCTCTCAACTGTAAACTCAAGAGAAAGCGCCTCAAGGACCATAACTATTGAGATAATAAGCCGAAAGGGACGTCTTTTCCATAAGGGTACTCGAAAAGTGATTCCTTTAATATTACTGCTAGAAAATTACACTACTGGTCATTAAAATTACTACACCAAGAAGAAATGCTGATGATGAACGGGTATTCATTGGACAAACATATTGTACTATAAATGACATGTGATTACATTTTCACGCAATTTGGGTGCATAGATCCTGAGAAATCAGTACCCAGAACGACCACCTCTGGCCGTAATAACGGCCTTGATACGCCTGGGCATTGAATCAAACAGAGCTTGGATGGCATGTACAGGAACAGCTGCTAATGCAGCTTCAACAAGATACCACAGTACATCAAGAGTAGCCAGTTGCTCGGCCATCATTGACCAGACATTTTTAGTTGGTGAGAGATCTGGAGAATGTGCTGACCAGGGCAGCAGTCAAACATTTTCTGTATCCAGAAAGGCCCTTACAGGACCTGCAACATGCGGTCGTGCATTATCCTGCTGAAATGCAGGGTTTCGTAGGGATCGAATGAAGGGTAGAGCCACGGGTCGTAACACATCTGAAATGTAACGTCCACTGTTCAAAGAGCCATCAATGCGAACAAGAGGTGAACGAGACGTGTAACCAATGGCACCTAATACCATCACACCGAATGATACGCCAGTATGCCGATGACGAATACACGCTTCCAATGTGCGTTCACCGCGATGTCACCAAACACTGATGCGACCATCATGATGCTGTAAACAGAACCTGGATTCACCCGAAAAGATGACGTATTGCCATTCATGTACGCAGGTTCGTCGTTGAGAACACGATCCGTTAAAGCCATGCGGATAAGATGCCTGTCGTCTTGAATGCTAGTGATACGAGGCCGTTGGGATCCAGCACGGCATTCCGTATTGCCCTCCTGAACCCACCGATTCCATATCTGCTAACAGTCATTGGATCTCGGCCAACGCGAGCAGCAATGTCGCGATACGATAAACCGCAGACGCGATAGGCAACAATCCGACTATTACCAAAGTCGGCAACGTGATGGTACGCATTTCTCCTCCTTACACGAGACATCACAACAGAGTTTCACCAGGCAACGCCGGTCAACTGCTGTTTGTGTATGAGAAGTCGGTTCGAAACTTTCCTCAAGTCAGCACGTTGTAGGTGTCGCTACCGGCGCCAACCTTGTGTGAATGCTCTGGAAAGCTAATCATTTGCATATCAGAGCATCTTCTTCCTGTCGGTTAAATTTTGCGTCTGTCGCACGTCATCTTCGTGGTGTAGCAAGAAATTTTAATGGCCAGTAGTGTAAATTAATGAAAAACAAATGACAGTAATTAAAATGAAAAAGTCGAGGTGATGGATTGCTTAAGACAAAATTGAGTGATATATATGAAATTTTCACCTCTGCAGTTTCATATGTGTTTTGAAGTAATAATGTAAAAAATGGATGAAGGTATATTGCAAGAAAAAGACAACGTTAATTTTCTCTTTTATTGAGTCATGAGTCTTCTGACTGGTTTGATGCGACCCACCACGAATTCCTCTCCTGTGCTAACCTCTTCATCTCAGAGCAGCACTTGCAACCTACGTTCTCAATTATCTGCTGGATGTATTCCAACGTCTGTCATCCTCTACAGTTTTGCCTTCTACAGCTCCCTCTAGTAACATGGAAGTCAGTCCCTGATGTCTTAAAAGATGTCCTATCATCCTGTCCCTTCTCCTTGTCAGGGTTTTCCACATATTCCTTTCCTCTCCGAATCTGTGCAGAACCTCCTCCCCCTCATTCCTTACCTTATCAGTCCACCTAATTTTCAACATTCCTCTGTGGCACCACATCTCAAATGGTTCCATTCTCTCCTGTTCCAGTTTTCCCGCAGTCCATGTTTCACTACCGTAAACTGCTGTGCTCCAAACAAACGTTCTGAGAAATTTCTTCCTCAAATTAAGGCCTATATTTGATACCAATTGACTTCTCTTGGCCAGGAATGCCCTTTTTGCCAGTGCTAGTCTGCTTTTGTTGTCATCCTTGCTCCGTCCGTCATAGGTTATTTTATATATGAAGACTGTAACTGTTCTCGAAAGAACAGATACCACTGATGACCGTGTACCTTCTCTAGAATAAATCGCGGCATATCAACAACACCTGTCGGCAGCTGAGTGTTTCAATTAATTATCATAGGTTATTTTGCTGCCTAGGGAGGAGAATTCCTTAACTTCATTATCTTCGTGTCCATCAATTCTGATGTTAGGTTTCTCGCTATTCTCATTTCGGCTCCAGTCGAAGAAATGTCGCAAGAAATAAGAAGGCAGGAAAACGAAAATAATTTGCGAATGCTGAAAGAACATGATGGATAAGTGGAAGAAAGGAACGATGAAAGTTTAGGCTTCAATGTATCGTCAACAGTAAGATCATTACATCTACATCTACATTTATACTCCGCAAGCCACCCATCGGTGTGTGGCGGAGGGAACTTTACGTGCCACTGTCATTACCTCCGTTTCCTTTCCAGTCGCGTATGGTTCGCGGGAAGAACGAGTGCCGGAAAGCCTCCGTGCGCGCTCGAATCTTTATAATTTTACATTCGTGATCTCCTTGGGAGGTGTAAGTAGGGGGAAGCAATATACTCGATACCTAATCCAGAAACGCACCCTCTCGAAACCTGGACAGCAAGCTACACCGTGATGCAGAGCGCCTCTCTTGCAGAGTCTGCCACTTGAGTTTGCTAAACACCTCCGTAACGCTATCACGGTTACCAAATAACCCTGTGACGAAACGCGCCGTTCTTCTTTGGATCTTCTCTATCTCCTCCGTCAACCCGATCTGGTACGGATCCCACACTGATGAGCAGTACTCAACTATAGGTGGAACGAGTGTTCTGTAAGCCACCTCCTTTGTTGATGGACTACATTTTCTAAGGACTCTCCCAATGAATCTCAACCAGGCACTCGCCTTACCAACAATTAATTTTATATGATCATTCCACTTCTAATCGTTCCGTACACATACTCTCAGATATTTTACATAATTGTGTGCTACCAGTGTTTGTTACGCTGCCATATAGTCATACAATAAAGGATCCTTCTTTCTATGGATTCGCAATACATTACATTTGTCTATGTTGAGGGTCAGTTGCCACTCCCTGCACCGTGTGTCTATCCGCTGCAGATCTTCCTGCATTTCGCTGCAATTTTCTAATGCTGCAACTTCTCTGTATACTACAGCATCATCTGCGAAAAACCGCATCGAACTTCCGACACTATCTCCTAGGTCATATATATATATATATATATATATATATATATATATATATATATATATATATATATATAGTGAAAGCAATGGTCCCATAACACTCCCCTGTGGCACGCCTGAGGTTAAATGGCTCTGATCACTATGGTACTTAACATCTGAGGTCATCAGTCCCCTAGAACTTAGAACTACTTAAACCTAACTAACATAAGGACATCACACACATCCATGCCCGAGGCAGAATTCGAACCTGCGACTATAATAGTCCCACATCTCCGAAATGAAGTGCCTAGGCCAGAGGTTACTTTAACGTCTGTAGACGTCTCTCCATTCAGAACAACATGCTCTGTTCTGTTTGCTAAAAACTTTTCAATCCAGCCACACAGCTGAGCTGATATTCCATAGGCTCTTACTTTGTTTATCTAGCGACAGTGCAGAACTGTATCGAACGCCTTTCGGAAGTCACGGAAAGTGGCATCTACCTGGGAGCCTGTATCTAATATTTTCTGGGTCTCACGAACAAATAAAGCGAGATGGGTCTCACCGTTGCTATCTATGTCTTAACTAGGCAGGTCACATTTGCAATCCATGTAGTGTGTGAAAATCTAGATCAACGCACAGTGGAAAGCCGAAAATGCAGCAGAGAGCTAATGCTACGATTACGACTACCGACGTGAGCCCAAATCTGTACTATTGAACGAAAGATAGTATTATCGTACACAAAAACAACCACTCAAACTCGAGAATGCAAGGTAAAGAATGCAAGGTAACCTATGTTTGAGAGTCCATTTCAATAGGGAGAAACACACTATCTCATCAGAATTATACACACAATCCATTTTCAATGCTTAATTGACTATAAAATGTCACAAGAGACCAACCCGCCAGTATAAAAGAAGGCGGGGAATATTGAGTTGTCTGTAAAGAAGCAATAACAGAAGAATGGGTCGATGAAGAGAGCTTATTGACTTCGAACGAGGACTAGTCAATCAAAAAATGTCTCAAATGGCTCTGAGCACTATGGGACTCAACTTCTGCGGTCATCAGTCCCCTAGAACTTAAAAATACTTAAACCTAACTAAGGACATAACACACATCAATGCCCGAGGCAGGATTCGAATCTGCGACCATAGCGGTCTCGCGGACTGGTCAATCTGCGGACTAGTCTGGAACCGCGCTGCTGCTATGGTCGGAGGTTCGAAACCTGCCTCGTTCATGAGTTTTTATGCTGTCCTTAGATTAGTTAGGTTTCAGTCCTTCTAAGTCTAGGGGACTGATGACCTCAGATGTTTAAGTCCCATAGTGCCCAGAGCCATTTGAACTATCTAATCGATGTCACCCGAGCAAGAAGTCCGTGAGGAACATTTCAGCCCTTCTAAAGCTCCCCGAGTCGACTGTTGGTGATGTGATTCTCAAGAGGAAGCGCCAAGGCTGCATCAGCACCAGGCAGACGTCGTGTATTGAACAGCTCCTCATGAGACACACGTTTCCGTAGGCAACGCTGAGCGACGCTTAAAGTGTTGTGAAGAACTTGATGACAGTGGATGGCATGAAACTAGCGTTTTGGGTTGATGAATTCCTTCACGACATTCAGGCACTTCATTGGAAGAGTGCCCAGCAGAGTTCCATCCGTACTAAAGGCAGAAGGGAGGGCGGACACACTGAGAGGTGGCATGAGCCCCCTCTCATATTTCTATCTTTGAGTAATTCGATTTTCCTCTCTAATTGCATGCGGTGAAAAGTTGCTATGCCTTCACACGCGAACTTCCCACGCAGCGTCTCTCGTCGCCCAGGTGGTCTGGTGACAGGCGAGTTCCGCTGAGCTTGAAAGCGTTAAGCCGACGGGTGTGAGGGAGTTGAGTGGATGCTTTCCAGACGCCGACATTCTCATAAGAGCGGGGGCGACACGCCTACAGGGATCTGACGGAGTGGCTGGGCTAGAGATTCCGTTACTTCGCAGAAACTTAGTGAAAACACTTTCTGGCGGGCTACCAGCGAGGCGTGGGAATGACTTGTGTTCCCAGGCAGTCTTGGCGGGCAAATTCTCGCGTTTTCTGCAAAATCGTTACTGTAATTGGCTTGCTCAGGGGATAGCTCCATGACGTAGCAAAATCGGCGCAGAAATTGGCCCCAAGTATCTCAATTGGTGGAATAGTAGTGCATCGGCAATAGAGTGCAATTTTCCGTCGGTTTTCGAGTTGTTGATTGGAATGTTTAACCATGGCCATTGTCGTGGGGGCGACAATGTTCTGTGTTCGGCTTGTACAGGTGCTCTTGAGTGGGTCGGCTCTCCCCTGTCGGTCGTAGTAGGTCACAAGACTGAGCTCTCGCTGCTCTGGACAGCCTGCCTTCCGTTGGCTGTCTAATATACGTTCATTTAATTTTAACTGTTTGACAAAGTTGCTGAAGTTTCGACTTCAACGTAACCTTCAGTGTACAGTTGGCAAGTGAGCGTTCTGCGTACAAGCGGCCTATGTTGTCCGTCTTGAGCAGTTTTGGCTTAAGTTAACTGTACTGGAGTTACTGTGTGACTTCTCTTGTCTATTATTTTGAGTTTAGTTACAATATATCAAATTGTTATTTTGGACAGAACTTTGATTCTGTTAATCGGTAAAGCAACCCTTTAATTTCTCACTACGTTAATGAAACTTTCCTTTATCTAATTCATTTCTATCCAATTAAAGTATTGCAGATGCCAAACTCTTTTCTGCTCCGCTTGCCGGGTCGATTACAGTCAGTTCGCGTTTCTTCTTAATCCATGTGCAACAGCAAAAGTCGGGGTTAGGAAAGGGGGGTGTAGAGCATCATTTCCATATGAAGATTCTAGAAGAATTTAATGTTAAATACACTGCTAGCCCCGGCACCTCGCAAAACACATAACATTATGATTCACGAATTAGTATCCATAGTATGCAAACCGATGGACCCGTTGCTGTACAAACCGATGGATCCGCTAACGTGTTAAGTGTTCATTTACCGTAGACGGCTAGGGGCCATCCCCACGTCAAGTGTTCGTCGCGACCGCTCCGTCTGCTACTGCTGAAAGAAGAACTAAAAACAACACAAATCCAACATCACCCTCCCGAGTTCTGTTAGATCTAAACTGCGGACAAAAGTCCACCAAAGGATGAAGGATTTCAGTGGTGTAACGTTGATAGATTGCTATGACAAAGATAGAACGATCAGTGATCCTTGTTGAATTTCATTGTCGCATCGTCGGACACGTGAGTCGAGCGAGAAGCAACTTAGCTTGACACTCAAGGAATTACTCTGTCGAATGGAGAATCGCGCAGTCAGTACACAGGCAGTCATACTGACGAAGATTCACACAAGTCGGAGATTTATAGGGATACTTGTACATCTTTGTTTCTTAGTTTCAGCATTAACAGTACTTGAATGAGATTTTCACTCTGCAGCGGAGTGTGCGCTGATATGAAACTTCCTGGCAGATTAAAACTGTGTGCCCCACCGAGACTCGAACTCGAGACCTTTGCCTTTCGCCGGCAAGTGCTCTACCAACTGAGCTACCGAAGCACGACTCACGTCCGGTACTCACAGCTTTACTTCTGCCAGTACCTCGTCTCCTACCTTCCAAACTTTACAGAAGCTCTCCTGCAAACAAAGGTCCCGAGTTCGAGTCTCGGTCGGGCACACAGTTTTAATCTGCCAGGAAGTTTCAAATCAGCGCACACTCCGCTGCAGAGTGAAAATCTCATTCTGGAAACATCCCCCAGGCTGTGGCTAACCCATGTCTCCGCATATCCTTTCTTTCAGGAGTGCTAGTTCTGCAAGGTTCGCAGGAGAGCTTCTGTAAAGTTTGGAAGGTAGGAGACGAGGTACTGACAGAAGTAAAGCTGTGAGTACCGGGCGTGAGTCGTGCTTCGGTAGCTCAGTTGGTAGAGCACTTGCCCGCGAAAGGCAAAGGTCCCGAGTTCGAGTCTCGGTCGGGCACACAGTTTTAATCTGCCAGGAAGTTTCATTAACGGTACTTATCCTGTAACGTGAAAGTATGGTTTGGCGGAAATTGCATGTAGTCACATCTGCATCTGCATCATACTCTGAAAGCTACTTAACGGAATGTGGCCGAGGGTACTTGTGGTATCACTAACTGATCTCCTCCATCCCTGCTCAACTTAGAAATGGGGCGTAGGAAGAATGATTGTCGGTAAGCCTCTGATTTCTCGAATTTTCTCGTCGTGGTCATTTCGCGAAGTGTATGTGGGACGAATTACTATGCTGCCCCACTCTTCCCAGAATTGCTCTCTCGACGTTTTTATCGTTAATCTCTCCGTGGTTCCGAACGCCACTTTTGTGATGTCTGCCACTGGAGTTTCTTAAGCAACTCTGTAACGCTCCCGTGACGACTAAATGATTCCCTGACGAAAAGCGCAGCTCTTCTTCGGATCTTCTCTATGTGTTCTGTCGGTCCTTTCTGGTAAGGATCTCAAATAGATGAACAATGCTCAAGAATAGGTCGAACAAGAGCGCCGTAAGCAACTTCCGACGTGGATGCATTACATTTCCTCAAGATTCTTCTATCGAATCTCAGTCTGGCACATCATTTTCCTACTATTTGGCTCAAAAGGCTCTAAGCGCTATGGGACTTAATATCTGAGGTCATCTAATCTACCGACATCACACACATCCATGCCCGAGGTAATAATATCAGTACCAATAACGGCTCAAATCATGCGTACTTTGAGTAGCTCCTTTCTTTTCTTCCTTTTGTGAGTTGTACGATGTTCTGTTCAAATATTTGTACGGTAGGGGGATCCTCATGTCGAATTCATTGTTAGATGTAGCACGTAATATTGTGGGTTTCTCCATGTTTTCTTCAGTTCCAGCTTCAGACTGATCAACATGGACTGTAACGAAGGCGTAGAGCTTTTGTCTTAATGTGTGGCGACATCGTAGATGAGTTACATTTCCTCAAGATTCTTCTATTGAATCTCAGTCTGGCATATAATTTTCCTACTGTTTGGGACTTAACATGTGAGGTCATCAGTCCCCTAGACTTGGAACTACTTAAACCTAACTAATCTATCACACACATCCGTGCCCGAGGCAGGATTCGAGCCTGCGACCGTAGCAGCAGCGCGGTTCCAGACTGAAGCGCCTAGAACCACTCGGCTACAACGGGAGACCCTATTACTTGTTTGATGTGGTCATCCCACTTAAGGTCGCTTTGAATAAATACTTCCTGATACTTTAATGTGAATAATGTTTCCAGCTATTCGTCATCAGTAGTTTTACAAGAGTAGATTTCATTTGCTATGATAGATTCCTTTACATTCAGGTCAACTGCCATAGCCTCCACCATTCATCAGTCATCTGCAGATCATTCTAGAAATCGATACTGTCTTCTGCCGTTGCATCATCTGCGAACATTCTTAAACATCTTCCGACACTTTCTCGTAAATCATTTATATGCCTTGTAAACAGTAACGGTACTTCGGAAATTGTATTTACATCCGTCGAGTTTGTTCTGTTAATGGCGACGTGTTGAATTCTGTCTGCAAGTAAGTCCCGAATTCAGTCGCAAAACTGGTCCTACATTCGGTAAGCTCGTATTCTTTTCACTAACCGACACTGTGGGGGCCGGCCGAAGTGGCCGCGCGGTTATGGCGCTGCAGTCTGGAACCGCGAGACCGTTACGGTCGCAGGTTCGAATCCTGCCTCGGGCATGGATGTGTGTGATGTCCTTAGGTTAGTTAGGTTTAACTAGTTCTAAGTTCTAGGGGACTAATGACCTCAGCAGTTGAGTCCCATAGTGCTCAGAGCCATTTGAACCATTTTGACACTGTGGGATGGTTTCAAATGGCTTCCTGAAGTGAAGGAAAACGCCAGTAACCTGAGCGCCGTTGTCTACAGCGCGACAGATCTCATGGAAGAATACAGCGAGATGAGTCTCAAGAGATCTCTTTTGGCGGAATCCGTGTTAATTTGTGTACAGGAGATTTTCCTTCTCCGAAAACGCTACAATTCTTCGGGATAAAGTATGTTCCACAATTCTATAACAGATTGACACCAACGATTTAGGCCTACAGTTATGTGCATCTGTTCTATGACGCTTCATAGAAATGGGAAGACGTCCTTTTTTTCCCCCTAGTCGCTAGATACTGTAGGTTCCGTTCGTTGCTGTAGTGGTATGCAATAAACTGTTGCTAGAAGGGAGTAAGATCTTTCGCATGATATTTGTAGAGTCTTGTCGGTATATCGTTTGGTCCTGAGGCCTTTCTACTGCTAAACGGCTGTAGTTGCTTTACTGTCTTGCGGTCTGTTATGTCCACCATTTCGGCGTTCGTACGGTGATTAAAAGGAAGGACCGTGTAACTACCTTTCCATTGTGAAACAGTTTTGGGAGATCGAATTCATTGATTAAGACTTTTTTTATACTAGCTTCCGTTTGGGTGCCAGTAAGGTCGCTGAGTGAGCAGACGATTTTGCAGTGCTTAGTTTTGCGTAGGACCAAAACCTGTTAGAGTTTTTACTCACATTGGTTGGCTAAAACGTATTTTCAAAGTCATAAAATGCCTGGCTCATTGCTCTCTTTAGACTCATTCTCGCTTTGTTCAGCCTTTGTTTGTAAGTTAGGTTTAGACTTCTCTTGAATATATAATGAAGCTTTCTAATAAGCTATTAAACCACCGCAGGTCTTTCCCATCCCTTAAGACCTTGCTCGGAACACACTTGTCTAAGGTACGTTGAAGATGTATTTTTGCAATTTTTGCTCGACATCTTCGTTTCCAGCAGTGAATATTTGATGCTAAGTACTAAGATACTCCGCGATATGCATCATGTCACTCTTGCTAAGCAAAAATATTTCCCTATCTTTTACAACATTTATTGTGAAAAACGTAATCATAGCTCCTATAACAGCCTTATGATCATGGATATCTTCCCCTAAGTTAACTGATTCGGTAAGTTCAAGTCATTTTGTTATTAGGAGATATAATACATTACCTTCACGATTGGGTCTCTAATTATCTACCCGAATTAATTTTCGGCCTACACTTTCAGAATAATGCCACACGAATCCCTGTGTATGGCATCAGATCTTATAGCATGACTCTCCCAGTCTATATCTATATTCAATTGAAGAACTGATCTGCTCTATAACGCAGTACATCGCGGAGTGTAATAAAAGTACACTACTGGCGATTAAAGTTGCTATCCCACGAAGATGAGGTGCTACAGACGCGAATTCTAATCGACAGGAAGAAGATGCTGTGATATGCAAATGATTAGCTTTTCAGAGCATTCACACAAGGTTGGCGCCGCTAGTGATACCTGTAATGTGCTGAGGAAAGTTTGCAACTGATTTCTCATACACAAACAACAGCTGACCGGCGTTGCCTGGTGAAACGTTGTTGTGATGCCTCGTGTAAGGAGGAGAAATGCGTACCATCACGTTTCCGACTTTGATAATGGTCGGATTGTAGCCTATCGCGATTGAGGTTTATCGTGTCGCGACATTGCTGCTCGCGTTGGTCGAGATCCAACGACTGTTAGCAAAATATGGAATCGGTCGGTTCAGGAGGGTAATACGGAACGCCGTGCTGGAACCCAACGGCCTCGTATCACTAGCAGTCGAGATGACAGGCATCTTATCCGCATGGCTGTAACGGATCGTGCAGCCACGTCTCGATCCCTGAGTCAACAGATGTGGACATTTGGAAGACAATAACCATCTGCACGAACAGTTCGACGACGTTTGCAGCAGCATGGACTATCAGCTAGGAGACCATGGCTGGGGTTACCCTGGCTCTGCATCACAGACAAGAGCGCCTGCGATGATGTACTCAACGACGAACCTGGGTGCACAAATGGCAAAACGTCATTTTTTGGATGAATCCAGGTTCTGTTTACAGCATCATGCTAGTCGCATCTGTGTTTATCGACATCGTGGTGAACGCACATTGTTTTCGTCATCGCCATACTGGCGCATAACCCGGCGTGATGATATGGGGTGTGATTGGCTACACGTCTAGGTCACCTCTTGTTCGCATTGGCGGCACTTTGAACAGTGGACGTTACATTTCAGATGTATTACGACCAGTGGGTCTACCCTTCATTCGATCACTGTGAAACCCTACATTTCGGCAGGATAATACACGACCGCATGTTGCAGGTCCTGTACGGGCCTTTCTGGATACAGAAAATGTTCGACTGCTGCCCTGGCCAGCACCATCTCCAGATCTGTCACCAATTGAAAACGTCTGGTCCATGGTAGCCGCGCGATTGGCTCGTCACAATACGTCAGTCACTAATCCTGATGAACTGTGGTACCGTGTTGAAGCTGTATGGACAGCTGTACCTGTACGCGCTATCCTAGCTCTGTTTGACTCATTGCCCAAGCGTAACAAGGCCGCTGTTACGGCCAGAGGTGGTTGTTCTGGGTACTGATTTCTCAGGATCTATGCACCCAAATTGCGTGAAAATGTAATCACATGTCAGTTGTAGTATAATATATTTGTCCAATGAAAACACGTTTATCATCTGCATTTCTTCTTGGTGTAGCAAATTTAATGGCCAGTAGTGTAGTTTCTCCAGTGAGATGCAAACCCTAAAGTGAAATAATTTTTAGAGAGAATTTTTTGTGTAAATCCAGAGAAAATTAGAGTATAGTTTTTGTGGAACTTATGAAGTGTTATTTTATTTAACTTTTTAGACTAAACCCAGCACCAACATTTCGAGAGTTTTAGTAGCACTCTTCTTAAGGACGATTAACCAGTTGGAATTTCAGGACGGTCGTCCCTATACATTTTCCTATTTCATGTGACACCTGGCGTCGCCTTTCTGAATCTCACTGGAAAGTTCAAAGTCAAGATGGCTGTGAAGAGATTTATATTTAATAGTAAAAATCTTCCCTCGTAGCATGCATGCAAAGACCGCTTGTAATTAAACGCCGACCAGATGTTTACTTTCGTTGTGAGAACCAGCGAACCGCGCCACGTTCGGGAATTGCGCCCGGTTCCACAGGGCGCCACTGCCCAGTAAAGAACACTTTTGCTTTTTGCTCTCTGTAATAGCCCTCTGAGTACAGGTCCAGATTGGCCACCTCCGCGCCGGCTCTGGAAGGCAACACGTGTCCGGCGACCGTGGGAGCGCATCTGCTCCCCTGCCCCTGCGGCCGCCTTAAGAACTGGGTCAGTAGTAGCCCTCCGCCCCCGCCCTTCGCCCCCGCACACGGCCAGCAAGTAAGCAAGTAGGCGGCGGCCTGCGCGTCTTCTCCAGTGCTCCCCACGGCTCGGCACACTCGCCACTTCGTCGTCTGTTCGTCGGCCACTGGTTTTAATAACGTGCGATGTTACCGCGACACCGCGAATTTTTCAGAATATCGAGTTTGGAGAGCCATTTTGGTTCACTGAGCAACCCCAACAGTGCTTGCAGCCTTGTCGTAATTAGTCGACATTTGGATCCAAATGTAAGTGACTGGGCAACAGTTTACCTTAGAAAAATAGACTTTAAGGTTTTATTATCAGGAGCAGATAATTTCTTAAGTGGGGGTTTTTCATGTTCATAATGAAAATTCTGAGTAACTACAGTGAATATGTGAGTAAGACGGATGTACAAGATTTCTCAATACTGTTCTTTGCTAGTTGGTATAGAAGAAATATATCGAAGGCATAAAGAGGTGTGTTGCTGGAATCGGAACGTGCCTGTTCAAATATTACCTTTTAAATTCTCGCCAGCATCGAGGTTGTGAAGGGTAGGTTGTTTCAGGAAGGAAGGGTGAGATATCGACTATTGTGTTGTTGAAAAAAGCAGTTAGATGATTTGAGGAAACCAATGGCTACCGAAATCCGATTTCCCAGAGAGAAATGTATGTTCCATTTCACACAACTTCGGGTTTAATGATACATTGGCTGGAAAAAAAATATGTATCCCTAAGACATGGTCGAATGCCGTGCATGTAAACATCATCGGCGGGTGTGTGAATGATTAGAGTTGCAGTACTATATGAGAGGTAGATCGGTCACCACAGTGCATAGCGTTCTTCGTGATTAGAGTTGTTACCAACGCTCGTTGAGTATACAGGAGGTCACCCCTAAGAGTCTTCAGGAGCATTTTCTCTTCTTTTTTTTTTCAGCAGATAGTTTCAATTTCATTTCAGCACTGCGTAGCTGGCGTCAGCCTAAAGAAATAGTGATCACGTTTTTCATCCGACGCCCATTGTCGATGGAAAGCGTCGGTTTCTTTCCCTTTACAAACAAAACGATTTTTAAAGGAGAATTTTACGTGCACGTTCGGTAGAACCGTCCCGGATTATTCTAGTGCGAAATATGTTTTATCGATATGTTTTAATAGGGAGAGTAAAACTCGAGAATAACCGGTACTCCAGCAACGAAAGCACTGCCCTGTCAGCGCTGACAGCTACCGCCAAACATGAAGCGCAACTAAGTCGCTGCTGGATTGTTCTTTATTCTTCCTGTTTTACTGCCTCTGTTAATACATATCGATAAAACGAATGACGCACAGGACTAATACGGGAGTGCTCTGTCGAATGGGAACGTATAAATCCGATTTAAAAACCATTTTTGTCTGTTATGGGAAACTCACGGATTATTTCTGTTGATGATAAGCGTCGCATGAAAGATGTGAAGAGCACTAATTGTTTGGGCTGACTCGAGCTACGTAGAGAAAAACCTAAATTCCAAACATCTGCCGAAACTCTAGAGAAAATGCTGCTTGCGACTCGTCAGACGTTGAGTGAACACTGTGAAGGACGCGAGGAACTCGCGTACCCTTCTGAGACAGGGTTATCAGCACCTGACAGAGATTCAGAGACGCCCCTTTGCGTGTTTGCATTTGGCTATCTAGCTGAACCGAGCAATAACCGGATTCTTCGGGCATTCGGATGTGACAGTATCCAAATGTTGGACTGCTTGGGAACGTGACGGTAGGCTTACTGGTCGTGAAAATTCCAGATGATCACGTCAGACCACCAAAAGGAAGAATCGAATTGTGTAGCAATTACACTGCAGCCCCTTATCAGCGCCTGCCATCCGAGAAGGAGTAATTGATTCCCTGCAACATTCTCTGCCATCTTAGACCTTTGGCTGCCGATTAGCAGCAGCCGGACTAGGGGATTACCGTCTCAGGTGTACGCTGTCACTGACACAAACGACTGCGTTTGGTGTAATGCCCTGCCTGGGAAGCGTAGACTCCTGATGAATCTGACAATCGTCGTCGATTATGACAGTGACATGGGGAGAAGTCCCATTATTACTCTATTTCGGAGAGGCCATTGTGGTGTTACTCCTAGAGCCATGGTGTGGGAGCCATCGGGTATGAATTCACGCCAGGTAGTGATTCAGGGAATCCTAACGGCACATTGGTATATGACGGACATCCTGTTTCCTAGCCTGTTACCTCTCGTGCAACAGTAACGTGGTTGTGTTTCTGAGCAGGACAACGCTGGGCGCCATATGGTTTCCACGTAGATGAACTGCCTGAGTCTTGTTCAGATGCATCCGCTGTCACCAAGATTCCCAGATCTGTTACCAGTAGAATATACGTGGGACCAGCTCTGATGTCAACTCCATCGCAGTGCCAGTGCCGAGCGAAGTGGTGGTTAGCGCACTGGACTCACACTCTGGAGGACGACAGTTGAAACCCGAGTCCAGCCATCCTGATTTAGGTTTTCCGTGATTTCCCTAAATCGCTTCAGGCAAATACAGGGATGGTTTCTTTTGAAAGGGCGCAGCCGATTTTCTTTCCCATCCTCCCCCGATCCGATGGGATCGACGACCTCGCTGTTTGATCCCCTCCCCCAAATAAACCAACCAACCACTGTCAGCACCCAGTACAGCAAGGATCAGTTAAAATGGTTGTGGGCCAGTTTTCTTCAGGAGGG
This sequence comes from Schistocerca piceifrons, assembly GCF_021461385.2. Taxonomy (NCBI): domain Eukaryota; kingdom Metazoa; phylum Arthropoda; class Insecta; order Orthoptera; family Acrididae; genus Schistocerca; species Schistocerca piceifrons. The sequence continues at coordinate 380,082,438 of NC_060138.1, forward strand.
AATGGATCGGATTTATGACAACCTTCCCCTCCGAATCGTTGCATCCATCCAGACCAGAGAGGGTGCAACGCCATACTGATAAGTGGGCGGCTACTGCCAATTTCTTTAAATTGGACTTCATTTTGTTATCACTTAAATAACGACACATACCCTCCTCATCTTCTGAGTAATTAACTTTTTTTGACAGACAGTATATGAAGCCGTGCGTGGTAGCCGCGTGGTCTAGGCACCTTGTCACGGTTCGCGCGGCTCCCCCCATCGAAGGTTCGAGTCCTTCCTCGGGCATGGGTGTGTGTGTTGTCCTTAGCGTAAGTTAAAGTTTGGTCAAGTAGTGTGTAAGCTTAAGAACCGATGACTTCAGCAGTTCGCTCCCACAGGATCTTACCACAAATTTCCAAATTACAGTAGAAAAACCACTTAGCGACATCGCTCGTTCCGACCTGATCAGTCACTATGTTCCTGTTATGGAGGTGCACAGGTATCTTGCACGGCTGCCAGAAATGCGACAGATTGTATACAATAATAGGCGCTTCTCACTAAAACCTATTTCAATAAAAATCCTTTTAAATAATTACTATTAAAAACAGTCTTGATCACGATTTATTTTATAAGGTGACCGGTTTCGACCACTACTGTGGTCATCTTCAGACCATTGAGTGGAAACCCCTTTCTGTTGTGATTCTCCAACAGAAAGGGGTTTCCACTCAATGGTCTGAAGATGACCACAGTAGTGGTCGAAACCGGTCACCTTATAAAATAAATCGTGATCAAGACTGTTTTTAATAGTAATTATTTACAAGACATTGATCACTGCTGTTCCCATAATGCATTCAAAAGTAAAAATCCTTTTATTCAAATTAACTCAGTCAAGTTTACCCCATAAGTGTCTTCTTCTGGTCAAATGCTGCAGAATCAGTACATTAGATGGATATCACTCCGTAGAACTTTTGACATACAGCATCAGCAAAATTTGGTATGTAAATGTTCTTCGTGTCACATAGAAACTGGTAATCAACTAAAGAACACTGCTAATTGTGACGGGAACTGATTATAATGAAATTATATGTCGTCGCCGTTCACAAAGCCTTACCTCTCTCGTTGTGAAAATATTTTGGGTGTGTGAGTGCGTCACGTTTTATAGAAACATGCAAAGTTGTGGTTACTGCGTCATAGTAATTAGGGCGTCTACCTAATGGAGGTTGCCTGTAACACTAGGGGAAGAGTGTTTCCATTTTAGTTGCTATGCGGTCATACACTCACAGAATTTTACTGAAACAAACAAAGCTGTATTCGTGAAATTTGAATCAGTTTTAAGTCTCATAAATATACATAGATGAGTTCCTGTGGAGCAACAAACATGACGCTGGGGACAAAATTTTAATCGAGCCGTGGAATCAGCACATTTGAACCATTTTTTTATGCTTTTCGTGAAAGGCAAGTGTATGGCAGGGTTACCGTTGGGAAATAAGGCTATGAAGTCTATCGCGGCGTAGCCTTTTGACAGAAGAACCTCCGTTTCCGTGTCAAATGCAAACAAAATCTCAAGCATTTAATAATTGCTCGTATCATCGTCTGCAGAGACTAAGTCTGCCATTAAACTCACGTGGCTCTTACTTCAGTGACCAGACGGCAGTATCTGATTGATGACTTCATGGAGATAGTCCATGGTGAGATTGCGTCCAGAGATCATGTTTGCGCTCGCTGATTGGATAGAGAGTTTATATACAAAGAGAGAGTGTGTGGTCTTTGGTAAGTGGTATGTAACTAGTTGATCAATTGCGATGCCACCTTTCGCCCGAATCATATGTTTGCACTGCTTCCTAGTATTGAAACAGTGTTTTCAAGAGTTTTGAAAATGAATAAAATGAATTTGAGTTATTTTAGGACTTATTGTGATTTCTGTATGTGTTTGCACTTTGGTCAGATAACGGTTAGTATAGACTTTACGCCCGTCAGGGTAAATATGAGATTTTATCTGACAAGATGACCCTGTCCACTAAATTTCTTTGATTTTCTTTATACTTGAAGCATCTGAAATCGATTTCCTTAATACCATAATGCAGCTCTAAATAAAAAATTGCGTTTGAAGTATAAAAGACTTCAGAGCGCTGTCAACCACAAAACATTTCTTGCCCGTTCAGGCAGACACCGGTAGCTGAGTGCATAGCATCAGTCTGGCGATAGAAGTCTCTTGCTTGAATCTTGTTACTACTACTGTAATTTTCTATTCTTATTTAAATTCCGTAATAATTGTCAAATGGAAATGATAAAAAATAATCATTAGCTCATACTTTTCTAATAAAAATTATGTTTTTCTTAATTTTTAAATACTGATCATTAGAAGTAATTTAAAAATGTTGCATATAGGCTCCGTGACTTATTGTTAAAAGGGAAAGAAATAAACATAAGTAATACTGGTGGAGTTTTGTAAGCTTGTATTTCCACGAAAAGAGGAAAGAAGAAATTAGAGGGTATTTGCGATACATAGAGGAGATGTAAAACATACAGCAAAATGCATTTGCAGTTGAAGAGCAGATCTTTTGACTGCTGGTTTATTTTACTCACAGTGACTCTTAAAGTTTTATGTGATTATTTGGTTTGTCCCCGTAAACACGATTCACTCTACCAAGTATTGTAATGTATTGATTTTTTAATGTATTAGATTTCTACAATAATTCGTGCATGTGGCTTTGTGAAGCCTTTACCTGCCATCCTTACAGGTAGTATAAAATTTTCACTCTCACTTTTTTACGATATGGAACACCAGGGTTTGTTTCAGTTATTTCGATTGCTGGTACAGATAAACTGGACACATTTTTCCCGCATTTGTAGCTGTAGTTGGTTGCTTTAACACTGTTTACCGTACACAAGTGTCCATTTTAAAATATTTTGCTGAACAAATCCCCTTGACAATACGTCAACGTATAGTGACGTCCCATACAGGCAGATTTATGTTTAAATTAAGAACGTTAATATTTATTGTAGGGTAATATGTGTTCCACTTTCAACTTTTTGCGCTTGAGGTAAGACAAATTTTGCCATACCTGAAGTTGTACTATATCTTCTTGTTAGTATTTAACAAGATTCATAGCAGAAATATGTCAATTCCTAAATAGTTTTTACGGACAGTGTGTGAAATACATCTACTGCTAGCATAAACGGCAGTAGAAATACGTATTACTGGTCTAGTATGCAGCTAATAGTTCAAAAACCTTTTAGTAGGGTATTTTTTGCAATTTTAATATGTTTCATGTCAGTGACAGAGGTATTTCAACGGACTTCGCACTCCTCTATCGTCCGTTCGTGCGTTGCAACGCAGTTCGGACGAAACATAACCGCAGTAAGTACGAAGGTCATTCAAAGAGTAATGCAACACATTTTTTTCTGAAAGCAGATTGGTTTTATTCAGGATTCCAATTCACACTCTTATTCCCCAGCCGGGCGGGATGGCCGAGCGGTTCTAGGCGCTACAGTCTAGAACAGCGCGACCGCTACGGTCGCAGGCTCGAATCCTGCCTCGGGCATGGATGCGTGTGATGTCCTTAGGTTAGCTAGGTTTAAGTAGTGCTAAGTTCTATGGGACTGATGACCTCAGAAGTTAAGTCCCATAGTGCTCAGAGCCATTTGAACCATTTTATTATTCCCCACTCTTTCGGCTACGAAACTGTATTTTTCAATACAATCGCCGTTCTATGCGACGGCGTTGCGCCACCTTACTACGAGGGCCCTTGTGCCCGCATAGTACCACTGGTCGACGTTGAAGCCAACGTGTTGCTGTGTCAGTAACCTCCCCCGCAACCACGAACTGCCTCCCACAGGATCGCTGAAGACAGTCACCACGACTTTATCGGAAGAAGATGTGGTTTTGAACTTTCTCTTCGGAAGAGAGGTGACGTGGTGCCACTCCGTAAGTTGCCGCTTTATTTCTGGTTCGAAGTGGTGAACCCATGTTTCATCGCTTGTTCGACAGAAAATTGTCACGGTCAGGCTCGTAACGCGCAATCAATTCTGCAAAGATGGTTGTGTTGGTCCTTATCGTCTTCTGTTAATCGGCGAGGAATCTATCGGACACACACAGCTGAGTATCCCAACTTGTAGGCGAGTCTGTCAGCACTACCAACAGAGATGTTCAGTTGTGCAGCAAGGTGTTTTGATCGTTATCCGTCGATCACCTCCGATCAGAGAGTCCGCACCTACCAGCATTGCACGAGTCAGAGCTGTGTGCGGCCTGCCGAAACTTGGGAGATGGGATAGGTTTGTTTCCTTCCTTGCAGTGATGACAAATGCCTCGCCCAACGACTCGCCATGCTTTTGTTCACTACCAGATTTTCTTAGACATTCTGAAAGCGCCTATGGATATCTGCGTAGCTCTGGTTTTCCACCAAAATGCACTCAATGACAGCCATCTGCTTGTAAAACACGTCTGTTACGGACGCCATTTTGAAGGCTACGTAAAGCGCCGCCACCTATCGAAACTTCATGAAACTGTAGGGGCTGACGCGGGAATATTCCGCGACGTCCTGCAAAAAATAGCGGAATTTTTCAACCGAAACCGGGTGAGAAAAAAATGTTCCTCGTATATCTGTATACGCTCTCTAGTTCAGCACCGCACGCAGCGCCACCACTCATATGACTGCCCAGTCTTCCTCTGTGACCTTCTGTTTCCTTTCGCTGCTAAGTGCAGAGCACATGTCTCTTTTAAATTGTCGTCACATTTTTTGTTTTAGGTTGTCGCTTTATGCTTGTTGATGCGTCAACCTACCTAGTGACTCTCTAAAACAGAAGGCACACCTTGCTTGCTTGGTTGAACGGCATCGCGGCATGTTTCTCGAGACAGAGCTGACTTCATTGTCACTGACTGGACTCACAATTTTTCTGAACACCATCGATATGTGATTAATCATTGGCCGCAGAACGTGCGATTGCAGTTTTTGCCATCTCTGTGATGCGAATAGAACATAATCTAGACAATTACATGCATTATTCTGGACGTAAAACTGGGATCTCCATAAGTTTATCTATGTTCAAAATTAATCATTGACGTAGGTGGTTGAAGCTGTCATCGAAATCTTGTGATTGTATCGGAATTTGACGTGACAAGTTAAGCGAGAGCTGTACGAATGCATGCTTTCGCGGGGATATCCGTTAATAAAACATTCTCGGGTTTCAAGCCGCGTCAAGTGGTTTACCGCCCACGAGCTTTCGGCAGAGATCTCCTCTGCCATTGTCAAGTGGATGACAATGGATAACCGAGGGCTTTTCATCCTAATATTGAAAAGATCAACATGGCCAGAACATGACGCAGACTGAGAAATCGATTCTGCACCTCGTATTGTATACTGTCCAGTGTCATTAATGTGACCACCTTCCGAAAGCCTGAATAACTGACTTTGGCAGCACAGACTGCTGCGAGACGTACAGAAAGAGAGTCAGTGAAGTTCTGGAAGGTACCGACTGGGATGTGGAGCCATGCCAACTCCAGGTTTCTCGGATGAGCATCCACGGTGCAAGCAACGCGCTCGAAGCGATACCACAATTCTCGATTAGGTTTCAATCCTGGGAGTTTGGTGGCCAGAGGAGTACGGTAACCCATCTTGGTGCACTTCGAACCATGCAAGTATAGTGCTAGACACATGACACTTTGCATTGTCCTGCTTGTAGAAGATATCGTGCCGAGGAAAAATAAATTGCATTTAGGGGTGTATATGGTTCTCAGGGGTAGACGCATACTAGTATTGATCCATTGTGACTTCCAGAATGACGAGACAAACCAGGCAATGCTACGGCAACATTCGACAGACCAAAATGCTCTTCCCTCCGGCTTGGACCCATACGCCGATTGTTGGATCGTTTCTGCTTTCAGACGTTTGACGATTTACACGCCAACTGTCATTTGTCCGATGGAGCATAAAACGTTATTCTTGTGAAACGTCCACCTATCGGCACTCAGTAAATGTCCAGTTGCGGTGTTGTCGTGCAGACTGCAGTCTTAGTCGTTGATCAACAGGAGACAGTATGGGTGGGTGAACGAGGCGCCTGCTACGGAGGGTGAACGGTAGTTAAGGAGACACGATGGTAGCCTTTTGTTCCATCTGGGCGGTCAGTTTCTCAACAGGCTCACTTCTACTCTCCCGCACACATATCCACAGCCTTCGTTAATCCCTGTCATCTATGAGCCCTGTGTAACATAATCTGCCTCGATGCACGTTTTGGATTGTGGCGTTTTGCTGTGTACGGTATACTTTGTTGTGACCGTAGAAAATTAAAAAATTTTATTCTGGCTTTTGTGACCATAATAAGAGTCCAGACTCCATAGGCAAACAGCCAGCCGACATTAAGAAATAGTCCACCAGGACGTAGGGACAAGATAAGCGGCGGAGGCTGCCAAATATGGGTTGTTGGTCAAATAAGTTAGTGTTTGACTTCCTGCCAGAGGAAGCAGCATTAATCAAACCTGCGCAATCTAAGACGTAAACACCAGGGCGATAATACAGCAAGAGAGAGGTCACGTGCGGAAAAGACTCGTATGGAACCAAATTAAGTTGTGTGCAGCTAGAAACGAGAGTGTCGTGTGCAACCGTAGGCATTCTTGTGCAATCCGATCACTTAGAGTCGTGAAACAAATTAACTCGTGTCCATCCAAGTACATGAGAAACGAAATAAAAGGCCAGCCAGCGGAACAGCTAGAGGCATAGATTCAGATGCAGAATCAGAGCCAGTGACGGCAGTTTGGAGATTCTGCAGCGACACGCCAGCGGGGCTGAGTAGGCCCATAGCAGCCGATACAACTGATAAAGACTTCAACTACGAGAAGACGGTGATAGACTCTGGTGGGCACTCAGGAACTGCAGGTCAAGTAGGATTTTTAGAGTTTCATTGGAACAGTGTTGAACAGAGGCTGTCAGTCTTTGTCTCAATTACTTAGAGAGATTTCAGTGCTAACCAAGAACGAGTGATTGCTTTGTACTTGTTTCTTATATGTACTAACAATTAGCTTTGAAGAACCAAGTCGAAATAAATAGACTGAATCTTACTAAGGAGTTTATGGTCCAACACCTCAGGTAAGTATATATGAGAGTAAACTTGATAGAAACTAACCAATCTTTTCTGCCTATTGCAATTCTGTAACCTATTTTCAGGAAACTTATTTGCTTCAAACCAAGGAGATTCTCTCCCTCTCACCTCCGATATAAAAGTTGACAGCAATTTATAACCAACCCATTGTCGTTAACGTCACGATTGCGCTACGCAATTCGCACTTACTTCGTTCTGGTATAGCGAGACTGTGCCGGGACGCGACAACTTTAACCATGGCGACACGTGAACAGTTTACAAAAATCAGCTTCGAAAATTCTTCTTCGCTTGACCTGAGAACCAATGATCGTGCCCTTCTGGACATCAGATAAAGTGCTCTGTTTCTACGTTGCGACAACGACTGCACTGTTTTCTGCGATCGCCGTACATGCTGTATGTACCCTCCATGTACCTGCCACCTACGAGTGATTATTGCACTATGGCCTCGAACATGAGCGGTGGTCACATTAATGTGAATAGCCGGTGTATTTAGTTTAGATGGACCACGATAACATGATAAGAGAGCTTTGAGCGCACCTGGAGGCGAAAAGAGGTGAACAAATGCGTCAAATATCGCGCATTAAGCTTCTTAGAGTTCTGCTGCTCTAAATAAATTTCAGTTGCCGGCCACTGTGGTCGAGCGGTTCTAGGCGCTACAGTCTGGAACCGCGCGACGGCTACGGTCGCAGGTTCGAATCCTGCCTCGGGCATGGATGTGTGTGATGTCCTTAGGTTAGTTAGTTTTAAGTAGTTCTCAGTTCTAGGGGACTGCTGACCTCAGATGTTAAGTCACATAGTGCTCAGAGCCCTTTGAACCATTTTTTTCCCTTACCCCTCAACCGTCTCATCAGCAAATTTAGGGGAGCCTACTGATGACAACCAAGTGTAAATCTTCCACTTTCCTATGAAATCTGGGAGGAGTGAAAATGATGATTTCGAAGCAGATGTTAGAAACAAACCAGTAATCGGATGGGCATTATACGCTGGATTTATATTTCCACACTTAGGCACTGTGATACCGTGCCATACAGCAAGTCAATGAATCTCATTGTGCGTCCGGTTTTCAACGTGGAAGGTGATAACAGAGGTAACTTTTGGAAGGATCGTTGTCGCCTGTGAGCTCCGTCGCAATACGTACGTTGTGGAAATTTTCTTGATCGCCTTTGCTACGGAGCGCGCGTTTCCCGGAAGCACTTGGCCGGACAGGGCAATCACTTAGGCCGGTGTCTGAGCTGAGCCCAGCCGGGGGGAGCCACGGGTGCCGAGTGGCCACGTGGCCTCCGGTCACGCGACGCGCCGTCATACGAGACGGCTGGCCACGGCCGGCCAGGGTGGCTGGGCTCTCGCTTCCCTTCCGCCTCGGCGGACGCCAAACACCGACGCTGGCTGGCGGGGGGGGGGGGGGGGGGGGGGGGGGAGGATGGTGGAACGGGCGGGGGATGTCTCCGCAGCAGCTTGGCAGTGAAAAATGAACGATTCCAGATACGCTGATGGGCCAAAACGTTTCAACCATCTGCTTAATAGCGTGTTGGTTCACATTTGGTGAGCAATACGACAGTGATTTTGCATAACAGGATTCGACAAAAAAATCCTTGGTAGGTTTCCGGATGAGTGGGGTTTCAGATGTATACGCACAGGTTACGCTCTTTCCATATACACTACACGCCATTAAAATTGCTACACCAAGAAGAAATGCAGATGATAAACGTGTTTTCATTGGACAAATATATTATACTACAACTGACATGTGATTACATTTTCACAAAATGTGGGTGCATAGCTCCTGAGAAATCAGTATCCACAACAACCACCTCTGGCCGTAATATCGGCCTTGATACTCCTGGGAGTTGAGTCAAACAGAGCTTGGATGGCGTGTACGGGTACAGCTGCCCTTGCAGCTTCAACACGATACCTCAGTTCATCAAGAGTAGTGACTGGCGTATTGTGACGAGCCAGTTGCTCGGCCTCCATTGATCAGACGTTTTCAATTGGTGAGAGATATGGAGAATGTGCTGGCCAGGGCAGCAGTCGAACATTTTCTGTATCCAGAAAGGCCTGTACAGGACCTGCAGCATGCGGTCGTGCATTGTCCTGCGGAAATGTAAGCTTTCGCAGGGATCGAATGAAGGGTAGAGCCACGGGTCGTAACACTTCTGAAATGTAACGTCCACTGTTCAAAGTGCCATCAGTGCGAACAACAGGTGACCGAGACGTGTAACCAATGGCACCCCATACCATCACGCCGGGCGATACACCGGTATGGCGATGCCGAATACACGCTTCCAATGTGCGTTCACCGCGATGTCGCTAAACAGAGCCTGAGTTCATCCTAAAAAATGACGTTTTGCCATTCGTACACCAGGGATCGTCGTTGAGTACACCATCGCAGGCGCTCCTGTCTGTGATGCAGCGTCAAGGGTAACCGTAGCCATGGTCTCCGAGCTGATAGTCAATGTTGCTGCAAACTTCGTCGAACTGTTCGTGCAGATGGTTGTTGTCTTGCAAACGTCCCCATCTGCAGACTCAGGGATCGAGACGTGGCTGCACTATCCGTTACAACCATGCGGATAAGATGCCTGTCATCTCGACTGCTAGTGATACGAGGCCGTTGGGATCCAGCACGGCGTTCCGTATTGCCCTCCTGAACCCACCGATTCCGTATTCTGCTAACAGTCATTGGATCTCGACCAACGCGAGCAGCAATGTCGCATTACGATTTACCACAATCGAGATAGGCTACAATCCGACCTTTATCAAAGTCGGAAACGTGATGGTACGCATTTCTCCTCCTTACACGAGGCATCACAACAACGTTTCACCAGGCAACGCCGGTCAACTGCTGTTTGTGTATGAGAAATCGGATTGGAACCTTCCTCATGTTAGCACGTTGTAGGTGTCGCACCGGCGCCAACCTTGTGTGAATGCTCTGAAAAGCTAATCATTTTAAATTTCGCGTCTGTAGCACGTCATCTTCGTGGTGTAGCAATTTTAATGGCCAGTAGTGTAGTACGGTACGATAGTTTGAGGGCGCTCTGAAAAGATCCAGATATCCTCGATAGGGTTCAGATTAGGCGAACCTGATTACCAGGACATCAACGTGAGTTAATTATGAAGCTCCTCAAGGCATGTTTCTTGCCTGGTGACGTGGACAGTTATCCTGCTGGAAAATGTTATCTCCCTTGGGCAACACATAAGTATGAAACAATGCAGGTCGTCTACAATAACATTCAAGTAATCCACAGCCGTCACGGTGTCTTCGGTTACTACTACAAGTCCCACGGAAGCCCATGCGAACATTCCCCATAGCATAGTGCTGCCCCCAAAGTCCTTCATCCACAGCGTTGCCCCCAAACGTCCTTCATCCACGGCGTTGTGCATGTGTCGAACAGCCGTTCGCCTGTATAACGACGTTCCCAGATCGGCTGAAACAAGAAACGCAATTCATCCGGTCAGGCGACATATGTCCATTGATCCACAGTCCTACATCAATAATCCTGCTCCCACTGCATTGGTAACTGACAATTTCTTTAGGTACAAAGGTAAATGTAGGGATCGTCTGCTGCACAGCTCCATGTTCAATAATGTGTGAGTACGGCACGACATGAGCAGAGGTCAATTCTTCCAATGTTTTGGATCAGCACAGCGGTGTTACTCCTACATTAATGATGTGTGGATCCCTGGGATACGACTTCAGGTCACGGCTGATAATAAATGAGGGACGCCGACGGCACAACGATCTTCCTTCATGCCTCTCTACGTGGTGCCATATTTCGCTCTCCGACACATTGTCGTGAACGAGGTGGCGTAGTGGTTAGCACACTGGTCTCGTATTCGGGAGAACGATGGATCAAATCCCTGTCCGGCTATCGAGATTTAGGTTTTCCGTTATTTCCCTAAATCGTTGCCGGCAAGCCGAGATTGTGCCTTTGACAAGGGCTATCCCGGTTTCCTTGCCTATTCTATCGTAACCCGAGCTTGTTATCCGTCTGTAATGACCGCGCTGTCGACGGGACTCCAACCTTCTTTTCTTGCTGTCGTCCACAAATGGGTGCTTATGTTACGGTACTCCTCTAGCCAGCGTGATCTCCAGATCTGTCCTCGACAGAACAAATGTGCGACCAGCTCGGTCACCGGATCTGTCGAAATGCCAGTATCTATGTCATCGCCGGCCGCTGTGGCCGAGCGGTTGTACGCGCTTCAGTCCGGAACCCCGCTGCTGATACGGTCGCAGGTTCGAATCCTGCCTAGGGCATGCATGTGTGTGTTGTCCTTAGGTTAGTTAGGTTTAAGTAGTTCTCAGTCTAGGGGACTGATGACTTCAGATGTTAAGTCCCATCGTGCTTAAAGCCATTTGAACCATCTAGGTCATCAAGGAGAAGTTAAAACAGCTGTGGCTAAACTTATTTCAAGAGAGAATACAACGGGTGCCTGAGAGCCTTCCCAACCGAAAGAGTGCAGGCATACAGAGCGCAAGGAACGCAGCATCATACTGATAAGTGGACTCCTACTGCCCAGTTCCTTGTAATTTTGACCCGATTTCTTAATCACTGAAATAGTATTAGAAAGCCTCTTAACCCGTCAAGTTTTATTCCGTTCCCTCCTCCCTGTTTGGGTGCTTCACTTTCTTTGTAAATGCAGTGTGGATGTAGAATTCTTCGGACATTGCAGCATCTTTTCCTAATAGCAGACTGTCTGACATGAAAATGCTCCTGTTCAAAAAGCTAGCTGTATCGTTCGTAGAAAATCAGCTGGCTTTGCTCGACTGACGAACGAGAGCCCCGATGTAACCCCTTCAAGATGGTCCAGAACGGGGGATGCGTAACGGGTCAGTAAGCCATTATCGCACCAACAGTCACTCACAGTGCTTCAAGAAGGCTGAAAACAAGTCAGAACCTAACTAAGCGAATTTATCAAACGTTAAAGATCATAATAGTACATAGAAGGTCTTTCAAAGGAAAGATCGTCCGAAAATTTTTGGCCATATATTGGATGATGAAAGCTACTCTCACAATCGCACGGCTGTCGTTGTTGCCTTCTTTTCATATGTGGTGCACAGCAGGTCGTACGTAGTGCATAGTAATCGCCACGCTGATGGGAAACGCGGACGAGATCTAGCGCCATTTCCGTAGGAAAAGACATGGAAGTATGGCTCACGAATTACCTCCTAATGGTCTCGCCTTCGTGCCAGACTCAGCTGCGGCGGCCAATAGGAAGTCTCGTTATGCGGAAAACATTAAGGCAGATGGCAGATAGCTAAACACGCCGGCTGTAAGATAATGTGGCGACGATAAGGAGGCAGGGCCGAAGGCTCGTAAATACGGCGCGGCTTCACGAAACCAGGCCACTGCCGCACTCGGCAGCTTTTTGTAATATTTCGTCGTGTACAGTCGGTTTGTTTCACGGGTCGCGTGGGAGTAGACAGTGATCTTTACTTGTGCATGTTACATGGCGTACAGGGTACTGTACGAGCCACGTAGTAACACGCGACAAAAACAGTATCACTGGATCAAAGGAACACAGAGTATTTCACGGTAGAAAATGAATCAAATAGATTCTTACACTAGCAATAACACGTACTTACGTCGCAGTACCTGATAGTAATCAATCAGAAATTTCGGTGGTATAAGGCATGTGTATTAAATGTTTGAAATGCTATCATTGTATTGATTTCATGGGTGTTGATTCCACAACTTGGGGAAACCAGCGAATCGAGACCTGCTTTGTACTGCCCAAACGTAACTGAACTCTACCTATTCCTTTATCTCTGTGCCCTGTCGCACAACGGATACACCGATTATTCTGCATACGGCAGGCGAACAACAGCTGGGGAAACTAATGAAAATGCCAAGAAAACCATTGCGTTTCCAGTCTGGAACAAGCAAAGCTAGGTCAGCAAATACTATCTTTTATTTTAATTATCACACTCAGCTAAAATATATTTTGGTTAACAATATGAGAGCACTAATTATGTCTTATTCTACCGTAGTATCTATAAAAACGAGTATGCTACAAGTTGTTCCTCGATAGGGAAAACCAACGTCAGTGGACCAAAGTAACTGATACACAAACTATCCGCCAGCTCGTGGGTGCCGAGTAAACAGTATTGTGCGACCGCCTCTCCTGCGTGCCCAGGACGAAGTGCTATCGTGAATGGTATTGTCTTCTAACCACATCACACAACGAACATTTGTGCAATTCGGTCAGAGACTGGTAACTTCTTCGGTCACTTCTGTTATAATATAATTTTATACACTGACTGACAAAGAACTGAGTCAAATTTACAAAGACTTTGGCAGTATGAGCCCAGTTAGCAGTATGACACTGCGCCCACTCTGGCCTAGATTCCCGCGCTAATTCCACTCCTGAGACAATTGGCCCACAGCTGCTGGACTGCTCCTTGATATGCTGGATACTCGCACTGGAACAGAGTTGACGTCCGAGATACTCCCACACATGTTCTGTCGAAAAGAGGTCATGGGATCTTACTGGCCATAGGATCACGTGAACAACACGCAGAAAGTTGGTAGGGACACACGACAGGTGTGAACGACCATTGTCATGCTGAAAAATGCCACCACGGTAACACAGGGGAACGCAAGATGTCAGTGACGTACCGTTGTGTCACCAGAGTTCTCTTGCCCTTGTCCTGAAGTTATACCCAGTGCCTCCCCACACCATCCACGCCAGGATTAACTCTGCAAAACGTTAGAAGAAATGGACCCCCCCCCCCCACCCCCACCCAAGGTTACCGTCGGACACACCGACGATGGACGTCCCGGTAACCGAGATCAGCGATTCATTGTTGAAATCAATGCGGCGTCATTCATCAGCAGTCCATGTTTCGCGGCCACTGACGCCACCAAACACATCGGTTTTATTGTGTTGTGAACGGAAGCCTATGTGTGGGACGCTAAGTCCGAAGTCCGACTGCTGCTAGTCACTGACGAATGGTACGAGATGGCATACTGCACTATGTGATCAAAAGTATTCGGACACCTGGCCAAAAATGACTTTCAAGTTCGTGGCGCCCTCCATCGATAATGTTGAAATTCAATATGGTCTTGGCCCACCCTTGGCCTTGATGACAGCTTCCCCTCTCGCAAGCATACGTTCAATCAGGTGCTCGAACGTTTCGTGGAGAACGGCTGCCTATTCTTCACGGAGTTCTGCATTGAGGATAAATATCGATGTCGGTCGGTGATGCCTGGCACGAAGCCGGTGTTCCAAAACCTCCAAAATGTGTTCTATAGGATTCAGGTCAGGACTCTGTGCAGCCCAGTCCATTACAGGGATGTCACTGTCGTGTAACCACTCCGCCACAGGCCGTACATTATGAACAGGTGCTCGATCGTGTTCAAAGATGCAATCACCATCCCCGAATTCCTCTTCAATAGTGGGAAGCAAGAAAGTGCTTAAATCATCAATGTAGGCCTATGCTGTAGTAGTGCCACGCAAAACAACGAGTGGTGCAAGCCCCTTCAATGAGAAACACGACCACACCATAACACCACCGCCTCCGAATTTTACTGTTGGCGCTACACACGCTCTCAGATCAAGTTCACCGGGCATTCGCCATACCCACACCGTGCCATCGGATCGCGACACTGTGTACCGTGATTCGTCACTCCACACAACGTTTCTCCACTGTTCAATCGTCCAGTGTTTATGCTCTTTACACCAAGCGATGCGTCGTTTGGCATTTGCCGACGTGATATATGGCTTATGAGCAGACGCTCGGCCATGAAATCTCAGTTTTCTCACCTCCCGCAGTGGTTCCTGTTGCAATTTGGAATTTCTGTGTGATGGTCTGGATAGATGTCTGCCTATTACACATTACGACTCTCTTCAACTGTCGGCGGTCTCTGTCAGTCAACAGACGAGGTCGGCCTGTACGCTTTTGTTCTGTACGTGTCCATTTATGTATCCAACTCATTCTCACATCGGAAATAGTGGTCCTAGGGATGTTTAATAGTGTGTAAATCTCACGTACAGACGTATGACACAGGTGACACCCAATCACCTGGCCAAGGTCGAAGTCCATGAATTCCGCAGAGCACCCCATTCTACATCTACATTGATACTCCGCAAGCCACCCAACGGTGTGTGGCGGAGGGCACTTTACGTGCCACTGTCATTACCTCCCTTTCCTGTTCCAGTCGCGTATGGTTCGCGGGAAGAACGACTGTCTGAAAGCCTCCGTGCGCGCTCTAATCTCTCTAATTTTACATTCGTGATCTCCTCGGGAAGTATAAGTAGGGGGAAGCAATATATTCGATACCTCATCCAGAAACGCACCCTCTCGAAACCTGGCGAGCAAGCTACACCGCGATGCAGAGCGCCTCTCTTGCAGAGTCTGCCACTTGAGTTTATTAAACATCTCCGTAACGCTATCACGGTTACCAAATAACCCAGTGACGAAACGCGCCGCTCTTCTTTGGATCTTCTCTATCTCCTCCGTCAACCCGACCTGGTACGGATCCCACACTGATGAGCAACACTCAAGTATAGGTCGAACGAGTGTTTTGTAAGCCACCTCCTTTGTTGATGGACTACATTTTCTAAGCACTCTCCCAATGAATCTCAACCTGGTACCCGCCTTACCAACAATTAGTTTTATATGATCATTCCACTTCAAATCGTTCCGTACGCATACTCCCAGATATTTTACAGAAGTAACTGCTACCAGTGTTTGTTCCGCTATCATATAATCATACAATAAAGGATCCTTCTTTCTATGTATTCGCAATATATTACATTTGTCTATGTTAAAGGTCAGTTGCCACTCCCTGCACCAAGTGCCTATCCGCTGCAGATCTTCCTGTATTTCGCTACAATTTTCTAATGCAGCAACTTCTCTGTATACTACAGCATCATCCGCGAAAAGCCGCATGGAACTTCCGACACTATCTACTAAGTCATTTATATATATTGTGAAAAGCAATGGTCCCATAACACTCCCCTGTGGCACGCCAGAGGTTACTTTAACGTCTGTAGACGTCTCTCCATTGATAACAACATGCTGTGTTCTGTTTGCTAAAAACTCTTCAATCCAGCCACACAGCTGGTCTGATATTCCGTAGGCTCTTACTTTGTTTATCAGGCGACAGTGCGGAACTGTATCGAACGCCTTCCGGAAGTCAAGAAAAATAGCATCTACCTGGGAGCCTCTATCTAATATTTTCTGGGTCTCATGAACAAATAAAGCGAGTTGGGTCTCACACGATCGCTGTTTCCGGAATCCATGTTGATTCCTACATAGTAGATTCTGGGTTTCCAGAAATGACATGATACGCGAGCAAAAAACATGTTCTAAAATTCTACAAGAGATCGACGTAAGAGATATAGGTCTATAGTTTTGCGCATCTGCTCGACGACCCTTCTTGAAGACTGGGACTATCTGTGCTCTTTTCCAATCATTTGGAACCCTCCGTTCCTCTAGAGACTTGCGGTACACGGCTGTTAGAAGGGGGGCAAGTTCTTTCGCGTACTCTGTGTAGAATCGAATTGGTATCCCGTCAGGTCCAGTGGACTTTCCTCTATTGAGTGATTCCAGTTGCTTTTCTATTCCTTGGACACTTATTTCGATGTCATTGTGCTCTCTCACGACGTCTAACGATTACTGAGGTCGCAGATGTGGAGTACCTAGCAGTAGGTGGCAGCACAATGCACCTAATATAAAAAATGTGTGTGTTCGTGGGTGTCCGGATACTTTTGATCTCATAGTTCTCGGACGGCAGGCACAATCCGATTAGCATTTATATATTTGGCCACAGTCACATGAAAATCAAAGATAGGCAGCTGTTTCGGTTAGCAATAAACGACGTCATATTAATCGGAAATGTTTCATGTTGATGCCAATCTTCAACACTGTGTACTGTACAGTGTGTGTCAAAACACTTATGCCCGCAACAGCACTGTTCCCTGTGGTCAGATATGTTACAGATCGCCGCCTGTCTTACTATATACAGAGGTCGAAGGTTCGACCTCAACGTTCTGTAACGCGACGTGGACGTTCGATACCTTGCCCCCTACTGTCGGTATCAACGTGCTTGAGCCACTTCCCATAATTCTCATGACAGCAGCACAACAACAGACGACGAACTTCGCTGTTTTCGAGATTCCCGTACACGCGTGCTGGACGATAACAATCTGTCGATTCTTAAAGCCAGTGAACCCCCCCCCCCCCCTAATTTACATACAGTCCGTCACCCACTCGTCACCGATCGAGGTGGCCGAGCGGTTCTAGGCGCTTCAGTCTGGAACCGCGCGACCGCTACAGTCGCAGGTTGGAATCCTGCCTCAGGCATGGATGTATGTGATGTCCTTAGTCTAGTTAGGTTTAAGTAGTTCTAAGTTCTATAGTGCTCAGAACCATTTGAACCATTTTTGAACCCAATAGGCTCTGCTATACCTTAGTCAACGCGCCACATGCCCGCAACGGCGCCAGGAAGCATTCAGTCTTGCAGCATCAGTAGTTGTAACGTTTTGGCTCAAGCGTGCATATTCATATGTAAAATATGTATTAAGTTCCAGGTATATCGTCTAGACGGGTACACCGGTTCCCGTGAGATCACCGAAGTTAAGCGCTGTCGGGCGTAGTCGGCACTTGGATGGGTGACCATCCAGGCCGCCATGCGCTGTAGCCATTTTCCGGGGTGCACTAAGCCTCGTGATGCCAATTGAGGAGCTACTCGACTGAATAGTAGCGGCTTCGGTCAAGAACACCATCATAACGACCGGGAGAGCGGTGTGCTGACACCACGCCCCCCCCCCCCCGCCTAACCGCATCCTCCTCTGAGGATGACACGGCGGTCGGATGATCCCGATGGGCCACTTGTGGCCTGTAGACGGTGTGGTATATCGTCTAGACACGAGTAACTGAAATTGTGGATCGCCCAAAGGCAGTCCCATTTTATAATAGTGTCACTGCCTAAACCTCCAACTCTTGGTGCTCCTTCTTACATTCCCCTAATTCAGGTCGCTAATGGGAATGTCCAGGGCCAGAAGTAGTGTTACATGTAACGATCATTCCAAGATTTTGACGTGCCATCGGGAAGTGTTCCCGATGATGCTACTGTTTAGACCAATTTTAGAACGGAAAGAAACTGTGAGAAGTACACGAGCCCGTCAGACGCCAGCGAGATTGTTAATATGGCTGCCTGGAGTCTCGCGTGACTGTGGAGCCGGTGGAACGCTGGCCGTTCAGCAGCTAGCACCGCGGCGTGTGTCGGCGAGCGTGCATGTCGCCAAGCAGTGGCCAGCGGGGAGGGCAGATTATGTGCGCGATTGCCGGCCCAAGTAAAGACCCGCCTGCCCCGTCTCGTCCCGTGCTGTGCTGTGCTGTGCTGCGGCGCTAATGGCCCGCGCCGTCCGGCCTCGCCTGACCTCAGGAACGGCCTGCATTATTGATGACCGCCACAGGATTTTCGATCCGCCTCTGAAGCTTCTCGGTTGCCTGCACATACGGCTTTCACCTTTGTCCTGTCACCTCCGACGAAAGAAACAGATACGATGGGCCTGTAATTGTAGACCGCTGGAGCAACCGAGTGCCCCTAGTGACCGTGCAGGTCTTTCCCGTTAGCAAGAAGAGCCGCATGTTAGATGCACAGTGTTCTAGACCTACATCGATGACGTCAATCTATAGAACATGTTTCATGCTCACGTGTTACGACATTTTTGGTGGAAGAAAATTTTCTGTAGAAATCAACATGCATTCAGCAAACATATCTTGCGAAGCTTAGCTCGATCTTTCCGTCCACAAGGTCCAGACTGCCGTAGACATCAGATTGATACCGTATTTCCTTGATTTCAGGAAGCCACTTGATTCAATTCTGCAATGTTTACCGGAAGAAATAGGGCCTTACCGTGTACCGACCACATTTGTAACTGGATTCAGGGCTTCAATGCCGATAGAAATCAACTGGCCGCTCGTAACGGAACAAAATCGACAGTTGTGAAGCTAATTTCAGGAGCACTACAAAGGAATGTGGTAGGAGCGATACTGTCTATAATGCATATACAAATCTATTGAACAACGCTAGCTGCTCGATCAGGCTGTTTTCAGACTATGATGTAGTGAACTATGCAGGATGACCTTCCGACAATCGATGACTGGTGCAGTTGACCCCGAACAAAAACAAAATGTTCAAATGCTTGTGAATTCCTAAGGGACCTAGACCTACACAATACTTAAACTAACTTATGCTAGGAACAATACACAGCCATTGGCCGAGGGAGGACTCGAAGCTTCGGCGGGGGACCCCGAACATAATAAATGTAAAATCTTACGCGTAACCAGGCGAAGAAATCCACTACTGTATCGTTACACTTTGGAGAGAAATCGTTACAAACAGCAACTACCGTAAAATATCGAGGAGTAACTATTAGGACCGATCTAAAGTGGAGTTAGTTCAAGAAATAAATAGCAAGAAAAACAGTTGTCAGGTTGAAACTGACGACAGAGATCTTCAGGAAATGCATTTCATCCAGGAAAAAAGTAGTTCACAAAACACTTGTTTCACCGATTCTTGGCTACTATTAATCGGTCTAGGATTAATAACCTGTTGAATTAACAGAAAAAAGAGACAAGACCTGGCCGTTTTGTTGGTGCGAGACCACTGAATATGTGCTGTATGAACTGCAGTAGCAGACGCTACAAGAGAGGCGCTGTGCATCAAGGAGAAGTTTATTTAAAAAAAAAAAAAAAAAGGGGTTCAAATGGCTCTGAGCACTATGGGACTCAACATCTGAGGTCATCAGTCCCCTAGAACTTAGAACTACTTAAACCTAACTAACCTAAAGACATCACACGCATCCATGCCCGAGGCAGGATTCGAACCTGCGACCGCAGCGGCCGCGCGGTTCCAGGTTGAAGCGCCTAGAACCACTCGACCACAACGGCCGGCAGAAGTTTATTATTGAAATCCCAAGACAGTATGTTTCTTGAGTTGGGCAACATATTACTTTATTTCATACATGTCTCGCGATATGACCATGACGACAGAATCCGAGTAAGTAGAGCTAATACAAAGGTCTACTGAAAATCATTCTTCCCACATGCCATTTACGAATGGAAGAGGGAAGGGGAAATAGACACTGGTTTCACAAGTAACCGCTACCATGTGGCACAGGATGGCTTGCGGGGTATATATGGAACTTCTTGAGGGCTTGTCCATGTCGACGTCTCGCTTTCTCGCATTCCTCGCTGCATCAGGCATCGGCTATCCTTACTTCCGTCGTGAGGTACCAACGTCGACATGAGACATCGTTCTTCGGGTGACACCACGATAACGACGGACATTAGGCCTATATTGGCCTCTGTTTCTCGACACAAATAAATTACATCTGGAAGACAACAACTTGGAAATAGAAGATCCTTTAAGCATCTTTGTTCGAGGTCTAAATCGCCATTTCATCACTCCACCAATGAGATTCCACTGAGGTAAACAGTTTAAAATCTTTGACAGAAAGCAGTAATCACTAAATTCGCTCAGTGCCGACTTCTTCGAATCCAGTAGGCAATGAAGTTAAAAAGGAGTGTTAAACAGCTTGATTAATGAGATCAGTAGGGAGGGACGTGCTCTTTCTATCTTACACAGCGTACACAATACTTCGTGCACTATACGTGCCATGGAACAGCTATTCTAATGCTCGTAATTGATATTTTGAGGGCATGTTTCAAAATTTTCAGTGCTATTATTATCTCTCAAGATCGACCAGTCATAAACGCAGCTGACGATCATATCGTCATCATCAGACGTATCCCATCCACTGGTGGATAAAAATCTAACGTTGTATCCCACATTACATGATGTCTTGGTAATCCAGAAAGATGCTCCTTTGGTGCATCTACCACCCGTTCGTGTGGCTTCATGTCTCGCCCACATCCATTTAATTTTCTACACAGTCACAATTACATTTTTCACTCTAGTCTGTGGCCGTCCGTGGTGGCCGAGTGGTTCTAGGCGCTTCAGTCTGGAACCGCGCGACCGCTACGGTCGCAGGTTCGAATCCTGACTCGGGTACGCATGTGTGTGATGTCCTTAGGTTAGTTAGGTTTAAGTAGTTCTAAGTTTTAGGGGACTGATTACCTCAGTTGTTAAGTCCCATAGTGCTCAGAGCCATTTGAACCATTAGAACTCTACTCCGTTCGCCGAGAAATTTGGATTTTCTTCTCCTCTCTACTAATGCCAGAATTCTAAAGTGCTAGTTGCGGAACCCTCAGTATTTTCACGTTCAGTGTTGTATCCATAAGTACGTCACACAGACTATTCCAAGTACTGCAAACTTTCTCAGTGACTTGCAACACGTTCTTTCTCCATTCTTACCCAATGTACCAATTTGGCCGCTTCTTTAATATTTAATAAATGGAGCTCCACGCTGTAGTTTCATTATTACTTTTACATAGGGTAGTCAGTTTTCAAACTTTTTTATGACGGTGGCAAAACCAAGCCAGGTACCTAAAAAAAATCCCCAATCCGCTCATCATCTGACAATTAGAATATTATAGTGGACGAAGTGTAATGGTTGAGAGTGAATCGAAAGAATGCAACGACCTTAAACAACAGATGCAGGGTGATTGTATTTCGTACATGTACGCTGATATGTCAAACAGCTGTGATGTTTTACAAATTACTGTCCCGTCAATTGGGAAAGAAATAAGTTACGAGTCACTCGGTTGCGACGACGTCAGTCCCTGTACTTGGCATGAACAAAGTGGCTCTCCGTATATTGCTGGGACCGGATAATCGATGTCAAATAGACAAGTTCTCCATTGACGGCGTCTTATTGGGACTTTATGTTCACGTGCCATCATGCAAATATTTTGTTGTGTATCTCAATTTGGTCTCTGTACCTTTCACCCCCGGAACTGGCTGCACGGTGATTATCCACTAACGAAAGAAAAATGCAACACAAAAAGTAATTGATGTACGTAACGAAATTTCGGAAATACAACTGTCTAGGTAACATATTTAAGATTACAAGTTCACAGGTTAGTGTCTGAGATAAGCCACTGTAAATGTGAAATTCTGGTACCTTAATAACAGATGCAACCGTCAAAATGTTGAATGCATTCATGCATTGTGTGCCACAGGGCTGGATGTCAGTTTGTGGGGTGGAGTTTCATGCCTGTTGCTCTTGGTCCATCAATACTGGGGTGGTTAGTGCTGGTTGTGGATGACGCTGGAGTTGTCATCCGATGATGTCCCATACGCGCTCGATAGGTGGCAGATGTGGTGATCGAGCAGACCAAGGCGACATGTCGAAATCCAGTAGATCATGTTGGGTTTCAATATCGGAATGTGGGCAAGAGTTATCCTTTGGGGAACATGCCCTGACCCGCTCTCTGTGGCCGAGTGGTTCTAGGCGCTTCAGTCCGGAAACGCTGTGCTGCTACGGTCGCAGGTTCGAATCCTGCCTCGGGCATGGATGTGTGTGGTGTCCTTAGATTAGTAGTTCTAAGTCTAGGGGACTGATGACTCAGATAAGTCCCACAGTGCTTCGAGCCATTTGAATCATTTTGAACATGCCCTGTAATGCTGTTCACGAATTTCAGTACAACAGGTGGTATCACCATACTGAGGTACAAATTTGCGGTCAGGGTGCGCGGGATAACGACGAGAGTGCTCACACTGTTGTATGAAATCAGATCCAGATCACAAGTCAGAGGTGGAGGTCCAGTACGTGTAGCTCGCAGACGTGTTGGGTGCAGGCCCTCAACTGCTACCCAAGACACGCCCATCACTAGCACTGAGGCGCAATCGATGCAAAACCATCTTCCATCAGAAAACACAACGGACCTCCTCCACCCTGTCTTCCAGTGAGCTCTCGCATGATACCACTACAGTCGCAGACTTCGGTGGTTTGGGGGCTGTGGAATGCACGCTATAGGGCGACTGGCTTGGAGCTGTCCTTGAAGTAACCGATTTGTGAGCGTTTATTGTGTCACTCTCGTGCCAACTGTTGCTCAAATTGCTGCTGCAGATGCAGTACGATGCACCTGAGCCACACATCGATCACGATGGTCTGCCCTCTCGATAGTGCCACGTGGTCGACCGGAGTCCGTTCTTATTGCGACCGTACATTCTTGTTACTACCACTGTACAGTGGGTACATTCCTGCTAAGTCTCTCTGCAGTATTGCAGAAGGAACATCCAGCACTTCGTAGTCCTATTTAGTGAGGTGTTGATAATGGCACATTTGTCGCCTTGAAGGCATTCTTGACAAACATCAACTCACCACGTCAAATCTCAAACATATCTCACGATCGCTACAGCGTGTATTTAAAGCAAACCTGATTTGTATCCTCACAGTGGAGCCACCTGCTTTACTCTTACGCGACTTGCACGAAACTTGAATAGACATCACCTTTCCATATGTAGAAACACGCCTACTAATTGTGTCTCACAATTACTTCTTGGTGTTATGATCTTCTTCTTACAGCGTATATTTTAGGAGTGTTATCATGCCTGAAGACCTGTGTCTTCACTCGTAGCCGTTTATGAAGTTGGGTGAGCTCGGCTGATCTGCTACGTGCAACAGTGGCTACTCGTCTGGTGCTGTTGTCCGTATATGAATATATATTCTGTAGCCATCTGAAACTAGCGGACGAATAAGAACTGCTCTTGAGATAGTAACAATGAGACCGTTGCGGACCTGTTGGCTTAGCTCTAACGTGTTAGGAATTCTACGGCAGAAATATGTAATGTGGCGCAGGCGCTTGACACACAACGCTGAAATTCAATTCATTGCGTGAATAATGCTCCTCGACGCCTTTAGCGGCATGTATGAAGTGCTTATAAAACAACAAATCCGTCTTGTTGCAGCTAAAACTAAGTCTTAATGGCATATTCAGTGCGCTGTACCTCATTTGTCCGCTTCACTGCACTCCGAATTACTTTCTTTGTTGCCCTGTATCATTAACCCGTATGATATTTCTGTTTAGAGCTGTTCATTTTTCTTCGTTCTCCTCTCGTGTCCTGATACTTTCTCATTATAGAAGAGCAGGGGAATGACTTGCAGAATGTCCCACGAGGATCTCGCCTTCGATCCCACTAGTTCCGTGACTCGACGCGCTCGGCACCGCATTACGTGCTCGGTGGCGGGACCGCGCTGTCGGAAACGAAGGCAAGACTGCATTTGCCGGTGTTATTCTTACCGTAAAGCGTTTCAGGTCTAATTGAGACCTTGAGCTGTTTAACTGCTGCTGACGTGAGCCCAGTGGCACGATAGGTCAAACCCCAGAACCGACCCCGCCCATCGAAGTGCGCAATTGCGTCATTCGAGGCTCTACGAACATCCACTTTAGCGTCAGTATGATGGTTTGTTACGTTGTCGGGATTAAAAATTTTCTGTAGACCGTAATACGAACGAGACCACTAAATTATTCTATTAAAACAAAGAAATACGTTCAGTATCTGGAACAAAGAGTCACGTAAGTAAATATTTCGACTGTGTAGTACATTGAAAGTATAAGTGAAAGCGAAGCATCAGACGAGTTGGCTGGCTCTGAGCACTATGGGACTTAACTACTGTGGTCATCAGTCCCCTACAACTTAGAACTACTTAAACCTAACTAACCTAAGGACATCACACACATCCATGCCCGAGGCAGGATTCGAACCTGCGACCGTAGCAGCCGCGCGGTTCCGGACTGCGCGCCTAGAACCGCTAGACCACCGCGGCCGGCTCAGACGAGTTCAACAAGCATATTATTTCATGGTAATTTATGGCAATGAACTATTTTCTGCCGGCCGAAGTGGCCGTGCGGTTAAAGGCGCTACAGTCTGGAACCGCGAGACCGCTACGGTCGCAGGTTCGAATCCTGCCTCGGACATGGATGTTTGTGATGTCCTTAGGTTAGTTAGGTTCAACTAGTTCTAAGTTCTAGGGGACTAATGACCTCAGCAGTTGAGTCCCATAGTGCTCAGAGCCATTTGAACCATTTGAACTATTTTCTAGCCTAAAATGATTACAGGTGATAGAATCACAAAAATTTCCTCTGGATATCTGTTCTATCTTGCCTTATGTCGTGTGAAGCACTCCGAATCACACTGCTATCACGTGTCGCTGATTGCATCCTTTTATACGCTGAACTTCTGAAACTTTAAATGTCAATTGCTGCTGCTTTTACATATTTTCTTCTGAACTTAAATTCTTCTTTTTTTTGTATACCTAAATCAGGTGATTCAGGTTGTATTGATGTTTAATAACCAGTAAACGCTGTAACTGGAAAAGTGTTTGTTTACTGTTACTGTAGGTTGCATCATGTTAATGGCACACAGGAATTTTCTTATTTTTTTCGCGTTGACTGAACGGGCCTAAACGACTGTCTATAAATCTTCACACCGGAGTTGGTGTAATATATTGATTATTCCTTGCTACTGTAGTGTTATCTTGAAGCTGTGAGAAAGGAGGACAGGCGCTCCAAGACGAGGAAGCAGAGACGATGCTGAGGGCAGACGAAACTAGGAGAGTTATTGTTACATGAAGTAAACCGTAAGGGGAGAGCCTTGCGAAAAAGCAGACACTCCCAGACGCGGTCCCAGGGCTCTAATTACTCTTCAAGGAATTAACATGTAACCTCGTATGTCGTCTAGACGCTGTGGTAGATTGCCACCGTAGAACTTTGTAACGAAGCCAGCTTGATACCAATCCTGAGAACAGCAACGTCAGTAGGCTCACAAAGGTTAGAAAGAGAGCGACAACGCCAGAAAGCTGTTGACCTAGCAGTTCCTACTCCGAGGAGCCCGAGGGGCGGGGCTAAATGACGTATAACAATAATGTTGCAAGTCTTATATGGCAGAGCAGTTACTTTTAGCTTTCAGCTGAACAATGTTGACACCAAATACGGACTTCGTTAGTGCAACTACATTAACATCCCCGCCTTAGGAGCAGTAGAGGGGACCTAACTAAACCGCAATTGGCAGGCGCCTGCAAGAGACCTGCGGGATTGGCTGGGTGGCTTTAAGTGAGAAAAACAGTGCCCCCCCAAGCGACTCTTTAAAACCCCTAGATTCCGCATTTTGGCGGAGGTCTCAGTCAGACGATCTGGGCGCCGAATCCGCGTTCGTCGACTCCAGCCTCGGTCCAGCTCCGCGTAAGTCTGCTCTCTCACTTGGAGTGCCTCAGTGAACAGTGTCACATTCAGAACGTTTTGCTTTGTAACTAAGTTGTTGCTTTAAGATGCTGCTAGTGTTTGCTACTGTGGTTAGCATCCACTCCTGGGACTGCTGCACTAGCTTCTGTTGTAACAGTGTTATTCATGCTTTTTCTAACCCTAGAACTAGCCTCCAGTGTATTAGTTAGTCCTGTCTGGAATAAACAACATTTTCAAAACCCTGTTTGTCCAAGAGTTTCCACAACGAGTTCCCTTCCAAGTCTCACCACCTGCATTTCTAGTAAATGTTGTACCAGTGTTGGCTCAGAAAAAAAAACAAAAAACAAAACAGACAAATGTCTTCACTGTGAATTGTCCTTCTGCCATCTGCTCTGTACCGCTCGCGAGCGCAGACTGACCAGTAACCCCTTTTCTCCCTCTCCCACCTATGCCAGGACACGACGTTGGATAATCCACGTAGCAGGTTATATACAACGTTGTAATCACCAACTCGGTGACGCGTAGCTTGTTGATGCTTTAAACCCACACGTCTCGACAATTCCAGCAAGTCGTTCACTAACTGGCGCTCCTCGCAGCCTCACACCACTATCTAAGTTCTTGCAACAGAAGCTGTACAAAACGCTTGCGTCCCGGACATACGGCAGTCTGCCACGTCTCGATGGTTATTGCATTGAGAGCCGGGAATATCCCTTTCTATTCCTCTACAGACAGAAAACGAAGTTTATCCTGTCAACACAGCGTGCCTGCTATAGCTGCCTGCGGTCGTCTTCTGAAGTTACTACAGTATGCTGCTTAGTTGCAAAAAAACTCACTCCACTAAATATTTTCAATTGATTCGAATTAACGGCAGCTCATAGGTATATATAACACCTCTTCCTCTTTGAAACTTCCATAGAAAATGTTTTCATATAAACTCTGCTGGGAATGTAGGAGGACGGCATAGGTTATCTTGCATCAAAAAGATTCCCAGCAATTAGTAATTAAATGATATTTATTAAATATGATGAAATACTCAACTTAAATGAGGCTTCTTCTTGTTAAATCTCAAGTAAAGTTTGAAGTTTGAATATATTAAAAGCTATTGTGCCTCTTAGTGATGCCTACGTAGAGTTTAGAGCTGTTCTACTATATCTAACGAGCCTAACTCTCGGAGACGACGGGCGAACACTGCAGCTTGTAGACTCCTGATCGTTATCCACACAGGTGATGCCCATGGGTGGCAAGCTGCGGTCCCTGGCGGACCTCGGTATAACTGATACGGCCAACCTATACAGCTGCTGCGATACGAGTGTTTCGAGCGCACCTTATCGGTTATCGATTGTGATGCGGTACTCTGGAGTTGTGTGTACCGTCACCACACACTACATTAACAGTGTCCTAGTGGAGTCCTTCTTTAACACCTACCACTACAACCAAACTCTGTGGTTCGCACAAAGGCTATGGGATCCTGCACTACACGATAGCAGAGACAACCAGTCTCCTTTATGATTCAGCACACTCCTTTTAGCCACTCTCACTTAGGACTGTCCTTTCTGAAACGCATATTTCAGGTGCTTTACACAGGTCGCCTTCACTCAGCACTTCCCTGCCTTGTGTCTACAGCTCGGAAACCTTACTGACAGAAAGGTGGGGGAGAGCTTTCACACGATGCTCTATCAACTGTACGTAGAAGGACGCGATGCTTGCTTCTCTCCAAACAACCCGCTGGTATGTGGAGGGTAGAGTGATTTGCTTTTAGAGTACACTGTCTTCTGTCAGTTCGATGCCCTTAACCAAATTGTTCACTGCTTCCACCAATGTGAACAAATTGTGAATTGTCTCTGTTACGGTGTAAAGTCAGCGCCAGTACGCCAGTCGGGAAGGACTAAGAAAGGAAGGCCGTGAGAAGAATTCAGACAATCCAGGACGACAATGCGACAGCAACGCCCGTAGGTGAAGACGACATAAGCGCCGCGCCCGACTGGTGGCAGCCCACTTCGATGGCAGCTTCAACGTTAGCCAATTTTTTAGCCGACGCATCGTAGCCTCTATCATTAGCAATCTCTACGTAGCACAGTTAGAGATCAGCAGTCACTGCAGTTCAGTTGACAGACATCCGTTAGTAGCGGCCTCCAGAACCAGAAGTGTTATTTGCGTTTGTCTATTCTGATGAAGACTGATTATTTTGTATGTCACCATTGCTTGCGACACATCTGTGTAATTGCATTGGTGACTGATCATGTATAAAGCACTACAAGAACCCTCAGATAAAAATTTTTGTACTTTTGTTGTTGTAATAAAACTCATTAGTACGAGTTCTACATGTACATCCACATCCACACTCTGCAAGCCACCTGACGGTATGTGGCGGAGGGTACTTTGAGTACCTCTATCGGTTCTCCCTTCTATTCCAATCTCGTATTGTTTGTGGAAAGAAAGATTGTCGGTATGCCTCTCTGTGGGCTCTAATCTCTCTGATTTTATCATATGAAACATCCCCTTTGAACAATTTTTATAGGACTGTGCTTAACCTGACACACAATACTTTGTTAGCGCAACGCAATCTGACTTTCAAAATTCCCTACAAAAGAATGGCCCTGACTAACATTAAACTATACCTTTCACAAATCACTTACCTCACAAAAATCTTCGCTGCTCAAGCTACTGCAATACAGCAAGCGCCACTACTGCCAGCTAAATAAAAGATTCGAACTACTAAAGGCACTAACTACTGATAGGGATAGTTAGCAAATGAAAGATATTAATAGAGAACAAACAATGTATTTACCTTAATATCATCACAAGTCATAATATATATATCAGTTCATGACAAATTGCAAACCTCCGCCATCTCTCTCCCCACATCCACCACTGCTGGCGGCTCACCTCCAACTGCGCAACGCTACGCGCTGTTCACAGCCAGCTGCCTAACACTACAATGGCGAGTATTACAACAATGTAAAGCAGCCACAGACTGCACACAGCACAGCCAGTGATTTCATTTTCACATAGAGCGCTACATAACTTTGCCAATAAGAAAATATAAACAGCCTACTTACATAGCCCCCATGCTCCCCACAAAAAATTTTACAAATGTTTTTGGCCAGTGGCCAATAATGATTTGATAAAATTTTTCATAATTACACTAACAAAGATATCCAATGCATATACTTATTGATACTACGTTGGTCAAAAGCTAAAAATTTCTCACAGTCCATAAAGACAGTCCACATTGTTCATCACAGTAAAATAGTGTTTTTCTCAAAGTCTGAGCAGTATAAGAAAATGCACACGGAAGTAGTGGATTTCCATGCAGTCTTGAAGAAGTAGTGTTGTCCTTCCAACGGAAAGTCAGTGCTGACTCTCGACATGCTGACAGGTAATGGGCCACAACAGAGCAAACCCACTGCAGAGTCAGTCGAAGTTTTGATGAATATTGGTAGGTAGGTCATCACAGAGCAGACCCACTGTAGTCCTGGTAGAGATTACGGTATTGGTGGGCCACCAGAGGTGCAGACCCCACTGCAGTCCTTGTAGAAATAATGGCGTTGGTAGGTCATCATAGATGCCGACCCACTGTAGTCCTTGTAGAGATAATGGTATTGGTGGATCATCAAAGACGTAGACCCACTGTAGTCCTTGTAGAGATAATGGTATTGGTGGGCCACCAGAGGTGCAGACCCACTGTAGTCCTTGTAGAGATAATGGTATTGGTGGGCCACCAGAGGTGCAGACCCACTGTAGTCCTTGTAGAGATGGCCAGCAGCCATCTGTTGCGATTGTGCAGGTGCACATTCACCATTGAAGAGTCTTGCGGAGAATATAGCAAGTCCATAAACCACCACTTGTGCACTCACAAAGTTTTTGGAATTGTCCTTAGATCCAGCAATGCTGTTATCCAGTCCCTTGCTGAATCATTAACACACGTGCAAACACTATCAGTCCCTACTTCTCACATATTGTCCATGTACTATGACCAACAGAAACGTGTGCAGTGAAATGTTACTTAATTTGAAGAACTGGTAACAATTACAATTTTATAACATGAGAATACAATAACAAAGGTACACAATACATCATTAAAGAACATAACAATACAGATAACATTTGTAGTAAAACAGGCGTTACAAAAGAATAGAAATAGACATATACGTCAGTGTTACAGGAATTATGACATGAGTACATACATAAAAGATCACAATAACTTTTGAAACATCAACTTCACACATTAGCATTAACACAAAACAGATAAATAATGTTTAAACATCTTTACAAAGTAAATAACATATTATTAATGCCAATTATATTCGAGGATAACAGTATTCCTCATCATAGTGAATGTAGCTTAATATTAAAAGAAGAAAAAATTCTATGAAACTACACAGAGACAGGAAGAAAACAAATACTCAAGGGTACACAAACACATAGTGGGATAACACAAAAGGAAAGGACAGGGTTCGTTTTCAGTGTAACATTTGGTACTGCAGTCCATCCCAAAACTTCATTCTATAGATCTTTCGTCTTATTTCAACCTTTGCTTCCACCAAAAACATCTTATCCAAGCATGCTTTCTGTATTCTGTTCATATTTCTTTCAAAATAATTATTTCTGATTGTACAATACTCATTTGGGCCCAAATCCTTTTTATGTAACTTCGCAATGCATTCTTTACCTATTCTCCATAGTCAGTTTCTCATATAGTCTACCCCCTCTTAAGCTAACTTAAATCTACTGAGCTCAGATGCTAAACTAAGGGACGAGGCAATGCAGCAGCACAAAACAATTAACACAAACATCAATGACAAAAATACAAATGCCAAAGCAATTGCAATATTACAACTCATATAGGGCACTGTGCAGCAAAAAAAAAAAAAATCTGGCTTAGCAGAGTAACACAAATTAAAGTTCAGTAGCACTACGCCTGGCAAACAGCAGCTTATATCGAAACATGACATAGCTCAAGTAGAAAAAATAGTACACTAAAGATAACAATGCAGATAAGGCAAATGTATAATCACATCTTAATGTCTAAGTAATTAAAGTGGTGCACCACAAGAAGTTATTCTACCAAAAAGTTACCAATTACTTGAAAAGAAAATTATGAATGCAGTTACTAGCTCCTTCTTATTGTTCTTTCCTTTCCAAGTGCTCCTTTTTTAAAGAATGTGGATCATAAAATAATTATTTAATAGATCTGTTGACAGAAAGTGTTCACATTAGCAAATGCATTTTATTTTATAAAAGCAATGCTGCAACACAGCTGGAAAACAGATGTCAAATGAAATAAGCAACTATGAAAAGCAAAGCATAAAAATATCATTCAGTAGTCATGTGACATTTCGTAAGTTAGTAGAAATTCTCTCAACTCTCATAGAAAGACACTTGTCATAATCAGGTGTGCAGATGTACGAATATTTCCCATCAATTCATAAGCATTTCAGCAATTAGCACAAAGTGCGAGTAATCATATGTTTTCAAGTAACGAGGGTGTCGCATTAGCGATGAAAGGCACACCCTAATGGCTTGTTCTCCAGGTGTTTTCCTGTGCTCTGAAAGGCACGCGCTAATGGCTTTTTCTCCAGGCGTCTGACACAGCTGGGTGCCCACGACGCATTATGTGTAGGTGGTCCGTTAACTTTCTTACGGAAATATTTACGACAGCAGTTTCCGCTACAGAGACAGTCGCACATAAAAATATTTCACAGGTCAAGAATTAGCGTTGCAAATCTGTAGAAACAAAATCCTATAAATATAAGTGTCCAAAAAAAATATTGGTCAGCATTGTGATACAGTCACACATTTCATAACTCCTAAAGTACGTTTCTTGGTTTCCAACATCCTTTTCATAAATCAGAGTCCCTAAACACTACTCATTATTCCTTACCTCATTATACATATACATATTCGTCGACACTTCTTCAATATTTCATCATGAGAAATACGTAGCATAATAAACATTCCTCAACAACATAATACACATCGTCGTCGTAATAATAACATCATAACACTTCAGTCAAATCTCAAAATCGTCGTAACTTCCTCCAATAATTTCTAAGCCTAAAATAATTCTCTGCTCATGTCAAAAGTGTCAGCTGCCTCAAACGTACTTTAAAAATCATGATCTCATACCAAATACATCATTCAAAGCTCTCATAGTATCACAATGATTCCGAAAAAATATGAACAGTTTACAAAGTACAGACAAAATACAGTTTCATAAGTGTGAAGTTATCCAACGGTGTAATTGCGTAAACATCTGTCACTGATGTAGTAAAAAACATGTTTATCTCTCAGTTAAATGATCAGATAGCTGTGTAATTTGTGTGTTAGAGAAATATGGTACCGATGTGTAAAGTTGTATAAGCAAATACCATATTAGCTAGGGCTCCTTGTGCTTGCCAAACACATGGTACACAAAGTAAGCGTGTACCCCCCTGAGGATAAATGTAATTATGCCCTCAGGTGTTACAAATTACAGCAATGGAATGAAATGTATCACGGAAAACTTTCTTTGTAATTAAAAAATCTTTAAAAATAAATGTTTCAAGTACAAAATTAATCACTCAAATACGTGTACTGTAGCGCTAAATGTGCGTCTTGTTGCAACATAATCTGTGTGGAAGTGTCGTAGTTATCGTCCTCCGAAAGCTAAGTTCTGCAGAAGCCAATGTACTTACCTCATGATAAACAAAAGTGAAATGCTTTGCGTATAGATATCGTAGTTATAATGCTTATTGGCGTGATGAAGAAAGTACTGTACAGTAACGTAATGTTGCGCCACGAAAAAGGCTGTCTCATTGTTGCTGTACCACAAAAGTTACTACTAAAACATGTTTTTCTTTCCAGAAGAATTTAGAAAACTGTGCAGATATAAAACAGATACACCGCAAAAGCAACATTGTAAATTGTCACTCATTAGTAGCGTCGTGATAAAAATCGTGTAGCTGTCACATAAACTAATCACTCTGTCGTCTGGTATCTCACAGAAAGTACTTTAAACCCAGAATGTATTTTCAAGTAAACCAAAATGTTGCATTAAAATCTCATTAGCAGTACCAATATAGTATGTGTCCTAAGTATGTAAGCCTGATAGTCGTTACGTAATCGTGCAACTAACAAGCAAGAATGTACAAATACAGCACTGTGTCGTCTGTTCACTATAACAATGCATTCGTAATTTCTGTTTAAAAATGTTCCCTAGGTTCTAGACTGGATATTTAACTTCAAACATTGTTACATGTTAACAGATTCTAAATCTGACAAAGCATATTAGTAATGTGAAGCGAAAAGTTTTATGGCAATGACAAAGTTAAAAAGCAGATTATCTTTCAATAAACGGTTTTACATGTGAAATGTGGTGTAAACCTTTACTCTTCCTAGTACTCAGAATTTCAGGTTGAACGCAATTATCATGCAGTATACGTCAGTGAAGAATACTGGAATTTTTCACAAGGTTAGCGTCTATGTTATTTTTCTCTGAGCCAGCCGGCGCACGCGGCTGCCTGCGGTGCGAGTCATTGTCTGTTCCTTTGTTGGCGCGCGTCGTTATTGGGATTAGGAGACCTAACTTCTACAAAATCACTTCCTCTAGAGGGCCCTGCTCTGTTTGAATCCCGCCAGTTCTGATGCAATTCAGGTCTGTCGTTACGAATATATTGTCTGTCGTCATGTCGGTAGATTCCGTAGTTTCTTCCTTGTCCGTCACGTGGTGGAGAATTTCTCCCTGAATCGTAACTGTGCGCCGAACTGTTGCGTCTGAAGTTATTCTGCCTCCCTTGATAATAATTGTTTTGGTTCCCATATTGTCTGTTTCTCTGATTGTCTCTGTGATAGTCATTACTACGGAAATGCGATCTTTCTCAGTAACTATTATTACTCTGCCAGCGGTTGTCATATGGGTGGTGTCTGTTTTGGTCACGATTTGCATTGTAAGAATAGCCTTGTCGTGTCCAGTTATTGTTTCTGTCATCGCGGAATTGTGACGTATGTGACCTGTAGTGATTGTTTTCCTGTTTTCGCATCCCGCGACGGTCTGTGTCAATTTCCAGTTCTTGTAACAGTCCCTGAAATGCTTCAATGTCGTCTTTGCAACGTCCTGCTAAAATAATGTGTCGTAAATGTTCAGGCAATTTGAGTAAGCAAATGCGGATGAGTTCTGAGGGGCTGTATGGGTTTGACAGGTACTGATTCTTGTGCAACATGTCTTCAAAATATTTCACAAGACTGGAAAATTCAGATTGTTCGAAATGTTTCATCATTATGATGCCATGTTTTACCCGGTCTTGTGTGGCTTGAGACCAATATGCTGAGAGGAAGGCATGGTAAAATTCTCCTTCACTGTGGCAATCGTGAATGACCGACCGCATTCTTACAGCTGGTTCATTCTCTAAGTAGCCACACATAAATTCTAATCTGTGCTCTAATGACCAGTTGGGAGGAAAACAATGAGAGAATTGATGGAGCCATGCTTGTGGATGAATGTCGTTCCCAGAATTCTTAAATGTTTTGAATTTACGTGTAGTAATGAACAGCTTATAGTCAAAGTCATCATGTCGGCGAGTCGCATATCGGTCATTGCTATGTCGTTTCGGCGGTTCCATTTCAAAATTCGGTGCACCTTCCCAATTTCTTTCATAACTTCCGAAGGGTCCTGTGTTACTATTTTGTGGTTGTTCCGTATTTCTAAGTCCCTCTTCCCGTATTGGGGCTCGAGTATCCTCTGAAATACGTAATTCTTGTATTAACTGTGTCAGCTGATCTTGTACTTCCCGGATTTCTCTTTGGTGTTGCGTATTAATCTGATTCTGATTTTGTTTGAATTTCCTAATTTGTTCGCACTCTTCAGTGTCAGTGAAGGCTACAGGTCTTGTGTCATTCAGATCATCATCTACCTTTGTAGATAAGTTAGTGACCTGATCCGAAAGTTCGGCTACTTTCTCCGATAGTGAACACATTTCCTCAGTGTGTTTTTCTGAACCAAGTTTCAGAGTGTCCATTTGTGTTGAAATCGTATCTACTGTGTCCTTTAAGTTTCCCTGAGTTATTGCAAGTTGCGTAACCGAATCGGTAGATGCAACTGAGTCAATTTTAGCCCACAAGGTCTCATGATTTTCATGAACAATGGCTTGCAGTTCTTTTATGGCTGCTTCGTGATTCTGTAATGCATTTTCATGCCGCGAAAAAATAGGTTGAAAATGCTCACAAATTTGTGTTTTTACGTCATTACAGACTTTTTGACATTTCGATTCAATGTTATGTAACTCAGTAGTTAAATCTTCACGTGTTTGTTCAAGCGTGGTGTGAAGATTTTGTTCCATTGCGTCTAACTGTTGCTGTGTTTGTCTCTGATTTTGTTCCATTGTGTCTAACTTTTGAAGCTTTTGCTGTGTTTGTCCCATTTGTTGTATTAATTGTAATAACAATGCATTGGTGTCTGAAACATGTTCCTCAGTGCTTTGCGGCAGTGAATTTACACCGGAAACATTCACATTTTGACAAGCAGAAAATGTGTCTTGACTTATTTCAGAAAACGGTGAGGATCCAAAACCTGAATCTACAGTATTTGCGAGATCGTGTCGTGTCATTTCGGCTTCCTGAGGCGAGCTATTGCCGACCGATCGATCGATAATGCTGCCCTCTTCACTAATTGTTTCACTGTCCACGCCATTGTTTGACGCCCGCTCCATTTCCCTGTGCACAGTTACCAAATTACTACTTTGAACATCAGTAAATTCATTACTCGGTGGCGCTGATAAGCTACGCTCGTCATCACTATTATTTCTCAGTTTAGTTTGGAGCCTAGTGTTACGTTTTTCACACGCCATTATTGTCACAGTATTTCACACGATAACAAAGAAAAGCACAATTTGAAGATCAAAAATAAGAGAACACATTAAAATAGCACTGAAAATAATATCTAGTTAATTGCAGCTGCGAAATACTTGGTGCAAATCTACATGCATGCCAAAACTGTTTTACTGTACAACAATGAAAGACTGCAACTACAAAGGAGATTTTCTCTACAATTACGCGCTAGCAATAAACAATAGCTACACTAATTACACAAACTACAAGAAAAAAAAATCAGAAGATTCCAGTGAGGTATCCTAGGCTAAGGGTCGCCATATGAAACATCCCCTTTGAACAATTTTTATAGGACTGTGCTTAACCTGACACACAATACTTTGTTAGCGCAACGCAATCTGACTTTCAAAATTCCCTACAAAAGAATGGCCCTGACTAACATTAAACTATACCTTTCACAAATCACTTACCTCACAAAAATCTTCGCTGCTCAAGCTACTGCAATACAGCAAGCGCCACTACTGCCAGCTAAATAAAAGATTCGAACTACTAAAGGCACTAACTACTGATAGGGATAGTTAGCAAATGAAAGATATTAATAGAGAACAAACAATGTATTTACCTTAATATCATCACAAGTCATAATATATATAACAGTTCATGACAAATTGCAAACCTCCGCCATCTCTCTCCCCACATCCACCACTGCTGGCGGCTCACCTCCAACTGCGCAACGCTACGCGCTGTTCACAGCCAGCTGCCTAACACTACAATGGCGAGTATTACAACAATGTAAAGCAGCCACAGACTGCACACAGCACAGCCAGTGATTTCATTTTCACATAGAGCGCTACATAACTTTGCCAATAAGAAAATATAAACAGCCTACTTACACTCTCTGTGGGCTCTAATCTCTCTGATTTTATCCTCATGGTCTCTTCGCGAGATATACGTAGGAGGGAGGAATATACTGCTTGACTCCTCGGTGAAGGTATGTTCTCGAAACCGAGCTACTGAGCGTCTCTCCTGCAGAGTCTTCCACTGGAGTTTGTTTATCATCTCCGTAACGCTTTCGCGATTACTAAATGATCCTGTAACGAAGCACGCTGCTCTCCGTTGGATCTTCTCTATCTCTTCTATCAACCCTATCTGGTACGGATCCCACACCGGTGAGCAGTATTCGAGCAGTGGGCGAACAAGTGTATGTAACCTACTTCCTTTGTTTTCGGATTGCATTTCCTTAGGATTCTTCCAATGAATCTCAGTCTGGCATCTGCTTTAACGACGATTAATTTTATATGGTCATTCCATTTTAAATCACTCCTAATGCCTACTCCAAGATAATTTATGGAATTAGCTGCTACCAGTTGCTGACCTGCTATATTGCAGCTAAATGATAAAGGCTCTTTCGTTCTACGTATTCGCAGCACATTACACTTGTCTACATTGAGATTCAATTGCCATTCCCTGCACCATGCGTCAATTCGTTGCAGATTCGCCTGCATTTCAGTACAATTTTCCATTGTTTGATTGTTTGTCTAGCGAACCAATATGCAGGATTCCTAGACTCAACAGTCTCACCGCTACTTGGTGTGACCTCTACTTGGTGTGACAGATAGACGATAAATTCGACCTCCAAGCTTTTTCTTGTAATTCGTCTCTGTTGGTTAAATGAAGATATCTCTCTAGACGGGGATTTAGTGCAGTACGTCACAAGAGGCGTGTGAAGTTATCTTTCGACAGAAGTTCTATTCTTTTTGGCATAGAACACTAGGGATTCAACTGTTAAAAACTGTTTTACGCCTAAATCCAACAGCGAATGGTGTTGAAAAAAAAAAAAAAACTTATCCCTTCAGGAGGCAGTATTGCTCGAAAATAGTCGAAGAATTCCTACAATAATATATCATAATATATCAGGAAACCAATACCTGTTGAGATATCGAATAATGTGTCCCCTCATTACCATATGACTGCTACCTAGAAGTAGACACTATAGGCAGTGCTGTAAGTGCTTACTATGCATCGTGACATATTCCTCAGTCCTTCTTCATAGTGACTCCCGCTCTCTTTCAAAGACATTTGACACCAATTGAACTTCGTCACTTGAACTGATCACACGTTACTATATCGGCGACACATTGCCGATGGGCTGGTCATACGCCAGTTCCTTTAAATGTCCCAATAGCCCGAAATCTAACGGACATCTTCGAGCAAACCATTGTTCAGGAAACATTGTGGTGTGACTATCGCACAATCAGTAGTAAACTAACGTAGTGCTCCGCCGTGCACAAACTACAGTCATTGTTTTTCTACAAGGGTAACGTTCCCCCTGTGTCAATAAGTAATGGTTTATAGGAAATTTTCTTTTAGTTTTCACCGATACTATCTCTTGCTGGAACATAGGACACTTTCTTGTGTATCACTGGCCTGGTATCTCAGGACCCGTAGCCAATCTTACTTGTAGGTTTCAATTCCTCTCAGATAGATACCTGCGAAAGTTTCGAGCCTATCCTGATGTTTCCATATATGTCCCATACAGCACTACAAGAAAATGTTAAGGTAAATCACCTTGTAGCTAACACACACACTCACACACACCTAACGTATCTCACCCTACTGTGTCGACCGGAAAGAAATATAGCCTCTTCTGCTGAATACACAATAGTTTAACAAGCCAATTTTTTAAGATTATGAGATATCAAAATGAGTAGAAAAATAGCGTTAAATCGGTATAAGGCAGAACTCTACTTATCGGCACTGTTGTCTTCTTTGTATGTCAAGCAAGTAATAAAAGAACAAAAATTAAAGGAAACAGGTAGGAGCTCAAGAAATGCAGGTGTAGCCCCATTTCTGGCCGAATGTTGAGAGGAATGGACAGCATATTCAGCACGACCTTTGCGCTAAGAATAAAGAAGGTAAAGATTTTCATGAAGAGTAACAGCAATACGATAACTTGCTTATCAACAAAATCGACGACGGCAAAGTAAAATACATGAAAGAATTTTCCGAATGAGAAGGTAGCATTATGCTAGATGACCGAAGTGAGGAAGATATTAGAAGTAAGCGAAAGGAACTTCCTTCCACAAAATTCAATGTGGCTGACAGAGGATTAAAGCTGCAGAAACTGCAAAGTTATAGAAACTGTGCGTCTGGATATAGCATTCTATGGAAGGGAAACGTGGAGTAAGAGGAGGAAATTGCAAGTAACTAAATAGTGGTGCAGTAGAACAATGTCGAAAATTATATAACAAATGAAGTACGATATAAAGATGTGCGAATAAGGAACATGCGAAGAAAGAGTTATTTGAAAAATGCATACCTAAACAGGGAGCAAATTATTGGAAAACACATACTTGAGTGGTTATTTTTTGCTATGGAGGAAATGGCATAAAGAGAAAAAGTTGTGTATCGTACAAAATATTGTATGCTGGGAACACGTTATTTAGAAAGTTGGTGTAATAGGTATTTAGAGATGACAAGATTAGTACAATTAAAGACGATATGGGATCCGAATACTTGATTGTATTTCACCTACCACTACGTAAAAAAAGTTTGTGCAGGTGTGTGTGTGTGTGTGTGTGTGTGTGTGTGTGTGTGTGTGTGTGTGTGTGTGTGAGACTGAGGGAACTGGTTCTCACTCCACTAGACACGCCGCCTTTATAGAGGAGCTAGGAGCTGCTGGACTTTCAACCGAATACCGCACATCGCCCCTGCGTCTGCTCCTTCCGTTAAGCAAACTCGGCAGGACGCTGTTGGTGGAGGCAATCGCCGGTAGACACGCCACAGCCCGCAGCCGGCCACGGTCCGGTCCTCACTTTGGCTGGTCACCACGATTCGCCATAAATCCACTGGCGGTCTGTGGCCCGATGCCTGCTGAGATTTATCGCGGGGCCCCGCGAGTTGTGTGGTGAGACGGGACGGCTGCGGCTGCTGCTGGACGTGTTCTCAGGCCGCAGTCGCGATCACTTCACAGCGCGTAAGCTTGCTACCAGTATATATCGTCGTTCTGAAGAGAGATTGTAACTGTCGATCAACGGAAAGAATACCTCCTACTTTGCACAATATACACTGCCTGACAAAAAGAGTGAAGCTCAGAGAAGATATACTCGGATGTCAACGTAACTTCGTACACATACACATCATTGGCGTATTTAACTGATTGAAGTTGCAATTCGCTGCAATAGGAGCAACATCCACCATAGTGTTGTTCATGTGTAGTGTTGTTACCAGGCATCGTTGGGTATTTAAGGGACGTCAGTAACATCAGTGAACACCGCGAAGGACACGCAGATCTTACCTAATCGTATGAGATAGCATTATCAGCACGTGACTGAATTTGAAAGGGGCCTCATTGTGAGTCTCCATTTGGCCAATCGGTCGAATCATACAGTATCCAGATTTTTTTTTTTTTCATTCGGCTATGACATGACAGTGGCCCGATGTTGGACTGAAACGGAACGTGACAGCATCTATACTCGTTGTCAAGGTTATCGTCGACCATGTATAAACCAGCCAGGAAGGTTCCCCATATTGTGCACTAAGCACTTTTATTTTGAGTCATCAGTTTCCTGACTGATTTGATACGGCCCGCCACAAATTTCTCTCCTGTCTGAACCTCTTAATCTCAGAATAGCACTTGCAACACACGTTCTCAGTTATTTGCTGGATGCATTCCAACCGCTGGCTTCGTCTGCAGTTTTATCCCATTACAGCTCCCTCTAGTACCATGGAAGTCATTCCCTGATATCTTAACAGATGTCTTACCATCTTGCCCCTTCTTCTTGTCAGAGCTTCCCACATATTCCTTTCCTCTCCGATACTGCGCAGAACCTCCTCATTCCTTACCTTATCAATCCACCTAAATTTCAACATTCGTCTACAGCACCACATCTCAAATGCGTCGATTCTGTTCTGTTCCGGTTTTCCTATAGTCCATGTTTCACTGCCATAAAATTCTGTGCTCCAAACGTACATTCTCAGAAATTTCTTCCTTAAATTAAGGCCCACGATTGATACTAGTAGACTTCTCTTGGCTAGGAATCCCAGTGCTGGTCTGCTTGTGATTTCCTCCTTGCTCCATTCGTCATTGGTTATTTTGCTGCCTAGGTAGCAAAATTCCTGAACTTCATCTACGTAGTGATCATCAATCCCTCCGTCAAGTTTATCGGTGTACTCATTTCTACTACTTCTTATAACTTTCGTCTTACTTTGATTTACTCTCAACACATAATCTGTACTCTTTTGACTGTTTATTCCATTCAGCAGATCATGTAAATCTTCCTCACTTTCACTCAGAGTAGCATCAGCGAATCGTATCGATGATATCCTTTCACCTTGAATTTTAATTCCTCTGCTGAACCTTTCTTTATTTCCATCGCTGCTTCTGCGATATACAGATTGAACAGATAAGGCGAAAGATTACAACCCTGTGTTACACCCTTTTTAATCCGAGCATTTCGTTCTTGACGTCCGCTATTATTATTCCCTATACCTTACCCCTGTTTTTTTTCAGAATTTCGAACATCTTGCATCATTTTACATTGTTGAACGCTTTTTCCAGGTCGACAAATCCCATGAGCGTGTCTTGATTTTTCTGTAGTCTTCCTTTCGTTATCAACCGCTACGTGAGAATTGCCTCACTGGTGCCCTTACCTTTCCTAAAGCCAAACTAATCTAACATATCCTCAATGTTCTTTTCCATTATTCTGCATGTTATTCTTGTCAGCAACTTGAATGCGTCAGCTGTTAAGCTGATTGTGCGACAATTATCGCACTTGTCAGCTCTTGCAGTCGTCGGAATTGTGGGGGTGATATTTTTCCGGAAGTCAGAAGGTATATTGCCAGACTCATATATTCTACACACCAACGTGAATAGCCGTTTTGTTGCCACTTACCACAGTGATTTTAGAGATTCTGATGGAATATATATCCCTTCTGCCTTATTTAATCTTAAGTCCTCTCCATTGCATTTAAGGGTAGAATTCCCGTTGCAGTCTTAATCCCCCCCACTTGCTTTTGATGTGGCTGACGTCTATTTTGACTTTCCTATATGCTGAATATGTCCTTCCGAAAATCGATTCTTTTTTCATTTCCTCACATTTTTCATTAGCCATTTCGTTTTAGGTTCCCTGCAATTACTGTTTATTTCATCCCTCAGCGACTTGTATTTCTGTATTCCTGAATTTCCCTAAACTTTTTTGTATTTTCTTCTTTCATCGATCGACTGTAGTATTTCTTTTGTTACCTATGGTTTCTTTGGAGTTACCTTCTTTGTACGTATGTTTTTCTTTCGAGCAAATGTGACTACCCGTTTTAGTGATGTCCATTCCTCTTCAACTGTACTGCCTATTGAGCCATTCCTTATTGCTGTATCTAAATCCTCCCACGGCTATTAGATTTTCTTCTCCCTTTACGTACTGCATTACCCATCCAACACCCTCATAGACTTTCTCTGTCTCTTTATCTTTGGCTTGTGACGTCGGCATATATACCTGAACTATCGTTGTCGATATTGGTTCGCTGTCGATTCTGATAATATCACTGAACTGTTCACAGTAATACACTCTCTGCCCTACCTTCCACTTCATAACGAACCCTACTCTTGTTAAACGAATCCAACACACACTATACCATTTTCTGCTGCTGTTGATGTTACCCTATAGTCATATGACCAGAAATCCTTGTCTTCTTTCCATTTTGCTTCACTGAGTGCTGTATCTACATTTAGCTTTTACATTTTCATTCTAAAATATTCTAGCTTCTCTATCACGTTCAAGCTTCTGACATTCCACGCCCCGGTTCGTAGAACGTTATAGTTTCCTTGGCTTTCCTTGGCTGTTAAATCTTTTTCTCGTGGTCACCTCCCCTTGACATCCTCCTGCCGAATGGGGGACTATTCCGGAATCTTTTGCCAATGGAGGGATCATCATGACACTTTTTCGATTACAGGCCAGATGTCCTGTAGATACACGTTATGTGTCTTTAATGCAATAGTTTCCTTGCCTTCTGTATGCTCATCTCATTGATCTTTGCTGATTCTACCGCCTTCAGGGGAAATTTCCCACTCCAAGGACAAGAGAATGTCCTGAACCTCTGTCAGCCCCTCCGCCCTCTTTGACAAGGCCGTTGGTAGAATGAGATTGCCTTCTTATGCCGGAAATCTTCGGCGACAAATTCTGATTATTAATCAAAATTTATCCTATGGCGCGTTTCGAACACTGGACCGATTGTTGATTGTTGATTATAGACGATACCCCTAAACCACTGGTCAATTCACACCTAGTAACACAGTCACATCTGCGCCTTGTAAACGAGAACTAGTCCGCTGCAGTCGGACTCACAATAACACTGTCATCCCGCTCCGTTGGGTAGCAGCAGCTGGACTAGGAAATCATCGTCCCATGCGTAAGCTGCCGTTAACACCACAACTCAGTCGGTTGCGTTTAGGAGGTGTCATGGCTGGGAAGCACTGACTGCTGACAAATGGAATCGCACTGCCTTCGGCGATGAGCCGCTATTCGGCACTAACCTGGATGATTTGGAGAAAGTGGTGTAACCCCTGGCTTCATGATATGGGAACCTGTCAGGTATGACTTCATGTGAATGTGGGTATGACTGAGGCAACTCCGATCGTACAACGGTAGCTCACGTGCATCCTGCATTCTCATGCGTTATCACTAATGTGACAATATCGTGGGAACATTTTTCGACAGGACAGTGATCGTCCAGACATGGCACCTGTCTCAGTGAACTGACTACACGATATTTAGGTATTCCTGTGACTAGCAAACTCGCCAAATATTTCCCCGATAGAACATGTGTGGGACTAGCTGGCACGTCAACTCCCTTTCAGTGACAGAATCCGTGATATCAAGAATCAGTTACAACAGTTGTGAACCACTTCTCTTAGGAGACGATACAATGGCTTCATGGCACGCAGTTAAGGCGGGTGCCAGGTTCGACAAACACCTGAATTTTGCTAGTCAGCCGGATATTTATAGGACTGACAGAGGAAATGGATAGATGCAAAGACGACCAGCACGTTTCGTTAAATGTTTTGTTTAGTACGCGCTAAAGCGTCACGGAGATGCTCAGGCAAGTCCAGCGTAAGACGCAGCAAGAGAGATGCTCTACATCATTTGTGGCTTGCTGTTAAAATCCCGGGAGCGTAGTTCCTGGAAGAACCAACAAATATAATCCGTCCTCCTGGAAAGATCTCCCGAGAAGATTATGAGGGTAACGTAGAGAGATTAGAGCTCACATGGACCATTACCAACAATCGTACTTCCCGCGGACCGCTTGCGACTAAAATAGGAAAGTGGGGAAGTCACGCTGGTATACAAACTATCATCCCTCACACAGAATAGGGTGGCTTGTGCAGTATACGTGAAGATGTAGACGTAACTTTAGGAACTGTCGTTTCAGGAAGGTAGTTACAAATTTAGTACGATGAGAATTATTACATCTTAATTGAGAACAAAATATTCATTTTATGGTTATCTTAACAACCTAAGATACAAAGGTGTTAATGCTTGTAAAATGCTACACATATTGATAAACATAGTAAAATATAGCAGCAGTATAAAATCGTAATTTATGTAAATGGAATAATAATACAGAGTGAAGGAAATGCGTGAAGGCTTGATTCAGTGATTTACTGTCTAGAGTGAAAAGACACCCTCTGTTCATTGATGAATACACCAACGTCCCTTCTTTATTTTATTTCGCTTGTGCCTTGTCTCGCAGGCTTCGCAGGGTCGAAATGGTTACAATTCGATTTGGCAGGGTTAATTGAAAGGGATGGCCAGATGCCCTTTCTGCCGCCACCCCTTACCTCCTGGGACAGAATCAATGTACCCCAGTTGTCTGCGTCTAGTGTAAATCATGAAAGAGTGCGAACGTGTGTCAAATGACTGCGAGTCGTGTAACTGAGGCGGGACTTAAGGACCAGCCCGGTATTCACCTATTGGGA
Organism: Schistocerca piceifrons; assembly: GCF_021461385.2. Taxonomy (NCBI): domain Eukaryota; kingdom Metazoa; phylum Arthropoda; class Insecta; order Orthoptera; family Acrididae; genus Schistocerca; species Schistocerca piceifrons. The sequence goes on from NC_060138.1 coordinate 380,127,386, forward strand.
CGTGGAAAACCACCTAAAAACCACATCCAGGCTGGCCAGCTCACCGGCCCTCGCCAGTAATAAGCTGGGCGGATTCGATCCGGGGCCGGTGCGCCTAACCGAGTCCAGGAAGGAGCGCATTAGCACTCTCGGCTAACCTGGCAGGTAATACACCAACGTCCCTCTTTTTACAATATTAGTGTTGCAGTATGTCGTCACATTCGTCTTTTCTTAAAAATGTTTTAATTGGTGTCATTGCAGTAACACATTAATTTACAATTTACCAATTACTCGGTTTGAACAAATTGTAAATTAATGTATTATTGCGACCAAGAGGATTACAAAGTTTTTTAAGAAATGTATCTCCGTTACCTGACGGTGTCAGATATTTGTCTTCGTGGTGATGATCGGTTTCGTCGAAATTTAAAAAGGTTGTAGATCTATTGGGGTTGCAGAGAAACCCGTCAGTGCTGTCTACGTCCTCCATAAGTCACTTACAGAGGCTCCGCATAGCTCACAAGTTGTAAGGATATGAAATGGAACGGTCACATACGCTCAGTGTTAGGTAACGGAAGCAGCAAACTTCCGTTCATTGGTAGAATACTGGCGACTTGCAATCAGACTATAACAGACGTTCTAGACAATTCACTACAGTGACCCAGCCCGAAATACTGCTCAAGTGTGTCGGACGCGTACCAAATAGCACGAACAGAGGATACTGAACGTATACGAATATGGGCAGCACGAATAGTCACAGGTTTGCTAGAAAAAGTCAAGGAGTTTCTGAACAAACGGAACTGCACACTTGAAGATAGACGCTACTCCGTGAAAGCCTACTTACACAGTTTCTAGAACCACTTTTAAGTGACGAATGTGAAATATACTACAGTGAGTGCCCTGTATTCGCTGCAGTCGGATGGCGAAGTCAAAATTATGGCAAGTACAAGCCACACAGAGACGTTTAATCATCGTTCTTTCCGCTCTCCACACATGAATACAATAGAAAGAAGTTTGGTAACTGATACAGCGGAAGTACCTTTGTAAAGCACTTTACAGTCATTTGCAGCGCACAGTTGTAGATCCTGATATAGACTTACAGGTTGGGCCAAAAGTCACGAAGGATCTACAACTGCTAATATCTGTGAGATCTATATTGGAGGACGCTTCCTGAGATTATAATCCACACATGAAAACAACACCCATCCGTGTTCTGTAATTCTGTGAAATGTCAAAGGAAACTAATGATAAATCAGAAACACTTTCGGGAGTTCTGGCCCACCCTGTAGACTTCATAATGAACTTCTCCCTGTCACAGCTATATCATCTGCGACCAGCCTCATATGGCTTTGTGAGTAAGGCAGCTCACCACCCTAATTGAATCACACTTTTGTTTCATTGTATCTATCCAGCTGCATATGTGTCCCAATGTTCTGCATCCATGTACAATTCTGGCCATTAAAATTGCTACACCAAGAAGAAATGCAGATGGTAAACGAGTATTCATTGGACAAATATATTATACTAGAACTGACATGTGATTACATCACCTCTGGCCGTAATAACGGCCTTGATATGCCTGGGCATTGAGTCAAACAGAGCTTGGATGGCGTGTACAGGTACAGCTGCCCATGCAGCTTCAACACGATACCACAGTTCATCAAGAGTAGTGACTGGCGTATTATGACGAGTCAGTTGCTCGGCCACCATTGACCAGACGTTTTCAGTTGGTGAGAGATCTGGAGAATGTGCTTGCCAGGGCAGCAGTCGAACATTTTCTGTATCCAGAAAGGCCCGTACAGGACCTGCAACATGCGGTCGTGCATTATCCTGCTGAAATGTAGGGTTTCGCAGGGATCGAATGAAGGGTAGAGCCTCGGGTCGTGACACATCTTAAATGTAATGTCCGCTGTTCGAAGTGCTGTCAATGCGAAGAAGAGGCGACCGAGACGTGTAACCAGTGGCACCCCCATACCATCAGGCCGGGTGATACGCCAGTATGGCGATGACGAATACACGCTTCCAATGTGCGTTCACCGCGATGTCGCCAAACACGGATGCGACCATCATGATGCTGTACACAGAATATGGATTCATCCGAAAAAATGACGTTTTGCCATTTGTGCACCCAGGTTCGTCGTTGAGTACACCATCGCAGGCGCTCCTGTCTGTGATGCAGCGTCAAGGGTAACCGCAGCCATTGTCTCCGATCTGATAGTCCATGCTGCTGCAAAGGTCGCCGAACTGTTCGAGCAGATGGTTGTTGTCTTGCAACCGTCCCCGTCCGTTGACTGAGGGATCGAGACGTGGCTGCACGATCCGTCGCAGCCATGGGGATAAGATGCCTGTCATCGCGACTGCTAGTGATACGAAGCGGTTGTGATCCAGCACGGCGTTCCGTATTACCCTCCTGAACCCACCGATTCCAGGAGGATACGATAAACCGCAATCGTGATAGGGTACAATCCGACCTTTATCAAAGTCGGAAACGTGGTGGTACGCATTTCTCCTGCTTACACGAGGCACCACAACAGCGTTTGACTAGTCAACGCCGGTCAACTGCTGTTTGTGTACGAGAAATCGGTTGGAAACTTTCCTCATGTTAGCACGTTGTAGGTGTCGCCACTTGCGCCAACCTTGTCTGAATGCTCTGAAAAACTGATCATTTGCACAATACAGGATCTTCTTCCTGTCGGTTAAATTTCGCGTCTGTAGCACGTCATCTTCGTGGTGTAGCAATTTTAATGGCCAGTGGTGTACTTTGAAATTTCCTGGCATATTAAAACCGTGTACCCGACTATAGTCGAATCTCGTCCCTTGCACGGGCAGTTTTGAAAGGTAGGAACGAAGCTGTGAAGGTCGGTCGTGATCCATGCTTGCGTATGTCAGTCGGTAAAGCGTATGCTCGTGAATGGGAAAGGCCCTAGTTTCGACTCCCGCGTCCGACACACACTTTTAATCTGCCAGGAAGTTTCAAATAAGAGCACCCTCCGGTGAGGAGTGGAAACTGGATGTGGATGCAGGTATTTTGCTTACTTGGCGACGGTGCTCTGTGTACGTCGCTACGAAAAAATGCACCATCTGTGCCGTGGTCAGCCGACGAGCCAGGAGGACGCAGAAAGTGCAAGGGTGATTGGAGGCGGCTGTGCCCGCTTGCCCCGGCCGCGCCCTCCCTGCGACCGCGCTCCTGCGCAGCCACTGCCACTGCCTCTGCCGCCTGACTTGTCGTGGGTAACCGCCATAAATCTTATTCGCAAATAGCGCGTGGCTCGGCGGTGGCGGGGGCGGTTATGGCGCGGCGCGGACCGCTTCTGGCCTGTTTATCGACGGCCGCACTCCTCGCGGACCATGTGAGTCTCGGCACATGTCGGTCGGCCCGCGGCCCGCGCGCCCGCCGCTCTGCGTGAGCGCGAGTACGTGCGTTTGCAAAATAGCATCGGGCCCTGCACGCCCCTCGCCGCCAAATACGAGATGCGCGTGATTTGCACAGAGCCGTCGATAGCTAATTATGAAATACAAATCGTGCCCCGGCATACTTTCCACCGGCAACAAATAGCGCCCTCCCGCGCTCGCCAGCCAGCTCGCTCGCTCCTCATTTTTTTCCCTCTGCCTCGGCGCTAACGTCCGTGTGAACGCGCCGTTGCATTTGTCGCTGCGCTGGCGACTCACTGCAGCGCGTCCGTCAAAACGTCACGTAATGCCGAAATTGGCCACTACGTAGACTCCAATCGCGGGCCGTAACGCGCGCAATCGCTGCAAAGGAGATTATTCACAATTCGAGTGAAATTATTTTTGCCAAAAATGAAAAATACTTTTTGCTCTTAAATATTCTCGGATCCTATAGAAGAGGTTATTATAATTAATAACTACTCTAAAATTCGGCACAACTCAGGCTGATTTTGTGGCCTCTGCCCATGGATTTTATGCACCTTCAAATACCATGGCCAAGATTTTCATATTCTCTCGCTAAGTACGCGAAAACTGTTAGTCCTACAGAAAAAAAAAAAATGAACAGGACTGTTCTGAAGGAAATTTAAATTCGCTTAATTTTGCACTTGAGTAGGTTATCGTTAGACGCTGCAGTTACGAATTATTTAAAAAGAAAAGGGAAAAAAATTCTACAAAAGTGACAGCCAGGCGCGTTTTTCAACAAAAATTGCAAAACCTTCAGCGAAAACGTGTCCCAGTACAAAATTTAACTACATTAATTTTCCGACAGTAAGGTACTGTTCATTTTATAGGGCTGATGGTTTGTATGAAGTGAGCGAGAGAAATGAAAATCTCGTGCATGGTTTCTGAAGACTTTAATCGTTGCATAAATCATATCAGCAGGTGCAGCTGAATCGCCTTTTATACCAACTCACTCATATACCGGATGACCAAAAAGTCAGTATAAATTTGAAAACTTAATAAACCACGGAATGATGTAGATAGAGATATAAATATTGACACACATGCTCGGAATGACATGGGGTTTTATTAGAACAAAAAAAAAAAAACACCTCATATTGCTAGACACGTTAAAGATCTCTTCCGCGCGTCGTTTGTTGATGATTGTGTGCTCAGCCGCCACTTTCGTCATGCATGGCCTCCCAGGTCCCCAGACTTCAGTCCGTGCGATTATTGGCTTTGGGGTTACCTCAAGTCGCAAGTGTATCGTGATCGACCGACATCTCTAGGGATGCTGAAAGACAACATCCGACGCCAATGCCTCACCATAACTCCGGACATGCTTTACAGTGCTGATCACAACATTATTCCTCGACTACAGCTATTGTTGAGGAATGATGGTGGACTATTGAGCATTTCCTCAAAAGAACATCATCTTTGCTTTATCTTACTTTGTTATGCTAATTATTGCTATTCTGATCAGATGAAGCGCCATCTGTCTGACATTTTCTGAACGTTTGTATTTTTTTGGTTCTAATAAAACCCCATGTTATTCCAAGCATGTGTGTCAATTTGTACCTCTCTATCTACATTATTCCGTGATTTATACAATTTTCAAATTTATACTGACTTTTGCATCACCCGATATATATATATATATATATATATATATATATATATATATATATATATATGTAAATAACATTGATCTAGGTACAGAATAAACATTTAGTTGTTTATTAAGGAAAATGAGAACTTGTTCCAACATCTCACTTTAACGAACATTACACTACCAGAAAATGCAACTAAACACAACCGATTATTTACATCATTTTGCATCCAACCCGAAAATTTTGTACATTTTTAGCTCCTTAACTATAATTGATAGGAATTTTATTTAAACAGATTTGTCTCCAGTCGGTTTAAATACATCAGTTACACAGAAAAAAAATAATTTCATGTTAAAAAAATTATAACTCTTTGCTGTTATTTTCGGAAAAATAACTGACTAAACTAAGTGTAGTATGGTCATAACTCAACAGAAGGATTAAAATTTCTTCCATTACCAAACTAAATACATATACCTTACATTTATTATTTTGGAAGTTTGAGAGAAAATCACCTTATCTGGTGTGTGTGTATGTGTGTGTGTGTGTGTGTGTGTGTGTGTCTCATAGTAAAGTTGTGCACCATAACTGAATGGGAAGAATCTCCGGGTTCAGGCGCCTAAATCGAAGGAAAAGGTGCATTAGGCACGTCCCCTTCGCTATGAATAAATATGAGTGCCTTAAGTTAAGTACGTCTCAGGACTGCTGGGTACACACAGTTGACTCTATAGAAGGTTGGTAGGCTTGTTTAAACTAACCTGCCGTCTTTGGAAGTAATTCACGGAAAGTGAAGCTAGATGGCTTGGCGGATACGTGCTCGCCGTTCCTCTTAACCACTACGCCACCTCACGCTGTCGTTGTCACTAAAGAAATCTTTTTCCTGCTCGCTATGTTATTCAGTAGAGAAAATAAACAGATACGGGAGCTTACAAATACCATGTTAAACGTCCAGTGGTGACCGTGGCTTGATTACTATTATCTCACTTATACGTAGAAACCATTACAAGATTCTATTCGACAGATAAGTTAGAAACAATGAAAAATAAACTCTCGCATTCCACCCGACCATGAAGAAGTATATCAAAATTAAGGGGAGTCACGTTCGTTAAAAGAAATTATCTTAGAACCGTTACACGTAAGGATGAATGTACCGAACAAATGCATCAAACACAATGGTTGAAGAATGTGTCACTAACTAAAGATCAGTGGCAGAGCACGTAGCGATAGAGGCAGAAACCTAGAAAACGTAGCCTCCCAGATTCAAACCTAGCTTTCATCAATTAAATGAATCAGCAATTAACGTAAACCACTCTTTGTGAGATTAAGACTGATTTACGCAGTACCATTACTCAGCCAATGCCTCATCTGTTACAGTTTTTTCGACAGCATGATAAAAATTACAGGAAAACATGAAAGGTTTACCGTACCTTTATAAATATTCCGTCCAAAACGTTCCCTGAGTGATTTTGTTCCTGGGATATAAGCGACGTCAGGGCCGTGACTACAGTGGCAACTTGAAATAACAACTGTAAACAGCCGACGTCTCTTCGATCAGTCAGTTATGAGCATATAGTGTTAAGTAGTGGACGCGTGACTGTAGTCTGTAAACGTTGTTGTGTGTGTCACAGATCGCAACGAAATGAGCAACGAGTTGAACAAGTTTGAATCAAGTGCTCGAGACGTCCTCCAGAACGCTTTGAAGAAGTGGAAAGCGTATGCAAAGACTTCGGCTCCCGAGTATAAAAAACAACGGCGCATGGACGCTTGTTAAAACTTGACTGAAATTCAAATTGCAGACAGTTATTTTTTTGGAAAAAAATCATCATGGGTGACGAGATGTGGTGTTATCAACACGAACCTGCCATAAAAACGCGATGTTCAGATATTCACATGAAAGGTCAACGCTTTAACGACACGATCGAGCCGGCAGGAATAGCCGAGCGGTTCTAGGCTTTTCAATCTGGACCCGCGGGACCGCTACGGTCGCAGGTTCGAATCCTGCCTCGGGCATGAATGTGTGTGATTTCCTTAGGTTAGTTAGGTTTAAGTAGTTCTAAGTTCTAGGGGACTGATGACCTCAGACGTTAAGTCCCATAGTGCTCAGAGCCATTTGAACCATTTGAACACGATCGATAATCAAACTAAAGTGACTGGAGAACTGAAGAAAACCGCAAAAAATGATATTTCTGACATTTTAACTTGGTTGTATGGACGTTCTATGCTCAGGTGGGGCAGAATACCACAAGTATTAAAATTAGCATATCAACTTTCATCTCTTTTTTTATCCAACCCGTCTAGATATTAATCAACACTTATATCAACGCTGTTATTATCTATCTAGTATTCGTGTAAAAATAATTCATATTCCCGTCGCTTCAGCCCCTTTATTCAGCTCGTGAGATTTGCTCTTTGTTGTCAGGCAAGTGCCCCAGCTAGTAAACAATTTATTATCAAGTGGGGACTCGCGTGTCCCACTATTAGTGGTCACGTATCAGCTCGCCTGGTAACTGGAAGGAACGAGTCTAATGTGTAGTGGATTAGACCTAAAACATACCAAGTCGCCCTTCAGCACACAGATTGAGATAAGATCCAGTGTTCCATTCTTGGAACCATTCTGGTCTTTTTATGAGGGAGGTCAGAAATGGGGTCTGCACAGGCCTGTCACGTAAGACAAATGAGAAGTAGCTTGAGTAACATAAACGGGGAAATCGATGCACAAGCCGCTAAACTGGTATTAAATCGAAACTGTTGCAACAAGTTGAACGCGATATCCCTTTTTTCCTTTTTCTTTTTTTTTTTTTTTTTTTTAGCAGAATGACTGGCTATGAATCGTGAAGTGACTTCGATGGAGGAACTTTCAGTCATCACGTTTGTGCGCTACTGTGGAGTGTTCATTCCTTTGTCTTAAGTACTCGTTAATAAAAATACGATGCCACAAAGAAAGAGTGGACCCGATTACCTAGACCAGCCCTCGCTTATCTCTGGTTTAGTGGATTATGTTGGAGGGCAGGGCAGTGAGAGTAGTTTGCGCGCACAGGTGGGCCCCAGGTGGCGGCAACCCGCCGTGCTAAGCTGGCGTGGCGGGATCAATCGGTCGCAGAAAAACCGCGAATCGGCGGGTGCGGCAACGGCAGCGGGAGCGTGGTACCGAGTAGCACGGGCCGGAGCGGCGCGGCGCAGCCACGTCTTACGTCTGCTCACTGTTGGCACCACTGCTCCACACAGTGAGTACAGTGACTGTGCATCCACGGAGTGAACTGTATTGTACACCAACAAATAAATGTGAAGGTATTTCCAACCAACCCAAAAGAAACATGTACATTATTCCTTGAAAGTCAGTATATACTAAACAGGATGAAATGTCCTATGATTTCTTTTTACAGTTCTGACAGATATGTGCTGCAGTGGATAAGGCGAATAGTTAGATTTGTATGCAACACTGGTTTACGAAATCGGATATTTATCTGCGACGTGTCACGCGCTATCAGTGGTACTATTAGAGCACATGTATCTACATCTACATCTACATGGATACTCTGCAAATCACATTTAAGTGCCTGGCAGAGGGTTCATCGAACCACCTTCACAATTTTCTATTATTCCAGTCTCGTATAGCGGGCGGAATGAATGAACACCTGTATCTTTCCGTTTGAGCTCTGGTTTCCCTTATTTTATCGTGATGATCGTTCCTCCTATGTAGGTCAGTGTCAACAAAACATTCTCACATTCGGAGGAGAAAGTTGGTGATTGGAATTTCGTGAGAAGATTCCGTCGCAACGAAAAACGTCTTTCTTTTAACGGTTTCCAGCAGAAATTCTGTATCATTTCTGTGACACTCTCGCCCATATTTCGCGATAATACAAAACGTGCTGCCTTTCTTTGAACTTTTTCGATGTACTCCGTCAGTCCTATCTGGTAAGGATCGCACACCGTGCAGCAGTATTCTAAAAGAGGACGGACAAGAGTAGTGTAGCCGATCAATTAAAAACTTCAGCGCATTGTATACTCTGATGTTCTTGTTGCTGTTATGATCTCCTTGGCGAAGACTGGTTTGATGCAGCTCTCCACACAAGTGTGTCCTGTTGTGGCTTGGCAAGACAGCCAAACCACTATGAGGATGCCGAAAGGCACGCGTTTAAGCTCACGCAGGCTGGCGTGAGGTCTGGAACGGGTCAGGGATATGAGACTAACAAAAATAGTATGTATCTGTTGGAATACTTAACTTTAATCCATAATTGGTGAACATCGCTCTTGACGGTACATGTTTTACAGCATCAATAGTGACTGGTAATGGCGCCTTGCTAGGTCGTAGCAAATGACGTAGCTGGAGGCTATGTTAACTATCGTCTCGGCAAATGAGAGCGTAATTTGTCAGTGAACCATCGCTAGCAAAGTCGGCTGTACAACTGGGGCGAGTGCTAGGAAGTCTCTCTAGACCTGCCGTGTGGCGGCGCTCGGTCTGCAATCACTGATAGTGGCGACACGCGGGTCCGACGTATACTAACGGACCGCGGCCGATTTAAAGGCTACCACCTAGCAAGTGTGGTGTCTGGCGGTGACACCTCATATCCTCTGCAAGTCTCTTCATCTGCGCGTTACTATTGCATTCCACACCCATTTGAATGTGCTTACTGTCTTCGAGCTGTGGTCTCCTTCTACAGTTTGTCTCTCCCCCTTCCCCCCAACCCTCCCCCCCCCCCCCGCCCCCCCAGCGCACACAAGTACATACACTTCCTTCCATTACAATACTGGTGATTGCTTGACGATTCAGATATCCTTCCTTTTCTGAACTGATTACCTTTCATGTTTCACCTCAGTACAGGGCTACACTCCAGATAAATATCTCCAGAAATAGCTTCCTAACGCTTAAATTTATATTAGATGCTAACTAATTTACCTGTTTCTAAATGCTTTTATACTAGTGCCAATCTGCAATTTATGTGCTTTCTACTTCAGCCATCAGTTTTTTGTCGCCCAAATAATAAAACTCATTCACTTTTAGTGTTTTGCTTAAATCAGCAACATTTGATTTAATTCGACTTCATTCCATTACTCGTGTTTTAATTTTGTTGATGTTCATCTTACTACACCTTTTCTAGACATTATCACTTCCGCTCAACTTCTCTTGCAAGCCCTTGACAGAATTTTCTTCACTGCTTGGTCATCGTACAGATTAAATAAGATCGGGTAGGAGATGTACTCCAATCGTACTCCCTTTTCAACTATCACATCTGTTTCATACACTTCGGCTTTTAAAACTGTAGTCTACTTTCTGTATAAGTCGTTGACATATTTTCGCACCCTATATTTTATCCCTGCTACCTTCAGAATTTCGAAGAATATATTCCATTCGACACTGTCAAAATGTTTCTCTAAATCTACGTATGGTATATACATAGGTTTGTCTGTCTTCAGTGTATCTTGTAAGATAAACCATAGGGTTCAAAAAATGTGTGCGAAATCTTATGGGACTTAACTGCTAAGGTCATCAGTCCCAAAACTTACACACTACTTAACCTAAATTATCCTAAGGAGAGACACACATACCAGTGCCCGAAGGAGGACTCGAACCTCCGCCGGGAACAGCCACACAGTCCATGACTGCAGCACCTAGACCACTCGGCTAATCCAGCGTGGCATACCGTACGGTTCCTATGGCCTTGCGTTTTCCTTCATTTATCCGGACTCCAAATTGCTTATCCCGAGGTTGACTTCTAACAGCCCTTGCTATTTTTCCCGTACTTGCCGTGCTTGAAACTAGTCATAAACATTTCTTCTGATTAATTTTGTGTTCTGCACACTTGCATTCCAATAACAATGGCCTCAGTGGTCATATTCCTCAACTTTAATTCAAACTTTATCTTCCTACATCTTTTCCTTGCATGGTTCGAAAGAAAATGTTGAGAAAATGAAAAACTTACTGACGAAAAATATAATGACACACCTTGTGTTCGTGAGAACGGATACGCGTAGAGCCCATGTCAAAATCCACAGATCCAGGTGAAAGACGTCGCTGATAATTTTGAGACGATGTTGCCACGCACGGAGACAAAAGCTCTACGCCTTCGTTGCAGTCTATGTTGATCAGTCTGAAGAAAACACAGAGAAACCCAAAATGTTACGTGGTACCTCTAACAATAAATTCGACATGAGGATCCCCCTACCGTACAAATATTTGAACTGAACATCGTAAAAACAAAAGGAAGAAAAGAAAGGAGCTACTCAAAGCACGCAAGATTCCAGGCGTTATTGGTACTCATATTACATTTTATACTGAATTTGCTTGGAATTTAATCGCTTTCGTAGCTTACTTTTGTCAAGAATCCCTCGCGTAACGCTCATTTCCGCGTGGCTAAAAAAAAGAAAAGTTGATGGCTCCACATAAAATGAGTGAAAGAATGGTTGCAGAGAGTTACAGGCCAATATCGTTAACATCTATCAGTCGTGGCATCATAAAGCATATTATACGCTTGAAAACTGATATTGCTGGGCTGAAAGGAGAGTCACTCGAAGGACCACCGAGGGTCCACAGATCACTCGGTCACACTCGGCGTTTTGTAAGAGCGGATACTTCTTATGGCTGTGCGAAAAGCGTTCACCACTGTGCCACACTGTCTATTGATAAGATAACGTCATGTGGAATGTCTTGGTGAACATGTAGGTGCCTCGAATATTTTTGACTAATGGAACTTAATAGCGAAACTAGTAAGCGAATGTTGCACAGAGACGAACATAGGGTCGAATAAATTCAACAAAGCATCCCTGTGGTCCTAATGTTTTCCTTATACATAAACTATTTGCGGGCCGGTGTGGCAGTGCGGTTCTAGGCGCTTCAGTCTGGAACCACGTGGCCGTTACGGTCGCAGGTTCGAATCCTGCCTCGGGCATGGATGTGTGTGATGTCCTTAGGTTAGTTAGGTTTAAGTAGTTCTAAGTTCTGGGGGACTGATGACCACAGATGTTGAGTCCCATAGTGCTCAGAGCCATTTGAACCATAAACTATTTATCAGATAGAGTCGGGAATACTCTCCGCTTGTTCGCTGACATTGCAGTTGTGTACAGGAAGTATCGTCGTAGAATGATCGTAAGGAAAGACAGGGAGGCTTCGAGAGTATTTCCAACCTGACATACTAATTTCCAGATGCCTACAAATGTGAATAAATGGTACAAACTTTCGATAAGCACAAGAACCGATTGCATTTCATAGAAATATAGTGGCAAATTTCCATCCAGTCCATCTTATTATCCGAATACGAAGACGGAATATGAAATGAAAAGAAACGCATATCAGTAGCAAGTAAGATTTGACTTTATTGAGATAATTGTGGAAAATGTAGTTCATTTTTGAAGGACTTGTGTGTGTGTGTGTGTGTGTATGTGTGTGTGTGTGTGTGTGTGTGTGTGTGTGTTTGTGTTTGTGGTCCTATTTAGTAGGCCTGACAGCAGACATCGAAGGGATTCAGAGACTAGCTGGTGGGATCATAGTAGGTCTGTGAAACCCATTCGAAAACGTGTCAAATTTGCTCAGGGCACTGTAATGGGAATATTTAGCGGAAATGTGACACTGGTTTCGACAAAACGTTGATGGATTAATGTAGGTAACCTGTACTAGAGGCAGTCTGCATAACGATTCTTCCGCTCTATCACATATCAAGTACAAGGATCATAGTAATGTAATAAGAAAGATTAGAATGTGTTCTGAGGAGTACGGCCTGTTATTTCTCTCTCATCCCACAAAAGAATATGTGGCAGTAAGTACCGAACAGTACGGAACGAAACTTGTATTTCATAACTTGTAACTGGTTCAAATGGTTCAAATGGCTCTGAGCACTATGGGACTTAACATCTGTGGTCATCAGTCCCCTAGAACTTAGAATTACTTAAACTAACCTAAGGACATCACACACATCCATGCCCGAGGCAGGATTCGAACCTGCGACCGTAGCAGTCGCGCGGTTCCGGACTGAGCGCCTAGAACCGCTAGACCACCGCAGCTGGCAACTTGTAACTACCCATGCTGTTACGTCACAGTGAAAACAAAAAAAAAATCAGTTCATTCGGCACTTTTTTTAACGTCTTACAGGTAATTTATGTGAAAAGGTTTCCGACGCGATTTGGGACACGCGACGGGAATTAACAGACTTTCAACATGGAATGGTAGTTGGAGCTAGATGCATGGGACATTCTGTTTCGGAAATAGTTAGGGAATTCAATATTACGATATCCACAGTGTCAAGAGTGAGCCGAGACTATCAGATTTCACGTATTACTTCTCACTGCGGACAACCCAGTGGTCCATGCCCTACACTTAGCGACCGACAGCAGCAGCGTTTGCGTGGAGTTATCAGTGTTAACAGACAAGCAGCACTGCGTGAAATAACCGCAGTAATCAATATAAGTACGACGAACGTATCCGTTAGGACAGAGCGTCGAAACTCGGCGTTGGTGAGCTATAGCAACAGACGACCGATGCGAGTATCTTTGTGAACAGCACAATATCGCCTACAGCGCCTCTTCTGGGCTTGTGAATACATCGGTTGGACCTAGACGACAGGAAAGACGTGGCCCGAACAGATGAGTTCCAATATCAGTTGGTAAGAGCTGATGGTAGGGTTAGATTGTGTCGCAGACCCCACGAGGTCACGGACCTAAGTTATCAACAAGGCACTGTGCAAGTTGGTGGTGGCTCTATAATGGTGTGGGCTGTGTTTACATGGAATGGGCTGGGCTCTCTGGTCCAAATGAACCAGTAATTGACAGTAAATGGTTATGTTCGACTACCTGGAGACCATTTGCAGCCATTAAAGGACTTTATTTTTACGGATGACAATGCTCCATGTCACCGGACCACAGTTGTTTGCGATTGGTTTGGAGAAGATTCTGGACAGTCTGAGTGCATGACTTGGCCTCCCAGATCGCCCGACACGAATCCCATGGAAAATTTAAGGGACATAATCTAAGAGTCAGTTACTACACAAAATCGTGCACCGGCAATACTTTCGCGTTTATGGATGGCTGTGGAGGCAGCACTTCTCAGGATTTCTGCAGGTGCTTCCAACGACGTGTTGAGTCCAAGCTACATAGAGATGCTGTCTACGACGGGCAAAAGGAAGTCCGACACGATATTAGAGGTAAGAAAATGGAACGCCTACAATCGTCCTTATGACCTCACTTACTGTGCAGCTACCAGCTAATGACGAGGGGTCAGTGTGCCGGCCAGCCATGATGTGGATTTCAGGTCTTTTCCCACATCCCACTAGACAAATATCAGGATAGTTCCCAAGTTACGCCTCATACGTACTACGTAAACATAAAAAAGCATCACACTCACAAGTGCACACACGCGTTACTCTGTATGCAGACAGACTGAGTACATTGTTCCTGTCCTACGGGATGATAACATTAGGTGTTTGATCTATTTAAACACGTACTCAGCAGCAGCCATATTTCACGCAGATCGAATGCATTCGGAAGAGAGACGCTGATTGCCACAAGCTTTTAAGTAGAATGGTAATGTAAGGAAGTGTTTAAGGCATATGTGTATTACGAGGGAATAATTTGATGGCAATTACACTGACACCAAAAAATTAGCAATTCATTAATAGAAAACGCCCGCTTATCATGTATTTATTCGTTTAGTCATCAAAAGAGCCATGGTGTTTGGTCCAAATGGTTCAAATGGCTCTGAGAACTATGGGAGTTAACATCTGAGGTCATCAGTCCCTTAGAACTTAGAACTACTTAAACCTAACTTACCTAAGGAGATCACACACAGCCACGCGGGATTAGCCGAGCGGTCTAGGGCGCTGCAGTCATGGACTGTGCGGCTGGTCCAGGCGGATGTTCGAGTCCTCCCTCAGGCTTGGGTGTGTGTGTTTGTTCTTAGGATAATTTAGCTTGAGTAGTGTGTACGCTTAGGGACTGATGACCTTAGCAGTTAAGTCCCATAAGATCTCACACACATTTTTTTTTTGACATCACACACATCCATGCCCGAGGAAGGGTTCGAACCTGCAACCGTAGCACATGCTGTTTGTCTGGGACCGTCTTCAGGAGTCCTCAAAGAAGACTACAGACGGAGCCTGACCGCTGTTGAAGATGCGCTGCTCTCTATTAGAGCGATATGTAATTGAGCGGTGCCGGTATGTTATTGCTCCTTTCGACACGAGTGTTTTTTACCGCGGTCAACAAGTAATTCACTGTTACGGCAAAACAAGTGTGGAGTGTTGTTAGCCGATTGTGCTCGGTAAATATATAACAGCGCCGGGCAGGCGTGGGGCAAACTTAATTGATTCGTATGAATGCATGGATGGCTGTGCACACATTTGTTAGCGGCGCGTGCGTTCTGTTTGTGTCTGAGAATTGATTCATTCACGGCGTTTGACCGCGAAATACAAGCAGCGTGGCCGGCCGCAGCGGCGGCGGCAACAAAAAAATGCGGTCTCGCTACCTGTCAGCGGTGTCAGCGCGGCCTTAAATTGCCCGGCGAGCGGCAGCTGCCGGCGGTCCACCAGCGCAGCGCGGCTGCCCGCAAAGAGCGCGCACGCCGTGCCATCTACAAAGACAGCCCTATCCACGACCTACAGCTCAGCGTGGAATTGTTCGTCACGATGAGTTTTGTCAACTGTGCAGACGCTGAGCAGTGTGCTTATCTATTCGTTGCTAAGACGTTGCTGCTCCTCCCGTGATGTATTGGCGTTTGTGATCACTTACTGAATGATGGCGGTTACGTTAACTGTAACGTTGTGATGTAATTCTCTTTAACTCGCTGGTTTTTTCATAAATCTGAGCTCGAATGCAACCAACTTATACAGGGTGGATCATCTAAAACATGCACCTCACGTATGGCGGAAACGGGAAGTGCTACTGATGTGCGGTTTTCACAGAATGGTTTTGTATTCAGCGGCTCGTATTGTTAGCCAGTCAACAGATTGTAGTAATACTTAGGAAGTGTACTTTCTGTGGAAACATACACTTGAAAACACACACATTTTTAAACTACTGGCCATTAAAGTTGCTACCCCAAGAAGAAATGCAGATGATAAACGGGTATTCATTGGACGCGTTCCTCTGCGTGATGCAGCGTCAAGGGTAACCGCAGCCATGGTTTCCGAGCTGATAGTCCATGCTGCTGCAAACGTCGTCCAACTGTTCGTGCAGATCCTTAATGTCTAGCAAACGCCCCCATCTGTTGACTCAGGGATCGAGACATGGCTGCACGATCCGTTACAGCCATGCGGATAAGATGCCTGTCATCTCGACTGCTAGTGATACAGGGCCTTTGGGATCCAGCACGGCGTTCCGTATTACCCTCCTGAACCCATCGATTCCATATTCTGCTAACAGTCATTGGATCTCGACCAACGCGAGCAGCAATGTCGCGATACGATAAACCGCAATCGCGATAGGCTACAATCCGACCTTTATCAAAGTCGGAAACGTGATGGTACGCATTTCTCCTCCTTACACGAGGCATCACAACAACGTTTCACCAGGCAACGCCGGTCAACTGCTAATTGTGTATGAGAAATAGGCTGGAAACTTTCCTCATGTCAGCACGTTGTAGGTGTCGCCATCGGCGCCAACCTTGTATGAATGCTCTGAAAATCTAATAATTTGCATATAACAACATCTTCTTCCTGTGGGTTAAATTTCGCGTCTATAATACGTCATCTTCGTGGTGTAGCAATTTTAATAGCCAGTAGTGTAATATGGAACAATGCCTACTGTCATTAACAAAATAAAAGTAGGGTAAATCAGAATGTCAGTGGTGCTTGTTGGAGGATTACAGTGCGAATCGTTTACGAGATATCGTATTTTGAAAAGATTCCACAGCGACACTTGTACAATACCTGTGGCAGCACACACTAACGAACAACAGAAGTGCATACACTAGTTGTGCGGGTACTGATCAGTAACGAGACAACTGACCATCAAATCTTGTGTTCAAAATGATCACCAGCAGCGGCAACACACATTTCCAGTCTGGTATGGAACGACTGCTGCACACCTGCTAGCATTTCAGCGGAGATGTCGGACCAGGCTGCAGTAATACTTCGCTGTATTATCATCAGGTGTCGTCGGTATGCCCTTGTAGACGGCGTCTATCTGCTTTCCCCACAGAAAAAAAAGTCTACAGGCGTCAAATCGGGGATAGGCCCGGCCACTGCGTCCTGTCCAATGATTTGGAAACAATTCGTGCAGACAAGGTGAAGTACTTCGTGCACAATGGGCTGGACAGCCAACGTGTTGGTAGTACAGGTCCCTCCTAGTCTGTAGAGGAACGTCTTCTAGCCTTCGTGGAGTATGTTCTGTTAGGAGACTGTGATACTTGTGCCCGTTCAGTGTTCCGTCTGCGAAACACGGACCCATGAGCTGATGGTTCACTATCCCACACCACAAGTTCACAGGCTTACATTCCAACCGACGTTCCGCCTGACGAAGCCCCCGGGTGTTCGGCGATTGTCAACAGACCAGTGGTGCGTGTTTCTATAGCGTACCTGGCCATGAATGGTAAATATGGTTTCACCACTAGACAAGATACATGTTACATCTGGAGTATCCTGTTGTAATGTTCATGCAATGAAGTTAAAACAATTCTCATAATCGTTTCCATGCCGCTGTTGGTAAAGAGAGACGTGACAGCGATGGAACCTACAAAATGTGATCAAAAGTATCCGGACACCTGGCTGAAAATAACTTACAAGTTCCTTGCGTCCTCCATTGGTAACGCTGGAATTCAATATGATGTTGGCCTACCCTTAACCTTTATGACAGCTTCCACTCTTGCAGACATATGTTCAATCAGGTGGCAGAAGGTTTCTTGGTGAATGGCAACCCATTCTTCATGGAGTGCTGCACTGAGGAGAGGTTCAAAAATGGTTCAAATGGCTCTGAGCACTATGGGACTTAACATCTGAGGTCATCAGTCCCCTAGAACTACTTAAATCTAACTAACCTAAGGTCATCACACACATCCACGCCCGAGGTAGTATTCGAACCTGCAGCCGTAGCTGTCGCACGGTTCCAGACTGAAGCCCCTAGAACTGCTCCGCCACACCGGCCGGCCTGAGGAGAGGTATCGAGGTTGGTCGCTGAGACTCTCCACGAAGTCGGCGCTCAAAAACATCGTGCTGTCATAGTGCCACGCAAAACAACAAGAGGTGCAAATTCTCTCCATGAAAACCACGATCACACCGTAACACCACTGCCCTCCGAATTTTAGTGTTGGCGCTGCACACGCTGGCAGATGACGTTCACCGGGCATTCGCCATACCCAGAACCTGCCATCGGATCGCCACATTATGTACCGTGATTCGTCACTCCACACAACTTTTT
This sequence comes from Schistocerca piceifrons, assembly GCF_021461385.2. Taxonomy (NCBI): domain Eukaryota; kingdom Metazoa; phylum Arthropoda; class Insecta; order Orthoptera; family Acrididae; genus Schistocerca; species Schistocerca piceifrons. The sequence continues at coordinate 380,145,697 of NC_060138.1, forward strand.
TCCACTGTTTAATCGTCCGATGTTAACGCTCCTTTCACCACGCGAGGCGTCGTTTGACATTTACCGGCGTGATGTGTGGCTTACGAGCAGCCACTCGACCATGAAATCCAAGTTTTCTCACCTCCCGCCTGACTGTCACAGTACCTGCTGTGGATCCTGATGCAGTTTGGAATTCCTGTGTGATGGTGTGGATAGATGTCTGTCTATTACACATTACGACTCTCTTTAACTGTCGGCGTTCTCTGTCAGTCAACAGACGAAGTCAGCCTGAGTGCTTTTGTGCTGTACGTGTCCCTTCACGTTTCCTCTTCACTATAATATCGGGAACAGTGGACATAGGGATGTTTAGGAGTGTGGAAATCTCGCGTACAGACGTATGACACAAGTGACACCCAATCACCTGAGTACGGCCGAAGTCCGTGAGTTTCGCGGAGCGCCCCATTCTGCTCTACGACGATGTTTAATGACTATTGAGGTCGCTGATATGTAGTATCTGGCAGTAGGTGGCAGCACAATGCAGCTAATATGGAAAACGTACTTTTTTGGGGGTATCCGGATACTTCTGATCATATGGTGTACGACGATTGCGAAAATGTTGGACACTTATTTGATACATGCCACTTCTTAGTGCGACTGCGCGGGAGTTAAAAGTGCCGATCAGTTGTAACAGCAACAAGAACGCTTATTTCCTCCTCTTCTGTCGTCACTTGTTTCCTCGTGTTTTGCTATATAGGTATTATGCTACCACTGTCACAGAATTGGTATATGTTTGTAGAAAAAATACATTTTCTAAGTATTATTGCGAACTATTTATTGTCTAACAGTACGAGCCCCTGACTGCCAGGAAAGCTTGTCTCGGGTGGCAGTCTGGGGAAGTTCCCATAGTGCTCAGAGCCATTTTTTTATCCTTCCTCCCATAATGCCGCACCATACACAAACCCGTCAAGGTCGCTGATGTCCCACTAGTCGCAGCCTTCGAGGATTTTCCGTTGCCCAATAGTGCATATTATGCCGGTTTACGTTACCGCTGTTGGTGAATGACGCTTCGTCGCTAAATAGAACGAGAGCAAAAAATCTGTCATCGTCCCGTAATATCTCTTGTGCCCAGTGGCAGAACTGTACACGACGTTCAAAGTCGTCGCCATGCAATTCCTGGTGCAAAGAAATACGGTACGGGTGCAATCGATGTTGATGTAGCTTTCTCAACACCGATGTTTTTGAGATTCCCGATCTCGCGCAATTTGTGTGCTACTGATTTGCAGAATAGCCATGACAGCAGCTAAAACACCTACTTGGGCATCATCATTTGTTGCAGGTCGTGGTTAACGTTTCCTTCAGTAACGTAACTGTCCGGCGAACGGTCCGAACACTTGGATGATGTCGTCCAGGATACCGAGCAGCATACATATGACACGCCCGTTGGGCATTTTGATCACAATAGCCATACATCTATGGTCATCAGTCCCCTAGAACTTAGAACTACTTAAACCTAACTAACCTAAGGACAGCACACAACACCCAGTCATTACGAGGCAGAGAAAATCCCTAACCCCGCCGGCAATAGAACCCGGGAACCCGGGCGTGGGAGGAGGAAGGATAATTGGCCCCCATTTTAACGATGGCAATCTAAATGGTGCAATGTATGCTGATTTCCTACGTAATGTTCTACCGATGTTACTACAAGATGTTTCACTGCATGACAGAATGTCGATGTACTTCCAACATGATAGATGTCCGGCACATAGCTCGCGTGCGGTTGAAGCGGTATTGAATAGCATACTTCATGACGGGTGGACTGGTCGTCCAAGCACCATACCATGGTCCGCACGTTCACCAGATCTGACGTCCACGGATTTCTTTCTGTGGGGAAAGTTGAAGGATATTTGCTATCGTGATCCACCGACAACGCCTGACAACATGCGTCAGCGCGTTGTCAATCCATGTGCGAACATTACGGAATGCGAACTACTCGCTACACGTATTGCCGAATGCATTGAGGTTGACGGAGATCATTTTGAGCATTTATTGCATTAATGTGGTATTTACAGGTAATCACTCTGTAACAGAATGCGTTCTCAGAAATGATAAGTTCACAAAGGTACATGTATCACATTGGAACTACCGAAATAAAATGTTCAAACGTCCCTACGTTCTGTATTTTAATTTAAAAAACCTACCTGTTACCAACTGTTCGTCTAAAATTGTGAGCCATATGTTTGTGACTATTACAGCGCCATCTATCACAAAGCGAAAAAAGTGGTCCAACTAAAACATTTATATTTCTTTACGTAATGTAAAAATGGGGGTTCCTATTTAAAAAAAAAAACGCAGTTGATATCCGTTTGGCCTATGGCAGCGCCATCTAGCGAGCCAATCATCGCGCCATCTGGTTTCCCCCTTCAAGCTATACAAGTTTCGTTCTTTGTAGTTTTTTCGTTTGACGCTTGTTTCATGAGATATTTGGCCCGGTCACGATCAATGGACCACGCTGTATACATTTCTGTGATAGCATGATGACTCCATCACATTTCTTTCAGTGCTGATGCTTTGACGTCATCCGAATATCTGTAGGAATCAATAATTTGCAAGTAGGGATTTAAGGAGGGACGCTGCATTGCAGAGTGCGGCAAGTTCGGATAGCCGAAGCGTGTAGGGCAACCGCTCATGAGAAGCGTAAATCCGGATTAGAGTCCCAGTCCGGTAAAAATTTTCGGCTTTCGTTACTGCATTTCCATACTCCTCTGTGCGACTGGAGGTCATTAGTTTGCCACCCACCCTTTCCCTTCCCTTTCCCTTTCCCTTCCCTTTCCATGCTTGTATTTCAAATACAAGGCTTACTTTGGTACTAAATGAGTATCCAGAGATAATTGGGATGCCAATGGCTTTTTTATTTCTCTATCACAATCGGAGCAGTTACAGACATAACCTGGTAACAAGATAGTTCAGAAACATACGCTTACTAAGTTACACGTACTATATTTCATGTATGTAACACTTATAGTCCAGGTACATAAAATACATCATAGAATCTACATTCACAGAACAATACACATTCTATACTCTGCTCTTCTCTGCATTACTCGCAGAGTCGTGATTACTTAAGATCATCCTATACGACGGGCAACCCAGATCTCAATCATGCAGTTCCTACAGTGAACTGTATCGCATGCACGAAGTGGGTCGTCTGCATATCTTAATTCGGTAATTTCCAGTAAATAGAGCGTATCGAAGTCGTGATCTCTCTGCTTGCACATCGAAGTCGCAGCATCACTAAGAAAAATATATATCGAAAGCTCGACTCTCCAGATATTGACAAGAGAAACGACAGAAGAAGAACACATTCAAAACAGAAAGTCATTAAAAAACAGATAGTAACAGCACTTTTTTCACTCACAGGAAATTATCAAAGAAATGAATAATATCACTTACATTACTCATCAGGCTTATCATCGTCCTGCAAAATACCAAGTGTGGTGTAGGCAACGATCACCATTTCTTTCTCCCCGAACTCAGTACACCCTTTTGACCGTTCGATTTGGAAACTGGGAGAGTCTATTCTAAAGAATTTGTTTTAAACTAAAAGGTAACACGAATTATTGGACCTGTGCGCATGGAAACGCCATAGATGGGCTAACAAGGAAACTACAAGGTAAATGGCGTAGGTACAGGAGACGTAACATCGGTATACTGGATAAGACTTGAAACAAAATTATTTATTTCTTAAGACATTGATATAAGACATCTATACAACGGCTGTTGCCTGGTAACTATGTATGATTGCTTGTGAAACGCTGTACGATTCACAACAGAATGTCTTAATTTAGAATCGCAGTCTTAGTTAGAAGGGAACGGGAAAGCTTTAATACTCGCATACAGACCCACATTCACTCAAAGAACAGCAAGGACGGCCCTAACACCAACATGCCACGAAGCTAGGAGGTTTGTTCCGCTGTGTTGAGAGATGATTAAATAAAAGGGTAAATCTGAATATCACGGTTGCATTCAAAGTTGAACCTCTGTTTGGAGAAACCGCCTCAGCGAGGGCCACACATGCACGCTTACGCGCGTAACATGAAATCACATACTACAAATACAATTGAATAATCCGGATAGCATATATTTAACGTCACAAAATCACAGCAATAAGTAAACTCTGGGACACAGACAGGGGGCAACGGGAAAGTACGCTACAGTTAACTCGCGTGACCACGTGGTTCGCGGAAACACAATTTCTACGTACTGTGGCCAGATTTTAGCAATATTAAACCACGCAGCCGTGAACAACTAACATTTTACAGAGGACGCATTTGAACAGACAAAGGGTAATGGCGAAGGGCCAACAAATTCTAATATTAACCCACATGGACGGTTTCCAACGGACATATAGTAATGAAACAAAGAAAATTCACAAAGGGGCAAAAATTATCAAGATTCGGAAAAGATTAGACTGTATACACACGCAATCCCCGGCACACAAACATTCACACTGAACGCACTTCCTACGTGAGAACGCTTCAACATCTGCAACACCTTTGCGCTACGTTCTTCTTACGGGCCAAAGTCTGCATTAGGAATCAAACTAGAAGTCTGCAAAAGTCTTGAATTTCTTGCTGAGACCCAACGAAACAATCTACATAAGACAAGATGTGAGGCTAAAAGCTGCACAAGGTGCAAGTGCAGTAAGACTGAATTACAAAAAGCTCCCATCTCGCTATGAGACAAAGTGTCACGCGGCTAAATCAACTCACCCTTCTTCGAAGGGACCTCGGCTGCAGACCCTGAAAGAGCTGGAAGCAGACTGCCCATCACACACTAAAACTTCTCCTACACAACCCCTCGGCCTGGAAAATCCAGAGATGAGGCTTCCGCCATCAACCTACAACCAGTAACTTTCACACAGAGGTAACGAACCTCTTTGCCTACCTGAAAACTACAAGGATTGCCCATTCCGTAAGATACCGTTGATTCTCTGCAGCAGACTAAACCACCGACTAAACACACCTACAATGATTCAGTCACGCATGCCAGAGAGTTTTGGAATAGAACAAGGGATAAACATTTAATGGAATCATAGTCGTTAGTTGTGTTACATATAAAAACATGGAAGACCTATAATGGCGTTATAGACGCTTTTGCAAGACTGAAAAGTACCAACACTACCGGCGGAGGTTCGAGTCCTCCCTCGGGCATAGGTGTGTGTGTTTCTCCTTAGGATAATTTAGATTAAGTAGTGTGTAAGGTTAGGGACTGATGACCTTAGCAGTTGAGTCCCATAAGACTTCACACACATTTGAACATTTCAAGAACCAACATAACAGCCATATGATGCTTGCAAATCGTAGCAAGAAATAGGCTACGGCTAGATTGAGTCATTGGTCAGTCTTCTCTGGTACGAAATTTAGCAACGAAAACACCCGAATTGTTCAGTAGGATGCAAAGTGCACTGGCAATCAAATGAGGTGATAATGAAAGGGGACTATAGGACCGTTTCAACCTCTTTACTACTCATCTATAGAGTCATTTTATTAATTCTCTTAGCATTCATTTCTCCATTGTGAATAAGGTAAGGTGATAGTTAAAGGGCGTGGGGGAGATTGAGTGTATGAGGAGCTGTCATGGAAGAGCAGTTGAATGCAAGTGTTACAGACACTTCTGCATCTTGGCACCTACCAAATGAAATTTATTGTGCCGTAATTTGGAAGCATTCCATATTGTCAACAAAATTCTAGGCATTTTCAAAAAAGTGGTTCAAATTGCTCTAAGCACTATGGGACTTTACATCTGAGGTCATCAGTCCCCTAGACTTAGAACTACCTAAACCTAACTAACCTAAGGACATCACACACATACATGTTCGAGGCAGGATTCGAACCTGCGACCGTAGCAGCAGCGCAGTTCCGGACTGAAGGGCCTAGAACCGCTCGGCCACAGGGCCGGCTGTAGGCATTTTCAGTATCACTCAAACAGGAAATCAGTTGCTTTGACGCAAGACAATTCGACAAGGATATTACACTAGATTCACTCTTGGCTCCACCGACTTTCTACTACTCTGATGCCACGTTCCATTGTCCAAGCAGAAAACAATATTCATATTTCCCGCTTCGAGAGTCAAACAAATCAATATATATCGCTCGCAGTGAGGCGACGACTTCGATGTCCACCGTTTCTTGGAAATTATCCGTATTTCTCACGTTACTACAAGTAGTAATTAAAACGAAATCTGAAGTAAATGGGTGATAGTTTACTGTTGAGAGGACAGTACTTTGGTTGCTAATTAAATCAGAGCTATAATTTAAAATATATTAATAAATAAAAACTTGAGATTTGGCACGCGTTTTTAAAGACAACTCCCAAATATGCTGTTGCTGCAGCCAATCAGATTATCCGACTAACGAACTGAAGAAATGTCTCACAGAATCGGTAACCACTGAACTTTCAGTTGTCTGCACCTCATTCCATATCTTACGTCATACATGAGCTGATGGAGTCTCAGTTATGAAGCGAAGCACGTTGTGGAATTTTACGGATACAGGGGAAGAAATGTTACTAAATGAATATGTAAAGAAATTTCAGAAGCTGCGACATCGTCGCAAAAAAGCAGTGACCCGTATATGTAATAAATTTCCTTTAATTTACGTCTATGGTCACAAACTTTTTGTTAACAGATTACCGGTTTCGGTCTGTAATGACCATCATCAGATCTGTTTCATAAAAACAAAGTCCTGAATTACAAAAAGCTCCCCTGGCTGCAGTACATTAGGACTTTGTTTTTATGAAACAGATCTGATGATGGTCATTAAAGTCCGAAACCGGTAATCTGTTGACAAAAAGTCTGTGACTATAGACGTAAATTAAAGGAAACTTAAAGGAATGACCTCGAGATCACTGTAAATTCAAGTCGTGTAAGTAAGGGACTGTGTCGCCACAGCTGTATTTGGAGATTGCTACCTCGAACTATGTACTTGATGATCCGAGAACAGCGTTACGCCGCCTTCAGCACCTTTCATTTAAATGCCCAAAAGGATGTGTCGGTGATTGTGGCGGCTATAAAATGAAGAGGTTATGGAGGAAAGGGCTGCCCCGCGTGCAGGCAGCTGGGAGCGCCAGGGTGCACAGTGCCGCGACCGTTCCCTTTATAGGCGTCGCCTTAAACGGCGCCCGGATCCGATCTCCTCGCTTGGGACGCGGTGCTCCTGCCGGGAAGACGCGCCGAGTGGGCAGCTGCCGAGCGCTGCCGAGGCCGGTTTTACGCCCACCTGCGCTGATGGCGCCGCCTGCCGCCCTTATTTTTTACGTCCGAACAATATAAAGTTAGTGCCGCGGCGATCCCGCCGGCGGCATACGTAAGAACTCGCCGCCCGCCGGCACAGCCTCGCCCCTCATCACTAAAACTTTTTATTTCGCCCAAGATGTTTCGGATGCAAGCTTTAACCGCCGCCGTGTCCTCCTTCGGCGTGCTTTACTGGCAACAATAACGGCATTAATTCCTTTTTTATTGTCCCGCGGCAGGCGGCCGGCGGGCCCTAAGACAGTCCCTGGCGGCAGTAAAGGAAGAAGTTAACCGTGCGAATCTGCCGCCTGTGAGATGCCGGCGCGTTATGTGCCACTAACGGGGAACTGCTGCTCGCGACGCGCCAACCGCCTGCCGTCTTAGCGCATCGCGCTCCGCTGCCGCCGTCCTTTCATCCTAATTGAACTCCTTACTCCGAGTACACGAGTCGAGTTTCTTGTGTCCACTCGTTCCTTCGTGTCACCAATCAAGCAGATTGGAACATTTTCTTACCAAACATTATTGTGTTACCTTACGAGAGAAGAGCGATATTTAGATTGCACACTACTGACCATTAAAATTACCACACCACGAAGATGACGTGCTACAGACGCGAAATTTAACCGACAGGAAGAAGATGCTGTGATATGCAAATGATTAGATTTTCAGAGCATTCACACAAGGTGGCAACACCTACAACGTACTGACATGAGGAAAGTTTCCAACCGATTTCTCATACCTAAACAGCGGTTGACCGGCGTTGCCTGGTGAAACGTTCTTGTGATGCCTCGTCTAAGGAGGAGAAATGCGTACCATCACGTTTCCGACTTAGATAATGGTCGGATTGTAGCCTGTAGCGATTGCGGTTTAACGGATCACGACATTACTGCTCACGTTGGTCGATATCAATGACTGTTAGCAGAATATGGAATCGGTGGGTTCAGGAGGGTAATAAGGAACGCCGTGCTGAATCCCAACGGCCTCGTATCACTAGGAGGATAATGCGGAACGCCGTGCTGAATCCCAATGGCCTCGTATCACTACCAGTCGAGATGACAGGCATCTTATCTACATGGCTGTAACGGATGGTGCAGCCACGTCGCGATCCCTGAGTGAAGAGATGGGGACGTTTGCAAGACAACAACCATCTGCACGAACAGTTCGACGGCGTTTGCAGCAGCAGGGACTGTCAGTTCGGAGACCGTGGCTGCGGTTACCCTTGACGCTGCATCACAGACAGCAGCGCCTGCGATGGTGTTCTCAACGACGAACCTGGGTGCACGAATGGCAAAACGTCATTTTTTCGCATGAATCCGGGTTCTATTTACAACATCATGATGGTCGCATCCGTGTTAGGCGACATCGCGATGAACGCACGATGGAAGCGTGTATTCGTCATCACCATACTGGCGTATCACCCGGCGTGATGGTATGGGCTGCCATTGGTTACACGTCTCGGTCACCTCTTGTTCGCATTGACGGCACTTTGAACAGTGGACGTTACATTTCAGACGTGTTACGACCCGTGGCTCTACTCTTCATTCGATCCCTGCGAAACCCTACATTTCAGCAGGATAATGCACAACCGCGTGTTGCAGGTCCTGTACGTGCCTTTCTGGATACAGAAAATGTTCGAATGCTGCCCTGGCCAGCACATTCTCCAGATCTCTCACCAACTGAAAACGTCTGGTCAATGGTGGCCGAGCAACTGGGTCGTCGCAATACGCCAGTCACTACTCTTGATCAACTGTGGTATGGTGTTGAAGCTGCATGGGCAGCTGTACATGTACAAGCCATCCAAGCGCTGCTTGACTCAATGCCCAGGCGTATCAAGGCCGTTATTCCGGCCAGAGGTGGTTGTTCTGAGTACTGATTTCTCAGGATCTATCCACCCAAATTGCGTGAAAATGTAATCACATGTCAGTCCTAGTATAATATATTTGTCCAATGAATACCCGTTTATCATCTGCACTTCTTCTTGGTGTAGCAATTTTAACGGCCAGTAGTGTAACATGCAATCGACGTTGAAGTCGTTCGCGAAAGCTCTTGGGAGACGACACAAGACGTGGCGTTCTTAAGATGCGTTTCAGGGAATGACGCATTCCTAAAAGTGGTCATGATACATTATAAATGTTTATACAATTATTCATTACGTCAAAATCGCCTAATTACTACATTCTAACACTACCGGTTTCGGCAGTTTATTATCATCTTCAGATCTGATCATTAATTCACTAGCACCATCGTCTCACATATAAAACTTCGAGATATGCGTTTCTAACGCCATGAAGTGATATGGAATGGATAATGTGTCAATGAATCGGAGTGTTTTAACCATGTGATGACGTAATGTGTGGAGACTCTTTTTTGCCATGTGACGACATAATGTGTAATACATTGACAGATGTTATACCATGTTCAGTATCGTATCGTGATGAAGCTATTAATGCATTGGTTATCACTTCTGAATATGACCAAAAAATTGCCGAAACCTACAATTTGAATATTGCGGTAATTAGTAGATTTTGACGTAATAAGCTGAAGCGATGTATGTATGCATGGTTCATTGGGGTACAGAACCGTCGTCTTCCTCAGATACGAATTAATTGTATCACTGTAGGCAATGCTTGATACTGTTATTCATAGCTCAGAGATTTCTCTGAGAATGCTCATTTTGCGCAAGGTGCACTTCACACCGCTAGTACATTTGATCAGGTTTCATCTTGAATCCAAAGGGACTTTATCTGTGCTTGTTCCGGGCGTTGCTGTGAACCTAACGGTGTTCAAACGATGATGAAACTAAATGCACGTTTTCCACAATTCTGTATTTTCAAAGCAATGGTTCTGAGCACTATGGGACTCAACTGCTGAGGTCATTAGTCCCCTAGAACTTAGAACTAGTTAAACCTAACTAACCTAAGGACATCACAAACATCCATGCCCGAGGCAGGATTCGAACCTGCGACCGTAGCGGTCTTGCGGTTCCAGACTGCAGCGCCTTTAATCGCACGGTCACTTCGGCCGGCTTCAAAGCAAGAAGGGAACAGTAGACACAAGGAAGCAGCCTGTCTTAGTACTTTTTTCCAGTCACTGATTAAAGTTTCATAAAGAGTCGTCATATGATAGAAATACAGTACTCATGACGACCGCCCTATACACAGATTTTTACTAGTATACATTCTGGATTAGTCATTCAAAACTATAAACATGGTTCAAATGACTCTGAGCACTATGGGACTTAACATCTGAGGTCATCAGTCCCCTAGAATTTAGAACTACTTAAACCTAACTAACCTATCACACACATCCATGCCCGAGGCAGGATTCGAACCTGCGACCGTAGCGGTCAAAAGCGCCTAGAAGTGCTCGGCCACAGCGGCCGGCTCAACTGTAATAACTGCAGTGTCTACTACCTTATGCTTTTGGGACAAGAGTAATAGAGATTGTACTGTGCATAGGGACACACCTGTGGTGTAGGCGTAGCGTCTGTGATTAGTAATCAAAACGTCTTCGGTCCGGATTCTAAACACGCCAACGCTTAAATATTGATTATTAATCAACATTGGCTGCCGAAGAATTTCGGAATAAGGAGTTACCCTTATTATCCCAAATGCCTTGTCAAAGAGGGGGGACGATCGGACAGACGTTCAGGTCATTCTCTTGTCCTTGCGGTAGGAAACAGACTCTAAAAACGTAAGAATCAGCAGTGATCAACGGTATGAGGATGCGTGAGACAATCGAAAACCATTGAGTTCAAGACACATAACGTGTATCTATAGGGTATGTGGCCTGTAATTGAAGAAGTGTCATGATGGTCTCTCCATGGGCAAAATTTTCCAGAATGCTCCCATCCGGATCTCCGGGAGAGGAATGCCAAGGGGTAGATGACCATGAGAAAAAGCATGAATAACCAACGAAAGGATAACATTCTACAAGTCGGGGCGTGGACTGTCAGAAGCATGAAAGTGGAAGGGAAGCTGCCGGCCGCGGTGGTCTAGCGGTTCTAGGCGCTCAGTCATGAACCGCGCGACTGCTACAGTCGCAGGTTCGAATCCTGCCTCGGGGATGGATGTGTGTGATGTCCTTAGGTTAGTTAGGTTTAAGTAGTTCTAAGTTCTAGGGGACTTATGACCAAAGATGTTGAGGCCCATAGTGCTCAAAGCCATTTGAACCATTTTTGGAAGGGAAGCTGGAAAGTCGGAAAAGGGAATTGCAAAGGCTCAATCTAGATAAAGAAGGAATCGGTGAAGTGAAATGAGAAGAAGACAAAGATTTCTGGTCAGATGAGTACAGGCTAATATCAACAGCAGCAGAAAATGGTATAACGGGAACAGGATTCATTGCGAATAGAAAGATAGGTCAGAGAGTGTGTTACTGTGAACAGTTCAGTGACATGGTTCTTCTTATCAGAATCAACAGCAAACCAACACGGACTGCGATAGTAAAGGTATACATGCCGATGTCGCAATCTGAAGAGGAAGAGTTAGAGAAAGTGTATGAGGATATAGAAAGGGTGATACAGAACATAAAAGGAGATGAATATCTAATAGTCACGTTGGACTGGAATACAGTTTTATTGAAAGAGTAGAAGAAATAGTTACACGAGGATATGGGTTTAGGACAATGAGTGAGATGGGAGAAAGACTAACTGAGTTCTGTAATAAATTTCAGCTAGTAACAGTGAATACGCTGTATGAGAATTACAATAGGAGGAAGTATACTCGGAAAAGGCCAGTTGAACGGAAGAATTTCAGTTACATTACAGCGTGGTCAGTCAGATATTCCGAAATCAGATACTGGATTGTGAGGCATATATAGGAGAAGATATAGACTCAGATCACAAAGTAGTAGTGATGAAGAACAGGCTGAAGTTTAAGAGATTAGTCAGGAAGAATCAATACGCAAAGAAGTTGGATACGGAAGTATTAAGGAAAGGCCAGTTGGCAGTACAGTTGAAGAGGAATGGACATCCCTAAAAAGAGCAAACATTGAAGTTGGAAAGAAAAATACAACTACAAAGAAGGAAACTGCGAAGAAGCCGTGAGTAACAGAAGAAATACTTCAGTTGATCGATGAAAGAAGGAAGTACAAAAACGTTCAGGGAAATTCAGGAACACAGAAATAAAAGTCGCTGAGGAATGAAATAAATAGGAAGTGCAGGGAGCTAAGACGAAATGGCTACATGAAAAATGTTAATAATCGAAAAAGAAATGATTGTGAAACTACTGACTCAGCATATAAGAAAGCCAAAATCACCTTTGGCAACATGAAAAGCAAGGGTAGTAACATTAAGAGTGCAACGGGAATTCCACGCTTAAATGCAGAGGAGAGAACGGGTATGTGGAAAAAGTACATTGAAGGCGTCTATGATGAGATTCCTCTGGTGTGATAGAAAAAGAAACCGCAGTCGATATAGAAGAGATAGGGTATCCAGTATTGGAATAAGAATTTAAGTCGGCAACACTCAGCACAACCAGGAGCACCTCCGAAGATGTCCAAAGTAGCTTTGGACGAAACGTCAGAGATAGAAGAGTTCCATGGATCACGGCCATACAACCCGGAAGAATTCTCGGCAACTGAATCATCCGGTCGTGGAAGCCTTCATTGTAGAATTTAAGAGAGCTTTGGAGGACCTAAGACCAAATAAGGCGTAAGGAAACGATAATATTCTTCTTCAGATCGTTGGGAAGTGGCAACAAGAAGGCTATTCACTTTGGTGTGTAGAATGTATGAGTATGGAGACATACCATCATTCACACTATTCTGAAGACTGCAAGACAATCAGGTTAACAGCTCAGCCATCCAAGTTGCTGACAAGAATAATATACAGGAAAATGGAAAAGAAAATTGAAGATGTGTTAGATTAGTTTGGCTTCTCGAAAGGAAAAAGAACCAGAGAGGCAGTTCTGACGTTGCGGTTGATAATGGAAGCAAAACAAAAGAGAAATACAGACACATTCATAGGATTTGTCGACTTGGAAAAAGCGTTCAACAATGTAAAACGGTGCTAGACGTTCGAAATTCTGTGAGAAATAGGGCTAATGTATAGGGAGAGACAGGTAATATACAATACGTGTAAGAGCCAAGAGGGAATAATAAGGGTGGACGATCAGGAACGAAGTGCTCGGATTAAAAATGGTGCAAGACAGGGATGTAGTCTTTCGCGCCTACTTTTCAATCTGTACAAGAACCAAGAGGGAATTTTCCTGATGTGATTTCAGGGATCCATAATAGCTCTGAATCAGGATGTCTAGATGGGGATTTGAGCACATTATAAATATGACTCCCCCATCGCTAACACCTCATGTAGTGTTAACGTTGCCGGCCGTGGTGGCCGTGCGGTTCTAGGCGCTTCAGTCCGGAACCGCGAGACTGCTACGGTCGCAGGTTCGAATCCTGCCTCGGGCATGGATGTGTGTGATGTCCTTAGGTTGGTTAGGTTTAAGTAGTTCTAAGTTCTAGGGGACTGATGACCTAAGATGTTAAGTCCCATTGTGCTCAGAGCCATTTGAATCATTTTAGTGTTAACGTTATCCATTGCAGCAGCTCCCACAGTGGTATTGCACAGAGCTATGGCCTCTGTATTGCTAGGATAGTATGGAGCAGTGTGTCGTGGTGGGGGTAAGTGAAATGACTGAAGGCGCTAACGAGACATTGCCATCAGAACACAGATTTATGATTAATGGATACACAGTTGTCTTCCTTCAGACTGCCAGTACACGGGTGGGAAGAAGGGCTCTAGCCATGTCGGTATGCGCTGATGTCAGTATGTTTCACAGTCTTGGAAGCTGTAGCGAGGGAGGAGCGCATACTCGGTGCTCGATTTCATCAGTCAGCTAGCCACAGTGGCCATTGTGGCCTACACCCTCGCAGCCAGCAGGTTACTGGGGCAATCTCGCTGACGTCACAGGCTGCACACGAGAAAGGCAGCAACAGCTCTGCACGAGGTGGCCATTTTCGTGAAGCGTTGTGTACTCTCAGCGAGAGAAAATCGAGTGACACCGATGTCAGTTAGATTAGAGGGCGGCAGTTACTGTGCTCCCCAGAGTTGGTGGAAGTTCTGCTGTTTGCCAGGTACCAACAACTGGGTCTCCAGATGTACTGACGATGGGAGACACTCAAATATTCTCATCAGCTAAGGTAGAAGAGAGGTAGTAGCAGCCGTTGGCAGCTAAGTCCTTCGACCGATGACCGTAGCAGTCTGGTCCCTTTAATCCCTACCGCTAAGTCCTTCAGAGTGGGCTGACTGTTGCATTGTGCATCATAATTGTTCAGGCAAGCTGCAGCTGGAGCATCATTGGCCATTTCTGTGTACTGGACCCTAGCCTGCTCTGGTACTGACTGGAGGGTGGCAACCTTATGAATTTTCATACCTGCCTGGAATATTATTCTGGGAGAACAGCACAGTGTTGTGATGTGGTCGTAGTGGTAGTGAAGCGTCAGCTACTGTAGCGCACCCTCGACAGGGCCCACTCGCCTGTAACCAACCCTGCGCTGTGGCCAGCCGCTCTCGTTTTGGAGGACGTCTCGCGCCTGGCTGCCGCTACTTGCTGCCACCCGGCGCCGCCACTGCTGCTAGCTTCCAGCCGCTAGCCGCTAGTAGCTGTTGGCTGCCGGCTGGCGCTGCCGCCGCGTGTTAATGCTGATTTATCTGGCGCGCCAGGGGCTGACGCGCCCATAAATCCACGGGCCCAGGGGCGCTGTCGCCCTTGTTTTGCGGTCTCGCCGAAGCCTCGTAAATCTGCCTGCCTTTTCTTCGGCGACCCGCGACTCCAAGACGCTTACCACTGCCGTCTTCTCCTACACGTCTCCAGAAATTCGCCAGCGGCGACGAGCGGCGGCTCTTCTTGGTGTTGTTTATCACGCCGGGCCGGATTCTCTGTCGGCGGAGCTAAATGAGATAACGTCTTGTTCAGAAGAGTGTTCTTTTCAGTCAAAACAACCAGCTACTGTTCTTGAAAACTACTGCCGCGGCCGTGCTTGTTCAGAAAGCGTAATAGTCCACCCAGATGCGTAGGGTTAGAATCTATTCATATTTTGTGTCAACATTTAGTAAAGATAGTGCTGCATTGTCCTTACCACTCATTTCTCTCTGTGTAAGCAGCTCATTTGACATGTATGTGTTTCGGGATCCCTGTTATTGTCCTAATGTCACTAATGAATTACTTTTTTCTGGGTTCCTTCTTTTACCTTCACCTTAAGACGTATTGCATTTTTCTAAAAATATTGTGCCTTGGTGTTGAAATTTCCTGACCCACCAGGGTAGTCGGGAGTGCTAATGCGCTGCTTCCTGGACTCGGGTAGGCGCGCCGGCGCCGGATCGAATCTGCTCGGCGTATTAACGAGGGCCGGTGTGCCGGCTACCCTGGATGTGGTTTTTAGGCGGTTTTACACATCCCGCTAGGTGCATACCGGGCTGTTCGCACTATTTCATGGTTTAAACTAGACTCAAACAGCTGGCGTACACTACTTACCTCCCGGGGGGGGGGGGGCGGCGGGGGTGGCGGCAGGAAGGGCATCCGGCCACCCTCTGCAGCTAACACTGCCAAATCCGTAATAACATGGCCGACCCCGCGTGATGCGGGACAAGGCCCAAAGAAAGAAACAAAATGTTGAAATTTCTTACAGATTAAAGCTGTGTGGACTCGAAGACAGAATACTGCCTTCTTGTTATTCTTGTTGTCTAGGATGTTCTGGTACGTTTCCCCCACCATTTTAATTTCCTTCCTCCAATTATAACTTTAATGTACACAATGGTCCCACATGAATGTAGTTTGGCTCAGTTGTTATACAGAATGTATACTGTATATAACTATTGTTGCAGGACCATGGACGGAAGGACAGATTGTCTTCGCCCACAATTTCAAAATCTTGTAGTGTACAGTTTTTATTGGCCTCATATTTTGCCATTTTGTGTTATGGTTCTTCTGTTGGAAAACCACGTCGTGAAACTATTTGTGCCGCGCGGGATTAGCCGAGCGGTCTAGGGCGCTGCAGTCATGGACTGTGCGGGTGGTCCCGGCGGAGGTTCGAGTCCTCCCTCGGCCACGGGTGTGTGTGTTTGTCCTTCGGATAGTTTCGTTTAAGTAGTGTGTAAGCTTAGGGACTGATGACGTTAGCAGTTAAGTCCCATAAGGTTTCAAACACATTTCATTTCAACTATTTGTGTAGCGCTACTTTCAGGAACTAGTGCTCGAGTTTTTGAGCCATTAGAAGCCAATTTATGTGAACCATTTTATTAATTAGATTGGGTAGATTAAGAAACGAAACATTCTGTATAGTGTAACTTTTGGAAAACCCGAAGGAAATGGTTATTTTTTAAGTTAATGTCTAAAGCGGAAACGTGCCAGTTCAGAGTTAGATATTCAAAGAACACTGATAACATACTGCATTAAACATAGGGAAATATGTTGCAGTTTTTATCTCCTTGACCTCAGCTGAATGAATCCGTAGAACAGGAAGCTTATCAACGTAATAACTTGATAGTCAGGATCGAATGTTTTAACAAGATGTCTACAGGAAATATAACTATTATTTTCCATGCCATTAGGGTACACATACTTTCTTGAAATAGCTACCTTAATTTTATAAAGCAATAATAGCAACTTAAGGCCACAAGAAAAAGAACAGGACACATTTTCGTGACTTTGTACGTCCACAGTGGAAGTCGGCCATATTAACAACTGACAGCAGAAACCTTTGCAGCCATCATGAACAAAACGGACGATTTTGTAGGATGTGTAAGTTTCTACTTCTTGGCAGGTATCTTATCGTTACTGGAGGAACAATCCCACCGTCCTTGTATGGTCTAAATTCATCACTGAAAAGTTAGTCAATAAAGTCCGGACTAGTTATGTAATCCGTTCTTTCTTCACTGTTCGTAAATTCTTTGTATCCGCTTATTTGAAAACTTTGTCTAAATATCAAACTTTTCATGGTTTTCTTAAACAGATCTTGTCGCCATTTCTTGAATTTTCATGTGCTGAGTGAGTATGGACTTTATTTCAAATACTTAACGTGTCAGTTCGTTACAGTATTCGATCAACACGAGGCAAAACTTTCCTGTGCCTTCTGAACTCCTAGGCCCTACTGAAACCAAGGAGAACAATGGTCTAGCAATGCTTTCATTCTTCTTCTTACTCTTCGCGACATCGATCCCACAAAATGCGTTTGCATGCTCAGAAACGCTCCTATTTTGGATCACAGTTAAATTTACTGTAGTAATCCTTTGTGGAATTATTTAAGTTATTCCGAAAAAATTAACGTGTTTTCTACACACACACTGTGTGCAGATAATGTGCTAGCTATAATTGTCACTGCATGCACGACGCGGCATATCTAGGTGACTCGGAATTTTTTGCTTGTAGGCGGTGATAGTTGTTCGTGGCCCCGGCGCTTAATATCTGACTCCCAACTCGTTTCCTAGAATCGCGACCAACGTTTTGAGCGGCATCTGGACAGACACAGTAGACTGTAGAGCCTAACCTAACGCCTGGTGACCAAGCGTCGCAGCAGCTGAAGGCTATCTCTCTGTGTCCGCTCCCCCAGGCATTATGCAAACTTCGCCAAGGACAAGTCGCCGCATTCAATGGGGCGAACTCAGATTCCTAAGATGGGCCAGTGAACTAATTTATTTAGAATCAGGGAATCATTTATTGCTTTTGAGAAACACCCTCTTTCCCCAATCTAATAAACACACACTTGCCTATAAATGTTGTTGAGTAATGCTTAGTTTGTCGATATCTCTCTGAATCTGTGAATCTGACAGTTCCGTGTCCTTTTGAGTAATGAACATTGTAATATCCCTAGGATCGGATCGTCTACAATACATTCACATCACGGACTTGACAGCCAAACAAACAGATACAATAACGATGGGGTCCTTTGGCACTTCATAGTCTGTCGAGTCATTATAACTTGTATCTTCAGGCCTGCCCACGCATCAACATGTAGGTTCTTTTATTGAGTTTTCTCATTCTGAGAAGACCGATGGAGCGATCTGTCTTACTTGCCAAAAACATTCAACAGCCAAGATAGTGTAACTATTTTTTTATTTAAGACACCGGTTTCAACAGACTTTGTTGCCATCTTCAAATCTCAAAATTTTTTTTGTTATGAAACGTTTTCATTTTACGTTGGATCTCACGCCAGGTTGTCATGTGGATAAATATTAGCACATTATAAAATGTTTTGCCTTCTAACTTAATGTAGTGCATAGAAATGATCAGGGAGGTACTTGACGTACAGTGCCTTACGTCGCAACCACCAGCACCCACAAATTAATAGGTGTGGTAGCTTCAATGTGGAGTGGCTCATAAACTGCTTCATAATGTTCCACACGTGCTTAACTGGACCAGGTTAGTGCTAGGCGGGAGCATCTACATCTACATCCACACCAGTATCCCGCAAGGTATGTGGCGGAGGGCACTTTTTGTACCATTTTCACTACTGCCGTTTTCTGTTCCAGTCACGAATGATTTACAGGAAGAACGACTGCTGGCAAGCCCCATTGTGAGCTCCAATCTCTTTAATTTTGTTTTCATGCCCTTCTCGTGAGACTTGTACTAAGTACCACTGACTCTTATAGGAATGTTCTCTCACGGCTGTAAAATTTCATAAATATATTTATTGTCAAATTTTATATATTTATTTACTTCAATTTTCTATAAGAGCATCTCCTCCTACCCCGTCTTTCTGGCCATCTCCTTCTTTCCCTGCTCTCTGTCGACCTCCTCTGCCCTTCCTCTTTCTCCCGCACACTTTCCTCTTTGTCCACGTCCTCCTCTTCCGTTTCTCCATCCTTCCTCCCTCTATCTCTCTTCATCTCCACCTACCTCCTCTCTCTGTCCATGTCCTCCTCCCAGTCTCTCCGTCTATATCTTCCTCCCTCCTATCTCTGTCCATTTCATCCTTCCGCGTCTCTGTACCTCTAGCTCCTCCTCCTCCTCTTTGTCCACGGTATTCAGACGACACAAAATGTTTGAAGCAATGTGGGAGTCTGGAAGGAAGCCAGCACTGCAATTGTGCTAGAGAAACTCGTCCATAAGTCCATGAAAAATCAGTATACAAGCCACTAGCGCACTAGACAAAACAGTCGTAGACAGTACGATGAGTTAGAAGAAGTCATTGTCAGAATGCAGAAAAAGTAGTGTTACATCCGAACAGTGGAGTCGCTATAGAGCAACACTTCGTTGCTGCTGCAGCTATCTATGGGAAGACTTGTCCACATTAAAGGGAGGGCAACTCAGTTTTCGATAAGTATTCTACAACGGTTATTAACTTGATTTTTCTGCCTGTTAGGAGCATGTTATTTCTGTAGATTCGTCTCTGGTGTAGTAGCACCGAGTATTAGTTGATATTTTCAGTGTGTCAGCCTACAGAAACGGAGAAACACTGTCGGACTTGCTCATATTGTGAATGACTCTGCCCAGAACTGAATAGATAAAATGTCATCATAATTCACAGAGGCAGTCTCCAGGACGAAAGGAGAGATATAACTACAAGGTCATTAGAACTTCTTCTCCCAGGGCCTAGCGAGCGGTGGCAAGTGAGGAACTGAAAAAAAGAGGTAAGTAAATCCTCTCATACAGAGCTACGCAGATTTTGAGAAAGCAGTTATAGTGACTAGGGGACCACCAGAGACGTGTTGGAAGCACTTCTGTCACAGTCGAAGATGGACGCAGATCTGCCAGTCGCCTATACCTCTTGGCCACAGAATAAGCCTGAAAGCAACTTTTCTGTAAGTGAGTCAGAGTGCCTAGCGGTTATGTGGGCTGCAAAGCATAAGGCCATATGTATATAGGAGACACTTAACCGAAGTAGGAGATCACAAGCTATTGACGTGGATTTTCAGTGTCAAATCAGGGATACTAAAATTGACGTTTAAACTAAACTAATATTCTTATGTGTGCATGAACACGGAAAGCTTAATGCAAATGCTGATACATTAATTTGAATGCAGTCTGTTGATATGGAGGATATCAGTGAAAGTAC